>NC_047112.1:60603166-61320025 GCF_902500255.1 Thalassophryne amazonica | reverse complement strand
ACATATATACATATATATACATATACACATATATATATATACACATATATATACATAATACACCTATACATATATACACATATATCACATATATACACATATATATACACATATATATACACATATATACACATATATATACACACATATATACACATATATATATATATATAAACACACACACACGAGTGTGTTGCCCATAGGGATCCAGCATGTGTTGCTCCAAAACCTGGATATACTTTCAGCACTGATGGTGCCATCACAGATGCTGGCTTTTGAACTTTGCGCTGGTAACAATCTGGATGGTCTTTTCCCCCTTTTGTCTGGAGGACACGACGTCCATGATTTAAAAAAAAAACAATCTGAAATGTGGATTCATCAGACCACAGCACACTTTCCACTTTGCGTATGTCCATTTCAAATGAGCTTTGGCCCAGAGAAGGTGGCAGCGTTTCTGCATGTTGTTGATGTATAGCTTTCGCTGTGCATGGTAGTTTTAACTTGCACTTGTAGATGTAGTGACGAACTGTGTTAACTGACAATGGTTTTCTGAAGTGTTCCTGAGCCCACGTGGTAAGATCCTTTACACAATGTCTGTTTTTAATGCAGCGTCGCCTGAGGGATCGAAGGTCACAGGCATTCAATGTTGGTTTTCGGCCTTGCCGCTTACATGTAGAAAGTTCTCCAGATTCTCTAAATCTTCTATTATATTATGGACTGTAGATGATGGAATCCCTAAATTCCTTGCAATTAAACATTGAGAAACATTGTTCTTAAACTGTTGGACTATTTTTTCCTCACCGCATCTTTGCTTGTGAATGGCTGAGCCTTTTGGGGATGCTCCTTTTTCCCCCAATCATGACACTTACCTGTTTCCAATTAACCTGTTCACCTGTGCAATGTTCCAAACAGGTGTTCTTTGAGCATTCATCAACTTCCCCAGTCTTTTGTTGTCCCTGTCCCAGCTTTTTTGAAATGTGTTGCAGGCATCCATTTCAAAATGAGCAAATATTTGCACAAAAACAAAAAAGTCTATCAGTTTGAACATTAAATATCTTGTCTTTGTGGCGTATTCAATTGAATATAAGTTGAAGAGGATTTGCAAACCTTCATCCTCGAAGGAATACTTGAGGATCTCCTCAATCCCATCGTCACGTCTTCCGAGGAGGAAGCGGAGACTGGGGACTCACAGGCGGACTCGTCCGTCGCCCAGGCCGAGGTCACCGAGGTGGTTGGAAAGCTCCTCAGTGGCAGGGCTCCTGGGTGAATAAAGTCCGTCCTGAGTACCTTGGGTCTCTGGATGCTGTGGGACAATCTTGGTTGACATGCCTCTGCAACATCGCATGGCGGTCGGGGGACAGTGCCTCTGGATTGGCAGACTGGGGTGGTGGTCCCTCTGTTTAAGAAGGGGGACCAGAGGGTGTGTTCCAACTACAGGGGGAATCACACTCCTCAGCCTCCCAGTAACGTCTATTCCAGAGTACTGGAGAGGAGAATTTGACCGATAGTCGAAACACGGATTCAGGAGGAGCAGTGTGGTTTTCGTCCTGGTCGCGGCACACTGGACCAGCTCTACACACTCCATTGGGTGCTTGAGGGTTCATGGGAGTTCGCCCAACCAGTCCACATGTGCTTTGAGGATCTGGAAAAGGCGTTCGACTGTGTTCCTCAGGGCACCCTGTGGGGGTGCTCCGGGGTACTTTGTTAAGGGCTATCCGGTTCCTGTAAAACCGCAGCAGGAGCTTGGTTCGCACTGCCAGTAGATCGACAGACGGATCGGTGCAGCATCTGCAGTGATGCGGTCGCTGTATCGGACCGTCATGGTGAAGAGACAGCTGAGTAGGGGGGCAAAGCTCTCAATTTACCGATCGATCTACGTTCCGACCCTCACCTATGGTCATGAGATTTGGCTCATGATCGAAAGAACGAGATCGTGAGTACAAACGGCCGAGATGAGTTTCCTCCGCAGGGTTGCTGGGCGCTCCCTTAGCGATAGGGTGAGGAGCTCGGTCACTCGGGAGGAGCTCGGAGTTGAGCCGCTGCTCCTCCACGTCGAAAGGAGCCAGCTGAGGTGGCTTGGGCATCTTTTCCGGATGCCCCCTGGATGCCTTGCTGGAGAGGTGTTCCGGGTACGTCCCATCGAGAGGAGACCCTGGGGGAGACCCAGGACACACTGGAGGGATTACGTCTCTCGGCTGGCTTGGGAATGCCTCGGGGTTTCCCCGGAGGAGCTGGAGGAGGTGTGTGTGGATCGGGAGGTCTGGGCGACTTTGCTTGAGCTGCTGCCCTCGCGACCCGACTTCAGATAAGCGGAAGAAAATGGATGGAAGGATTTGCAAAACCACTGTATTCTGTTTTTAGTTACATTTCACACAACATCCCAACTTCATTGGAATTGGGGTTGTACAACAACAGCATTTAAAACCCCAAACTCCCATGATTTTAGCAGTAATGGTACTTGTAATAAGTGTAGCTTATTCGTAGCTTTGGAGGCCAGGCTGGGCGAATTGGAGACTCGGCCTCCGCACCTTGGAAAATCGTACAGCTAGCCAGGCCCCTGTAGTCGGTGCGGACCAAGGTAGCTAAGCTGCCGTTAGTTTCCCCCTCCGGCAGATCCCGAGCCAGCCGGGAAAGCAAGGCGGACTGGGTGACTGTGAGGAGGAAGCATAGCCTAAACAGAAGCCCCGTGTACACCCGCCAACCCGTTCACATCTTCTAACCGTTTTTCCCCACTCGGCGACACACCCGCCGAGGAACAAACTCTGGTTATTGGCGACTCTGTTTTGAGAAATGTGAAGTTAGCGACACCAGCAACCATAGTCAATTGTCTTCCGGGGCCAGACCAGGTGACATTGAAGGAAATTTGAAACTGCTGGCTAAGGCTAAGCATAAATTTGGCAAGATTGTAATTCACGTCGGCAGTAATGACACCTGGTTACTCCAATCGGAGGTCACTAAAATTAACATTAATCGGTGTGTAACTTTGCAAAAACAATGTCGGACTCTGTAGTCTTCTCTGGGCCCCTCCACCAATCGGACCGGGAGTGACATGTTTAGCCGCATGTTCTCCTTGAATTTCTGGCTGTCTGAGTGGTGTCCAAAAATGAGGTGGGCTTCACAGATAATTGGCAAAGCTTCTGCGGAAAACCTGGTCTTGTTAGGAGAGACGGCGTCCATCCCACTTTGGATGGAGCAGCTCTCATTTCTAGAAATCTGGCCAATTTTCTTAAATCCTCCAAACCGTGACTATCCAGGGTTGGGACCAGGAAGCAGAGTTGTAGTCTTACACACCTCTCTGCAGCTTCTCTCCCCCTGCCATCCCCTCATTACTCCATCCCCGTAGAGACGGTGCCTGCTCCCAGACCACCAATAACCAGCAAAAATATATTTAAGCATAAAAATTCAAAAAGAAAAAATAATATAGCACCTTCAACTGCACCACAGACTAAAACAGTAAATGTGGTCTATTAAACATTAGATCTCTCTCTTCTAAGTCCCCTGTTAGTAAATTATATAATAATTGATCAACATATTGATTTATTCTGCCTTACAGAACCTGGTTACAGCAGGATGAATATGTTAGTTTAAATGAGTCAACACCCCCGAGTCACACTAACTGACAGAACACTCGTAGCACGGGCCGAGGCGGAGGATTAGCAGCAATCTTCCACTCCAGCTTATTAATTAATCAAAAACCCAGACAGAGCTTTAATTCATTTGAAAGCTTGACTTAGTCTTGTCCATCCAAATTGGAAGTCCCAAAAACCAGTTTTATTTGTTGTTATCTATCGTCCACCTGGTCGTTACTGTGAGTTTCTCTGTGAATTTTCGGACCTTTTGTCTGACTTAGTGCTTAGCTCAGATAAGATAATTATAGTGGGCGATTTTAACATCCAGACAGATGCTGAGAATGACAGTCTCAACATTGCATTTAATCTATTGTTAGACTCTATTGGCTTTGCTCAAAATGTAATGAGTCCACCCACCATTAATCATACCTTAGATCTTGTTTTGACTTATGGTAAGGAAATTGAAGACTTAACAGTATTCCCTGAAAACCCCTTCTGTCTGATCATTTCTTAACATTACATTTACTCTGATGGACTACCCAGCAGTGGGGATAAGTTTCATTACAGTAGAAGTCTTTCAGAAAGCGCTGTAACTAGGTTTAAGGATATGATTCCTTCTTTATGTTCTCCAAAGCCATATACCAACACAGGGCAGAGTAGCTACCTAAACTCTGTGAGTGAGATAGATTATCTCGTCAATAGTTTTATATCCTCATTGAGGGACAACTTTGGATGCTGTAGCCTCCTCTGAAAAAGAGAGCCTTAAATCATAAGTGCCTGACTCCATGGTATAACTCACAAACTCGCAGCTTAAAGCAGATAACCCGTAGGTTGGAGAGGAAATGGCGTCTCACTAATTTAGAAGATCTTCACTTAGCCTGGAAAAAGAGTCTGTTGCTCTATAAAAAAAAGCCCTCCGTAAAGCTAGGACATCTTACTACTCATCACTAATTGAAGAAAATAAGAACAACCCAGGTTCTTTTCAGCACTGTAGCCAGGCTGACAAAGTGTCAGAGCTCTATGAGCCGAGTATTCCTTTAACTTTAACTAGTAATGACTTCATGACTTTCTTTGCTAATAAAATTTTAACTATTAGACAAAAAATTACTCATAAACCATCCCAAAGACATATCTTTATGTTCGACTGCTTTCAGTAATGGTAGTATTTGGTTAGACTCTTTCTCTCCGATTGTTCTGTCTGAGTTATTTTCATTAGTTACTTTCCACCAAACCATCAACATGTCTATTAGACCCCATTCCTACCAGGCTGCTCAAGGAAGCCCCTACCATTAATTAATGCTTCAATCTTAAATATGATCAATCTATCTTTATTAGTTGGCTATGTACCACAGGCTTTTAAGGTGGCAGTAATTAAAGCATTACTTAAAAAGCCATCACTTGACCCAGCTATCTTAGCTAATTATAGGCCAATCTCCAACCTTCCTTTTCTCTCAAAATTCTTGAAAGGGTAGTTGTAAACAGCTAACTGATCATCTGCAGAGGAATGGTCTATTTGAAGAGTTTCAGTCAGGGTTTAGAATTCATCATAGTACAGAAACAGCATTAGTGAAGGTTACAAATGATCTTCTTATGGCCTCAGACAGTGGACTCATCTCTGTGCTTGTTCTGTTAGACCTCAGTGCTGCTTTTGATACTGTTGACCATAAATTTTATTACAGAGATTAGAGCATGCCATAGGTATTAAAGGCACTGCGGTGGTTTGAATCATATTTATCTAATAGATTACAATTTGTTCATGGAAATGGGGAATCTTCTTCACAGACTAAGGTTAATTATGGAGTTCCACAAGGTTCTGTGCTAGGACCAATTTTATTCACTTTATACATGCTTCCCTTAGGCAGTATTATTAGACAGCATTGCTTAAATTTTCATTGTTACGCAGATGATACCCAGCTTTATCTATCCATGAAGCCAGCGGACACACACCAATTAGCTAAACTGCAGGATTGTCTTACAGACATAAAGACATGGGTGACCTCTAATTTCCTGCTTTTAAACTCAGATAAAACTGAAGTTATTGTACTTGGCCCCACAAATCTTAGAAACATGGTGTCTAACCAGATCCTTACTCTGGATGGCATTACCCTGACCTCTAGTAATACTGTGAGAAATCTTGGAGTCATTTTTGATCAGGATATGTCATTCAATGCGCATATTAAACAAATATGTAGGACTGCTTTTTTGCATTTGCGCAATATCTTAAAATTAGAAAGGTCTTGTCTCAAAGTGATGCTGAAAAACTAATTAATGCATTTATTTCCTCTAGGCTGGACTATTGTAATTCATTATTATCAGGTGTCCTAAAAGTTCCCTGAAAAGCCTTCAGTTAATTCAAAATGCTGCAGCTAGAGTACTGACGGGGACTAGAAGGAGAGAGCATATTTCACCCATATTGGCCTCTCTTCATTGGCTTCCTGTTAATTCTAGAATAGAATTTAAAATTCTTCTTACTTATAAGGTTTGAATAATCAGGTCCCATCTTGTCTTAGGGACCTCATTATACCATATCACCCCAATAGAGCGCTTCGCTCTCAGACTGCAGGCTTACTTGTAGTTCCTAGGGTTTTTTAAGAGTAGAATGGGAGGCAGAGCCTTCAGCTTTCAGGCTCCTCTCCTCTGGAACCAGCTCCCAATTCGGATCAGGGGGACAGAGACCCTCTCTACTTTTAAGATTAGGCTTAAAACTTTCCTTTTTTGCTAAAGCTTATAGTTAGGGCTGGATCAGGTGACCCTGAACCATCCCTTAGTTATGCTGCTATAGACTTAGACTGCTGGGGGGTTCCCATGATGCACTGAGTGTTTCTTTCTCTTTTGCTCTGTATGCACCACTCCGCATTTAATCATTAGTGATTGATCTCTGCTCCCCTCCACAGCATGTCTTTTTCCTGGTTCTCTCCCTCAGCCCCAACCAGTCCCAGCAGAAGACTGCCCCTCCCTGAGCCTGGTTCTGCTGGAGGTTTCTTCCTGTTAAAAGGGAGTTTTTTCCTTCCCACTGTCGCCAAGTGCTTGCTCACAGGAGGTCGTTTTGACCGTGGGGTTTTTCCGTAATTATTGTATGGCTTTGCCTTACAATATAAAGCGCCTTGGGGCAACTGTTTGTTGTGATTTGGCGCTATATAAATAAAATTGATTTGATTTGATGATGCACTGCAGCACAACAACCATTGTTTACTGGTTAGCTAAAATTGCTAATTTCTCCAAAATATTGTCCCATCAACTTTCTGTTTTCGCAACATTAATCCTTAACCCAAAATGCATAAGCATACCAAACAGCAAATGTCAGCTCTCCCCTCTTTCGCCGTGATCAAATCCACACACACGCATACACCACCTGGCTAAAGCTATATTAGGGTGGTCCTCTACAGTATGCCAAAAATAAAAAGGTGACTTTAAGGTTCTTCCTGACAAAATTGTTTCATCCTGATAAGAAAATCTTTTGGGCAAAATTTTATTTGACAACTATTCTAACCACTGCTGCATGTGGGGTGAAAATTGCAATAGTTGAACATGTTGGCACAAACCAGCAATAGTAATGGTCATGTTCACAAATGAAACACAAATTGAAACGCAACAACAATCCTTTCTCCTTTAACTGACCATACAGGAGAGATAAAAAGTGGTTGAAAACAAACCGTCATGGGAAGTGGCGTTTGGTTCCGATTTTCTTCACCTCCGGGAACTGACATCAATGCCACTCAACAACTTGCAGCAGGTATTCATGCTGCTGTTTATCCTTCATTAGGATCGATTGTAATCCTGCATAAGTGCAACTCCTCACTCAGCAAAATCATTCACAGCAGCAATGTTATCCAGGACCTGCTGTGATGACTGGAATGACCTTTCAGACTCCACTCTGAGTGGTCCTTGATGAAAAGGTCCATGTTGACGTTGAATGCCTTAAAAATGCACACTGAGACAGATGTAACAAAAAAAATAAATAATAAAAATCTGCCACTAATGAATTAATGTATCCAGTCCATAACTCAAATGTAACTTGCATGTCACACAAAACGGGCTGGGAGGCAGTGGTCAGTATTTTTCAAATCTCATGAAATTTCACCCCATTAATTTTTACCCATAAAGAAAGCAAAAAAGGAAGACACACCTTGAAAAAGTTGGTTTTTCAGGATCACCCTAATATATATGTGGTGTTGCATTTCCAATGCAGGGCCTGTCATTCTGTAGCATAGTGTAGTACAGTTTGCTTTAGCTTTCTCGCTTCCAGCTACAGCTGCCACCTAGCTCTCATCAAATCAAATCAATTTTATTTATATAGCGCCAAATCACAACAAACAGTTGCCCCAAGGCGCTTTATATTGTAAGGCAAGGCCATACAATAATTACGGAAAAACCCCAACGGTCAAAACGATCCCCTGTGAGCAAGCACTTGGCGACAGTGGGAAGGAAAAACTCTCTTTTAACAGGAAGAAACCTCCAGCAGAACCAGGTTCAGGGAGGGGCAGTCTTCTGCTGGGACTGGTTGGGGCTGAGGGAGAGAACAGGAAAAGACATGCTGTGGAGGGGAGCAGAGATCAATCACTAATGATTAAATGCAGAGTGGAAGGCTCTGCCTCCCATTCTACTCTTACAAACCCTAGGAACTACAAGTAAGCCTGCAGTCTGAGAGCGAAGCGCTCTATTGGGGTGATATGGTACTCTGAGGTCCCTAAGATAAGATGGGACCTGATTATTCAAAACCTTATAAGTAAGAAGAAGAATTTTAAATTCTATTCTAGAATTAACAGGAAGCCAATGAAGAGAGGCCAATATGGGTGAGATATGCTCTCTCCTTCTAGTCCCTGTCAGTACTCTAGCTGCAGCATTTTGAATTAACTGAAGGCTTTTCAGGGAACTTTTTGGACAACCTGATAATAATGAATTACAATAGTCCAGCCTAGAGGAAATAAATGCATGAATTAGTTTTTCAGCATCACTCTGAGACAAGACCTTTCTAATTTTAGCGATATTGCGCAATTGCAAAAAAAAAAATTCCTCTGCAGATGATCAGTTAGCTGTTTTACAACTACCCTTTCAAGAATTTTTGAGAGAAAAGGAAGGTTGGAGATTGGCCTATAATTAGCTAAGATAGCTGGGTCAAGTGATGGCTTTTTAAGTAATGGTTTAATTACTGCCACCTTAAAGCTGTGGTACATAGCCAACTAATAAAGATAGATTGATCATATTTAAGATTGAAGCATTAATTAATGGTAGGGCTTCCTTGAGCAGCCTGGCAGGAATGGGGTCTAATAGACATGTTGATGGTTTGGAGGAAGTAACTAATGAAAATAACTCAGACAGAACAATCAGAGAGAAAGAGTCTAACCAAATACCGGCATCACTGAAAGCAGCCAAAGATAACGATATGTCTTTGGGATGGTTATGAGTAATTTTTTGTCTAATAGTTAAAATTTTATTAGCAAAGAAAGTCATGAAGTCATTACTAGTTAAAGTTAAAGGAATACTCGGCTCAATAGAGCTCTGACTCTTTGTCAGCCTGGCTACAGTGCTGAAAAGAAACCTGGGGTTGTTCTTATTTTCTTCAATTAGTGATGAGTAGTAAGATGTCCTAGCTTTACGGAGGCTTTTTTATAGAGCAAGAGACTCTTTTTCCAGGCTAAGTGAAGATCTTCTAAATTAGTGAGATGCCATTTCCTCTCCAACTTACGGGTTATCTGCTTTAAGCTGCGAGTTTGTGAGTTATACCACGGAGTCAGGCACTTCTGATTTAAAGCTCTCTTTTTCATGAGCGAAAAGGAAAGCAGAGTATGTAAACCCTTCCCTAGTGGTTTTTCAAAACTCTACGTCAAGACTCTCACAGTGCCTCCTTGTGGCACACCATGGAAACTGGGCACCTTGTGGCCCCAGGCTAAACGGTGAGTGATATCGGAGCAGGTTGAGGCCCCAGAGGTACAGTGTGCATGACCCACTGGCATGTGGATACGCTCTGATACTTACAACTCAACCATCTGCTGCCTTGTGGATTGAGCCTCTGTCAGCAAAGGCTAGCAAAAGAAAAGCTTTGACCTCAAACCCAGTCACAACCACTGCCTTGTGGCACTCCGAGTCACGAAAGGCTTTAGAAGTCAAACCTAAGGAAAATTCCAGAGCTGGAGTTCCTAAGACAGTCCACAGCTGTTCACAGCTTCATTCCGGCAACTCCTGTAAGACCGCTGGTGCCAAACTGTACAATTTCTTGCCGTTCCTTTGGATCCAGCTGCATGTGGAAAGGGAAGACTTGCTGCATGGGCAACAGTTTATCCTCCATATCACATCACCCAGGCTAGCATCCAACACAACCCATCAACAGCTTGGAAACAACACGGGAATCAACAGTTTACCAGTGACAAGTCTAAGTACTCGACTGGCGTCGAGCAAGACCCTAGGGGTTGTTTCTGACAGTGGGACAGTTCTTCACACCTCACTGGAGCGTTACCGTCCACCTTAAGCAGGGCATCCCCCAGCCAAGAAGGTGCTGTTCCACCACAGCCTGCTATCTCCATTGGGTGTATGGAGATCAAGAGATATCTGAATAGCAGGCTGCAACCATCGCAACAGGCAACAACAAAGCAAGTCTACGACAGAGACCAGCTCTAAAACTGGGAAGTTGGAACGTCCGAACAATGATGACCGGCCTTTCTGAAAATCTGCAGGATATCAACGACTCCAAGAATACAGCCATCTCAATGATGAGCTAAAGAGATTAAATGTATACATTGCTGCCCTCCAGGAAATAAGATTTGCCAGTTGTGGCACCTCGAAGAAGAAGGAATTTGCGTTCTACTGGTAGGGTAAAAGCAAGGATGAGCCTAGGAAGCAGGGAGTGGGGTTTGCTGTCAGGAACAGCCTGTTCTGCATAGCAGAACTGGGCAGTGGAGGCTCTGCGCATGTCTTTACGTCTTATCACCCCCGCAGGTCCAGTTTCCCTAATCAGTATGTACGCTCCAACACTGTCCACCACATCTGTGTATCACCAACTCCTTCTTCCAACACAAAGTCTCTTGGAGACAACCGCGCTCTAAACACTGGCACCAACTGGACCTGATCGTTGTCAGGCGTGCCAGCATCAAGTATGTCTCACACACACATTCTACAAAAGCACAGACTTGTGACACAGACCACTCCCTAGTATGCTGCAGGATCAGGCTGCAAGCAAAAAAAAAAAAAAAAAAAAAAAAATTAAGGAAACCCTTGTATAAACACCACCAAGATGTCTCAGACAGACCTCATAGACCAGGGGTTTTCAAAGTGCAGGAGAGCGAGATCCCCCCTTAGAGAACAAATGAATAGCTGCCCCCCACACCGATGCATACACACAATTTCAACATCTTCACGTGTTTCTTTTTATTCTTTTATGCATTTTAAACACATTGTGCATTTTGAGGAACTGTCTATACATTTACACATTTTACAGACTTTGTATCATTTTAAACATGTTTTTAAAGAACTTCCTATTCTTTCACACATTTTACACCCTTTTCAAGCATTTTAAATATGTTTTTAAAGAACTTTCTATTATTCTATTTTTAACTTTTGTCATATTTTAAACATCTTGGCTGGGCCAAGGCGTGCTGAGATATGCTCAACCTAATATCTTCTATTTTCTCCTTGAAATAATCCAAGAAGTCCTGCGCTGAAAAGGGAGAATGACTAACAAGTGGCTGCCCGTGAATGAGAAATTCTACTGTGTCAAACAAGAACTTTGAGTTATGTTTGTTTTTACAGATCAAATCAGAGTAATGGGCCCGCTTTGTGGCTAGTCATGCACGCTTATAATCTAAAATAGCATCCGGCCACACAAGGCAGAAAACCTCTAATTTGGAACTATGCCATTTCCAGTCCAAACCTCTAAGGCCACGCAAGTAACGATTGAACCAAGGTGACTGTGCCTTGGGAGGTCTTATCAAGACTGTGACTCAATCTTATCAAGTGTAGTTTTAAGTGCTGAATTTAAAATATCAGGTAGTCTAGTCTTGAGTTCAGTTATACTTGAGGGATTAATACGATGCCGCACTAGTAGACAAGGTTGTTGCTCTACTAAATGCGGTAGGGTAAATGTAAACCTGATAAGTGGAGTGGTCTGAGACCACAGATGCAAGATGTCAATAGTCGTGACAGCAAACCCACATGAAAGAACTAAATCCAGGGTATTTCCACCAGTGTGCATCAGGTCCTGAATGCATTGCTGGAATCCCAATGCATCCACAATTTGCATAAATGATTTGCTAAGGGGATCAGAGGGCTTATTTATATGAATGTTAAAGTGACCAATAATCAAGATGTTATCTGCACTAGTTGACAAACTAGAGATGAACATACCAAATTTATCTAAGAAACCAGAATATGGGCCAGGGGGCCTATAAACAGTGATAAAATAACATACCTGAGCTCCAGTTTTATGACCCTGACAGTACTTAGCATCATGGGCATAGCGGAGAGTCAGATGCTCAAACAAATTACATCTGTGACCCCCAACACCTAATAAAGAAAATCCAGATTTATAAATAACTGCAACACCTCCGCCTTGCTTCACACCACGAGACACGTGACTAAATGTATACCCCAGTGGGCAGGCCTCATTCAGAGGAATGAGAGTTGTGGGTTTGAGCCAGGTTTCACATAAGCCAATTATATCTAAATGATGATCTATAATTAGATCATTAAACAACAAAGATTTCAAGGACAATGATCTGATGTTAATGAGACCCAGGATAAGGACCTCAATGGGGATGACCGCCCAACTGTTTGGAACCCGGCAAAGCAAGCCCAGGTTCCGAGAGCACCACTGGCGCAAATCAATCCAGCAAAGACATGGACGGCCGGGCCGACAGTCCTCAGAGCCAACCAGCGGCACCACACAGGCTTTTCCCGGATCCACAAGGATGCCAGGGCAGGACAGATCCCGCCAGAATTCTGTGCACAGCTCGTCCAGACGCCAAACAGAGCTTCAGCTTCACCAGCTGGCCACTTCATCACCCGCGGGACGACTGGGCTTTCGACCGAAAGGCAGCGTAGGAGCCCGGCACAGCAAGCCGGAACCTCCAATTAAATTGGGAGCAGAAACTTCCCCCTGCCGATAACACTCTCTGGACCGGAGGCTGGAGATCCAGCAGCGTTTGCCGATCATACACCCGCAGTGACTCCAATTCAAAAACAGCATAAGTTAAAAACAATAAATAAAGACTGGAGAGCAGCTCGACACAACGGTGCCATCTTGGCACAGTGTGTAAAGCACTTTGAGTGTCTGATGCAGATGGAAAGCGCTATAAAAATGCAGTCCATTTCCCATTTAGAGAGAAGCGACTACAATAACTACAGGGGTATCTCCCTCTTCAGCACTGTCAGCAAAGCTGGCAAACTGGGTCTATCCTGAGTCAGTGTGACGTTCGTGCCAAAAGGTTAACAGTGGACATGGTCTTCCCCCCCATGACAGCTCCAGGAGAAATGCAGAGAACAACACGTGCCCCTATACGTCACCTTCACTGACCTCAGCAAAGCATTCAATCTTGTCAGCAGAGACTGTCTTATCAAGATCCTAAACAAGATCGGATGCCCACCAAAGTTACTACATCTCACAGTGTCTATGCCGGACTGTGCCATTCAACGACAGCACTTCAGCGCCTTTTGATATACTCAGCGGTGTCAAGCAAGGCTGTGTCCTCACTCCCCATCTCTTTGGGATTTTCTTTGACATGCTACTAAAGCATGCTTTTGGCTCAGCAGCTGAGGGGATCTATCGACTGACAAGATCTTCAATCTCGCTCACCTAAAGCCAAGACAAAGGTTCGCGATTTGCCACTTACCAATGACACAGCCATGGTAATCCACTCTCAATGGGAGCTGCAGACACTGATGAATCATTTCTCCTGGGCCTGCAAGGACTTTGATCTCACAATGAGCCTGAAGAAGACTAATGTCTCGAGCCAGGGTACAGTGGAACCACTAGCCTTCACCACTGATGAGTACAAACTCGATGTCATGCATGAATTGATCTATCTCGGCTCCACCATCACTGATAACCTCTCCCTTGACAGTCAAATTGACAAGAGGACTGAGAAGGTGGGTGGCACATTCTCTCACCTGGATAGTGGAGTATGATCAAACCTCAAGCTGACAGCAAAGACAAAGATGGCAGTGTACAACACCTGTGTCATCAGCACATTACTGTATTCGGTACTTTAACGTTTCCCATAATCCCTCTATGCTTCCCAGAATGCACCGCAGTGCCAGCAGAGTTCCGGCATTTCAAAGCCATGTAAACAATGGCTAGCAAGGATGTGGATGTCATAAATTCAGCGAGTTCTCCAGGGATTATGATGACACATTCTCTCAAGTTGAGAGGGTTATCTAGAAGAGGTGTAGCACCTGTGACCTCCAATAGTGCTGATTGGTGCTAGCATCGCCGACTAACGGCACAAACTGAGGTCACCAAAAGGGCACATCACCAAAAGACGAAAATGGAGCACTGTGATTCTTCATAGAAGCTCGGACATGTAGCACAGCCTAAGGGTCATACACCCAGCGAGCAGCAAGACCATTGTAGACCAGCAGGAAGACTAAACACAAAACAAACAACGGGGACGCTGGCAGTTTCACAACAAGTTTTCTTTAGACAAGTGCAGGAATGGATTCAAGGACATTGCCAAGTCAGTGAACATCTCTATCATCAGGGAATAAATATGGTACAATATTTTACAGATGAGAGCATGTCATCTTGAAAACCTGAGTGACAGCACCGTGACCATTCGTAAAGAGTTACAAGCTTCAGCAGCTGTGTTTGGAGAGACTGAGTGCTCCTACTATATTACTTGTCTGTTGCGTCAATATTAACTGGTGTCTAATTGTCTGGGACAAGTAGACACACTGTTCAGGCAAGTACTCTGTGTAGTTTTTTAGTGCAAAGTTGTCAAATGCTTTATTTTCACCATATATTTTAACACAGAAGTAGACTATGGAAACGTGTCCAACAAACTGCATTGCGATTCACTGTAATGGCAAATGCATTATGGGAATGCTGTTGTAGCAGTAAGCCTGTAGAAAGGTTTCACTTACTCACCCACCTTCAACTGCTTACTCCAATTAAGGTTTTATTTTACCCTGTGGCTGATAACCTGATCAAACGGAGTGACTGGAAGTGATTGATGATGGATTTAGGAGTTCACATGGATTTAGAAATTTCCCCATTTTCAATTCTTACCTTTTTCCTTCCACAATTAAATACAACCCCTGGCAAAAATTATGGAATCACCGGCCTCGGAGGATGTTCATTCAGTTTTTGTAGAAAAAAAGCAAATCACAGACATGACGCAAAACTAAAGTAATTTTAAATGGCAACTTTCTGGCTTTAAGAAACACTATAAGAAATCAAGAAAAAAAAATTGTGGCAGTCAGTAACGGTTACTTTTTTAGACCAAGCAGAGGGGAAAAAATATGGACTCACTCAATTCTGAGGAATAAATTATGGAATCACCCTGTAAATTTTCATCCCCAAAACTAACACCTGCATCAAATCAGATCTGCTCGTTAGTCTGCATCTAAAAAGGAGTGATCACACCTTGGAGAGCTGTTGCATCAAGTGGACTGACATGAATCATGGCTCCAACACGAGAGATGTCAATTGAAACAAAGGAGAGGATTATCAAACTCTTAAAAGAGGGTAAATCATCACGCAATGTTGCAAAAGATGTTGGTTGTTCACAGTCAGCTGTGTCTAAACTCTGGACCAAATACAAACAGCATGGGAAGGTTGTTAAAGGCAAACATACTGGTAGACCAAGGAAGACATCAAAGCGACAAGACAGAAAACTTAAAACAATATGTCTCAAAAATCGAAAATGCACAACAAAACAAATGAGGAATGAAAGGGAGGAAACTGGAGTCAACGTCTGTGACCAAACTGTAAGAAACCGCCTAAAGGAAATGGGATTTACATACAGAAAAGCTAAATGAAAGCCATCATTAACACCTAAACAGAAAAAAACAAGGTTACAATGGGCTAAGGAAAAGCAATCATGGACTGTGGATGACTGGATGAAAGTCATATTCAGTGATGAATCTCGAATCTGCATTGGGCAAGGTGATGATGCTGGAACTTTTGTTTGGTGCCGTTCCAATGAGATTTATAAAGATGACTGCCTGAAGAGAACATGTAAATTTCCACAGTCATTGATGATATGGGGCTGCATGTCAGGTAAAGGCACTGGGGAGATGGCTGTCATTACATCATCAATAAATGCACAAGTTTACATTGATATTTTGGACACTTTTCTTAGCCCATCAATTGAAAGGATGTTTGGGGATGATGAAATCATTTTTCAAGATGATAATGCATCTTGCCATAGACCAAAAACTGTGAAAATATTCCTTGCAAAAAGACACATAGGGTCAATGTCATGGCCTGCAAATAGTCCGAATCTTAATCCAATTGAAAATCTTTGGTGGAAGTTGAAGAAAATGGTCCATGACAAGGCTCCAACCTGCAAAGCTAATCTGGCAACAGCAATCAGAGAAAGTTGGAGCCAGACCGATGAAGAGTACTGTTTGTTACTCATTAAGAGACTGCAAGCTGTTATAAAAGCCAGAGGTGGTGCAACAAAATACTAGTGATGTGTTGGAGCGTTCTTTTGTTTTTCATGATTCCATAATTTTTTCCTCAGAATTGAGTGATTCCATATTTTTTTTCCCTCTGCTTGGTCTAAAAAAGTAACCGTTACTGACTGCCACAATTTTTTTTCCTGATTTCTTATAGTGTTTCTTAAAGCCAGAAAGTTAACATTTCAAATGACTTTAGTTTTGTGTCATGTCTGTGATCTGCTTTTTTCTACAAAATTAAACAACTGAATGAACATCCTCTGAGGCCGGTGATTCCATAATTTTTGCCAGGGGTTGTATTATTCCAATTTTGTTCAAGTAAAATGATCAAGTGACCGAGCAATAAAACTTTCTTACCCATTTCCCTGCCGAGACAGGTGGTATACAATAGTCGCAGAGGTCACAGTCTTCCCAGTGCCAGGAGGACCCTGGATCAGGCTGAGAGGTCGCTGCAGCACCGTCTTCACAGCATACACCTGAACATCCAGAAAAAGAAATAACTTTCCTTCAAGTGTACATACTGCTAACAGAAAGCTGAAGCTATAAAACTGTACCTATGTGCTGGGGAATTAAAAATAAAAACATATACTTGTTACATAAGGTGCTGTGAAGCATCAGTCTACACATATACCAACATAATCAGCACAGGGTTCTCAGCAGGATTTTTCTCACCGTAATGGGATGGAAAAAAAAAAAAAGCAAAGGGTTCAGGGGACTGCTTAGGCTTTAACCCTGCAGAAGCTTTTGCTTTATGAGCTTATAAAGGGCCTTCTTTGTTTTTTTGGGGTTTTTTTTTATTTCAAAATGTAGAGTAATCAGAAATTAATCTTGAAGTTAAAAAAAAAACATTTGTAAGGATTTTCTATAGTAAACTGATATGTATAAATTGGCTCCTGTGCAGTGACACATTTCTACACTCTTCTATGTTTTGGTCTGATGCCTCTTTCTTTTGGCTTTAAAGTGAGGCTGTAACAAAACAAAAACAAAAAAACCTAAACAAAAATTATGGCTTTACGTAACAAAATTTGGCCCTCAAAATGCAGGCAACAGTGTTTCAGAGGGATATACCAAAATAAAATGTTACTTTGGTATCTGCCTCCCCTATAATACACCATCGCACCTGGAGACCTGCTGCGCTGCTGTGCTCAGACTGGAGCGCTGAGACTCACTGGGGTAAGTTCTCCCCGACGGACTGGAGGACATCTCATTTTGGGGAAAACAGTTTTGGTCTTTGCCTGTTTTACAAAATTTGTAAAGAGTGTCATTTGATTTAAAACAGTGATTCGCTTTGAAGTTATTGATTGCGGAATGATCCGTCTTTCCACCTTTAGTCGGCAGAGAGCCGCAGCAAATCCCGCAACACACACAGAGTGGAGGATATTATCATTATTATTATTTTCACGAGCGACACTAACTTTAGTTTAGTCCACGGCAGAGAGCTGCAATGTTAGCTGCTCCACAAAAAAAGGCACATTAATGACAAACAAAAACTGTCTGTGTGAAGCGGTGGACGATTCTCGCAGAAAAAGAGTCCCGTTTATAGAGACTTTAATCAGCAGAAAAGGCAGAAATGGCTTTTGTAGAGGCTGATGAATAAATTGTGGATGCGCTGCTTCTATATCAGAACCAGCGGCTCCAGTCAACATAGAGAAATGATTATTTTCCCGTTATACACCCTAAAAAACAATGCAACGGCCCAACTGCAGCGTAATTTTTTATTATAACAGCATAACAGACCGTTGCGCTGTTATAATGCTGGTGAGAACCCTGCAGTGGTAATTTTTTCAGTGCTGGCTGGTTGAAAACACAAGCAATCAGGCCACCTTGAATCTGAAATGCACATTCAAAAAAGCATGGTTTAACAGAAAGGAACACTGAGGCAGAGTGCAGTGACCTCTAACCTGTGAGTGGTTGAGGTCAGGCAGGCCCTGAGCAGTGAACGTTTAGGCAGCTGGCACTGATGGTGAGATCCTCCACCTCATGGCCCAGCAGTTTGTGGTAAATGTATCCAGACACAGAGGTCTCATCCACTGCAAATGTCTTCAAAGCACTCTGCATCCTGCAACGCCACACACACAAACTCAAGCCGTTACTGTGCACAGGAAAAGCTCAACATCAACATGCTCACTTCTCATTAGTATGCATGTATGTACACATAACTCCTCCAAAGTGCAATCAGCTCATTAACTGCACAGCGGTTGCTGTAAATATGAAGCACCTAACATGTATTGTTTGAGCTATTGCGTTAACACACAGACAAGCTTGATGACATAATGTTCCATGGTGCACTACAATGTCCACAGAACAAATTAAAAACTGTACACCGCCACAAAAAAATAAATAAATAAATAAAATTCCCAGGGTGCAGTTTATACAAAATTACACAACACTGAACATGTGTACCACATGTGGTAGTTACAAGTTGCAGTTCCAGAAAAGAAACTGGAGAAAATTCAATTCAATTACACAGTAATATTTAGTAATACAGTGATGTAAGAGTAGATTCCCAATCAAATTTTTAATTTAGTTATATGAAACTAAAACCAACCTATCAAAGGAAGTGGATTTCCACACAAAATCCACCTGGAAGTTGTGCGGGATTTCCACAGGTGCTCCAGCGCTGCTCCGTAACTCAATGGCAATTTCATCTCCATAGTCTTAAAACAGGCTGTTAAAGAAAACCCATGTTCATTTTGAAACCATCTCATCCAGATGCAGATGGGTCAGATTAGGCCATCTGTGAAAAGGATACTGTCCGGAACTTTGATGACATGACCAATGCCTTTCCACAGTGGGGCCAGATCTCCTTTGTATCGCAGACAGATCTCATCACCTTGCATCAGCCTCATATCTGGAAATTTTGAGACAACACATTTTAGATGTAAATTTTCTATTAAAAACAAAAACAAAAAACGCAACCTAATCCAGGTGAATGACTTTTTTGCATGAGCAAATGTAATACAGTACCATGCACATGAGACAACACAAACCAACTAGAAACTAAAAAGGGAACAAAACCAAGCCATCCATGCCAGCAAAGTCGTAGGGCTGAGGGACGTCACGTGCAATTCTGACAGCTAAAGGGGGGATGTGAATGGACTAACTGCACCACAGAACCACTGGGAGGAAGTAAAGCTAAGAGAATTACCACCTGAGTCCGTCTTAGGCAGTGTGAAATAGGCAATCCGCTTTTTATTCAGTCCCAGGTCCCACCTGACTGTTATATTGTCCTGGGTCTGCAAGAGAGATTGGGGGGGGGGGGGGGGGGGGGGGGGGGGGATTGCAATGAAAACATGGTCGTGATCAAATAAAGTCTTTGACAAGCTTTAAATCTTTATTACTTATTTTTTAAAGTATCTGAACATTTCCACTGAAATGGTTCATGCAGTGCCAGCTGGATGAACCACCTGCTAAGAAAAGTCAAACTATGAACGGAATAATGAAACGGCTCTGAAATAGCATCATAAGCCCAAGACATGTATGACCCATACATTGCCGTGATCATTTAACAGCAAGACTACATAAATATGGAGTTTATGTACCTGGGACTCCTTGAGCTTCTTGTCATAATCAGCCTCCAGTTTGACCAATGGGCCAAATATGTTCTGGTACTGGTAAGCATCCTCATAGCGTAGCAGCACATGCTGGGGCTCCTCGTCCACACCAGGTTTCTCCAGGTCTTCCAAGGTGGCACTAGGGTTGTCCTGTGAGAAAATATAATCAAACACTGCTGGTAAGATATCAGCAGATTCCAAGCCTACGTGAGTGTCACAGGATGAAAGACTTATTCTCACTCTATTTCCTCACTACAATAATATAGATACTTATACATGAGCAATGGCATAATAAATGAAAATGCAAGTTTGACTTCATTGCTGAATGTCACGTGACTTCAATGGATCTTTGCTCAAGCACATTTTTCACAAGATCTCTTAATGTGTCTAGTGCTCCTATAATTTACAGGGAATAATAAGACTCACAAACAGAATCTCTACAGGCAGCGACCAGTTCAAGGTAGAAAAGTGTCCCAAAAAAGTGTTAAAGTGTATACCTTTGTGAGTTGGTAAATATTAAGATTCCTGCTCACATACAGAAATACTCATTCATTTTCTAAATCCACTTACTCCAAACAAGGGTCACAGGCTGGAGCCTATCCCAGCAGTCATTGGGCAAGAGGTGAAGTACACCATCAACAGGCCACTTTAATGCAGGGCCACATAAAGCAATATAAATTGGGTTTTTCATTTGTATTATTCATTCTGAACCATGTGATTATTTCAGTCACTGTATTTTCCAGAGCACAAGTCTCAGTTTTTGTTTTAAACTAGTTTGTGAAGCCCTGTAATTTAATACTCCAGTGCAACTTATAATCTGAAAAATCACATTCAGTCCTAATAAAAATAACTATAAATATAGCTTTTCCCAGGAATCAACGCACTCAACAAGAATAAATTCCAACAAGGAAAAAACAAAACACCAATAATAAAAAAAAGTACAATGGAACAATGCACTAAAATCTGAGTGTGGATAATACAGAAAAATGCAACTTATACTCAGGTGTGACCTATGTTTTTTCCCTCTACAAAAGCCATTTTTGGGGAATGGTGCGGAAGGGGGGAAGCTTTTGAAAATTCAAGGTAAAAATTGGCCATTCTAGGGGTACCCAATGGGGAAAAGCCAGGTATGACAGCCCAAGTTCCTTCATCATGTCCAGAAGGCTGGGGAAGTTTGTTGAGTGGGCAATCTCATTCTGGGTTAGCCAGTACATGGCCCTCAGTGAGGCAGTTGGAGTCCATGGACATTTTTAAGTCAAGACTTAAAACCTATTTTTATTCTCTTTCTTATGAGTATTTTTATTTTGTTATGTTTTATTCTTTTACTTCTGTTTTTAATTAGGTATTTGAATTTTTTATCTTTCTTTATTTATTTTAATTTTTTTTATGTTGAACTGTTCTGTGTGAGGCACCTTTAGACAGCTTTTGTTGTAATTTGGCGCTTTATAAGGTGATTAAGTTGAAATTGAACAACATTTTATTGAGTCTTAAAGAAAATAAATATGAAATTGGTTACTGGATCCTTCAACTCTGGACATAATAAACTCTACATGGTGGATCCTTGATCTCTGGACATAAACAGAAATAAAATCTTTTAGTTTTTGTCAAAAGCATTTCCTTTCAGACATAATTATTGGCATGAATGTCTTTCCATACCTATGAGCTGAGCTCTTGCAGCTCTGCTGCAGGTTAAGTTTATAAAGAATGCAGGACGTCTCATTTTGGGAGGAAAAATGTTTTAGTCGATTGTAGTTTATTGTTTAGTTTAGTTTATTGTAACGTTTGTAAAAGGTGTCATTTTATTTAAAGCGGCGATTCGTTTTGAAGTTATTAATTCCGAGCAGACTCTGTCTCAGCAGAGAGCCGCGCAGCGTTTAAAGCTGTGACAACGGAACGGAGGACGATTCCCGTTTCTCGACTGCAACAAGACAACAGTCCCAGTTAGTGACTTTAATCCACACAAAAGTGACTCATATTTTAATGGCTTTCAGAGGGGTTAAGAAGCGGACTTACCGCTTCTGAAGAGCAGCGAATCAAAGAGCCACGAGCCATTGAATCAAAGCATTGCTTCGATTCAATGGCTCGTGAAGCTTCAAACTGGAGTCACGCTGCAGAA
The DNA here is from genome assembly GCF_902500255.1 of Thalassophryne amazonica. Taxonomy (NCBI): domain Eukaryota; kingdom Metazoa; phylum Chordata; class Actinopteri; order Batrachoidiformes; family Batrachoididae; genus Thalassophryne; species Thalassophryne amazonica. Next base: position 61,298,177 of record NC_047112.1, on the reverse strand, counting down.
AAGGTTGATTACAGACGCTGTATTAAAAATCGCAACGGTCCAAAATTATAGCGCAACGGGCTGTAACGCAAGTTTGCGCTAGCTAGAACCCTGCTGCTACACACGCGCGCGGACACACACAAAATCCATTCCCCTGTAAGCCGTGTGGATGCATGAAGACCTGTTCACTTGAAACAGTGATGTGATTTTTGGCTGGACTGAGGAACTACACCAAGTCTTTTTTTTTTATGGAAGTCCGAAGTCACTACACAGCATCACTGCACTGCACTACACGTTAAAGTGGAACACCAAAATGTAAGTCCCTTTTCCGATGTTTATAAATTAATAAAATATCAAATGACAAGGATCTATTTTAGCCGTTATATAAAACAAATAATGAATGTTTTTACATTCTTTCAATGGAACGAATATTTAATTTGTTCCACTGAACTCATAAACATTCATTATTTGTATAATGTATGGTACATGTCGCTTGCAGAAAGAGTGCATTAAGCCTTCAGAGATTTTTCCACTTTTTAAATGACCAAACCCCTCATTAACCAACACTCCACTTTCTGCACTGATTCTGTTGCCCCAAAAGGAAAAACAGGGCAGGTACCGCCTTTGGGGTGAATTATGTTGTGTTTTGGCACTCTAAAAATAAACTGAATTGTCCAGAATTTTCATTTTCTCTTGACTAGGTTGTGACTCATTGCCTATTGTGAGATAAATTACTGATGTTTTCCATCATATATAAGAAGGTGACCTAAAAGTTCCAACAGGGTAATTCCATGGATGCAGACGTGACATTTGGACACTTTGTTTTTGTCTCCATTTCCCAAGAAGAAAACATATCTGCATTGAGTTCATCCCATGAGGTAGGCCTGAGGTTACTTTTATATAGGGAGAACTAAAATTTTCCTGACCCATGGAGACTCACAGTCCCTTCTTTTGTAGCATCATCAGAACGATGTGTAACCAAGTCATGCAGCTGCTGGCAGTGTGTTCCCGGGTGCACGAACCATCACACCGGCATCGTGCACGCCTGACCGTCGGCGCGATGTTTCGTGGTTTGATCATACAAGCTGTTTCATTGTGAGTCACCCTGAGTTGTACTTTATTTGCAATATGTGTGAAGGGGCCCGAAAAGATGTATCGAGTGGTCATCTGTTAGAGGGCACAAAGTTACTTTTGCATCAGAATGGAAATTAAAATGGGAAGGACTGGATAACAGGCCCCCATCTGCCTACCTTCCAGAGCTCCTCCAGCTTGTTGATCTGCTGAGCAGCAATCTGACGGGCACGAAGCTGCTCCTGCTCCGACGGGATTTTCACCAGCCAGGACAGAAAGCAGCGGTCCTGGATCAGTGGCTGCCACTGGGAGCTGTCCCAATTGATGTCCTTCAGGCTACTCTGGCTAGCACAGGGCTGCCTGCACGAAGACACAAAGTTGACAAAAATATGCCTGTGCAGTTCTAAGACCCTGATGAGACTGGGGATGGCATTCGCCAAGCTTAAACCAGATTTTTTTCTGAATGATCGTTTTCTATCGGACTTAGAGCAGGTAGTTTAGTGGAATAAGGAGTTGAGATATATATACATATATATATATATACATATATATATATATATATACATATACATATATATATATATATATACATATACATATATATATATATATATATATATATATATATATATACATATATATATATATACACATACATACATACATACATACACACACGAGGTCTGTTAGAAAAGTATCCGACCTTTTTATTTTTTGCAAAAACCATATGGATTTGAATCACGTGTGATTGCATCAGCCAAGCTTGAACCTTCGTGCGCATGCGTGAGTTTTTTCACGCCTGTCAGTTGCGTCATTCGCCTGTGAGCAGGCTTTGTGTGAGCAGTGGTCCACCCCTCTCGTCGGATTTTTATTGCGAATAAAATGTCTCAATGATATGGAGCTTTGCTGCATCAAATTTTTCCAGAAACTGTGAGAGACCTCCAGGTGGACACCATTCGGAAAATTCAGATGGCTTTCAGGGACGATTTTATGGGGATTACACAGATTAAGGAGTGCTCCAGCCGGTTTAAAGACCGCCCACAGCGTCTGAGAGCGCGGCGCACTCCGAGCGCCGATCGACAGGCTGAAACCCCGCTGAAACAACCAGATAATTTCCAAAGTGAAGGCTTTGTTGATCCGGGACGTCGTCTGACTTCCACAGAAATGGCAGAAGACGTGGACATCACCACTTTTTCGGCACATTCCACTGTTACAGGAGTTTTTGTCATGGAAAGAGGAGCGGAGGAATGCACCACAGAGCCGCGAATGGCGCGGGACAAAAGCACCTCCGTGTTGGTCTCACAGGACGGCTTTCAGATGGCTTTTCAGTCGTGTGACTATCCGAGAAATTGTGAATGAGCTGGACATGCCAGGACATGTCCTGTGAGGCTTCATCACGGCGTTGCTTTGCACCATGCGTCTCCGTCCCGACGCGCAAATTTCTCCGCACGTTTGTCTCAATGTGCCGAAAAAGTGCTGATGTCCACATCTTCTGCAATTTCTGTGGAAGTCAGACGACGTCCCAGATCAACAAAGCCTTCACTTTGGAAATGAACAGCACATTCCACTGTTACAGGAGTTTTTGTCATGGAAAAAGAAGTGGAGGGATGCGCCACGGAGCCGCTCATGGCGCGGACAAAAACACCTCCGTGCTGGTCTCACAGGACAGCTTTCAGGTGGCTTTTCAGTTGTGTGACTATCCGAGAAATTGTGAATGAGCTGGACATGCCAGGACATGTCCTGTGAGGCTTCATTACAGCGTTGCTTTGCGCCATGCGGCTCCGTCCCGACGCGCGAATTTCTCCGCTCCTCTTTCCATGACAAAAACTCTAACAGTGGAATGTGCTGTTCATTTCCAAAGTGAAGGCTTTGTTGATCTGGGACGTCGTCTGACTTCCACAGAAATTGCAGAAGACGTGGACATCAGCACTTTTTCGGCACATTGAGACAGACGTGAGGAGAAATTTGCGCGTCGGGACGGAGACGCATGGCGCAAAGCAACGCTGTAATGAAGCCTCACAGGACATGTTCTGGCATATCCAGCTCATTCACAATTTCTCGGATAGTCACACGACTGAAAAGCCACTGAACGCCGTCTGAAAGCCATCTGAAAGCCGTCCTGCGAGAATGGTGTCCACCTGGAGGTCTCTCATAGTTTCTGGAAAAATTTGATGCAGCAAAGCTCCAAATCGTTCAGACATTTTATTCGCAATAAAAATCCGACGAGAGGGGTGGACCACTGCTCACACAAAGCCTGCTCACAGGTGAATGACGCAACCGACAGGCGTGAAAAAACTCACGCATGCGCACGAAGGTTCAAGCTTGGCTGATGCAATGACACGTGATTCAAATCCATATGGTTTTTGCAAAAAAATAAAAAGGTCGGATACTTTTCTAACAGACCTCGTATACAAACACCCCAATTTGGCCAACTGAGCTTAGTTCTGTAGCTTAGTCTGAGGTGAGAATAATTTAAAAATACAATATGATGGCACTGCTGAAGTTTAAATGCTCGGCTAAAGTTAGCTTAGCCTTTTAGTACAGTTGAGCTGAGTGAACGCTTTAATTACCAAATAAAGGTACAGCTTTTTTGTTACTTCTGAGACCACAAAAAGCTCTCAACTTTAAATAACTTAAACAAGTGTTTTTTCCATTTTTTTTAACTGTTTAGTGTTTCTTTATATTTATTTATTTGTCCCAATCAGGAACATTTGTTGTGCATGCAACCTAAACTCAGACGCACTTCACAAACTTCCAGTGATGAGCTGAACACCATGAAATCTAATCGGAAGAAAACATCTCTGCTCTGGTCGAAGTTGCAGAAGAGACCTTCATCTGGTTAAATGTCCCGAGAGTCCAGCAAACCAACATCTACGGTTCTAAATAAAACAAAAGCTCTTTAAACAGCAACAATTTTATTATTTTAAAAAAGCTGTTTCATTTTATATTTTAACATTAAATGAAAAGATCATTTAAAAAGGCCATGAAGTCAAAGTTCAGTCAAAAGACATTTGCACAGGTAGAAGCTCTGCCCCTATTGTGCACAATTTTAAAATATTCACAATCAGTCAAATTCATATTTTAGAAACTACTCTGTCCTGATCACAACATTAAAGGCACATATTCTGATGTAATTACAAGTTGAAATGACTCAATTAAAAAATGATTCTATCATGAGGTTTATGTCACATAATCTACAATCACACTGCAGTCATTGTTAAATCATCTCCTGTTGCATTTACAATAAACATTTGTATTTATTTACAGTGTCTGTTTTTCTGGTTGAAATATGAAGAATCTACCAGATTTAAAAACGTACACATTTCTCCATGCTATTTTATTTGTCTAAAAATAAATGTCCAAGGTCAATTATGTTAAACAAGAAATCATTTAATCTGAAATAACAGGTAAGTATGGTTTTAATGTACAGATTTACAGATAAAGAAAGGTTTCTAAAGAATATTTTATTTTTTTACTTTTTTAATTGCAAGTGTTCTATGGTTGTTGTTGTTTTTTTTTTTACAGTAATCAGAAATTAATTTTGAGGTACAAAAAAAAAAAAAACATTTGCAAGAATTTTCTTCAGAAAACTGCTGTTTATAAATGAGCACTTCTGTGACACATTTCTGCTACTGCAGTCTTCCATGTTTTGGCCTGATGCCTCCTTTCCATTGGACAGTGGGAAGCTACATCACAGCGCACAGCAGCGAAAGTTGGATTGGGCTGAACTTTGACCGTGGCAGCTTGACAACAAGCGGCAATGTGCGCTCCTGGGGAGGCGTCGCTTTAGCTCGGTTTTAAAACACGAAGCATCTCATTAAAAATAATGCTTTTTAGACTGATCTGCAACGCTGCTGACGCTTCCGGTGTGAAAGCCCCTTAAGATCTGATTTCAAAGTATCTGATGATGGACGAGCAGAGCGATTCGATGATATACTTCTGTCAGGACCAGGCTTGGGGAGTAACGGAATACATGTAACGGCGTTACGTAATTAGGATACAAAAAAAAAAAAAAAAAAAACGTAACTGTATTCCGCTACAGTTACAGAAAAAAAAAAAAAGACGTATTCAGATTACAGGTATATTTAGTAAAAATGGGGATTACTTCACAGGATTACAATTTAAATGCATTTTATGATATTATCCAGGGTTCTTGCTAGCGCAGACTTGCGTTACAGCCCGTTACGCTATAATTTTGGACAGTTACGCTTATTTTTGACCGTTACGATTCTCAATACAGCGTCTGTAATCAACCGTTTCTGCAGCGTGACTCCAGTTTGAAGCGTGAATCGAAGCAATGCTTCGATTCAATGGCTCGTGGCTCTTTGATTCGCTGCTCTTCAGAAGCGGTAAGTCCGCTTCTTAACCCCTCTCAAAGCCATTAAAACTAACTGGGACTCTGGTCTTGTTGCAGTCGAGAAACGAGAATCGGCCTCCGTTTTGTCACAGCTTCAAATGCTGTGCGGCTCTCTGACTCTGTCTCTCTGAGACAGAGCCCGCTCGGAATTAATAACTTCAAACCAAATCGCCGCTTTAAATAAAATGACACCTCTTACAAACATTGCAATACAGACAATAAACTACAAATCGACTAAAACGTTTTTTTCCTCCCAAAATGAGATGTGTTGCATTCTTTATGAACCTGACCTGCAGCACATCTGCAAGAGCTGCAGCTCACAGGTATGGAAAGACATTCATGCCAATAATAATGTCTGAAAGGAAATGCTTTTGACAAAAACTAACAGATTTTATCTCTGTTTATGTCCAGAGATCAAGGATCCACCATGTAGAGTTTATTATGTCCAGAGTTTAAGGATCCAGTAACCAATTTCATATTTATTTACTTTAAGACTCAATAAAATGTTGTTCAATTTCAATTTAATCAGCTTATAAAGCGCCAAATTACAACAAAAGCCGTCTCAAGGTGCCTCACACAGAGCAGTTAAACATAAAAAAAATTAAAATAAATAAATTAAAAAATTCAAATACCTAATTAAAAACATAAGTAAAAGAATAACACATAAAATAAAAACTACTCCTAAGAAAGAGATTAAAATAGGTTTTAAGTCTTGACTTAAAAATGTCCATGGACTCCAACTGCCTCACTGAGGGCCATGTACTGGCTAACCCAGAATGAGACTGCCCACTCAACAAATTTCCCCAGCCTTCTGGACATGATGAAGGAACTTGGGCTGTTGTACCTGGCTTTTCCCCATTGGGTACCCCTTGAATAGCCAATTTTTAGCTTAAATTCTCAAAAGCTGCTCCCTCGACATAACCACTACGCTACAATTTTATCCTAGCTAGAACACTGTTATCAGTATTTTTTTTTTTTTCTTTTCTTTGAAACGAAAACGTCCCTTCGTGAACAGCGACATGACGTCTCCTAACCGGGCAAAATACACTCAACAAAAATATAAACGCAACACTTTTGGTTTTGCTCCCATTTTGTATGAGATGAACTCAAAGATCTAAAACTTTTTCCACATACACAATATCACCACTTCCCTCAAATATTGTTCACAAACCAGTCTAAATCTGTGATAGTGAGCACTTCTCCTTTGCTGAGATAATCCATCCCACCTCACAGGTGTGCCATATCAGATGCTGATTAGACACCATGATTAGTGCACAGGTGTGCCTTAGACTGTCCACAATAAAAGGCCACTCTGAAAGGTGCAGTTTGTTTATTGGGGGGGATACCAGTCAGTATCTGGTGTGACCACCATTTGCCTCATGCAGTGCAACACATCTCCTTCGCATAGAGTTGATCAGGTTGTCAATTGTGGCCTGTGGAATGTTGGTCCACTCCTCTTCAATGGCTGTGCGAAGTTGCTGGATATTGGCAGGAACTGGTACACTCTGTCGTATACGCCGGTCCAGAGCATCCCAAACATGCTCAATGGGTGACATGTCCGGTGAGTATGGCAGCCATGCAAGAACTGGGACATTTTCTGCTTCCAAGAATTGTGTACAGATCCTGCAACATGGGGCCGTGCATTATCCTGCTTGCAACATGAGGTGATGTTCTTGGATGTATGGCACAACAATGGGCCTCAGGATCTCGTCACGGTATCTCTGTGCATTCAAAATGCCATCAATAAAATGCACCTGTGTTCTTCGTCCATAACAGACGCCTGCCCGTACCATAACCCCACCGCCACCATGGGCCACTCGATCCACAACATTGACATCAGAAAACCGCTCACCCACATGATGCCACACACGCTGTCTGCCATCTGCCCTGAACAGTGTGAACCAGGATTCATCCGTGAAGAGAACACCTCTCCAACGTGCCAAACGCCAGCGAATGTGAGCATTTGCCCACTCAAGTCGGCTACGACGACGAACTGGAGTCAGGTCGAGACCCCGATGAGGACGACGAGCATGCAGATGAGCTTCCCTGAGATGGTCTCTGACAGTTTGTGCAGAAATTCGTTGGTTATGCAAACCGACTGTTTCAGCAGCTGTCCGAGTTGCTGGTCTCAGACGATCTTGGAGGTGAACATGCTGGATGTGGAGGTCCTGGGCTGGTGTGGTTACACGTGGTGTTGTGGTTGTGAGGCTGGTTGGATGTACTGCCAATTCTCTGAAACGCCTTTGGAGACGGCTTATGGTAGAGAAATGAACATTCAATACACGAGCAACAGCTCTGGTTGACATTCCTGCTGTCAGCATGCCAATTGCATGCTCCCTCAAATCTTGCGACATCTGTGGCATTGTGCTGTGTGATAAAACTGCACCTTTCAGAGTGGCCTTTTATTGTGGGCAGTCTAAGGCACACCTGTGCACTAATCATGGTGTCTAATCAGCATCTTGATATGGCACACCTGTGAGGTGGGATGGATTATCTCAGCAAAAGAGAAGTGCTCACTATCACAGATTTAGACTGGTTTGTGAACAATATTTGAGGGAAATGGTGATATTGTGTATGTGGAAAAAGTTTTAGATCTTTGAGTTCATCTCATACAAAATGGGAGCAAAACCAAAAGTGTTGCGTTTATATTTTTGTTGAGTGTATTAATGAAGTACCCGGATGTTAATGCATTTTCAATGGAGATCCACGACTGGACACACTCAGAAAAATGCTCACAAAATACATGTTAAAAAATGCCATTTTGACCTGGATATTGAGCCAGTAAAATTAAATCACATTAAATTATGTCAGGAAAGTATTAAACTTACTCTGACACTCAAACATTCCCAAATATTAGTGTTGAAAGTTACACGGATCTGCGCTGTTTAAGCTGCTGAGCTGAGGCGTCCTGCAGCAGCTGTTAAACGCAGCTCCTAAAACCATTACAATACATTTATATACATATTATATTTTACACAATTATCCTTTATTGACCAAGTTTCATTCATGAAGTCAGTGGTGTGTGTACACATCTCTATGTGTAGGTGTGACTGTGAGCGGCACAGCGCGGGTCATTATAATCTCATTATTTTAAGGTGCAAATTTAAAAAAATCCCCAGTCTCGTCGAACAATTTTAACCACTAATGACAAGTATTTTAACTAGACATTGGTCTAGCAGTGGAAAATATCAACAAGACATAGTGAAGAGTTAATGGTCCGAGTCATCGGGCGACACAGGTACGGCAGGAAACACAGCTTGTTTATCAATCAATCAATCAATCAATTTTTTTATATAGCGCCAAATCACAACAAACAGTTGCCCCAAGGCGCTTTATATTGTAAGGCAAGGCCATACAATAATTATGTAAAACCCCAACGGTCAAAACGACCCCCTGTGAGCAAGCACTTGGCTACAGTGGGAAGGAAAAACTCCCTTTTAACAGGAAGAAACCTCCAGCAGAACCAGGCTCAGGGAGGGGCAGTCTTCTGCTGGGACTGGTTGGGGCTGAGGGAGAGAACCAGGAAAAAGACATGCTGTGGAGGGGGCAGAGATCGATCACTAATGATTAAATGCAGAGTGGTGCATACAGAGCAAAAAGAGAAAGAAACAGTGCATCATGGGAACCCCCCAGCAGTCTACGTCTATAGCAGCATAAGTAAGGGATGGTTCAGGGTCACCTGATCCAGCCCTAACTATAAGCTTTAGCAAAAAGGAAAGTTTTAAGCCTAATCTTAAAGTAGAGAGGGTGTCTGTCTCCCTGATCTGAATTGGGAGCTGGTTCCACAGGAGAGGAGCCTGAAAGCTGAAGGCTCTGCCTCCCATTCTACTCTTACAAACCCTAGGAACTACAAGTAAGCCTGCAGTCTTAGATCGAAGCGCTCTATTGGGTGATATGGTACTACGAGGTCCCTAAGATAAGATGGGACCTGATATTCAAAACCTTATAAGTAAGAAGAAGAATTTAAATTCTATTCTAGAATTAACAGGAAGCCAATGAAGAGAGGCCAATATGGGTGAGATATGCTCTCTCCTTCTAGTCCCCGTCAGTACTCTAGCTGCAGCATTTTGAATTAACTGAAGGCTTTTTAGGGAACTTTTAGGACAACCTGATAATAATGAATTACAATAGTCCAGCCTAGAGGAAATAATGCATGAATTAGTTTTTCAGCATCACTCTGAGACAACACCTTTCTGATTTTAGAGATATTGCGTAAATGCAAAAAAGCAGTCCTACATATTTGTTTAATATGCGCATTGAATGACATATCCTGATCAAAAATGACTCCAAGATTTCCACAGTATTACTAGAGGTCAGGGTAATGCCATCCAGAGTAAGGATCTGGTTAGACACCAAGTTTCTAAGATTTGTGGGGCCAAGTACAATAACTTCAGTTTTATCTGAGTTTAAAAGCAGAAAATTAGAGGTCATCCATGTCTTTATGTCTGTAAGACAATCCTGCAGTTTAGCTAATTGGTGTGTGTCCTCTGGCTTCATGGATAGATAAAGCTGGGTATCATCTGTGTAACAATGAAAATTTAAGCATACCGTCTAATAATACTGCCTAAGGGAAGCATGTATAAAGTGAATAAAATTGGTCCTAGCACAGAACCTTGTGGAACTCCATAATTAACTTTAGTCTGTGAAGAAGATTCCACATTTACATGAACAAATTGTAATCTATTAGACAATATGATTCAAACCACCGCAGCGCAGTGCCTTTAATACCTATGGCATGCTCTAATCTCTGTAATAAAATTTTATGGTCAACAGTATCAAAAGCAGCACTGAGGTCTAACAGAACAAGCACAGAGATGAGTCCACTGTCCGAGGCCATAAGAAGATCATTTGTAACCTTCACTAATGCTGTTTCTGTACTATGATGAATTCTAAAACCTGACTGAAACTCTTCAAATAGACCATTCCTCTGCAGATGATCAGTTAGCTGTTTTACAACTACCCTTTCAAGAATTTTTGAGAGAAAAGTTTATCATCCAAATATCACGGACAAAGTGACAAGAACCAAAACCACTTACTTATGGAAGGAAATATTGTCTCCCTTGTTCCTCCGTTTGTGGCTTTGCCAACATGCACAGCTTTCCGGCATATTCCACGTTTCTTGAACGTCTATGCACGCAAATCACTAACTTGCCCGGAATTAAAATGGCGATCTGGCCTCCTTATTGACAGGATTTACTTAATGGTTTTCATTATGCTTTTTTTCTTATTTTGAAAGTTCAATAAGTGGACTGATATCTTAAACATGGTGCAAATTTACTGAACAAGTAGTAGACTTTTTTTTGTTTTGTATATTCTTCTGCAAGCCACTTTTAATTACAAATTCATCCACACACGCCTGAGTTTTCATTATCCTTCATTTGTTTGGCATTTTTTGTTGAAAATTTAGCAGGTGAACACTGGGTGTGATTAAAACAATATTGTGGCGCTCTTAATTCATAATGTGAAGTAAAACAGAGTATGCCATGTAAAAGAAACAGTTTTATTTTTGCTTAATAAACTGTACTATGTAGTCAAGACTATTTATATTTAGTTTCTTTTGTCTGTATTAGCATATTTGATATTGGAGTAATCCAGAAGTAATTGAAAGTAATCAAAGTACATTACTTTAATATTACGGTACTTGGATTACGAGTACGTTACTGATTACATTTTTCAACAGGTAATAAGTAACTGTATCAGAATACATTTTTAAAGTAACCCTCCCATCCCTGGTCAGGACATACAGGCCTTGGAGGCATTCATCACAGAACAGAACATGATGTGTGTTACCTGCACAGGAGCACCACCACTGAATCAGCCTTGGCCGGAATAAAGCCCAGGAGGAAGACATTTCTGCAGCCGCAGTTGTAACACTCGAGTACAGTCTCACCAAGGGGCCCATCTTTATGCAGTGTCACCTCTTTGCATTTGGCCCTCACCAAATGATTTACAATGTGGCTGGAAGTTAAAAAATAATAATAATTCAATAAACCATCAACCATACCACTACTGACGATTTCAGTTTCAAGGTAACAATCACCGTCAATGGTAAGTGGACAGTATTCATATAGTGCTTTTTCCATCTGCATCAGACACTCAAAGCGCTTTACAAATAATACCTCACACAGTTGCCCATGCCATGGGCACTAACACACCCCCATACCATCACAGATGCTGGCTTTTGAACTTTGCGCTGGTAACAATCTGGATGGTCTTTTTCCTCTTTTGTTCGGAAGGCAGGACGTCCATAATGTCCAAAACCAATCTGAAACGTGGACTCATCAGACCACAGCACACTTTTCCACTTTGCGTCTGTCCATTACAAATGAGCTCGGGCCCAGAGAAGGCGGCAGCTTTTCTGGATGTTGTTGATGTATGGCTTTGGCTTTGCATGGTAAAGTTTTAACTTGCACTTGCAGATGTAGCGACGAACTGTGTTAATTGACAATGGTTTTCTGAAGTGTTCCTAAGCCCATGCGGTAAGATCCATTACACAATGATGTCGGTTTTAATGCAGTGCTGTCTGAGGGATTGAAGATCACGGCATTCAATGTTGGTTTTCAGCCTTGCTGCTTATGTGTAGAAAGTTCTCCAAATTCTCTGAATCTTCTGATTATATTATGGACTGTAGATGATGGAATCCTAAATTCCATGCAATTGAACATTGAGAAACATTGTTCTTAAACTGTTGGACTATTTTTTTCACGCAGTTGTTCACAAAGTGGTGAACCTCGCCCCATCTTTGCTTGTGAATGGCTGAGCCTTTTGGGGATGCTCCTTTTACACCCAATCATGACACTCATCTGTTTCCAATTAACCTGTTCACCTGTGGAATGTTCCAAACTGGTGTTCTTTGAGCATTCATCAACTTTCCCAGTCTTTTGTTGCCCTGTCCCAGCTTTTTTGAAATGTGTTGCAGGCATTTGAAAATGAGCAAATATTTGCACAAAAACGTCTATCAGTTTGAACATTAAATATATTGTCTTTGTGGTGTATTCAATTGAATATAGGTTAAAGAGGATTTTCAAATCATTGTATTGTGTTTTTATTTACATTTCACACAACATCCCAAATTCATTGGAATTGGGGTTGTACTTTAAAAGTATGAACTGAATGCGGTTGGAATGTAATATATGTGTCAACAAACTGTAAATTTATACATAACTGCTGTATGACATAAGATAAACAGAGAAAGGCAGTTATTAAGATAAGTACACAGATGAGACAAAACTGTAGTTTAGGGATGAGGCCAATCCGATCCAACATCGGTATTGGGTTCCAATACAAATGTAATTCATGGGTCGGAAAACTGCGATCCAATTTGTGGACATTTCCAATGTAGGAGCCACGTCTGTCTGTGTGCATGTTTTCTGCTGAAAAGTTTCTAAAAGGGATTCCCTGCTGGCTGCAAACTGTGGAATGGATTTCCTGAATGGAAGAGCGTCTCAATGAGACACAGCGTAATGAGCCACTCCTCCTTTCAGGAGGAGCATGAGGATTTTTTTTTAGCTGGGACCAGAAAGAAAAAAAGGACCTGGCCGGAAGGGTGTGATGATTTACCCAGAATGACTGACTCCAATATGAGTAAATAAAGTAGGCTAGTTTTGTTTGTTTTTTTTTAAGGTGGTTCCTTGTTGCATTTATTCTTAATTCTTTTACCAAAACATCAAATCTCGGCTGGCATCTTAGATGTGCCTTCTGGCAAATTGTAGCTAAACTTTCAGATCTTCTTTTTAAGAAAATCCTCCTCTATACCACTTCATCATGAAGCTGTATAACTGGGGATACAAAATATCCTCATAAAATCAACAATAATGATAATAATGATATTAAAGCAAACAGAGCTCTGGTATTGGAATAGTATCTGTATTGCTACATATCCAAATTCTGGTACTGGGATGGGATTTGAAGTGAGAAAATGTGGATCGGTGCATCTCTATTGTAGTTATGGCTAGAAAGACTGTAGAGGGTTTGTTTTTGGTCTTTGCCCAACCTTTCACTTAGATGCCCTGAAATGCGAGACTCAAAGCAACTGGTTTACTTTGGCTACACACCTGCCAGATGTGTTTCCTCGTCCATTGCAGAACCACTTCTTGCTGGTATTGCAGTACACCACACATGCCGGGTCATGGATCCCACAATAGCTGAAAAATAGCATATCAAAGCTAGTAACTTAAAAAATAATGACAATTTAGATACTGCTGCATTTATGGGACTATAAATCAGGCTCTTCACACAATCTAAACTTCATAAGGACATTAGACCATTCTGAGTTTACAATGATCCACAAGCAACAGAAGTCTTGGCGGCAGCCAGATCGGCCCTTTGGACAGACCATCTTATTTCAAAATACATGTACATTCAAAACCACACATATGTTAACAAGCAGAAAGTTTCTACTTGGGCTACATTCGCACAAATCCTTTCTGAATTATTGTGTGGCTTTCTGACTGTTATTTGAGTTTTAGAACATAACTGGTGTGGAACAAATAGAATATAATGATTTGAATTCTGTGAAATATTACTGTAAATCTCATCGCAGAATGGTACCAGATATGTCTATGGGATATTACATTTTTTTGATTGACCTCGTATAGCATACCAGAATTTTTTTTTTTCCCCCCCCTTTATATGCCCTTTTAATCTGAAGATGTGCAAACTTAACATCTGTTGTTTTGAGGCATCGTGTTAACAACCAGAAGGCAATGGACTCCATCTTTTCACTCACTTTTTTCAGGATAAATGTCTAGGATTTTCCAAAGGCCTTGGGGGGGTGGGGGGTCGGCAATACATCTCAAATTGGATTCACAGACATCTGAACACAAATGTGGCCACAACCCAGCTAGCTCGGGAATCACGACATCAAATTTCCTCACTATGTTTATGCGCCCACAGCATCTTAACTGTGGCGGTATTCAGTGCTGCAATGGCAAAGACAGCAAACAACCACCTTTTTCTGCGGTGCCTTCTCTCCAAAGAAAGCTGCCAGGTGTGTTCTCTTCCATGACACATACACACCTATGTCCACATCTGTGTGCAGGCACGCACACACACACCTGCGCTCACACGTCCAGAAAATTTTGACCAAATTCTTAGGTGAAACAGCAAACAATTCAGCTTGACCCAGAATAGGTTTGGACACACGTGTAGGATGAGCTGGATTTGAAACAGGAGCCGGATTGACGACCCCAGTCTGAACAGGGTCAAATTGCATTTGCGTACAACTGCTGTAAAGGCATGTAGTGGTTGTTTTTTTTTTTCTTTTATTATTTTCATACTAATAGCCAAACATAGTTACAGGATGGGAAGGCTGTGGAGTGCAGCTAACTTCATTTGGACTTATTCTTCAAAACGTTTTGGTCTAGAATTATGCAGTCTTTTACAGGACATGAGTGTTTCCTGTGTTCCTCTGCTCTGAAAATTGACCAAACAGCCAGAGTGGATTTTTGTGTGCAGGTGTCAATAATACAACTGGATATTTTGATGTTCATGTATGATCGATCAGCAGTGTTATGTTTCTGACCGTACTCAAAAAGTTTTATTTGGAATTTATTTTTTATTTGCTTATTTCTTGTAGCGTAGAGTTTTAGAGTGGAAGCAAATAAATGAATTTTAGGGAGATGCCAATCCTGGATGCATGATCCACAGGACATGAAATTTTCTCTGCGTGTATACAAATATTTCTTGTCACTCTCTACTCCACAGAACATGCGTATAGAATTCATGTTTAGGGATACCATTTTTGTACTTGTAGACACTTTGTTGACATTTTGATGTCAGGTATAAACAGAATCAACCAACTGCACTGCAACCATGTGCAGTGTCTGTCAGAAACAGTGTGCATCAAGATTGGACCTGTTCAATCATCTCCGCGTCCACTATCCCATCTGAGATCAACCAAGATCTTCCTCGCTACAGAAGCATTGACATAATGACAAAAACTTTCAAGACTTATTTCGGGACTCTTTTCTTGTGTGTACCTTGGGGGGGTAGCATCACTTTTGGATTAATCATGCTGACTTACCATAAACACGTTGAAAAACAAAGAAACGTAACATTTGACTTATTGTGGCGTGATCACCATAAACGTTGTGGAATGCCCCCATATGCCACCATAGCATGGTGGTGCTGCTGGCCGTGTACCTGCAAGCGTGGACAGGCAGATCTTTCGTGTAATAGGTATCCTCCTCGTCCTCCTCGAAGTTGAGTTCCCCCAACAACTGGCTGGCTTTGACCACAGAATCATCCACTCCTCCGTTAAGCAGCCCCGCATCAGGACCGTTCACCTGCAACACCGGAAATGCATTAGCTACTAAACAAACTACGCTAACGGCTAACAGCAACACCGTGCAATTTAAAATAAGCCCACTTTACAATATTAACAATTCATTCCAAACATCATAACTTTAGATTTTGATAAATTTAGTAACTTAACACGAGACATCTAACAACTCTAATGCTATAGTTTGCGGTCTAGGTAGCTAGCAGCGATATGCTAACTAGCAGTAGCATCAAGCTAAGATGAAGCTAACAGCCGCTTCACACCAGTTATTGTGTGTTCCTGTGACATCGCAAGCTACAGACCTGACCGTCTAGCTGGCTCTGGGTCTGGCCTTGAGTCTGCGTTTGACTCGGAAGAGTGAAGTCGGTGAAGTCGTACTCGGAGCCCTGGGTATCCGCTCCAAGTAGCTCAGTTTCCTCGGTGTCCAGGAAAGTAAGGGTCTGCGAGCTCGGCCCGTACGCCTCCACACTCATCGCGATATAAACGGTTTCTGTTACGGCTTCACAGATCACCAGAATCCACACGTTGACCGCTCAGTGATGAACGGGTTAGAAGACGTCGGTGACAGAATGTTCTGAAGCAAAAACAAAAGAAAACCTGGAACGGAACGGAACGGAACAGAACAGAGCCTCGAAAGCTCCAACGAACAGTGTCGGACTCGAGCGCCGATCGACCTGTGACGTCTACGCAGAGCTACTGCGAAGAAGAATCAACGACAGAACTCTCACTCTGCCTTCAATACAGGAACCCAAATAACCAAACACCACCTGGTGGCAAGATAGTAGATTTACACGTTAAAACTACGTTGAACAAACTACATTTAATTCTTGGGGTTTGATTTTTAGTTGGCCTTTTCTTAGTTGATCAGATTGTTACTAATAATCTGAGGTGCATAATGCAGACATGCAGTTATCATGTACTTATCAGCTATGCCTCTGCAGCTACTACAGCTCTATTCTTTAAAAAATGGGCACCTGTACACTTCCCCACTCTTCAGTCCTCTCACTAGTATGTCATCAGTACCAACTGCCTTTCCACTCTTGATAACTGTCCTCACGTCATCCTTATCTCTTGTACTTCTGATTCACTGTCTCCACATCATCCATCAATCATTCCCATTTTCTTCATTCATCAACTCCTCAAAGTACTCGCTCCACCTATTCAGCACTCTCGCTTGTCAGCAAATTTCCTACTGCAACAACCCTCACGTGTTGCACATCCTTGTCAGCTCAGTCCATCTGGGCAATCCTGTTCTTCTTTGTGTTCAACTTCATGTGCACCTCACCACAAACCTTTTCCTCAGCTTTTGCTACTTCTCGCTTCATCTTAATAATAATAATAATATACTCAACAAAAATATAAATGCAACACTTTTGGTTTTGCTCCCATTTTGTATGAGATGAACTCAAAGATCTAAAACTTTTTCCACATACACAATATCACCATTTCCCTCAAATATTGTTCACAAACCAGTCGAAATCTGTGATAGTGAGCACTTTTCCTTTGCTGAGATAATCCATCCCACCTCACAGGTGTGCCATACCAAGATGCTGATTAGACACATGATTAGTGCACAGGTGTGCCTTAGACTGCCCACAATAAAAGGCCACTCTGAAAGGTGCAGTTTTGTTTTATTGGGGGGATACCAGTCAGTATCTGGTGTGACCACCATTTGCCTCATGCAGTGCAACACATCTCCTTCGCATCATCCGCGAAGAGAACACCTCTCCAACGTGCCAAACGCCAGCGAATGTGAGCATTTGCCCACTCAAGTCGGTTACGATGATGAACTGGAGTCAGGTCGAGACCCGATGAGGATGACGAGCATGCAGATGAGCTTCCTTGAGACGGTTTCTGACAGTTTGTGCAGAAATTCTTTGGTTATGCTGAAACAATCGGTTTGATTGTTTCAGCAGCTGTCCGAGTGGCTGGTCTCAGATGATCTTGGAGGTGAACATGCTGGATGTGGAGGTCCTGGGCTGGTGTGGTTACATGTGGTCTGCGGTTGTGAGGCTGGTTGGATGTACTGCCAAATTCTCTGAAACGACTTTGGAGACGGCTTATGGTAGAGAAATGAACATTCAATACACGAGCAACAGCTCTGGTTGACATTCCTGCTGTCAGCATGCCAATTGCACGCTCCCTCAAATCTTGCGACATCTGTGGCATTGTGCTGTGTGATAAAACTGCACCTTTCAGAGTGGCCTTTTATTGTGGGCAGTCTAAGGCACACCTGTGCACTAATCATGATTGTCTAATCAGCATCTTGGTATGGCACACCTGTGAGGTGGGATGGATTAACTCAGCAAAGGAGAAGTGCTCACTATCACAGATTTAGACTGGTTTGTGAACAATATTTGAGAGAAATGGTGATATTGTGTATGTGGAAAAAGTTTTAGATCTTTGAGTTCATCTTATACAAAATGGGAGCAAAACCAAAAGTGTTGCGTTTATATTTTTGTTGAGTGTAATAATACATTTTATTTATAAGCGCCTTACATTTGACAAGCAAATCTCAAGGCGCTATCATAAAAATACAACAAAATAAAACAGTAGAATGAGAAAAAGTGGTTGTGTGTTGGGGGGGTTTGGCTGGACATTTTGGTGTCTTTTCTTTCTTTGCTCTCCAGGTGGTATGCAAACCTGATTTATTGTCTGTGGAGAAGGTGCTGGCAGAAGAGTCCTTCACCCTCATCAACGTGATATGCAGCACCTGTGGATGATGCTCACGTGCAACCTTAAAGACTTTCAGCTGAAGCAGATAATGAGATGGCGTTCTGCATTTAAGCCATGTGTGATTCGAGCAGAATTGCCGGGGAACTCGACCTTGTGATGTTCGTTTGTGAGACGCTGAGGACCGCGCCTGGGTTTGACACATCGTGCCTGTGAAGGAGGACGGGTGAGGGACACATGCTGTCAGCACACATCAGAGGTGATTGATTGTCTGAATAATTGTTAACAGTAATTTTGTATTTTGTTACGCAGTATATGTGAATATTGATGAGAGTTGTGCAGCTTGCTTCTCACGGCCGTGGCGTGCGGACAGATGGTCCTCCACCTGTTGTGAGAACGCTGCTCATTTACATAAAGCTTAAATTCAGACCTGAATGTGTGCTGATAGTGTGTGCCTTTGAAGGATATTAGTTGTAGATGCTGACTTACCTCACCTTTTCTATCCTCACAGAGTCGGTTTGTCGTGTCCACCTGGGGGGTGTTTGGCGGTGAACGTGGGTCCAGAGGCACCGGGCTTCGATCCCTTTGGGCGCTGGAGAGTGCGCCGTCCTTCACTCTGCCAGACAGACGCGCTTTATGTTTGTACACTGAGTATTGCACAAAAGGGGGAAAATAAATTGTTTTGTTATTGGAACCGCTTTCTGGTTTATTTTAGCGCTGGGTTCAGTCAGACGCAGGTCCGCTCCTCAACCCGCGTCGACACATAACAAAAGAAACAATTAAGAAAAAGCTTTTAAACACAAGCAAGTCTTTAAGTGTTTTTTAAAAGTTTCAATTGACTGTGGCAGTCTTAGATGTAGGGAAGGGCATTCCACAGTCAGGGTGCAGCCGTCTGGAAGGCCCTATCTCCCATAATGTGGAGTTTGGCCTTTGAAAGCTGGAGTTGGTGACTGTCAGCTGAGCGAAGGTGGCGTGATGGGTTGTAGGGACTGATCAGATCTTTAAGTACACTGGAGCGCTTCCATAGACACACTGATAAGTCAGGGAGACAGTTCTTATATTCAATCCTGAACCTAACAGGGAGCCTGTGGAGATTTTTAAGGATGGGTGCGATGTGCGTGGACCTCCGCACCCCCATTAGGATCCTAGCAGTGCAGTACTGAATATACTGCAGTCTCTGCAGGCTCCTGCTAGATATCCCAATGACAAGTGCATTGCAATAGTCCAGCCTGGAGAAGACAATGCATGGACCAATTTCTCAGCATTGAGTAGGGAAAGGGAGGGACGGAGCCTGCAATGTTTCCGGAGATTAAAAGAATGTAGTTTTTTGCAGAGGTGCTAGATGTGGATGTCAAATGACAGGTGGGGATCAAACTTACCCAAGATTAGTAACAGAGGAATTTAGGGGAATGTTGTGGCCGGCAAATGAAAACAAAAACAGTCAGAGGAAAGGAATGAAGTTGGTGAGGGGTCCCAATGAGCACACCTTCGGTTTTGTTCCTGTTAAGCTGAAGAAATTGTCATTCATCCACGCCCCTGTTTCCTCCCAAGCAGGCCGTAAGAGCAGTTATTGAAGTGAGGGCGATGTAGGGTCAACCTGACGTAGAGCTGAGGTATCATCAGAATAGCAATGAAAGGCAACTCCATGCCTGCTGATGATGTTTCCCAGGGGGAGCATGTAGATGGAGAATAGTGCGGGACCGAGGACTGACCCTTGAGGTACTCCACAGGTGACAGTGTGGGCCCTCGACCTGGCTCCCCCCAGAGCCACATTACTCAGATCCATCAGTCAGGTAGGACCGAAACCACTGGAGTGCTGTGTGGTGTGTTGTGAAAGTGTAGTGACACGGACCCACAACAGGGGGCGCAAATGAACGGCCAATAGATGAGCCAAAAGGTAACAATTAATGTTGTGAAATGTGCACAACGAACATACAGACAATCTCAGAATATAATTACAGTCAATCCACAAAGGTGACGTGTGGGCAGGCTCGAGGATAGAAGACGTCTGTCCTGAGAAGAGCCGGAACCACACGATTTCCGCCGCCACAGAACCTGGTGAATACTGGAGCCGCCAAGTCCCGAATTCCCAGGTGTATCACCGTCCCCGACTGTCGGATCTGGTACTGCTGGCGGAGTAACAAAGACAGTCAAGTGTGGTGTGTGTACACCCAGTAACAACAGCGGTGGGAATGCCACCTCCACCTCTCACTCAATAACTGCAGCGTACTGTAGATTCCTCAGGGAAAAGAGTGCCTTCAACGCATCTCTCAGCTTTCACCGACGGAGGTACCAGTACTCCTGCAAACACTCACAATATACAAATATTGCAATCACAAATGGCTGAGGATATTACCTCCAATGAGTATGATATCTCGGCAACGAGGTGGAGATGACGTCTGGTCTTTATGGAGTGAGAGGACGATGAGTAGATGGGTGACAGCTGCAAGAGGTAATGAGTGACAGCTGTCACCACCGGCTGTGTCCATGGCGGCAGCGCCCTCTCCTGCCTGAAGCCCGCACTTCAGGCAGGGCGCCCTCCTGGTGGTGGGCCAGCAGTCCATCCTCTTCTGGCGGCCCACACACAACATGGAGTGCTCTTATGCCACATCTCCTTGTATTCCCATCTTTCATCAATCTATACCGATTGTGTTTCACCAATCTCTTTCTCCTTACACTTTGCGTAACTTCTTCATTCAGCAAGTCTCCTTGCTTCCTTCCTTGTGCAGATATACCCAGTATCTTTCTGGTTGTTTATCTCACCATGTCTCAGTTGTTGTGCAGCAGCACTTCAACACCACCTTGTGCTAGTGTGTTCCTCATTCACTCCGTACCGTCTGACTCTTGGATCGGCCCTCATGCTGTTCCTAAGTCCACTCTTCAATTGGACTTGAACAGAATGGCACCAAGAAAGGGCATACCTCTGCCAACCAACAACAGAAAGCAGCCAGACCGCCCCCCCCCCACACACACACACACACACATACATTCAGAATAAGAGGCAGAGGTAGGGGCCAAGTGGTTAGCAAGCTTGGTTTCAGTGCAGAAGGTTCCTGGTTCAAACCCCACTCTTGCTACATTTCTACATGCAATGTGGAATGAGTCAGTAAAACAGCATCTGGTCATAAACCAGATCACCATGCAAATTCATGTTGGATCTGCTGTGAGTGAGCCAGAATGAAAACAAGAGAGAAGCCAACAGTGTTGTAATGTAATGAAGTAGAAATACTTCGTACTGTACTTAAGTAGAATTTTGACGTATCTGTACTTTATTCATTATTTACATTTCTGGTGACTTTCACTTTTGCTCCACTATATTTTCTCAATAAAAAGCATACTTTTGCTCCAATACATTTCCCTTAACCTTCTTCGTTACTCATTACTTTGCTCTAGACTCCCAAATGCACACACAATGATGTACACACATACACACGGATCAGCTCCCGCTGGAGTTCAGCGCATGATCGGCGTTAAAGCACACTTAAGAGGAAAACTTCAGTACCGCCAAAACTGACCAGTGTGGCTGTTTTGTTTTATTTATTTTATTTGAAATTTTCGTGGAAAAGCGCTGCGTAAAAGCGGCACTGCGTTTTGGATTTGAGAGCGCAAAGAGCGCTGTGTTTTGTTTCTTTGCAGTTGTTGTTGGTGGTGATGCTTACAATTTTTTTTTTTTTTTTTTTTCCTTACATTTGTCACAACTGTGTAGCTATAAATGATGGTTGTGTTTAACAGAAGAGTGTGTGTGGGTCTTGCAGGAAAAAGACTGTCTTCAGAAAAAGAACAGCAACTTTATTTACAGCTACATACATCCACCTGTTGCTCACTCATCCTGTCACCAACACTAACTGCTCCGCCAAAGGCGGATGCAGCCTTTTATAGGGGCTGAGGCCCCCTCCTGGCTTATCCAGACACCACATCGGCTTTCTTTTCGTGTCGCTGTTTAGGGGCCCTTCAGACATAGCACAATTGAAGCCGACTAGCGCACAAAGGAGGAATTGCATGCTATTCGAGAAAAAAAAATCGGAGCCACCGCTAACGCCTCATACACCTGTCGTCACAACCTTTCACGCACACCAGCAGCCGAAAGACAAAGAGTGCCCTGTGAGTACCCATTCGATTCCTCTCTCGGCAGGTGTCAGCCAAATTCCAGGTACCACACACAACATCCAATACCACTCGCAGAGCACTTAGGAAATGTGGGGCCATTTGACGCAGTCAGTACGGAAATAGTGTCTAAGTGCCCCCATGACTGTGACTTTGATAAGGCAACATACAATTGGTGTGCCGAGTGTTCGGCTCCCCCTCAACACATGTGGCGTGCCGCGTGCATGGTATCACGCACCCGGCTCCCCCTGCAACACGTGATGTGCAGGAAGGGGGGGGGGCACACTTGCATTAAATGCTAATATGTAGGTACAGTGGGGACCGGCCAGCCATGTGTTTGCACACACAGCACGGCAAGTCACCTCTCAGCGATCGCTGGCCAGAGACTCATTGACAGCTGGAAATGACAGCTCAGTGCACAAGACATGTCACATTAAAAACACAGAGACCACAGCCAGAACAGGTATATGAATAAGTGCCACAATAACTACTACACTATTACATAACAATAACTAAAAAATAAATCACATAACACAGAAATATGAGAGTGACACTTTGGTTCTGTGTAATGAATGGATAATAAATGGCCGTGGCTGCCACAGCAGCAGCTGTTGTGATCTCTGGTCCTGGACGTCACAGCTAGCGATGGGTATTGATAATATTTTATTGATATATTGATACCCCATTATCAATTCTGCTTATCGATCCAATTCCATATCAAGCCCTCTTGTGAATTTTCTGTAGTAACTAAAAGTAGGCTTTACAGGTTTTCTATATCAGCAACATTTTATTGAGTTTTAAAGTAAATAAATATGACAATTGGTCACTGGATCCTTAAACTCTGGACATAAATAAATTATACATGATGATCAGTGATTCTCTGGAGATAAGTAGAAATAAACAAAATCTGTAGGTACTGTCAAAGCATTTCCTTTCAGACATTATTGGCATTGAATGTCTTTCCATACATCTGAGCTGAGCTCTTGCAGCTGTACTGTGCTGCATGTTAGGATGTAATTTCATAAAGAATGTAGACGTCTCATTTTGGGAGGAAAAAAAATTGTTTTAGTCGATTGTAGTTTATTGTCTGTATTACAGACGTTTGGAAAGAGGTGTCATTTTATTAAGTCGGCGATTCGCTTTTGAAGTTATTAATTCCAACCGGACTCTGTCTCAGCAGAGAGCGGCGCAGTAAGTATTGGAACTGTGCCAACGGAACGGAGGATGATTCCCGTTTCTTGACTGCTAACAAGACAATAGTCCCCGTTAGTGACTTAATCCACCAAAAGTGACTCACGATTAACATATTTTAATGGCTTTGAGAGGGGTTAAGTAGGGGACTTCCGCTATCTGAAGAGCAGCGAATCAAAGAACCAACACAACCAGCAGATCGAAGCATTGCTTGATTGGTTCACGCTTCAAACTGGAGTCGCGCTGCAGAAATGGTTGATTACAGACCTGCTGCAGGGTCTGTAATCAACGTAGAGGAATGATCATTTTCCTGACAAACATCCTCAAAACAACAGCTGCTCTGAAGGACCAATAAGGGAATCATTAAGCAAAAAGACTTGATATCGGTGGATCAAATCATTTCTTAACAATACCCGGAAAGAACCAGTTCTTGATACCCAACACTAGTCACAGCTGTAGAACATGTACCGTGTTTTTAACCTACAACTGTCCACCGTGACGCGCGTGTGTGTGCTTGCTGTCCTCACGTGGAAATACATAAAAACATATATCGCTTTTGCGATGGGCAACAGCAAGCGCACAGCGTGCACACTGACAGGCTGCCCCAGGTAAAATAGACCATTACATCATGTCAACATGCAGCAGGCGATGTGAATGTCACGTCACCCACGTGAGCTATGTTCCACATGACATGGAGTCTGTCCTGTGGCGTGCTGCTCACAAGACACGTCGGGCCGGACACGCTGGGCCAACAGATGTAAACACAATAAGAGCGCACTGCTTCATTCATGTCATGTCATGACTGTACATCTATGACCATGGGTCATGTATAAAGGAACAGAAGATCATACTTGTATTGTCCGCTCGGTAAGAGGATATTCAATAAATTGCTTTTCAATTTCAATAAATTTTTTTATGGTGTGTGGTTTTTTTTTTCTTCTTCTCCACAGCAGAGGCACGATGTGGTGCAACACCTTCCAGTTGCTCGCACTGTGTTGGTGCACGCAACCATCGCTGGTGTATCGTGCACACCTGTCCGACCGTGCATACATCCCGACAGCAGGTGGAGTGTTTTGTGGTTCCCCATTTTGTTTTAGGTTTGCAGATTTTCTTCAGTTTTCTGCTTCTTTATGTGTGAAGGGGCTCTAACTCTCCACTCATTTTGGATTTTACTTGTACTCTGTGCTTTTCCTTAAAGCACATTTTATGAGAAATTTAGTTTTGATACTTAAGTACAGTAAATTTCAGATACTTTAAGACTTTTACTCAAGTAATATATTAAAGGAGAATTTAACTTTTACCAAAGTAATTTTACTTGTACTTTTACTCAAGATAAAAAGCAAAGATACTTGTACTTTTACTCAAGTATCACTTTGAGGTACTTTATACAAGACTGGCAGCTCAAGGACTCACTACAGAAACGTTTTTGTACATTATAGATGTAAAAGATAAAAACTGACCATTTTGAAGTTGATCCAGCACCAAAATCTAAACGATCATTCCCTGTCTTAAGTTATCTTGCAACATTTCATTGAAATTAGCCATTAGTTTTACCCACACACACAGGGTGATCGTAGTGTCTATGCATACAACCATTCAGCAGGTTATTTTAAAGGTGCGCAAATTATTTTCTATGACCATTTTGTTTTGGCGCTAATCGTACAGACACCAATAATTACTTGTAAATGTTATTTCTTCTCTTTATTTCAAAGCCATTCTTTTACAAAGCCAAGATTACTTATTGTAACAGTACTTTGTTAATGTCAAAAGCAAGGAATACATCTTTAGATGATACTTCCTAAACACAAATGACAAAAGCCATAATGTTATTGTACAACAAAGCTTACACAGAGATTAAAAAGCAAAAAACAAAAATGGATTTTTGAGGTAGCCACACATCTGACTGGACAGTATCAGAATAAAGATGGGTATAATTAAGGCCTTTTCAGAAAACACAAACAACAGGAAGGCACAAAAGAGTGTCAGGGTAAGAAGTCAACTTGTATGTAACTCGACTTATGGAGGCTTTCCCATTGCTGAATACATATTGTCAGGGCAGCTCCTTCACCACCACCATTTCACATTAGTCAAGTCTGGGAGCATGCACTGGCATCACTGCATCCACCACACCATCCGGGCCCTGGACGGCAACCACCCATTTCACATTTCAGCAGTTAAAATGTCATGTACAGTTAAGTATAAATCCTTTTGAGTTGATAAAAAAAGAAAATGGCCATAATTTTAATAATTCCATGAGATTTGTTTAGACCACAGACACAAAAATTATTAAGAAATTTTATGTCAGCAATTAAGCAGAACAGACCTGAACTTTGTGTTCCAGGATGCTACTTTGGGGTTAAAGCTATAGCAATGAGTAACAATTAAAATTACGTGCATAGCTACAAATAATGGCTACTTATCCAAACTTAGTGGTCCCAACTTATTAAAACAAACAAAACAAAAAAACAACCCATAATAATAATAACAATAATAATAATAAAATAAAAAACAAAAGCATGCATTTTAACTATGAATAAAAATTAAATATATAGGGGTTTAGTTTCCTAAAACTATTTATGACAGGTACATACACGTTTTAGAAAATAGTACTCAAACTATCCAATAACATTTTCGATAAAACTGGTCAAACAGGAGCCATGGAAGGCAGGTTAACAGATGTGGAGGTTTATCTGTGTGGTAAAACTGATGAGAATCTAAATCTATTACAAAATTTACTGTCCATGGTGGGAGTGACATCATCATCATACTCTCAATGAAGGAATCAGCTGAATTTTAACCAGTCAGAACAAACCAAATCTCTAGGAAAAGATGCATACTGCCTATAAAACATACCTCACATACATCATTTAAGTGGAAAAACACCCGTAGTGTGAATTTGGGTATTATGTCCGCAAAGCTACATATTCTAAGTCAAAGTGACTGAAAATTATAACGCTAAATTCATGAGGCTCAAAAATGCTGCCTAAATTCCAGATTAAAGAGGGGGGAGGGGGGAAAGTGCTTGAGAAATGAAATTCCAGGCCCAACTCTGACTGACTGCCTATCAAACTTCATGGAATCAGATCATTAGGTAAAATAAACAGCTATATCTGATTCAGTGAAGGGATCGTATCAAAGCTTTAAGGTAGGAGTACAATCAGGGCTGTACAATAGTTTGGAGGAAAAAAGAGAGATAACAATGACACTGTTTCTTGTAAGAGATGCTGCTATAGAGCTATGAAAATGTTTGTGACCCCTTTAAACTTTTTAAATTAAAATTTTTATATATCATAAAAAAAGAAGCCAGGCTACTTATATTCAAATTCTTAAAATTATGCACAGTAAAAACAAAGCTCGATAACATGAAGAAAGAAGTAAGTCTGATTGTCGGCCCTGAGGTCCACTGGTGCTGGTGCTTATATCCGGATTCTGTAGCATGAAGCGGATGAGAGGCTACGGCTCGCCCCTGGATAAGATCCCAATCCAACACAAGTTACTTCTCCAAAACAAGTCAAGTCTTGGAGCATGTGCTTGTGCTGTGCTTCTCTGTATCCACCACACTCTGGAACTGCCTTCCATAGTGTGACCCTAACCCATCTCTAAAATAACCATTTATTTGCCACAGCCAGGTAAAGCATGGGCATGTCCTTGGCCTCCTCCAACCACTGGTGTCCTCAACACTCAGGGAACTATGTGCTGGATAATGCATATAAAAATGTGCCACATGGCCAAAATGTCAAAGCTGACACTCTCTCCCAATCTAAGTGATACTCTCGTTGATACAAAGTTAATCCAGAGGTACCCAAGGATCTTTTAAAGAGAGTTAGCACCAAGACATCCAGTGGTCACCTTAGAACACTGGTTAGCATTCCAAGTCTCACAACCATACAGCAGAGAGCAAGCACCAGAACCCTAAAAATCTGGACTTTGTTCTCCTGTAACCATATTGGTATTGCCAAACATCACTGTGCCAACAACTTCATGACTTCAGAAGCTCTTCTCAAGTATCTTTTTAAGCTTAAAGGCAGAGGACCCAGAGACATGCATGCCACAGCTGAGATAACTGATGTCTCTACAAGTTTAACATTTTCACTGCATACAGATGCACTTCTGATGTATGAATCCAGGAAGTCATTAAAAGCCTGAATCTTTGTCTTGATTCAGGACAATCATAAAACCCAAACACTCTGATTCTTCACGCTGCTTCTCAAGTGCTGAAATCAGGGTAGTCACTGAATCTGCAATCACACTATATAGATCTGAGGCCCCTTGTTGCCTGTGCTTTCCAGATTCTATAGGGTGAAGGGAATAAGAGTCTTCGACTCCCTTTGGATGGGTGCCAGTTCATCACATTCACAGCTGGGTGGACTGAGATGATGCAAATGAAATCTCTTGTCCAACAATGCAGACAGGTAGCGTTACCTCGGGGGGTGGGGTGCCATACA
This sequence comes from Thalassophryne amazonica, assembly GCF_902500255.1. Lineage (NCBI taxonomy): Eukaryota > Metazoa > Chordata > Actinopteri > Batrachoidiformes > Batrachoididae > Thalassophryne > Thalassophryne amazonica. Next base: position 61,270,075 of record NC_047112.1, on the reverse strand, counting down.
ATGTGACCATACCAAATGTAGCTGATATTTCATGTCTGTTTTATTTGAAAATCATCATCTGTTCCACTCGATCATGAAGCTGTCCAACTGTCGATGGAACAGGTAAATGTTGCTTCATACCCAGCTTCTCTAATCACAGATCCAGAGGTCTGTCACTGTTTCAGAGTTGTTATGGGTCTTGGTGGCTTCCTTAACCAGTCCCTTCTTGCAAGGTCTCAACAATTTGACAAGCGCCTGTTCCGTACAGACAGATTTATCACTGTACTATACTGTTTGCCTTTCAAAAAAGATTAATGACTTGTCTGTAAAAAGAAACGGTTGTAAAAGTGATGATTTAGTCCATTAAACAACAAAGGCAGATACTTACGCATGCCACCATTTTGGCTTTTGATATTTTATTATTAGTTTAAATATTTTGTATAAATGTGAACACAAAGAAGCCTGAATTAAAATTCTAGTTAATATGCATTTAGGTTATTTTAAGCAATTTGCATGGTGCACCATGACAAACAATCACTTTTTGAAAAGTGAAAGTTCATTTAATCATGAAATTTCTGCAGTGAAAGTTACAATACTCAAAAGTGTTTTCCCCCAGGTAATTGTGTAGCCCTGATTTTTTTTTTATTAAACATGATATGAATGTCATAAGTCAAAGAAGATGAGATCTGTAAAATAACATTGCACAGCCAGATCTCACAGGGAAGGATTTGGAGTATCCAGTCAAAGCTGGGCCAACAGACTGGGGAGGGGGATATGAGCTGGAACCAACCCGTTCCCTGATTTTAAATAACCTTTGTAAAAGAAGGCAAACATACAACTTCTTATAAAGAAAAAGGATTCAAGAAACAATTCAACATCACATGTGAAACAGCAGAGTTAGAAGCCATTTGAGCAGAAGCACGAAAGTATCTTACAGAAATTAGCATTAGCAAAGAGAAATTACTAAGAAAATGTCTACACAAACCATAATGCATCATGTACATCAATCAGGTTTTAACACCTTGGAGAAGTGTTAACCAAAATGTACAGTGACTGAATGAAAAGTCAGCAGCAGCTGAAACCTTGAAGGTTGGCTAACAAAGCCTGCTGACAAAAGCGTGAGAGTGAAAAGCTGTAAAGCTCTGTTGCACCACGAAACTGGAAGAAATCTGAGGAGAAAGGATGAATAATGCAGAGAGCATTCAAGTTTCCCTAAATGCAACCTGTGTAACTATTTCACTGACCCTAACCCTATAAGGTGCCGTAATAGAGGAGTCACGATAGGGGTCACCAGTTGTAATATCCGCCACATTACAAACCTTCTCAAGCTGTAACTGCAGGTGAACAAACTTAAGAAGTACCTTTTTCTATCGCATGTCTTAGTGAATGTATGTCAGCTCCATGTTCATTGCAAAAGGAACAAAAGTTTACATAACAACGTGACCAAGGACTGCCATGAGACTCCCATTTGATCTCTCACCACTGGGAGACTTGAAAAACACAAATTAATTGGGTTTAGCTGGAAAAAAGTCTGAAAATGTCCTGCAGTACAACAAGAACTTTTCATTAAACCCAACCTAAACATATTTTTTAAAGAAAAAAACAAAAGAAGTTTGGCTACTTGTGGTGAAGTGCAATTTGTCTTGCGTAGTGAGGGCTGGAGAGGCTGGTTGGCATCTAGAGGTCACTTAGTGGAAATGCTGCTGGCAGTGGATCTTCTCCTCAGCCTGGTTCAGCAGCTCCAACATCTCTTGGACAATGGCCTGCAGTGCACGGGCCCAGGTCTTCCCCGCTGTAGGGCTTTCCGAGAGGAGGCACATGGATGAAGGCAGAGCGACCGTGGCTCAATACAGAGATGTGTAGTAGGTGAAGTCACACAGATACCTGGAAGGGAGGATATAGAAAGGGCGGTTTTAGGGCTGAACTCACCTGAACCTAAGCAGAGTTTTTGGGCAGAGCAGGGAACTATGGAAAATGTGCAGGTTAGGGGTCTTGAGGACCAGGGAACGAATGCTGTGGAGGGACAGCTATTTAGGCACTCACTGATTCCTGCTGATCTGACCCAGGACAAGTAGGCCCAAGGTCAGCACCCACCCTCTGAACTCACGCAAGAGGGTTGTGATATGCACTTATATTCTACATATCAAGTTGGTGTTTAGTAATGGCCATGGGTGCAGGCACGCAAAAAAGTCCATTTCCATACCTGTATTTGATATTTAGTTGTGTGATTATTACTAGGGTTACTGATAATCTGTTCAGTTGTGATACATTAAACTTGCAGTTCCTAAACAAGTACCAAAGTATTATTTGCACATTTATTTGCACAGTTTGAACATGTTTGACAGCCTATAGGGCAGAAGGAGATCTTTAACTTCAACCACATGATACAAAGTTACACCTCAGCTGTGCAACTACGAGGTCTGTGAGAAAAGTAGCCGACCTTTTTATTTTATGCAAAAAATATATGGATTTGATTCATATGTTTTACGTCAGCCAAGCTTGAACCTTCGTGCGCATGCTCGCCTGTCAGTTGTGTCATTCGCCTGTGGGCAGGCTTTGAGTGAGCACTGGTCCACCCCTCTCGTCGTTTTTTCATTGCGAGGAAATGGCGGAATGATTTGGGCTTTGTTCCATCAGAATTTTTTCAGAAACTGTTAAGAGACAGGCAGCTGGAAACCAGTCGGAAAATTCACATGGCTTTCGGTGAAAATTTTATGGCTTCACAGAGATTAAGGAGTGTTACTAACGCTTTAAGGATGGCCCACGGCGCGCCGCACTCCGAGCCGCGATCGACAGGCAAGAACGACCATTTCATTTCTAAACGGATCGCTGTATGGATCCGGGACCATCGTGTGCAATTTCTCTGGTTATCCAAAGCTGGACATCAGCCATTTTCCTGGCAGATTTCACTTTTAACAAGAAATATTGTCATGGAAAGCCGTGCGGAGGCTTTGCGCGTCACGACGGATTCGCTGATGGAGCGAGACAAAGAACACCTCCGTTTTGGAGTGTCAGAGGACAAGTTGGGACATGCCTATCTCGGCTTTCAGTGGCTTACCAGTCGAGTGAGTATAAGAGAAATTGTGGAGAGCTGGCATGTCCCAACTTGTCCTGTGACACTCCAAAACGGAGGTGTTCTTTGTCTCGCTCCATCAGCGAATCCGTCGTGATGCGCGAAGCCTCCGCGCGGCTTTCCATGACAAAATCTCTGTTAAAAGTGAAATTTGCTGGAAAATGGCTGATTGTCCAGCTCTTGTGATAACCAGAGAAATTGCACACGATGGTCCCGGATCCATACAGCGATCTGTTTAGAAATGAAATGGTCGTTTTCTGCCTGTCGATCGCGGCTCGGAGCCCGGCGCGCTGTGCGCCATTGTGGGCCGTCCTTAAAGCAGTAGTAACACTCCTTAATCTCTGTGAAGCCCATTAAAATTTTCACCGAAAGCCATGTGAATTTTCTGAATGGTTTCCAGCTGCCTATCTCTAACAGTTTCTGAAAAAATTCTGATGGAACAAAGCCCAAATCATTCTGGCATTTCCTCGCAATGAAAAAACGACGAGAGGGGTGGACCAGTGCTCACTCAAAGCCTGCCCACAGGCGAATGACGCAACCGACCGGCGTGAAAAAACTCATGCATGCGCACGAAGGTTCAAGCTTGGCTGACGTAAAAACATATGAATCAAATCCATATATTTTTTGCATAAAATAAAAAGTTCGGCTACTTTTCTCACAGACCTCGTATATGCAACACTGATGATGCCAGACCAAAAAAATTTTCCTTCATGCACATTTTCATATGATGTGCTATCACAGTATTGTGTTAACTTTCACTGGAGTCCACCACCTGGTTTAGGAGTTGCTTACCAGACTCATGGACAGATGTACAGATGAGATGATTTCTAACCCCGCCACCCAGCATGATAATAACTGACAACTGACAGTATTTGAATATGCAGAGTAAACAGAATGACCATTCCTGATTTAACACAGTTGATCTCAAAGTGTTTTTTATGCCTTAAACCCTCAGGATCTAAGGTGAAAAGCTACACAAAGACTGATTATACACACCCTTGTAAAAAAAACAAACAAAAATACAGATACCTTCCAGCGTCCTTGGACACAGACACCGCCAACACCTAACCCGGAGGCAGTCACTCTCTTGCAGACTGATTCCATGTCAATAACAGAGGTCGATGCAGTCCGGGGGCCTCCCACGATGCAACACTGTGAGTCAGGACAGAAGCGTGCAGTTGTCGGAGGCCTTTGTATCCATGATTTCTGCCACACTTCTCCAGTGTGACCGTAGTGGCCATACCTGAGACGCCCACATGAACAACCAACTGGCAAACAACATGAAACATTAGAAAGTCAGAATTCCTGCATCATAATTTATCTGCATCTATCACCTCTGACCACACAGCTACCCTTCACTGTTACATGTGTGCAGCTCAGTTTCAACATGTCTTCCTAATCCCAAAGGGACCTGGATCTATCCCGTTGAAACTGGATAAGAACCACCCACTTTTAAATCTACACCACATCTGATTCGATTCATGGCCTCACCAAGAGCTTATACAGAGGCCAGGAAGCCAGTAGTCCTTTGCATAATTTAGTGGGCTGCTCATATAAATCCAATCAATACAGTTGTATTTGCAGTTAAACTGACCTGAGACCTGTATCAATACCATTAGACCTCACCCTGAACATTCATAAATGTGAATTTATGAATGTTACATTTTAAATGTTCACATGTAAATGTTTAAATGTTCACATGTAAATGTTTACATTTACATGTGAATGTGAACATTCACATGTAAATGTACATGTGAGGGACAAATTTTAAACAATGTTCTCTTACCATTGGATGATACTGTTTCCATAATGAAGGAACCAAACTTTGGACCTTCTGATATTCTACAGGAACTTCGTAAACATGTAATTCCACTTCACTGCCCAGGCCCAGCTTATTCAATTCCTAGAGAACCAACAACAGGAAATCGAAAATGTAAATGGACACTGGATTTCAAAACAGGATTTCCCCCCCCAAAAAAGTTAATAGCTTTTTTGCTGTTGTTCAAATAAATATAAATAAATAACTAAATAACTCAAGGGCTCGGTCATAAAGAAATTCTCCAAGCAGTGGCCCATTACTCTTTAGTTGCATGAAACCACATAGGCCCCCTTCTTAGAAAAACATTTCAATAAATTCTTTGGCTTTAGCAGCAAAGATGCCTAGTGTGAAACAAGAGTTACTGAAAAGGAATTTTAACACACCAATGGGTCACGCAAAATTGTAAAGACCATTTGATGAAAAAAAAAATGGACTGGAAAAAATACATTTGAAGGTGGAGGTTATTGTCTGACTTTTTTATGATACTAGCCAAAATCTGTGGAATAGATGTCAGATTATGACACCTTCTTTTGAAAGCTCTGACTACTAAGTTTAATTAAAGATGATAGCAGTGGGTTTTAGGATAGCACAGTGGACTGGTGGTTAGCACAGTTGCACAACAGTCACGGGATCGATTCCCACCTTTCTGTGTGGAGATTGCATGTTCTGTGTTTGTGTGGGTTCCCTCCGGGTGCTCCGGCTTCCTCCCACATCCAAAGACATACAGGTTAGGTGTATTGGAAACTTTAAATTGTCCATAAAGCTCCAGCTTCCCCCCGGTGACCCTTAATTTGAGTAAGCGGTTGAAGATGAGTGAATGAGTGAGCAGGGGATTTTTAACATTTCACTGCTGTCAGGTGACTTATTGTCAGTAACATATTCAATAAAAGTATTTCTGGCCTGGGCAGGGGGGTGGGGGCCCTCCCTGCATGTTACAGAGACAACTGAAATGCCACAAGGCCATCTATAATGTGCACCTGCCCTACTGAATCAATGACAATAATAAATTTGAATAGTATGTAGAGGAAACAATGGTGAGACAGGTAGCACCTGTGGTGCCAAAGCTGTAGAAACCAATGGGGCATTTTTGAATTTAATGCAAAAATGGATTGATTAAGTACAATACAATGACTTGTTTAATGTAGTCATTCATCTTCCATGATAAATTGGAATAACCCCAAATTGGTAATGCTTACCATCAAATACATATTTCATCAAAAACCAAGTACCGTACACCTCCGTTTTGTGCTCCTCTACTGCAGAAAGTTGGTGCTGCTCATTTTGCATTTGTTCACCACTGGGGGCAGTACCATATACAGCAGCACAATATGCAAAACAAAAAACGGCTTGATAGCTGGAAAATCATTTTGGGATTACTGGGAGTGCCCTTGCATGGCTGACGTCATACTTGACCAGTCGTTCTCACTGTGTTTTGTACAGTAACACTACCTCTAACCTTAGTGACATGAAATTTGGGGTTCCACAGGGGTCCGTCTTAGGCCCCCTGCTTTTCTCCCTTTATATAGCACCCCTTGGACACATATTGTGGCATTTTGGGATTACCTTTCACTGCTATGTTGATGATACTCAGTTATACATGCCGATAACTGCTGGTAATCTCGTTCACATAAAATCCTTAGAAGATTGCCTTGCAGCCGTGAGAAGGTGGATGTCTAGAAACTTCCTACTTTTAAACTCTGATAAGACTGAAATGATGGTTCTTGGTCCAGTGAGACATCGGCATCAATTTGACCAGTTAACGCTCAGCTTAGGCTCGTGTGTCATACATCACACTGAGAAATTGAGGAACCTTGGGGTAATTTTTGATCCTACATTGTCCTTTGACCTCCACATTAGAAATATTACGAGGACTGCTTTCTGCCACCTGCGAAATATAGCCAAGATTCGTCCCATCCTGTCTATGGCTGATGCTGAGACCCTGATGTTTATCTCTTCTAGATTGGACTACTGCAAAGTTCTATTTTCTGGTTTACCGTAGTCTAGCATTAGGGTTTCCAATTGGTTCAAAATGCTGCAGCCAGACTTTTGACACAAAGCAGAAAGTTTGATCGCATTACACCCATTTTGACATCCCTTCACTGGCTCCCTGTCCCAGTGAGATCAGATTTTAAGGTTCTGTTACTAGTCTATAAAATTGTTCACGGACTGGCACCTCCCTACCTAGCTGACCTAATTAAACTTTACTTACCGGCCCAGGCTTTGCATTCTCAGGGTGCAGGACTACTTTGTGTCGCTAGGGTGAATAAGAAGTCTGCAGGTCATAGTGCTTTCTCTTATTGTGCCCCTGCTCTGTGGAATGATCTCCCTGCATCAATAAAACAGTCAGATTCTGTGGAGACTTTCAAGTCCAGACTTAAGATGCACTTATTTTCCCTTTCGTATAGTTAGCACACTGGTATAGTATAATTCATTTTATTAGGAAACGAACTCTGGGTCTTTTAGTGAAGCTTAGGGCTAGTGGCCAGCAATCACCTTAGTATTTCTTCTGCTTTTCTTGTTGTTTAATGCTGAGAAATTATACAGTATTTCTTGTCTTTCTGATGCTTGATTCTGTTTTTTTCTCTCTGTTTAAGGTGCAGCTCCATCCAGAGATGGGAGTTGTATTTATGCTGGCGACCCTCCTGTCCTGTGCATCAACAGCATTTCCTGTATATTCGTTTTGTGAATTGTTCTGTAATTTATGTCCGCAGCATGGCCCAAGCAGAGGGTCACCCCTTTGAGTCTGGTCTGCTTGAGATTTCTTCCTCAGAGGGAGTTTTTCCTTACCACTATTGCTCTGGGGGTTAGTAAGGTTAGACGTTACTTGTGTGAAGTGTATTGATGCAACTCTGTTATGATTTGGTGCTATATAAATAAAAATAAATTGAAATAAACTGAAATGAAAAAAGCCCAGAAGAAGCCAGCCGTCATTAGCATAGCATAAATAGCATCTATATTATAATAGCCAAGTGGCCTCTGTGTGCGTGCGTGTATGCATGCGTGCATATGGCGTTGATCACACAGAAACCAGGGCGAGCTAACATCTGCCATTTGGTAGTCCTATGTATTTTTGGTCAAGGATGAACACTGCAAAAACGGAAAGTTGATAGGACTAATATTTTTTGAGAAATTAGTCATTTTAGTTAACCAGTAAACAATGGATGCTGTGCTGCAATGCACCATGGGAGTTTCAAGTTTTAAATGTTGTTGTAATTCATGTTAGTTTCACTGATCTGTTGTAGAGCCCGACGGATATATCGGCCGGTCGATATTATCGGCCGACATAAGCCTTTTTCAAAGTACTAACTATCGGCCGAAATTTTGCAGATAGAACACGATAATTTCTCATAAACAGAACAGTTACTGAAATAATATTTGTGTCGGCAATGTAAAATGTCCTTGCACCATTTGTCCAGTAGATGGAGCTCTGACTCCATTCAACTGAGAGCTGCTTACGCCCCTGCTTAAATGTGTTCATCACCGGCCCCTGTAGTTTGTTGTCACACTGCACTGATCGGTTGACAAAAGCATACAAGTAGGATTACAAGGATCTATATCCTTATCCTGAACCTATATCTAAGTTGCAGCAACAAGAGGTACAAGATCAGATGTATTTCACTACTCTTTTTAAGGATATGTATTTGCTAATTTCACAAAGGTTTAATTCTTGATTGCATTTTTGAACTTGAAAATTCTTCTTTGTTATAAAGTTAATCAACATGAGGACAAAGCTTTAGCTTTTAGCGCATACCTTTTTGTTAAGGGTCCAAAAAACATTCTATTCATTAAAAAAAAAAAAAATCGGCTGATTTATCGGCTATCGGCAAATCAGCCGATTTATCGATTATCGGCATTTTTTCATCCAAATATCGTTATCGGCATTGGACTCAAAAAATACATATCAGTCGGGCTCCGGGCTCTAATCTGTTGTGTTTTTGTAGTTCAACTGGTTTCATCAGTTTAGTTTAATTTTGTTGCTGGTACCATAAGTGAGAAGTGCATTGCGTTTGATGTCTTCCACCATGTCTCTGTTTGTGTCTAAAATTAGAAGCACCTGCTAGTGGCAGAATGCGGAAAAGACAAAAAGGCTTCGAACACTGAGAAACTGAGGACAGCTGACATTTGCCGTTTGGTATGCTTATGTATTTTGGATCAAGGATGATGAACGCCACCAAAACAGAACGTTGAGAGCACCAACATTTTTGGAGAAGCTATGGATGTTAGCTAATGTTGCTAACTACATTCTGGACTCAAATGCCATTCCAGCAGGGGGTGGTAAATCATCTTTATATATAAAGTGTGTGTGCGTGCGTACTTTTATTTAGTAAGTTCAATGTAAGTACATTATAGTTGTAAATAAGTTAAACATACATGGATGACACAAGAAAGTGAAAACAGTTCCACTGTGGTCCATTTCAAAATCAAGTGACAAAATAGAATAATAAAATAAAATAATAACAATACTAACAGCAATAACAATGAAATAATATTGTATATAAGGTAACAAGAACCTAAACAATTTATATAAAAACATCAAGATAGTAAATTAACATTTAAAATAACGCAATTATAGGAAATAAAAGGGTTGTGTTCTTCTTCTAAAAATTGTTGAGGTCTAAGGTCGAAGATTCTAAAGACATTCTGGACTCACATGCCATTCCAACTCATGAAAGAAACTTTGCATAAGTTATGACCACCCTTGAAAAAATGGCAGCTACCTATTTTATAAACACTATGCAATCTCGAGCCCGTGGAGCTTGACGGGCAACATGCTAGTTGGTGTATGAATCACAGAACTTCCCATTTGGCTCAAGTTTTATGGCAGATGCCCTTCCTGACATAAATCCAGATGTACAGGGAGAATGGGGTGACCTCAAACCAGGGACCTTCTTGGAGGGAGTCAAGTGCTCTAACTGCTTGCACTACTACCACTCGGCCGTATGTTACCATTTTTTCCAATTTCTTTAAATGAGAGACATCTTTCAATCCCTTAACATTCTCCCGCTAACAACCCCCACCCCTCCTCTGCACAAAACAGGCACAATTTCCTCACTATGTTTATGCGCCCACAGCATCTTAACTGTGGCGGTATTCAGTGCTGCAATGGCAAAGACAGCAAACAACCACCTTTTTCTGCGGTGCCTTCTCTCCAAAGAAAGCTGCCAGGTGTGTTCTCTTCCATGACACATACACACCTATGTCCACATCTGTGTGCAGCACGCACACACACACCTGCGCTCACACGTCCAGAAAATTTTGACCAAATTCTTAGGTGAAACAGCAAACAATTCAGCTTGACCCAGAATAGGTTTGGACACACGTGTAGGATGAGCTGGATTTGAAACAGGAGCCGGATTGACGACCCCAGTCTGAACAGGGTCAAATTGCATTTGCGTACAACTGCTGTAAAGGCATGTAGTGGTTGTTTTTTTTTTCTTTTATTATTTTCATACTAATAGCCAAACATAGTTACAGGATGGGAAGGCTGTGGAGTGCAGCTAACTTCATTTGGACTTATTCTTCAAAACGTTTTGGTCTAGAATTATGCAGTCTTTTACAGGACATGAGTGTTTCCTGTGTTCCTCTGCTCTGAAAATTGACCAAACAGCCAGAGTGGATTTTTGTGTGCAGGTGTCAATAATACAACTGGATATTTTGATGTTCATGTATGATCGATCAGCAGTGTTATGTTTCTGACCGTACTCAAAAAGTTTTATTTGGAATTTATTTTTTATTTGCTTATTTCTTGTAGCGTAGAGTTTTAGAGTGGAAGCAAATAAATGAATTTTAGGGAGATGCCAATCCTGGATGCATGATCCACAGGACATGAAATTTTTCTCTGCGTGTATACAAATATTTCTTGTCACTCTCTACTCCACAGAACATGCGTATAGAATTCATGTTTAGGGATACCATTTTTGTACTTGTAGACACTTTGTTGACATTTTGATGTCAGGTATAAACAGAATCAACCAACTGCACTGCAACCATGTGCAGTGTCTGTCAGAAACAGTGTGCATCAAGATTGGACCTGTTCAATCATCTCCGCGTCCACTATCCCATCTGAGATCAACCAAGATCTTCCTCGCTACAGAAGCATTGACATAATGACAAAAACTTTCAAGACTTATTTCGGGACTCTTTTCTTGTGTGTACCTTGGGGGGGTAGCATCACTTTTGGATTAATCATGCTGACTTACCATAAACACGTTGAAAAACAAAGAAACGTAACATTTGACTTATTGTGGCGTGATCACCATAAACGTTGTGGAATGCCCCCATATGCCACCATAGCATGGTGGTGCTGCTGGCCGTGTACCTGCAAGCGTGGACAGGCAGATCTTTCGTGTAATAGGTATCCTCCTCGTCCTCCTCGAAGTTGAGTTCCCCCAACAACTGGCTGGCTTTGACCACAGAATCATCCACTCCTCCGTTAAGCAGCCCCGCATCAGGACCGTTCACCTGCAACACCGGAAATGCATTAGCTACTAAACAAACTACGCTAACGGCTAACAGCAACACCGTGCATTTAAAATAAGCACTTTACAATATTAACAATTCATTCCAAACATCATAACTTTAGATTTTGATAAATTTAGTAACTTAACACGAGACATCTAACAACTCTAATGCTATAGTTTGCGGTCTAGGTAGCTAGCAGCGATATGCTAACTAGCAGTAGCATCAAGCTAAGATGAAGCTAACAGCCGCTTCACACCAGTTATTGTGTGTTCCTGTGACATCGCAAGCTACAGACCTGACCGTCTAGCTGGCTCTGGGTCTGGCCTTGAGTCTGCGTTTGACTCGGAAGAGTGAAGTCGGTGAAGTCGTACTCGGAGCCCTGGGTATCCGCTCCAAGTAGCTCAGTTTCCTCGGTGTCCAGGAAAGTAAGGGTCTGCGAGCTCGGCCCGTACGCCTCCACACTCATCGCGATATAAACGGTTTCTGTTACGGCTTCACAGATCACCAGAATCCACACGTTGACCGCTCAGTGATGAACGGGTTAGAAGACGTCGGTGACAGAATGTTCTGAAGCAAAAACAAAAGAAAACCTGGAACGGAACGGAACGGAACAGAACAGAGCCTCGAAAGCTCCAACGAACAGTGTCGGACTCGAGCGCCGATCGACCTGTGACGTCTACGCAGAGCTACTGCGAAGAAGAATCAACGACAGAACTCTCACTCTGCCTTCAATACAGGAACCCAAATAACCAAACACCACCTGGTGGCAAGATAGTAGATTTACACGTTAAAACTACGTTGAACAAACTACATTTAATTCTTGGGGTTTGATTTTTAGTTGGCCTTTTCTTAGTTGATCAGATTGTTACTAATAATCTGAGGTGCATAATGCAGACATGCAGTTATCATGTACTTATCAGCTATGCCTCTGCAGCTACTACAGCTCTATTCTTTAAAAAATGGGCACCTGTACACTTCCCCACTCTTCAGTCCTCTCACTAGTATGTCATCAGTACCAACTGCCTTTCCACTCTTGATAACTGTCCTCACGTCATCCTTATCTCTTGTACTTTCTGATTCACTGTCTCCACATCATCCATCAATCATTCCCATTTTCTTCATTCATCAACTCCTCAAAGTACTCGCTCCACCTATTCAGCACTCTCGCTTGTCAGCAAATTTCCTACTGCAACAACCCTCACGTGTTGCACATCCTTGTCAGCTCAGTCCATCTGGGCAATCCTGTTCTTCTTTGTGTTCAACTTCATGTGCACCTCACCACAAACCTTTTCCTCAGCTTTTGCTACTTCTCGCTTCATCTTAATAATAATAATATACTCAACAAAAATATAAATGCAACACTTTTGGTTTTGCTCCCATTTTGTATGAGATGAACTCAAAGATCTAAAACTTTTTCCACATACACAATATCACCATTTCCCTCAAATATTGTTCACAAACCAGTCGAAATCTGTGATAGTGAGCACTTTTCCTTTGCTGAGATAATCCATCCCACCTCACAGGTGTGCCATACCAAGATGCTGATTAGACACATGATTAGTGCACAGGTGTGCCGTAGACTGCCCACAATAAAAGGCCACTCTGAAAGGTGCCAGTTTGTTTATTGGGGGGAATACCAGTCAGTATCTGGTATTGACCACCATTTGCCTCACTTGCAGTGCAACACATCTCCTTCGCATCATCCGCGAAGAGAACACCTCTCCAACGTGCCAAACGCCAGCGAATGTGAGCATTTGCCCACTCAAGTCGGTTACGATGATGAACTGGAGTCAGGTCGAGACCCCGATGAGGATGACGAGCATGCAGATGAGCTTCCTTGAGACGGTTTCTGACAGTTTGTGCAGAAATTCTTTTGGTTATGCTGAACAATCGGTTTTGATTGTTTCAGCAGCTGTCCGAGTGGCTGGTCTCAGACGATCTTGGAGGTGAACATGCTGGATGTGGAGGTCCTGGGCTGGTGTGGTTACATGTGGTCTGCGGTTGTGAGGCTGGTTGGATGTACTGCCAAATTCTCTGAAACAACTTTGGAGACGGCTTATGGTAGAGAAATGAACATTCAATACACGAGCAACAGCTCTGGTTGACATTCCTGCTGTCAGCATGCCAATTGCACGCTCCCTCAAATCTTGCGACATCTGTGGCATTGTGCTGTGTGATAAAACTGCACCTTTCAGAGTGGCCTTTTATTGTGGGCAGTCTAAGGCACACCTGTGCACTAATCATGATGTCTAACCAGCATCTTGGTATGGCACACCTGTGAGGTGGGATGGATTAACTCAGCAAAGGAGAAGTGCTCACTATCACAGATTTAGACTGGTTTGTGAACAATATTTGAGAGAAATGGTGATATTGTGTATGTGGAAAAAGTTTTAGATCTTTGAGTTCATCTTATACAAAATGGGAGCAAAACCAAAAGTGTTGCGTTTATATTTTTGTTGAGTGTAATAATACATTTTATTTATAAAGCGCCTTACATTTGACAAGCAAATCTCAAGGCGCTATCATAAAAATACAACAAAATAAAACAGTAGAATGAGAAAAGTGTTGTGTGTTGGGGGGTTTGGCTGGACATTTTGGTGTTCTTTTCTTTTCTTTGCTCTCCAGGTGGTATGCAAACTGATTTATTGTCTGTGGAGAAGGTGCTGGCAGAAGAGTCCTTCACCCTCATCAACGTGATATGCAGCACCTGTGGATGATGCTCACGTGCAACCTTAAAGACTTTCAGCTGAAGCAGATAATGAGATGGCGTTCTGCATTTAAGCCATGTGTGATTCGAGCAGAATTGCCGGGAACTCGACCTTGTGATGTTCGTTTGTGAGACGCTGAGGACCGCGCCTGGGTTTGACACATCGTGCCTGTGAAGGAGGACGGGTGAGGGACACATGCTGTCAGCACACATCAGAGGTGATTTGATTGTCTGAATAATTGTTAACAGTAATTTGGTATTTTGTTACGCAGTATATGTGAATATTGATGAGAGTTGTGCAGCTTGCTTCTCACGGCCGTGGCGTGCGGACAGATGGTCCTCCACCTGTTGTGAGAAGCTGCTCATTTACATAAAGCTTAAATTCAGACCTGAATGTGTTGCTGATAGTGTGTGCCTTTGAAGGATATTAGTTGTAGATGCTGACTTACCTCACCTTTTCTATCCTTCACAGAGTCGGTTTGTCGTGTCCACCTGGGGGGTGTTTGGCGGTGAACGTGGGTCCAGAGGCACCGGGCTTCGATCCCTTTGGGCGCTGGAGAGTGCGCCGTCCTTCACTCTGCCAGACAGACGCGCTTTATGTTTGTACACTGAGTATTGCACAAAAGGGGGAAAATAAATTGTTTTGTATTGGAACCGCTTTCTGGTTATTTTAGCGCTGGGTTCAGTCAGACGCAGGTCCGCTCCTCAACCCGCGTCGACACATAACAAAAAGAAAACAATTAAGAAAAAGCTTTTAAAAACAAGCAAGTCTTTAAGTGTTTTTTAAAAGTTTCAATTGACTGTGGCAGTCTTAGATGTAGGGAAGGGCATTCCACAGTCAGGGTGCAGCCGTCTGGAAGGCCCTATCTCCCATAATGTGGAGTTTGGCCTTTGAAAGCTGGAGTTGGTGACTGTCAGCTGAGCGAAGGTGGCGTGATGGGTTGTAGGGACTGATCAGATCTTTAAGGTACACTGGAGCGCTTCCATAGACACACTGATAAGTCAGGAGACAGTTCTTATATTCAATCCTGAACCTAACAGGGAGCCTGTGGAGATTTTTAAGGATGGGTGCGATGTGCGTGGACCTCCGCACCCCCATTAGGATCCTAGCAGTGCAGTACTGAATATACTGCAGTCTCTGCAGGCTCCTGCTAGATATCCCAATGACAAGTGCATTCAATAGTCCAGCCTGGAGAAGACAAATGCATGGACCAATTTCTCAGCATTGAGTAGGGAAAGGGAGGGACGGAGCCTGGCAATGTTCCGGAGATAAAAGAATGTAGTTTTGCAGAGGTGCTAGATGTGGATGTCAAATGACAGGTGGGGATCAAACTGTACCCCAAGATTAGTAACAGAGGAATTTAGGGGAATGTTGTGGCCGGCAAATGAAAAAAACAGTCAGAGGAACGGACTGAAGTTGGTGAGGGGTCCCAATGAGCACACCTTCGGTTTTGTTCCTGTTAAGCTGAAGAAAATTGTCATTCATCCACGCCCCTGTTTCCTCCAAGCAGGCCGTAAGAGCAGTTATTGAAAGTGAGGGCGATGTAGGGTCCAACCTGACGTAGAGCTGAGTATCATCAGCATAGCAATGAAAGGCAACTCCATGCCTGCTGATGATGTTTCCCAGGGGGAGCATGTAGATGGAGAATAGTGCGGGACCGAGGACTGACCCTTGAGGTACTCCACAGGTGACAGTGTGGGCCCTCGACCTGGCTCCCCCCAGAGCCACATACTCAGATCCATCAGTCAGGTAGGACCGAAACCACTGGAGTGCTGTGTGGTGTGTTGTGAAAGTGTAGTGACACGGACCCACAACAGGGGGCGCAATGAACGGCCAATAGATGAGCCAAAAGGTAACAATTTAATGTTGTGAAATGTGCACAACGAACATACAGACAATCTCAGAATATAATTACAGTCAATCCACAAAGGTGACGTGTGGGCAGGCTCGAGGATAGAAGACGTCTGTCCTGAGAAGAGCCGGAACCACACGATTTCCGCCGCCACAGAACCTGGTGAATACTGGAGCCGCCAAGTCCCGAATTCCCAGGTGATCACCGTCCCCGACTGTCGGATCTGGTACTGCTGGCGAGAACAAAGACAGTCAAGTGTGGGTGTGTGTACACCCAGTAACAACAGCGGTGGGAATGCCACCTCCACCTCTCACTCAATAACTGCAGAGTACTGTAGATTCCTCAGGGGAAAAGAGTGCCTTCAACGCTCTCTCAGCTTTCACCGACGGAGGTACCAGTACTCCTGCAAACACTCACAATATACAAATATTGCAATCACAAATGGCTGAGGATATTACCTCCAATGAAGTATGATATCTCGGCAACGAGGTGGAGATGACGTCTGGTCTTTATGGAGTGAGAGGACGTTGAGTAGATGGGTGACAGCTGTCAAGAGGTAATGAGTGACAGCTGTCACCCCCGGCTGTGTCCATGGCGGCAGCGCCCTCTCCTGCCTGAAGCCCGCACTTCAGGCAGGGCGCCCTCTGGTGGTGGGCCAGCAGTACCTCCTCTTCTGGCGGCCCACACACAACATGGAGTGCTCTTATGCCACATCTCCTTGTATTCCCATCTTTCATCAATCTATCCCGATTGTGTTTCACCAATCTCTTTCTCCTTACACTTTGCAGTACTTCTTCATTCCAGCAAGTCTCCTTGCCTTCCTTCCTTTGTGCAGATATACCCAGTATCTTTCTGGTTGTTTATCTCACCATGTCTACAGTTGTTGTGCAGCAGCACTTCAACACCACCTTGTGCTAGTGTGTTCCTCATTCACTCCGTACCGTCTGACTCTTGGATCGGCCCTCATGCTGTTCCTCAAGTCCACTCTTCAATTGGACTTGAACAGAATGGCACCAAGAAAGGGCATACCTCTGCCAACCAACAACAGAAAGCAGCCAGACCCCCCCCCCCCACACACACACACACACACATACATTCAGAATAAGAGGCAGAGGTAGGGGCCAAGTGGTTAGCAAGCTTGGTTTCAGTGCAGAAGGTTCCTGGTTCAAACCCCACTCTTGCTACATTTCTACATGCAATGTGGAATTGAGTCAGTAACAGCATCTGGCATAAAACCAGATCACCATGCAAATTCATGTTGGATCTGCTGTGGTGAGCCAGAATGAAAACAAGAGAGAAGCCAACAGTGTTGTAATGTAATGAAGTAGAAATACTTCGTACTGTACTTAAGTAGAATTTTGACGTATCTGTACTTATTTCATTATTTACATTTCTGGTGACTTTCACTTTTGCTCCACTATATTTTCTCAATAAAAAGCATACTTTTGCTCCAATACATTTCCCTTAACCTTCTTCGTTACTCATTACTTTGCTCTAGACTCCAAATGCACACACAATGATGTACACACATACACACGGATCAGCTCCCGCTGGAGTTCAGCGCATGATCGGCGTTAAAGCACACTTAAGAGGAAAACTTCAGTACCGCCAAAACTGACCAGTGTGGCTGTTTTGTTTTATTTATTTTATTTGAAATTTTCGTGGAAAAGCGCTGCGTAAAAGCGGCACTGCGTTTTGGATTTGAGAGCGCAAAGAGCGCTGTGTTTTGTTTCTTTGCAGTTGTTGTTGGTGGTGATGCTTACAATTTTTTTTTTTTTTTTTTTCCTTACATTTGTCACAACTGTGTAGCTATAAATGATGGTTGTGTTTAACAGAAGAGTGTGTGTGGGTCTTGCAGGAAAAAGACTGTCTTCAGAAAAAGAACAGCAACTTTATTTACAGCTACATACATCCACCTGTTGCTCACTCATCCTGTCACCAACACTAACTGCTCCGCCAAAGGCGGATGCAGCCTTTTATAGGGGCTGAGGCCCCCTCCTGGCTTATCCAGACACCACATCGGCTTTCTTTTCGGTCGCTGTTTAGGGGCCCTTCAGACATAGCACAATTGAAGCCGACTAGCGCACAAAGGAGGAATTGCATGCTATTCGAGAAAAAAAAATCGGAGCCACCGCTAACGCCTCATACACCTGTCGTCACAACCTTTCACGCACACCAGCAGCCGAAAGACAAAGAGTGCCCTGTGAGTACCCATTCGATTCCTCTCTCGGCAGGTGTCAGCCAAATTCCAGGTACCACACACAAACATCCAATACCACTCGCAGAGCACTTAGGAAATGTGGGGCCATTTGCGCAGTCAGTACGGAAATAGTGTCTAAGTGCCCCCATGACTGTGACTTTGATAAGCAACATACAATTGGTGTGCCAGAGTGTTGGCTCCCCCCTCAACACATGTGGCGTGCCGCGTGCATGTGTATCACGCACCCCGGCTCCCCCTGCAACACGTGATGTGCAGGAAGGGGGGGGGGCACACTTGCATTAAATGCTAATATGTATGTACAGATGGGGACCGGCCAGCCATGTGTTTGCACACACAGCACGGCAAGTCACCTCTCAGCTGATCGCTGGCCAGAGACTCATTGACAGCTGGAAATGACAGCTCAGTGCACAAGACATGTCACATTAAAAACACAGAGACCACAGCCAGAACAGGTATATGAATAAGTGCCACAATAACTACATACACTATTACATAACAAATAACTAAAAAATAAATCACATAACACAGAAATAGAGAGTGACACTTTGGTCTGTGTACTGAATGGATAATGGCCGTGGCTGCCAACAGCAGCAGCTGTTGTGATCTCTGGTCCTGGACGTCACAGCTAGCGATGGGTATTGATAATATTTATTGATATTGATACCATTATCAATTCTGCTTATCGATCCAATTCCATATCAAGACCTCTTGTGAATTTTCTGTGTAACTAAAAGTAGGCTTTACAGGTTTTCTATATCAGCAACATTTTATTGAGTTTTAAAGTAAATAAATATGAAATTGGTCACTGGATCCTTAAACTCTGGACATAAATAAATTATACATGATGGATCAGTGATCTCTGGAGATAAGTAGAAATAAACAAAATCTGTAGTTACTGTCAAAAGCATTTCCTTTCAGACATTATTGGCATGAATGTCTTTCCATACATCTGAGCTGAGCTCTTGCAGCTGTACTGTGCTGCATGTTAGGATGTAATTCATAAGAATGTAAGACGTCTCATTTTGGGAGGAAAAAAATGGTTTTAGTCGATTGTAGTTTATTGTCTGTATTACAGAGTTTGGAAAGAGGTGTCATTTTATTTAAAGCGGCGATTCGCTTTGAAGTTATTAATTCCAACCGGACTCTGTCTCAGCAGAGAGCGGCGCAGTATTTGGAACTGTGCCAACGGAACGGAGGATGATTCCCGTTTCTTGACTGCAACAAGACAATAGTCCCAGTTAGTGACTTTAATCCACACAAAAGTGACTCACGATTAACATATTTTAATGGCTTTGAGAGGGGTTAAGTAGGGGACTTTCCGCTTCTGAAGAGCAGCGAATCAAAGAACCAACAAACCAGCAGATCGAAGCATTGCTTGATTGGTTCACGCTTCAAACTGGAGTCGCGCTGCAGAAATGGTTGATTACAGACCTGCTGCAGGGTCTGTAATCAACGTAGAGGAATGATCATTTTCCTGACAAACATCCTCAAAAACAACAGCTGCTCTGAAGGACCAATAAGGGAATCATTAAGCAAAAAGACTTGATATCGGTGGATCAAATCATTTCTTAACAATACCCGGAAAGAACCAGTTCTTGATACCCAACACTAGTCACAGCTGTAGAACATGTACCGTGTTTTTAACCTACAACTGTCCACCGTGACGCGCGTGTGTGTGCTTGCTGTCCTCACGTGGAAATACATAAAAACATATATCGCTTTTGCGATGGGCAACAGCAAGCGCACAGCGTGCACACTGACAGGCTGCCCCAGGTAAAATAGACCATTACATCATGTCAACATGCAGCAGGCGATGTGAATGTCACGTCACCCACGTGAGCTATGTTCCACATGACATGGAGTCTGTCCTGTGGCGTGCTGCTCACAAGACACGTCGGGCCGGACACGCTGGGCCAACAGATGTAAACACAATAAGAGCGCACTGCTTCATTCATGTCATGTCATGACTGTACATCTATGACCATGGGTCATGTATAAAGGAACAGAAAGATCATACTTGTATTGTCCGCTCGGTAAGAGGATATTCAATAAATTGCTTTTCAATTTCAATAAATTTTTTTATGGTGTGTGGTTTTTTTTTCTTCTTCTCCACAGCAGAGGCACGATGTGGTGCAACACCTTCCAGTTGCTCGCACTGTGTTGGTGCACGCAACCATCGCTGGTGTATCGTGCACACCTGTCCGACCGTGCATACATCCCGACAGCAGGTGGAGTGTTTTGTGGTTCCCCATTTTGTTTTAGGTTTGCAGATTTTCTTCAGTTTTCTGCTTCTTTATGTGTGAAGGGGCTCTTAACTCTCCACTCATTTTGGATTTTACTTGTACTCTGTGCTTTTCCTTAAAGCACATTTTATGAGAAATTTAGTTTTGATACTTAAGTACAGTAAATTTCAGATACTTTAAGACTTTTACTCAAGTAATATATTTAAAGGAGAATTTAACTTTTACCAAAGTAATTTACTTGTACTTTTACTCAAGATAAAAAGCAAAGATACTTGTACTTTTACTCAAGTATCACTTTGAGGTACTTTATACAAGACTGGCAGCTCAAGGACTCACTACAGAAAGTTTTGTACATTATAGATGTAAAAGATAAAAACTGACCATTTTGAAGTTGATCCAGCACCAAAATCTAAACGATCATTCCCTGTCTTAAGTTATCTTGCAACATTTCATTGAAATTAGCCATTAGTTTTACCCACACACACAGAGGTGATCGTAGTGTCTATGCATATCAACCATTCAGCCAGGTTATTTTAAAGGTGCGCAAATTATTTTCTATGACCATTTTTGTTTTGCGCTAATCGTAACAGACACCAATAATTACTTGTAAATGTTTATTTCTTCTCTTTATTTCAAAGCCATTCTTTTTACAAAGCCAAGATTACTTATTGTAACAGTACTTTGTTAATGTCAAAAGCAAGGAATACATCTTTTAGATGATACTTCCTAAACACAAATGACAAAAGCCATAATGTTATTGTACAACAAAGCTTACACAGAGATTAAAAAGCAAAAAACAAAAATGGATTTTTGAGGTAGCCACACATCTGACTGGACAGTATCAGAATAAAGATGGGTATAATTAAGGCCTTTTCAGAAAACACAAACAACAGGAAGGCACAAAAGAGTGTCAGGGTAAGAAGTCAACTTGTATGTAAACTCGACTTATGGAGGCTTTCCCATTGCTGAATACATATTGTCAGGGCAGCTCCTTCACCACCACCATTTCCATTAAGTCAAGTCTGGGAGCATGCACTGGCATCACTGCATCCACCACACCATCCCGGGCCCTGGACGGCAACCACCCATTTCACATTTCAGCAGTTAAAATGTCATGTACAGTTAAGTCTAAATCCTTTTGAGTTGATAAAAAAAGAAAATGGCCATAATTTTTAATAATTCCATGAGATTTGTTTAGACCACAGACACAAAATTATTAAAAATTTTATGTCAGCAATTAAGCAGAACAGACCTGAACTTTGTGTTCCAGGATGCTACTTTGGGGTTAAAGCTATAGCAATGAGTAACAATTAAAATTACGTGCATAGCTACAAATAATGGCTACTTATCCAAACTTAGTGGTCCCAACTTATTAAAACAAAACAAAACAAAAAAAACAACCCATAATACTACATAACAATAATAATAATAAAATAAAAAAACAAAAGCATGCATTTTAACTATGAATAAAAAATTAAATATATAGGGGTTTTAGTTTCCCTAAAACTATTTATGACAGGTACATACACGTTTTAGAAAATAGTACTCAAACTATCCAATACATTTTCGATAAAAACTGGTCAAAAGGAGCCATGGAAGGCAGGTTAACAGATGTGGAGGTTTATCTGTGTGGTAAAACTGATGAGAATCTAAACTCTATTACAAAATTTACTGTCCATGTGGAGTGACATCATCATCATACTCTCAATGAAGGAATCAGCTGAATTTTAACCAGTCAGAACAAACCAAATCTCTAGGAAAAGATGCATACTGCCTATAAACATACCTCACATACACTCCATTTAAGTGGAACAACACCCGTAGTGTGAATTTGGGTATTATGTCCGCAAAGCTACATATCTAAGTCAAATAGTGACTGAAAATTATAACGCTAAATTCATGAGGCTCAAAAATTGCTGCCTAAATTCCAGATTTAAAGAGGGGGGAGGGGGGAAAGTGCTTGAGGAATGAAATTCCAGGCCCAACTCTGACTGACTGCCTATCAAACTTCATGGAATCAGATCATTAGGTAAAATAAACAGCTATATCTGATTCCGTGAAGGGATCGTATCAAAGCTTTAAGGTAGGAGTACAATCAGGGCTGTACAATAGTTTGGAGGAAAAAAGAGAGATAACAATGACACTGTTTCTTGTAAGAGATGCTGCTATAGAGCTATGAAAATGTTTGTGACCCCTTTAACTTTTTAAATTAAAATTTTATATATCCATAAAAAAAGAAGCCAGGCTACTTTATATTCAAATTCTTAAAATTATGCACAGTAAAACAAAGCTCGATAACATGAAGAAAGAAGTAAGTCTGATGTCGGCCCTGAGGTCCACTGGTGCTGGTGCTTATATCCGGACTTCTGTAGCATGAAGCGGATGAGAGGCTACGGCTCGCCCTGGATAAGATCCAATCCAACACAAGTTACTTCTCCAAACAAGTCAAGTCTTGGAGCATGTGCTTGTGCTGTGCTTCTCTGTATCCACCACACTATGGAACTGCCTTCCATAGTGTGACCCTAACCCCCATCTCTAAAATAACCATTTATTTGCCACAGCCAGGTAACGCATGGGCATGTCCTTGGCCTCCTCCAACCACTGGTGTCCTCAACACTCAGGGAACTATGTGCTGGATAATGCATACAAAAATGTGCCACATGGCCAAAATGTCAAAGCTGACCCTCTCTCCCAATCTAAGTGATACTCTCGTTGATACAAAGTTAATCCAGAGGTACCCCAAGGATCTTTAAAAGAGAGTTAGCACCAAAGACATCCAGTGGTCACCTTAGAACACTGGTTAGCATCCAAGTCTCACAACCATACAGCAAGAGAGCAAGCACCAGAACCCTAAAATCTGGACTTTGTTCTCCTGTAACCATATTGGTATTGCCAAAACATCACTGTGCAACAACTTCATGACTTCAGAAGCTCTTCTCCAAGTATCTTTTTAAGCTTAAAGGCAGAGGACCAGAGACATGCATGCCACAGCTGAGATAACTGAATGTCTCTACAAGTTTAACATTTCACTGCATCCAGATGCACTTCTGATGTATGAATCCAGGAAGTCATTAAAGCCTGAATCTTTGTCTTGATTCAGGACAATCATAAAAACCCAAACACTCTGATTCTTCACGCTGCTTCTCAAGTGCTGAAATCAGGGTAGTCACTGAATCTGCAAATCACACTATATAGATCTGAGGCCCCTTGTTGCCTGTGCTTTCCAGATTCTATAGGGTGTGAAGGGAATAAGAGGTCTTCGACTCCCTTTGGATGGGGTGCCAGTTCATCACATTCACAGCTGGGTGGACTGAGATGATGCAAATGACATCTCTTGTCCAACAATGCAGACAGGTAGCGTTACCTCGGGGGGTTGGTGGTGCCATACAATGTGGACCATACCAAATGTAGCTGAATTTCATGTCTGTTTTATTTGAAAATCATCATCTGTTCCACTCGATCATGAAGCTGTCAAACTGTCGCATGGAACAGGTAAATGTTGCTTCATACCCCAGCTTCTCTAATCACAGATCCAGAGGTCTGTCACTGTTTCAGAGTTGTTATGGGTGTCTTGGTGGCTTCCTTAACCAGTCTCCTTCTTGCAAGGTCTCAACAATTTTGACAAGCGCCGTTCCGTACAGACAGATTTATCACTGTACTATACTGTTTGCTTTCAAAAAAGATTAATGACTTGTCTTTAAAAAGAAACGGTTGTAAAAGTGATGATTTAGTCCATTAACAAACAAAGGCAGATACTTACGCATGCCACCTTTTGGCTTTTGATATTTATATTAGTTTAAATATTTTGTATAAATTGAACACAAAGAAGCCTGAATTAAAAATCTAGTTAATATGCATTTAGGTTATTTAAGCAATTTGCATGGTGCACCATGACAAACAATCACTTTTTTGAAAAGTGAAAGTTCATTTAATCATGAAATTTCTGCAGTGAAAGTACAATACTCAAAGTGTTTTCCCCCAGGTAACTTGTGTAGCCTGATTTTTTTTTTATTAACATGATATGAATGTCATAAGTCAAAGAAGATGAGATCTGTAAAATAACATTGCACAGCCAGATCTCACAGGAAGGATTTGGAGTATCCAGTCAAGCTGGGCCAACAGACTGGGGGAGGGGGGATATGAGCTGGAACCAAACCCGTTCCCTGATTTAAATAACCTTTGTAAAAGAAGGCAAACATACAACTTCTTATAAAGAAAAAGGATTCAAGAAACAATTCAACATCACATGTGAAACAGCAGAGTTAAGCCATTTGAGCAGAAGCACGAAAGTATCTTACAGAAATTAGCATTAGCAAAGAGAAATTACTAAGAAAATGTCTACACAACCATAATGCATCATGTACATCAATCAGGTTTTAACACCTTGGAGAAGTGTTAACCAAAATGTACAGTGACTGAATGAAAAGTCAGCAGCAGCTGAAACCTTGAAGGTTGGCTAACAAAGCCCTGCTGACAAAAGCGTGAGAGTGAAAAGCTGTAAAGCTCTGTTGCACCACGAAACTGGACGAAATCTGAGGAGAAAGGATGAATAATGCAGAGAGCATTCAAGTTTCCCTAAATGCAACCTGTGTAACTATTTCACTGACCCTAACCCTATAAGGTGCCGTAATAGAGGAGTCACGATAGGGGTCACCAGTTGTAATATCCGCCACATTACAAACCTTCTCAAGCTGTAACTGCAGGTGAACAAACTTAAGAAGTACCTTTTTCTATCGCATGTTCTTAGTGAATGTATGTCAGCTCCATGTTCATTGCAAAAGGAACAAAAGTTTACATAACAACGTGACCAAGGACTGCCATGAGACTCCCATTTGATCTTCTCACCACTGGGAGACTTGAAAAACACAAATTAATTGGGTTTAGCTGGAAAAAAGTCTGAAAATGTCCTGCAGTACAACAAGAACTTTTCATTAAACCCAACTAAACATATTTTTTAAAGAAAAAAAACAAAAGAAGTTTGGCTACTTGTGGTGAAGTGCAATTTGTCTTGCGTAGTGAGGGCTGGAGAGGCTGGTTGGCATCTAGAGGTCACTAGTGGAAATGCTGCTGGCAGTGGATCTTCTCATCAGCCTGGTTCAGCAGCTCCAACATCTCTTGGACAATGGCCTGCAGTGCACGGCCCAGGTCTTCCCCGCTGTAGGGCTTTCCGAGAGGAGGCACATGGATGAAGGCCCAGAGCGGACCGTGGCTCAAATACAGAGATGTGTAGTAGGTGAAGTCACACAGATACCTGGAAGGGAGGATATAGAAAGGGCGGTTTTAGGGCTGAACTCACCTGAACCTAAGCAGAGTTTTGGGCAGAGCAGGGAACTATGGAAAATGTGCAGGTTAGGGGTCTTGAGGACCAGGGAACGAATGCTGTGGAGGGACAGCTATTTAGGCACTCACTGATTCCTGCTGATCTGACCCAGGACAAGTAGGCCAAGGTCAGCACCCACCCTCTGAACTCACGCAAGAGGGTTGTGATATGCACTTATATTTACATATCAAGTTGGTGTTTAGTAATGGCCATGGGTGCAGGCACGCAAAAAAGTCCATTTTCCATACCTGTATTTTGATATTTAGTTGTGTGATTATTACTAGGGTTACTGATAATCTGTTCAGTTGTGATACATTAAACTTGCAGTTCCTAAACAAGTACCAAGTATTATTTGCACATTTTATTTGCACAGTTTGAACATGTTTGACAGCCTATAGGGCAGAAGGAGATCTTTAACTTCAAACCACATGATACAAAGTTACACCTCAGCTGTGCAACTACGAGGTCTGTGAGAAAAGTAGCCGACCTTTTTATTTTATGCAAAAAATATATGGATTTGATTCATATGTTTTTACGTCAGCCAAGCTTGAACCTTCGTGCGCATGCGCGCCTGTCAGTTGTGTCATTCGCCTGTGGGCAGGCTTTGAGTGAGCACTGGTCCACCCCTCTCGTCGTTTTTTTCATTGCGAGGAAATGGCGGAATGATTTGGGCTTTGTTCCATCAGAATTTTTTCAGAAACTGTTAAGAGACAGGCAGCTGGAAACCATTCGGAAAATTCACATGGCTTTCGGTGAAAATTTTAATGGGCTTCACAGAGATTAAGGAGTGTTACTAACGCTTTAAGGATGGCCCACGGCGCGCCGCACTCCGAGCCGCGATCGACAGGCACGAACGACCATTTCATTTCTAAACGGATCGCTGTATGGATCCGGGACCATCGTGTGCAATTTCTCTGGTTATCACAAGAGTGGACATCAGCCATTTTCTGGCAGATTTCACTTTTAACAAGAAATATTGTCATGGAAAGCCGTGCGGAGGCTTTGCGCGTCACGACGGATTCGCTGATGGAGCGAGACAAGAACACCTCCGTTTTGGAGTGTCAGAGGACAAGTTGGGACATGCCTATCTCGGCTTTCAGTGGCTTACCAGTCGAGTGAGTATAAGAGAAATTGTGGAGAGCTGGGCATGTCCCAACTTGTCCTGTGACACTCCAAAACGGAGGTGTTCTTTGTCTCGCTCCATCAGCGAATCCGTCGTGATGCGCGAAGCCTCCGCGCGGCTTTCCATGACAAAATCTCTTGTTAAAAGTGAAATTTGCTGGAAAATGGCTGATGTCCAGCTCTTGTGATAACCAGAGAAATTGCACACGATGGTCCCGGATCCATACAGCGATCTGTTTAGAAATGAAATGGTCGTTTCTGCCTGTCGATCGCGGCTCGGAGCCCGGCGCGCTGTGCGCCATTGTGGGCCGTCCTTAAAGCAGTAGTAACACTCCTTAATCTCTGTGAAGCCCATTAAAATTTTCACCGAAAGCCATGTGAATTTTCTGAATGGTTTCCAGCTGCCTATCTCTAACAGTTTCTGAAAAATTCTGATGGAACAAAGCCCAATCATTCTGGCATTTCCTCGCAATGAAAAAACGACGAGAGGGGTGGACCAGTGCTCACTCAAAGCCTGCCCACAGGCGAATGACGCAACCGACGGCGTGAAAAACTCATGCATGCGCACGAAGGTTCAAGCTTGGCTGACGTAAAACATATGAATCAAATCCATATATTTTTTGCATAAAATAAAAGTTCGGCTACTTTTCTCACAGACCTCGTATATGCAACACTGATGATGCCAGACCAAAAAAATTTTCCTTCATGCACATTTTCATATGATGTGCTATCACAGTATTGTGTTACCTTTCACTGGAGTCCACCACCTGGTTTAGGAGTTGCTTACCAGACTCATGGACAGATGTACAGATGAGATGATTTCTAACCCCGCCACCCAGCATGATAATAACTGACAAACTGACAGTATTTGAATATGCAGAGTAAACAGAATGACCATTCCTGATTTTAACACAGTGATCTCAAAGTGTTTTTATGCCTTAAACCCTCAGGATCTAAGGTGAAAAGCTACACAAAGACTGATTATACACACCCTTGTAAAAAAACAAACAAAAATACAGATACCTTCCAGCGTCCTTGGACACAGACACCGCCACACCTAACCGGAGGCAGTCACTCTCTTGCAGACTGATTCCATGTCAATAACAGAGTCGATGCAGTCCGGGCCTCCCACGATGCAACACTGTGAGTCAGGACAGAAGCTGCAGTTGTCGAGGCCTTTGTATCCATGATTTCTGCCACACTTCTCCAGTGTGACCGTAGTGGCCATACCTGAGACGCCAACATGAACAACCAACTGGCAAACAACATGAAACATTAGAAAGTCAGAATTCCTGCATCATAATTTATCTGCATCTATCACCTCTGACCACACAGCTACCCTTCACTGTTACATGTGTGCAGCTCAGTTTCAACATGTCTTCCTAAATCCCAAAGGGACCTGGATCTATCCCGTGAAACTGGATAAGAACCACCCACTTTTTAAAATCTACACCACATCTGATTCGATTCATGGCCTCACCAAGAGCTTATATCAGAGGCCAGGAAGCCAGTAGTCCTTTGCATAATTTAGTGGGCTGCTCATATAAATCCAATCAATACAGTTGTATTTGCAGTTAAACTGACCTGAGACCTGTATCAATACCATTAGACCTCACCCTGAACATTCATAAATGTGAATTTATGAATGTTACATTTTAAATGTTCACATGTAAATGTTTAAATGTTCACATGTAAATGTTTACATTTACATGTGAATGTGAACATTCACATGTAAATGTACATGTGAGGGACAAATTTTAAACAATGTTCTCTTACCATTGGATGATACTGTTTCCATAATGAAGGAACCAAACTTTGGACCTTCTGATATTCTACAGGAACTTCGTAAACATGTAATTCCACTTCACTGCCCAGGCCCAGCTTATTCAATTCCTAGAGAACAACAACAGGAAATCGAAAATGTAAATGGACACTGGATTTCAAAACAGGATTTCCCCCCCAAAAAGTTAATAGCTTTTTTGCTGTTGTTCAAATAAATAAATAAATAAATAACTAAATAACTCAAGGGCTCGGTCATAAAGAAATTCTCAAGCAGTGGCCCATTACTCTTTAGTTGCATGAATGAAACCACATAGGCCCCCTTCTTAGAAAAACATTTCAATAAATTCTTTGGCTTTAGCAGCAAGATGTCCTAGTGTGAAACAAGAGTTACTGAAAAGGAATTTTAACACACCAATGGGTCACGCAAAATTGTAAAGACCATTTGATGAAAAAAAAATGGACTGGAAAAAATACATTTGAAGGTGGAGGTTATTGTCTGACTTTTTTATGATACTAGCCAAAATCTGTGGAATAGATGTCAGATTATGACACCTTCTTTTGAAAGCTCTGACTACTAAGTTTAATTAAAGATGATAGCAGTGGGTTTTAGGATAGCACAGTGGACTGGTGGTTAGCACAGTGCACAACAGTCACGGGATCGATTCCCACCTTTCTGTGTGGAGATTGCATGTTCTGTGTTTGTGTGGGTTCCCTCCGGGTGCTCCGGCTTCCTCCCACATCCAAAGACATACAGGTTAGGTGTATTGGAAACTTTAAATTGTCCATAAAGCTCCAGCTTCCCCCCGGTGACCTTAATTTGAGTAAGCGGTTGAAGATGACGTGAATGAGTGAGCAGGGGATTTTTAACATTTCACTGCTGTCAGGTGACTTATTGTCAGTAACATATTCAATAAAAGTATTTCTGGCCTGGGCAGGGGGGTGGGGCCCTCCCTGCATGTTACAGAGACAACTGAAATGCCACAAGGCCATCTATAATGTGCACCTGCCCTACGAATCACTGACAATAATAAATTTGAATAGTATGTAGAGGAAACAATGGTGAGACAGGTAGCACCTGTGGTGCCAAAGCTGTAGAAACCAATGGGGCATTTTGAATTAATGCAAAAATGGATTGATTAAGTACAATACAATGACTTGTTTAATGTAGTCATTCATCTTCCATGATAATGGAATAACCCCAAATTGGTAATGCCTTACCATCAATACATATTCATCAAAAACCAAGTACCGTACACCTCCGTTTTGTGCTCCTCTACTGCAGAAAGTTGGTGCTGCTCATTTTGCATTGTTCACACTGGGGGCAGTACCATATACAGCAGCACAATATGCAAACAAAAAACGGCTTGATAGCTGGAAAATCATTTTGGGATTACTGGGAGTGCCCTTGCATGGCTGACGTCATACTTGACCAGTCGTTCTCACTGTGTTTTGTACAGTAACACTACCTCTAACCTTAGTGACATGAAATTTGGGGTTCCACAGGGGTCCGTCTTAGGCCCCTGCTTTTCTCCCTTATATAGCACCCCTTGGACACATATTGTGGCATTTTGGGATTACCTTTCACTGCTATGTTGATGATACTCAGTTTATACATGCCGATAACTGCTGGTAATCTCGTTCACATAAATCCTTAGAAGATTGCCTTGCAGCCGTGAGAAGGTGGATGTCTAGAAACTTCCTACTTTTAAACTCTGATAAGACTGAAATGATGGTTCTTGGTCCAGTGAGACATCGGCATCAATTTGACCAGTTAACGCTCAGCTTAGGCTCGTGTGTCATACATCACACTGAGAAATTGAGGAACCTTGGGGTAATTTTGATCCTACATTGTCCTTTGACCTCCACATTAGAATATTACGAGGACTGCTTTCTGCCACCTGCGAAATATAGCCAAGATTCGTCCCATCCTGTCTATGGTGATGCTGAGACCCTGATGTTTATCTCTTCTAGATTGGACTACTGCAAGTTCTATTTCTGGTTTACCGTAGTCTAGCATTAGGGTTCTCCAATTGGTTCAAAATGCTGCAGCCAGACTTTTGACACAAAGCAGAAAGTTTGATCGCATTACACCCATTTTGACATCCCTTCACTGGCTCCCTGTCCCAGTGAGATCAGATTTTAAGGTTCTGTTACTAGTCTATAAAATTGTTCACGGACTGGCACCTCCCTACCTAGCTGACCTAATTAAACTTTACTTACGGCCCAGGCTTTGCATTCTCAGGGTGCAGGACTACTTTGTGTCGCTAGGGTGAATAAGAAGTCTGCAGGTCATAGGCTTTCTCTTATTGTGCCCCTGCTCTGTGGAATGATCTCCCTGCATCAATAAAACAGTCAGATTCTGTGGAGACTTTCAAGTCCAGACTTAAGATGCACTTATTTTCCCTTTCGTATAGTTAGCACACTGGTATAGTATAATTCATTTTATTAGGAAACGAACTCTGGGTCTTTTAGTGAAGCTTAGGGCTAGTGGCCAGCAATCACCTTAGTATTTCTTCTGCTTTTCTTGTTGTTTAATGCTGAGAAATTATACAGTATTTCTTGTCTTTCTGATGCTTGATTCTGTTTTTTTCTCTCTGTTTAAGGTGCAGCTCCATCCAGAGATGGGAGTTGTATTTATGCTGGCGACCCTCCTGTCCTGTGCATCAACAGCATTTCCTGTATATTCGTTTTGTGAATTGTTCTGTAATTTATGTCCGCAGCATGGCCCAAGCAGAGGGTCACCCCTTTGAGTCTGGTCTGCTTGAGATTTCTTCCTCAGAGGGAGTTTTTCCTTACCACTATTGCTCTGGGGGTTAGTAAGGTTAGACGTTACTTGTGTGAAGTGTATTGATGCAACTCTGTTATGATTTGGTGCTATATAAATAAAAAATAAATTGAAATAAACTGAAATGAAAAAAGCCCAGAAGAAGCCAGCCGTCATTAGCATAGCATAAATAGCATCTATATTATAATAGCCAAGTGGCCTCTGTGTGCGTGCGTGTATGCATGCGTGCATATGGCGTTGATCACACAGAAACCAGGGCGAGCTAACATCTGCCATTTGGTAGTCCTATGTATTTTTGGTCAAGGCTGAACACTGCAAAAACGGAAAGTTGATAGGACTAATATTTTTTGAGAATTAGTCATTTTAGTTAACCAGTAAACAATGGATGCTGTGCTGCAATGCACCATGGGAGTTTCAGTTTTAAATGTTGTTGTAATTCATGTAGTTCACTGATCTGTTGTAGAGCCGACGGATATATCGGTCCCGGTCGATATTATCGGCGACATAAGCCTTTTTCAAAGTACTAACTATCGGCCGAAATTTTGCAGATAGAACACCGATAATTTCTCATAAACAGAACAGTTACTGAAATAATATTTGTGTCGGCAATGTAAAATGTCCTTGCACCATTTGTCCAGTAGATGGAGCTCTGACTCCATTCAACTGAGAGCTGCTTACGCCCCTGCTTAAATGTGTTCATCACCGGCCCCTGTAGTTTGTTGTCACACTGCACTGATCGGTTGACAAAAGCATACAAGTAGGATTACAAGGATCTATATCCTTATCCTGAACCTATATCTAAGTTGCAGCAACAAGAGGTACAAGATCAGATGTATTTCACTACTCTTTTTAAGGATATGTATTTGCTAATTTCACAAAGGTTTAATTCTTGATTGCATTTTTTGAACTTGAAAATTCTTCTTGTTATAAAGTTAATCAACATGAGGACAAAGCTTTAGCTTTTAGCGCATACCTTTTTGTTAAGGGTCCAAAAGAACATTCTATTCATTAAAAAAAAAAAAAATCGGCTGATTTATCGGCTATCGGCAAATCAGCCGATTTATCGATTATCGGCATTTTTTTCATCCAAATATCGTTATCGGCATTGGACTCAAAAAATACATATCAGTCGGGCTCCGGGCTCTAATCTGTTGTGTTTTTGTAGTTCAACTGGTTTCATCAGTTTAGTTTAATTTTGTTGCTGGTACCATAAGTGAGAAGTGCATTGCGTTTGATGTCTTCCACCATGTCTCTGTTTGTGTCTAAAATTAGAAGCACCTGCTAGTGGCAGAATGCGGAAAAGACAAAAAGGCTTCGAACACTGAGAAACTGAGGACAGCTGACATTTGCCGTTTGGTATGCTTAGTATTTTGGATCAAGGATGATGAACGCCACCAAAACAGAACGTTGAGAGCACCAACATTTTTGGAGAAGCTATGGATGTTAGCTAATGTTGCTAACTACATTCTGGACTCAAATGCCATTCCAGCAGGGGGTGGTAAATCATCTTTATATATAAAGTGTGTGTGCGTGCGTACTTTTATTTAGTAAGTTCAATGTAAGTACATAATATAGTTGTAAATAAGTTAAACATACATGGATGACACAAGAAAGTGAAAACAGTTCCACTGTGGTCCATTTCAAAATCAAGTGACAAAATAGAATAATAAAATAAAATAATAACAATACTAACAGCAATAACAATGAAAATAATATTGTATATAAGGTAACAAGAACCTAAACAATTTATAAATATATAAAAACATCAAGATAGTAAATTAACATTTAAAATAACGCAATTATAGGAAATAAAAGGGTTGTGTTCTTCTTCTAAAAATTGTTGAGGTCTAAGGTCGAAGATTCTAAAGACATTCTGGACTCACATGCCATTCCAACTCATGAAAGAAACTTTGCATAAGTTATGACCACCCTTGAAAAAATGGCAGCTACCTATTTTATAAACACTATGCAATCTCGAGCCCGTGGAGCTTGACGGGCAACATGCTAGTTGGTGTATGAATCACAGAACTTCCCATTTGGCTCAAGTTTTATGGCAGATGCCCTTCCTGACATAAATCCAGAT
The DNA here is from genome assembly GCF_902500255.1 of Thalassophryne amazonica. NCBI lineage: Eukaryota > Metazoa > Chordata > Actinopteri > Batrachoidiformes > Batrachoididae > Thalassophryne > Thalassophryne amazonica. The sequence goes on along the minus strand of NC_047112.1, from coordinate 61,236,626 downwards.
GTACAGGGAGAATGGGGTGACCTCAAACCAGGGACCTTCTTGGAGGGAGTCAAGTGCTCTAACTGCTTGCACTACTACCACTCGGCCGTATGTTACCATTTTTTCCAATTTCTTTAAATGAGAGACATCTTTCAATCCCTTAACATTCTCCCGCTAACAACCCCCACCCCTCCTCTGCACAAAACAGGCACCAGTTGTTTTGTCTACCAAAATCAATCAATATAAGAAAAACAGTGATTAAAATAGTAAAATATGAAAAATAATTATTCAAGCAATTATTATTCAAAAAACTGTGTCAAACTGAGAGCTAGTCCCCACTGACCGCCCCAACCTCTGCGCCACACAAATTGCCTTGCACACTGACCACCCCCGTGTATAGAAAAGAGGCTTGTTTGACACATCTGTGACCCAGTCACAAAGCAGCCTTTTGTTTGTCGTTAATATCCTTATCAAGTCTGTCTAGACGCCTTGACAACCACCATCACCCGCCCACATACTGCTTCTCCTACAGGAGAGCCTCTGACACACTCCTGCACTGAGGGATGAATGATGGCAAAAATCCGAGCATTGTAGGACTGCCACAGGGGACTGAATAGGAATGCATTTAATTAAAGATATGATTATTTTGATAATAGTCACACTTTAAAAAAAAGGTACTTATATAAAAATCTCTAACATACAAGGTAGCACTGCTTATGCATCTCGCTAGCATTTTCACAGAGTAACGGCCAGTTACACTGCTGTGTGAAAAAAAATTACACTGCAGCTGGGCTGTTAAGCTGTTTTTGAGGGCGTGTAGTGGGAAAATGATCATTTCTCTATGCTGATTGCTGACCCGCTGCTTGTGACTCATAATCAGCGAGTCCGCAATTTATTGAATTGAACTGAATAAGATTAATTTTGAACATAACAAAAGAAAAAAAAAACGACAATGTAAAATTAAAAAAAGACCCTTCGGCTCCTCCCTTGTTTGCACTTGGGGTGCCACAGCAACTCCAAGGTGAATCTGCATGTGATTGGCACAAGTTTTATGCCGGATGCCCTTCCTGACGCAACTCCACATTACATGGAGAAATGTGGCAGCGGTGGGATTTGAACCCGGAACCTTCTGCACTGAAACCAAGCACATTAACCACTTCGCCACCACCCCCTACAAATTAGTTCAAAAAATGAGCGAGAAGTCGAAACTTATTTAATCCCACCCCTTCTCCCTGTATAATGATTTACATATCAATCCCTGTTTCTTTAAAAATATTATTGACAATAATAATGATAATAATAATACCTTATAACAACAATAATGATACAATACAATTTTAGAAAAAAGACAGACATAAGGAACCCAACAAAACACAAATAAATCCATAAACAAATATAGAAATAAATAATCAATAACAGTTTCCCGTGAACACCTAGTAACTCTCACACTTCATCCCTGTATCCCATGAAAACACATTCCTTATATTTTGTTTTAAGCTGTTGAATGTCTGGACACTGCTTTAACTCCTCATTCATGCCGTTCCACAGTCTCACCCCACAGAATGAAATGCAGAATCATTTCTTGTTTGTACGGATTTGTTCATTTTGAAATTATATTTCCCTCGTAATTGATATCCCCCCTCTCGATCCTTAAACAAATTCTGTATGTTTTTTGGTAAACGGTCATTGTTTTTGCCTTGTACAAGATCTGTGCTGTTTGGAATTTTACCATATCTGATAATTTTAATAGTTTGATTTAAGAAGAGTGACTGAGTATGATCTTGATAGCCGACATATGAATGACCTGTATTGCCCTAAGATAATAGTGATTTCATTGAACTCATATAGTTATGGACCCCAATTTCTACACAGTAATTGAAATATGGTAAGACAATAGAACAGTATAAAATACAGAGTGATTTATGATCCAGAACATGTTTTGCTTTTTTTTTAACAGTTAAATGCTTCTTGATACTTTGGTTTGTATATATTTGATGTGTAGTTTCCAACTGACTTTCTCATCTATTATTACCCCCAAGGAATTATTTTTCATCAACCCTTTCACTCTGCACCCCATCTATCTGTATTCGTACTTGCTCATTGGTTCTGCAGTTCCCAAATAACATAGTTTTGCTTTATTTAAGTTCAGTGACAATTTGTTTCCGGTCAAACCATATTTTCCAATTTGTTCATTTCTTCAGTGATTTCCTCTACCATTTGTTTAAATCCTCCCCAGAACAGAAAATATTTGTGTCATCAGCAAGAACACCAGTCGAGTATCTGTGACACCTTACAAATATCATTAATATACAATTAAATAGTTGGGGCCCCAACACTGACCACTGTGGTACCCCACATACAATGTCCAAACATTCAGAACTGACATCACCCATCTTAACAAACTGCTGTCTCTGTTGTAAACAGCTTCTAACCCGTCTGATACAATACCTCTGATGCCATATCTTTCCAGTTTTTAATTAATATTTCATGGTGATTGTGGTCAGAGGCTTTCTTAATGTCAATAAATATTTCCAACTGCATATTTCTTTTGTTCAATGGTATTGTGATCTCTTCAATTGCTTGTATTGTTGCTAATGATGTTGTACTGTTTGATCTAAAGCCATATTGGTTATCAGAGAGTAATTTGTGCTTTTCAATGGAATATATCCAATCTATTATTAAAGAGTTTTTCCTGGTATTTTGGAAATCGTGGAAGTAAAGACAGGCCTGTAGTGTTGAAATGATGCTTGTTCCCGGTTTTGTACAGTGAAATGACTTTTGGCTATTTTCATCTTGTTTGGGAATGAACCAGTTGAAATGATACATACAGATGTATGTTAAGGTTTTGAGATCCCTTCAATGACCTCCTTTACTGATTTCATATCAATGTCCATTATAATCAGTTGTTTTATTTTTACATTTTTTTAAACAATATCTAATATTTCTTCTCTCTCCACCCCTTTGAGAAACAATGAATTATAATTTTGTTTTATCAACACATCCTGTTTTTCCCACTGTCCCAGGATCAGAGATTTTTCCTGCAAGATCAGGTCCCACATTTACAAGAAATTTTTTAGATTGTCAGCCACATCATTTTTATTACAAATTACATTACCCTCATCAATAAAATATTCAGGATATTGTAACTGTTTACTACTTCTTATAATGCTGTTTAGGTATACCCCACATTCCTTTTATATTATTTTGTTATATCTAATATGTCCTATAATAATCTTTTTTGCTTAGACCTTATATTTGTTAACTTATTTTTATATTGTTTATATTTATTTTCTGCCTCTTTAGTTCTCAGTCTTATGAATTCTCTGTATCGCGCATTTTTCTTCTTGCAGGTGTTTTGTAAACCTTTTGTGATCCATGGACAGTTGCCATACTTCAGTTTTCTTGTGTACTCTTTAACTGGACAGCATTTTGTCATATAATTGCTAAATGTCTTCAGAAATATTTCATATGCATTGTCCACATTGTTTCTTGGTATACTGCTTCCAGTTTTAAGCCAATAATTCATTCCTGAATGCATTTATTGATTCCCCTGACCTCATTCTCCGATATCTTTTTGTTTTCTTGTCTATTGGTATGGTTGTAATCATAGATGACTAAGACTGGTAGATGATCACTGATGCCATAATTAGAATACCACTTATTGTTTTATCTTCAGTTTCATTAGTGCATAGGTTGTCAATCAAGGTGGCACAACTGAGGGTGATTCTGGTTGGCCTGGTGATTTTGGAAATAGACTTATACTATACATTGCACTGATAAAGTCATCTGTTGTACTATGCTTATATGGATTTAATATATCAATGTTGAAATCACCACATATGAAAACTACTTTGTTGCTTTGATTTGCAAATGTACCCTCTATCCATTCCCTGAAAGTATCAATATTTGTATCAATATTTGTACTTGGTGTCGCTAACTATAACTCTAATATTCTGTTTCTTTTCTTCACATATTTCAATAGTTATACATTCTAGTAAGTTATCAACCACAGTTGTCATACTTTCAATCACTTTGTAGCTCAGGTTTTTATCCACATATATGGCAACTCCTCCACCACCTTTGTTTTTTCTGTCTATATTCCTTAATTTATATCCTTCCAGTTCAAAGTCCATCCCTTTTTCTGTATTGATCCAGGTCTCTGATACTGCAATTATACTAAATGGCTGTGAAAAAGTTTGTAAATATTCCTTAATGTTATTGAAGTTGGCGTAGAGGTTTCTGCTGTTGAAATGGATAATCGATCCTTTGATGTAATGTTCTGGTTGAACTGTTCATCACCAGTGATGCCAGTAACGCGTTACTCTAATCTAACCACTTTTTTTGTAACGAGTAATCTAACGTGTTACTCTTTCCAAATGAGTAATCAGATTAAAGTTACTTCTCCAAGTCACTGTGCGTTACTATTATTTTTGCATTGTGGGTCGACAGCAGCATTAAACTTGGTCCGTGGGCAGGGGGTCGGGGTTCGACTGAACTGCCCACTTTAAGCGAGCTGTGACCTTTTGACAAAGTTTGACAAAGTTTTTTTTAATTCGGCACACAAAATATTCAAATAGAAAAAAATGAACAATTCCACAAACAAACACAGACAAAATTAGTGAGTCCGAAAGGGTGTGGGCTGAAGCAAAGCTTATTAGCGCCCACCCCTGCTAGTACAAGTCCAACAATTCTAATCAGTCATATTTACATAAATATAAATTCACTACTACGTCAATACACAGACATACACATCAATATACTATTCACTTATAATTATATTTATATAGTACCAGATCATAAGAAAGTCAAATCAAGGCACTTTACGCCAGTAAGGATTAACCTTACCAACCCCCAGAGCAAGCACTAGGCAACTGTGGTGAGGAAAAATTCCCTATAAGGAAGAAACCTAAACTACGACTCGTCCTCACCTCTTAAAGCGCGGTGTGAAAACAGCACACCTGCACTGAGCTTTACAAAGTCATTTTTATGCTTTATTTTTCTCCTTTATTTAGAATTCTGAGCTGAGCCGCTCCGTATCGTCTCGTTAAAAACAGCTGATCCTCCGCAACGTGTCAACAACTAACACTATTTTCCACTCAAATGCACCTAAACTCTCTTTCTGAGGACTTTCATACCTGTAAATCTGGTCATGTTTTCTGTATAAATAATGTTATCCATTCTTTGTGCTCAAACGCCAAAGCAGGGGCGAATCCAGATGGAATGGGGGAGTGGGGCAGGGATGTGCCCCCCTCCCCCACAACACCCCTAGATTAAAGGTCCAGTTTTGAAGCCGTTTTTTTTTTTACCACAACTACTACTACTACTTATAATAATAATAATTTTGACAAGTAAATGTTTATAGAGAATTTAAATGTTAGAAAAATGTTAGAATTTAATAGTTGCATTTCTAAACAATGTAGGTTAGAAATTGCAAGTTTTACTGTTACAGTGCTGTCAACAGTTAAATATGAGATCAAGAAAGATTATTTTACTTTTTATAAAACAAGTATTTATTTTCATTGAAGTCAAGAAAGGGTGACTATAAAGTGAGTTTTGGCAAAACAGGTATCTGTTGGGAAGTGTAGTGACACGGACCAACAACAGGGGGCGTAAATGAACGGACAATGAAAATGCCAAAGATAACAATTCAATGTTGTGAAATGTGCACAACGGAATACAGATACGACTTTAGATAACAGTCAATTAAACAATAGGTGACGTGTGGGCAGGCTCGAGGATAGGAGACGCCTGTCCAGAGAAGAGTTGGGCCCCACATGATTTCCACTGCCAGCGGAGACCTGCAACACACCGAAGCCGCCAAGTCCTGAGTCCCTAGGTGGCCACAGCCTCCAGCTGTCGGATCGGGTACTGCTGGCAGGAAGAACAACAGATCAAGTGGGTGTGTGCACACCCAGCAAACAGTCAGCAAAAGTCACAGTCCCTTCCTGAGGGAATAATCCACCACTCCCAGGAAACAGGAACGCTAAGTACGTGCAGTACCAATAGTATACTTAAGTGATAAGTGAGGAGTGGGAAACGCCAACTCCTTCCAACTTCCACCACCCAGCTCCAAGCTGCGAGCATACAAGGTTACGACTGCCAAACTTAGAAACAAGAAATGTGCGAACGGCACAATAACGGCTGAGAGGTTTACCTGTTGGGTAAGCTGATTTCTCGGCAGAGATGTGGTGTCTTTTCCAGGCTTTTATGGTGTGATGACTGATGAGTTGAGTGGTGACAGCTGTCAGCTCTGGGCTCCTGGAGCTCCCATGCGGCGACTGCGCCCTCTGGTGCCTGAAGCCCGCCTTCAGGCAGGGCGCCCTCTGGTGTTGGGCCAGCAGTACCTCCTCTTCGGGCGGCCCACACAACAGGACCCACCCTCAACGGGCGCCAGGACCAGGCTTGTCGGGATGACGCTAAAAATCGGCCAGGAGGGCCCCGGGTCCAGGATTAGCTCCTCTTCACCCAGGAGCATTCTTTAGGTCCGTAACCCTCCCAGTCCACCAGATATTGGAATCCCTGGCCCCTCCGACGAACATCCAGGAGCCTGCGGACGGTCCACGCAGGCTCGCCGTCTATGATGCGGGCAGGAGGCGGCGCTGGCCCGGGGGTGCAGAGGTTGGAGGTGTGATACGGCTTGATCCTGGAAACATGGAAGACTGGATGTATCTGCAGTGAAGCTGGTAGTCTCAGCTTCACTGCAGCTGGACTGAGGACTTTTATGATGGGAAATGGTCCGATAAACCTGTCCTTCAGTTTCTGGGAGTCCACATGTAGAGGGATGTCCTTGGTAGATAGCCATACCTCCTGCCTGAGCTGGTATGCAGGGGCCGGGGTACGCCGGCGGTCTGCATGGTCCTTAGCCCTCATCCAGGCTTTCAGAAGGGCAGAGTGGGCTGTGCGCCACACCTGACGGCACCTTCTGAGGTGGGCCTGGACCGAGGGGACCTCGACCTCTCCCTCCGTGGCTGGGAACAATGGGGGCTGGTACCCCAAACACGCCTCGAAGGGGGAGGAGGCCGGTCGCCGAGGAGATTTGGCTGTTATGGGCGTACTTGATCCAGGCCAGATGTTGACTCCAGGCCGTCGGGTGCGCAGAGGTTACACACCGCAGGGCCTGCTCCAGATCTTGATTCGCCCGCTCTGCCTGTCATTGGTCTGGGGTGGTACCCGGACGAGAGACTCACGGTGGCCCCCAGTTCCCTACAGAAACTACTCCAGACTTGCGAGGAGAACTGGGGACCACGATCTGAGACAATGTTCATTGGGATACCATGCAGACGCACGACGTGGTGGACCAGGAGGTCTGCAGTCTCCTGGGCTGTAAGGAGCTTCGGGAGGGCTACGAAGTGGGCCACCTTGGAGAAGCGGTCCACTATCGTCAGGATGGTTGTCATACCCTGAGACGCAGGGAGACCCGTGACAAAGTCCAGGCCGATGTGGGACCAGGGGCGACGTGGCACGGGCAGCGGCTGGAGGAGTCCCTGTTCCTTCTTGTGTTCAGCCTTGCCCCTGGCACAGGTGGTGCAGGCCTGGACGTACTCCCGGAAGTCGGCTTCCATCGATGCCCACCAGAAGCGTGCCGGACCACTGCCACGGTTCTTCGCACCCCTGGGTGACAGGAGAGCTTGGAACATGACAGAAGTCCAAGACTGCAGCTCTGGCCTCTGGTGGGACGTACAGCTTGTTCTTGGGTCCATCGCCGGGTCCGGGTGTCATGTCAGGGCCTCCCGGACGGTCTTCTCCACGTCCCAGGTGAGGGCTGCGACGGACAGTGGACTCGGGGAAGATCGTGTCCGGTGGATCCGACAGCTCGGCTTGACCTCCTCTTCATGCACCCGGGACAGTGCATCAGACTGTTGGTTCTTGGTCCCGGGGGCGATACGTGATTTGGAAGTCAAACCGACCCGAAGAACAATGACCAATGGGCTTGCTGGGGTTCAGACGCTTAGCGGTCCGGATGTACTCCAGGGTTCCGATGGTCTGTGAAAACCGTGAATGGTACTGTAGCGCCCTCCAACAGGTGTCTCCCTCCTCAAGGGCCTCTTTCACTGCCAGAAGTTCCCGATTGCCGACGTCATAGTCCTTTCAGCCGGGGTCAACCTGCGGGAAAAATAGGCACAAGGATGGAGAACCTTGTCGGACTCCCCCACTCTGGGACAGCACGGCTCCTATCCCTGAGTCAGAGGCATCCACTTAGACAATAAACTGACGATTGGGATCGGGCTGCACCAGAACTGGTGCAGTCGAGAACCGGCGTTTCAACTCCCTAAACTCGGCTTCGCACCGATCCGACCAGGTGAAGGGGACTTTAGTGGAGGTTAGGGCCGTCACGGGGCTAACTACCTGGCTGTAGCCCTTTATGAACCTCCGGTAGAAATTTGCAAAGCCGAGGAACTGCTGCAGTTTCCTACGGCTTGTCGGTTGGGGCCAATCTCTCACCGCCGCAACCTTGGCCGGATTAGGGGCGACGGAGTTGGAGGAGATTATGAACCCCAAGAAGGACAAAGAAGTGCGGTGGAACTTGCACTTCTCGCCCTTCACAAACAACCGGTTCTCCAACAACCGCTGCAGGACCTGACGTACATGCTGCACGAGTCTCAGGATACGGGGAGAAGATGAGAATATCGTCCAGGTATACAAAGACGAACTGATGCAGGAAGTCCCGCAAGACGTCATTAACCAAAGCTTGGAACGTCGCGGGCGCATTGGTGAGGCCGAACGGCATGACCAGGTACTCAAAGTGACCTAACGGGCTGTTAAATGCCGTCTTCCACTTGTCTCCCTTCCGGATCTGAACCAGGTGATACGCATTCCTAAGATCCAGTTTTGTGAAAATTTGGGCTCCATGCAAGGGCGTGAACACTGAATCCAACAGAGGTAACGGGTATCGGTTGCAAACCGTGATCTCGTTCAGCCCTCTGTAATCAATGCATGGATGGAGTCCGCCGTCTTTCTTGCCCACAAAAAAGAAAGCAGCACCCATCGGGGAGGTGGAGTTCCGGATCAGCCCGGCAACTAAAGAGTCCCGGATGTAGGTCTCCATTGATTCACGCTCAGGACGTGAGAGGTTGTACAGCCTGCTGGACAGGTACTCAGCGCCTGGGATCAAATCAACAGCACAATCGTACGGACGGTGCGGGGGCAGCGTGAGTGCCAGATCTGTGCTGAAGACATCAGGAAGATCGTGGTACTCGGCTGGCACCGCCGCCAGATTGGGGTGGACTTGAACCTCCTCTTTAGCAGTCGCACCAGGTGGAACCGAGGATCCTAAACACTCCCGGTGGCAGGTTTCGCTCCATTGAGCCAGAACCCCAGACGGCCAATCAATCCGGGGATTGTGTTTTATCATCCAAGGATAACCCAAAATTACTCGGGAGGTAGAAGGTGTTACAAAAAACACAATCTCCTCCCTGTGATTTCCAGACACAACCAATGATACGGGCTGTGTCTTGTGTGTTATTAGTGGAAGAAGGGTGCCATCTAGTGTCCGTACCTTCAATGGTGAAGGGAGGGCCACTAGAGGGAGCCCTACTTCCTTTGCCCATCTGCTGTCCAGCAGATTCCTTTCCGACCCCGTGTCCACAAGTGCTGGGGCGTGAAGGGTTAAATCCCCACTAAGGATCATGATTGGGATTCGTGCAGATTTGCGTGCACTCCCCGCGTGCGTGTTGTGATCCACCCTTAGCCCAGTCTCTAAGGGCGAGTGTTGTTGTTTAGACCGTTTGGGGCAGTTTTTCTGCGTGTGCTCGGTTGAGCTGCAGTGAAAACACTCCCCACGGGCCAGCCTCCTTTGTCTCTGATCTGATTTTCTTTTGGCCCTGCTTGTTTCCCTAGCAACGTCAGCAGGGGGAGCTGTCGTCACGTGGAGCGCCCTGGCTTTGGAACGTGGGGAAGACGGCTCCCTTTCGGACCCGGAGGGGAGAGGGACGGCTGGTGCCTGACCACGCCCTTCGTCTCGCTCCCGTCGGCGTTCTGCTAATCGGTTGTCTAACCATATTACCAGGTCGATAAGCCCGTCTAAATCCCGCGGCTCGTCCTTTGCCACCAGGTGCTCCTTAAGGACCAGAGACAGTCCGTTTACAAAGGCGGCGCAGAGCGCAACAGCATTCCAGCCGGCTCGCGCTGCCGCGATGCGGAAGTCGACTGCATACTCCGCTGCGCTCCGACACCCCTGTCTTATCGACAGCAGCACGCTTGAAGCGGTCTCGCTTCTATTAGGGTGATCGAACACCTGTCTGAACTCCCTTACAAACTCAGTGTATGCTGATAGAAGCTGTGAGTTCTGATCCCAAAGCGCCGTAGCCCAGGCGCGTGCCTCACCTCGAAGCAAATTGATAACATAAGCCACCCGGCTGGAATCTGACGCGTACATGACGGGACGCTGTGTAAAGACGAGCGAACACTGCATCAAGAAGTCTGCGCACGTCTCGACACAACCTCCGTACAGTTCAGGAGGGCTTATGTATGTTTCGGGGGGGGGGGGGTTCGTTGAACGACGATTGGAATGTCTGTATTCGGCACTTGGTCAGCAGGAGGAGGTGCTGCAGCAGCGCCCTGCACGTGCGCTTCCACCTGAGCAGTGAGAGCCTCCATCCTCCGACTGAGTATAACGTTCTGCTCGGTTACCAAGTCCAACTGAGCAGTGAAGGCGGTTAAGATTTGCTGCAGCTCACCTAATACGCCTCCTGCTGGCGCCTGTGCACCTAGCGTTTCCATTGGAGGTTCACTCGATGGTTGACGCCCCTCGGGATCCATGACGATTGGCCGAGAAATCCTGTTGGGAAAGTGTAGTGACACAGACCCACAACAGGGGGCGTAAATGAACGGACAATGAAAATGCCAAAGATAACAATTTAATGTTGTGAAATGTGCACAACGGAATACAGATACGACTTTAGGTAATAGTCAATTAAACAATAGGTGACGTGTGGGCAGGCTCGAGGATAGGAGACGCCTGTCCAGAGAAGAGTCGGGCCCCACACGATTTCCACTGCCAGCGGAGACCTGCAACACACTGAAGCCGCCAAGTCCTGAGTCCCCAGGTGGCCACTGCCTCCAGCTGTCGGATCGGGTACTGCTGGCAGGAAGAACAAACAGATCAAGTGGGTGTGTGCACACCCAGCAAACAGTCAGCAAAAGTCACAGTCCCTTCCTGAGGGAATAATCCACCACTCCCAGGAAACAGAAACGCTAAGTACGTGCAGTACCAATAGTATACTTAAGTGATAAGTGAGGAGTGGGAAACGCCAACTCCTTCCAACTTCCACCACCCAGCTCCAAGCTGCGAGTATACAAGGTTACGACTGCCAAACTTAGAAACAAGATATGTGCGAACGGCACAATAACGGCTGAGAGGTTTACCTGTCGGGTAAGCTGATTTCTCGGCAGAGATGTGGTGTCTCCTCCAGGCTTTTATGGTGTGATGACTGATGAGTTGAGTGGTGACAGCTGTCAGCTCCGGGCTCCTGGAGCTCCCATGCGGCGACTGCGCCCTCTGGTGCCTGAAGCCCGCCTTCAGGCAGGGCGCCCTCTGGTGTTGGGCCAGCAGTACCTCCTCTTCGGGCGGCCCACCCACACAACAGGTATCATTGTCATGTTGAGGTGGCAGAGGGTTGTTGTCGGCAGCTGGGGAAAGTAACTAAAAAAGTAACTAGTAATCTAACTTAGTTACTTTTACAATTGAGTAATCAGTAAAGTAACTAAGTTACTTTTTCAAGGAGTAATCAGTAATCAGTACTTGGATTACTTTATCAACGTAACTGTGGCAACACTGTTCGTCACTGAAGTAGGTGCAATTGTTGTTAATGTCATAGAAAAAAATATTGTCTGGGTCAATATTCTGTTCCAAATCCTGTGCATTGTGTTCAGTGAATTCAAAAGTTCTCAGTTCCAGATGATGATGATCATTTATCCTGCTGGTCTGTGTCTTGGTTGTTACCTAATCGTCCAGTTCATGTTGATCACTGGTATTTTTCCAGCTCCTCCATCCTCCTGATGACCAGCACTTTGTCTTGTGGCCCATTCAGTTTTATGAATACTTTACAGTTGCTTGTCCATGTGTTTTTGCCCTGCTTCCTCAGATAGCGTGCTTTTCTGGCTATGTCAGCGTTGTATTTCGTTAGATGCTCATTCATGAAAATGTTTGTTCCCTTTAAGTTTCTCCCCTCTTTCAGCAGCGCCAACTTGTGTTTCCTGTTAATGACTCTTATGATGATAGCTGGCTTGTCGTGGCACTTTTCCTGGGCAGCAGGTGACACGCCTCAATGTTCTTACAGTCCAGTTTGATCCCTTTGGACTCCAGGAAAGCAGCAACTTGCTCCTCCGTGGATCGGACATCCAGCTCGTCAGGCTCTCCCCTCAGCAGTGCCGCTCACCGCGCGAGCGTCCTGTGACGATCACGTCATTTATCCAGGTGTACTGCTCCAGCTCTGCAACTCTGCTCTCCACAAAGACAATCCGCTTTTCTTTCTCTGCATTCTGAATGCAGAGCGATTTCACCTCCTCGACCAGCTCCAGGATACCTTTCTGCTGCAGCCTGACAGCAGAAATTTCCTCTGCAAGAAAGTCGAGCAACCTTTTAATGTCGTCGACTTCCTCAGCCGTGGGGGCTTTCTTTGGTCCCATGTAGCCAGATGTTATTGGCAGTCAGCTAAAGATGTTAGCATGAGCTAACCCTTTCCTCCCGTCACTGACCTTTCCACTAAGCCACACTGTTTTTGATCTTACTTCATCAAAGTGCTTCCACTGTACAGTCCCATCAGAAAAAAGCAGCAAAAGAGCAGAAAAATTCCAATGTTTTATGCTGTTTTTATGTTTTATTTATTCATCAACCTCCATCAAAGCCATTTAAAAATGTCAATCGTGACTCACCATTCTGCTGATTAAAGTCACTAACTGGGATTCTTGTCTTGTTGCGGGCAAGAAACAAGAATCGTCCTCTGTTTCACATCAGTTTTTATTCGTTCCTCACTGATGTTTTGTGGGACACCGCATGCGGCAGTTCTCTGGCGTGGACTGGACCATCTCTGCTTCGCAAACTGAAGTTATAGTCCCTCATGTAAAGGAAAAATAATAATAATATCCTCCATGTGTTGTTGTGGGACTGACTGATTAGACATCATTCCTCCTAGTGCTGCGTGGCTCTCTGCCAAGTAAAGTTGTAAAAATATTCAAAAATTCTGGAATCAATAACTTCAAAGCGAATTGCAGTTTTAAAACAAATGATACGTCTTTCCAAACTTTGTAATACAGACAACAAGCTATAACTGACCAAAACTGTTTTCCCCCCCAAAATGAGAGGTCCTCCATTCTTTATGAATTACATTGGTCTTGACGTCCAGCTGGCTGCAAGACCGCAGCTCAGAAACTGTCAACGAATTACCATGGCGAAAGTTAATGCTTTGATAAAAACTCAATAACATCACATTTATGGTTTGTAGTGCCACCAAACTCAAGTCAAACATCAATGAGCTCCATCTGGTTGTACTACAGCACTTAGATTGGAAAAATGTACTATTATATAATTTCAGAGGGTTTTGTATTGCAATAAATTTGAATAAAATGTCAATAACTTTTTATTTGTATCTTGTCGCGCAACCAAACTCACATCACCAATGAACTCCCTCTGGTTGCACTACAACACTGAGATTTGAAAAAGATACTATTTTTTTTGTAATGAATTTGAATAAAATCTCAATAACTTTTTGATTTATATCTTGTAGTGCCACCAAACTCACATAACATAGCAATAAACCCCCTCTGGTTGTACTACAGCACTTAAATGGGAAAAATAAACTTTTATATAATTTTTGGAATTTTTTTATTCCAATAAATATGAATAAAATATCTTTCATATTTATTGATTTTAGTGCAACCAAACTCACATCACACATCAACAAACTCCCTGTGGTTGTACTTGGGGGGGGGGGGGGGGGTTTGTTCAGTTGTAACTTGTTGTCTGTATTACAGCGTTTGGAAAGATATGACCTGTGCACTAGCAAAATTTCCTGTATATTCGTTTTGTGAATTGTTTTGTAAATTGTGTCGTAGCATGGCCCAAGAGGAGGGTCACCCCTTTGAGTCTGGTCTGCTTGAGGTTTCTTCCTCAAATCATCAAAGGGAGTTTTTTCTTACCACTGTCGCTTGTGTGTTTGCTCTGAGGGTTGGTAAGGTTAGACCTTACTTGTGTGAAGCGCCTTGAGACAATTTTGTTGTGATGTGGCGCTATACAAGTGAAATAAATTGAAATAAATGAAAATGAGATAAACTGAATTGAAAGAGGTGTCGTTTGATTTAAAACGGAGATTCGCTTTGAACTTATTGATTCTGGAAGGTCAAATCTTTGAATATCTTTCCAACTTTACTGAACTAACAACAGTAACGTGATCATGACTACGCGCCGTTTGCTAACTCCTCATCAACGAAATTGTCCTGGTAGCCCATTTTACAAGTGAAAATTCTCAATTTCTGTTGAAATTTGCTAACTCTCTGACCATGTGAACAAGGTGATGTCTGTAGATCAAGACATAATGCTTGAACCTGGCCAAAATGGCCTCAGTGAGTACAAGTCCTATTTCAGCAGTAGGTATTTTGAGAGTTTCATATATGACCATTTTTAATTTACCCTGGTATTATACCAGGTGTTCATATACTATTGAAAAAATTTAGACTGTTGACAACATGATTAGCATCTTGAAACAAAACTTATTAAATGCATTTACCTGTAGTGCTTCAATACACATGCACTGTGATGAGACTGTCAGCCCAAGGCTGAGGGTTCAAGTAATTTATATTTTCAGACTGTGAAAGGGGCTTTTCCACTATGAAAAGGGTCAAGATCCCATTCCAAAACAGACTGAAAGAAGAAACCCTGGACAACCTCATGTTTTCTACTGAAGGAGATGAGGCCGAAACATTCAGCTTTGACTTTGCTTGCAACAACTGGGGCAAGATGAAGGAAAGAAGAATTGACATTAGTGCCCGAGCATTCTTTAATCAAATCTATGATAGAAATGTCATGTAACTGTTTTAGTTTCAATAAATGTTGTTGTGAGCTCATGATTTGGGTGTTATTGTGAACTTCAGTACCCGATTGTCCAGTATTTTGGAAACATGGTATGTAAAAAGTAAAAATATCACGGTCTAATTAAGTTAATTCCAGAGCTATTTGGTATATTTAGATGGACAAAGAAGGCCCTTTATAAGCCCATAATACAAATGGTTTAGGCTGGCTTTGCCCCCCTGGGCTCCGCACCGGGGCACCGTCTAAGCGGCCCCTGAACCCCAGCTTTTTAAGGTGATTTTTCCATACCATTTGTCGTCGTGGCTTCCCTGACATTGTCTTGAAACTATTTCCTGTCTTTTGCCATCCTACTTGCTTGCTCCATAGAGCCAAACACATCAATTATAGTCTTCTCCCATTTGCATTTTGGTCTTCCTCTTCTTCTCTTTCCAGGAATGTAAGCCTCTAACACTCTTTTCTCCATGCCATCCTGCCGCTTTATGTGGCCGAAATAAGACAATTTCTGCTTCCTCACATACTGCAGCAGCCTCTCTTTTATACTGTCATTTGTGCGGTGTTGAGTCCATGGGACCCACAAGATCCTTCGGTAGCACTTGTTTTTGAAGGCTGTGATGTGTTGTTCATCCAACTTGCAAGGTACCCAGGTCTCACAAGCATAGGTGCCCACTGGAAAGAGACATGCTCTGATGATCCGTAGCTTGGTTGCTTTATCCTGGCCACGCCAAAGCTTCATACCATTACTCTGCTAAAAAATCCTAGTGAGAACCCAGCATACACTTTCTACACTAGCAATTTTACAAATTTTATGTTATAAAAAATCCCCCCTTCTTATAATGGAAAAGTAGCAATCTGGAGAAAACGTGACAGCCTCTTTAACTTTGTGACAATCATAGTGTAGGTAGGACCATATGTAAATAAACAACAATAACTAAACACAGAACTTAATTTAATTTAACCTTTATTTAACCAGGTTAGTCCCACTGAGATTGAGATCTCTTTTGCAAGGGAAACCTGGGCAATTATAAAGTTTCAAATTCACCTAACCTGCATGACTTTAAATGTGGGAGGAAACCGAAGCACCCAGAGGAAACTCACGCAAACACAAGGAGAACATGTAAACTCCACACAGAAAATATTGACACAAACATGACACAAAGCTCCCCAAAGTGTAATTTATGAAAGTGTGGATTACATCAGCAGTGGTTGGGTAAAACACACCTGTACTGCTACCCAACTGGCGTTGACTGTGTGCTCTCCGAATGGCCCAAAACCTGTAAAATACGTTACAACAGTTATTTGGGTTTAGGGTATCTAGTAACCTTAATTGCTCCAAGTAATGAGAAACATATGGGTGTGACTGAGAATTTGAAAGAGACTTGGTTTTTTTTTAACAACAGAAAAAAAAAGTGTTCATGAAGATCCACTTGCGCCATTATATATAATCTTCATTAACAATAAAAATACCTCACTGTCCACATCAGCCCACATGACCTACAAAATTGCACCAGCAGCCAATAGATATTCACTCTGGCTTGTTTATCTACAACCACCCCACCACTACACCAGCCGTTTGAGGGTCAGTGGGTCCCTGGGGGTTGGCTGGGTGGAGATCAGTCTGTCTGACAGGCTACTGAAAAGGAGCAGAGTGAGGGCCGACAGCTGCCAGCCGACCCGCTTTTGTGAAGCTGCAGTTCCCAGGCAATGGTCACATCTATCAGTGCGGACTGTGAGCCTCTGCAAGCCTTTGTGTCTGAAAACACCAAATCGCTGCCTATGTTTGAGGAATCAGACTCATGTTCAAGACTGGAGTAATGCTTTGTAAAAACAATAATAACGGGGGAAGTGAAGTTGCACTGAGTTATTTTGGGATTCATGCAATCAAACCATCTACTGAACTACAATGCATGATTTTTAAATCAAAGTAGCTCTATGAACCTTCCTATTTCAGACTTTCCTATTACGACAACAAACGTCGGGATGACTTTACATACCACCAGCAGCAATGTGATGTGTACCGAATACTTTTATTTTAAAAAAACTGCATTATTTTGACATTCTGTACCACTTCTAACACAGTTACAGATGTTTAATAACACTGGCAGCAAAGCTTGACAGTATTCAGTAGATGAAAAAACACAAAGTGACAAAGACAACTCTGTCTCCAACTGAAAACTTACAAATCAGACTGACAGCACCACCACACACAAAAGGTTTTTATTGCTGAATATTTACTGACATTTACAGCGGATTATTTAAAGGGTTAGGGTGAAGCATTTATTATTAGTAGTATTAGGTAAACTGAAAATGAATCCACAAATAAGGATTTGCTGTTTTTCTCTGTAACAAGTGTAAATTTTATTTATTTTGATTTCTGGAGTCCTGGCTGGAGAACACCAGTAACCTACATCTGAACAGACTGATTAGTCAATCGACACAAAGCTAATAAACACTTTTGATAATCGATTAACTATTTACATAATTTAGTAGGGAAAATGGCAATCTATCTCAAGTTAGAGCTTCAATATGAATTTTAGCTGTTTTGCTTGTTCTGCTTGTAACACTTCAAATTGGTCTTTTTTAAGTTACTGAGGTTTACAAGAAATTAAAGATCAAACCTCATATCTTATTAACAAAATAACCAACAACTCGTAAAAAAGTCTAATGTCAAATGTAAACAATTATTTTGTTGTTAGTGCCATCGCAGCGACTTTCCGTTTTTTTTTTAATGAATGCTAACAGGAAACCTTTAAAACTAACAAAAATAATAATAACAATATGCAGGCAGCTTGTCCGTAGTTTTTAGTTGTTGTGCTGTTGCGACTAGAGCCAGCAGCAAGTTTCCTTGGTTGGTGTAAAAAGTGAGAAATGTGCTGTGAAGCAGCCTGACGCCATTAGATCTGCTGTCACTACAACTTTTCCACCACTTCAGTCTACCGACACAAACCTGTAACAACCACCGTCCGTTTACTATTATCCATTTTCCGTCCGGCTGCAGAGGATCCTGAGCTTCGTTTCGGCCTCTATGGTGACTCGGGACCGTTAAATTCGATAATCCTCTGCCGGTGACGGCTGCTTCTGCCCACAACACAAACAAAACCGGTTCTCCGTCCTCACCGCACACAAACAGCGCCAGGCGTGACGCCATGACGTAAGACGTACGCATAATACGCAGCTCCTCCTTCACAACAGCGGCCAGCAAATAATTTTGAGGTACATTACCGCCATCTAGGGATGTGGAGTGTGAATCAAATTTTGTTGTTTGGAATGCCAACAAGAGACAGTACAGCATGCTCTCATCATGTATCGTAACAAACATTTTAGAGAAAGGTAAGAGCTTCTCAGAATTTAGACGAATAGACTGAAAGAAGTTTCTGTAGGAAGTATTTTAAGTATAGGCTCAAGTGAGAGGAGAAAGTGTTGTTTTTTTAAATCCTTGAAAGACACTGGACTTAAACGCCATAGAAGAAGAAGAACAGGAACGTGATCAGAACACACACTGCTCAGAGTGCCGCTCTCATCTCCGACATAAGATGACCTAGTGGCGCCACTAACTTAGCTTATGACCAGCTAAAAGTGGATGCTCTCGTTATGGCCGAACAACTTTCCACAGTTTCTGGGGATTCTGTGTTAGTACGCGGCCGATGTGCTTGATGAATTCCTGCGCAAAAAAAAGTAGTTCCCAGAAATTGTGATATATTCCTGTGAGATGAGTATATCTCACCTAAATCAATTCTAAAATTTACCAGTAATAAAATTATAAAGATAACTGAAGTTTTAAGAGTGGCCATAATAAATATTTAAGAAACTTAAGTTTCTGAGCATTGAGTTTGATGCGGAAGAGTTCCGAAAAGTACGATTGGAATGGTTTGATGACCATTTATAGTTGGCGATGAAAGACTTGGGTGTTACCTTCGTGTTAAAAGTCAGAACAAGAAGCTGCACTGAAAGAAATCTATCTGGGACAAAGAGACATATTCTATGTGTTGTTGCTCCAACGAGAGCGGCACACTGAGCAGTTTTGCGAAAGTAGTCCGGCAAGCTCAGTCTGTGGGCGAGCAGCTATCCCACAATGCCAAAATCGCAGAAATGTCGGTCCAATGAGAGCGACACTCTGAGCAGGGTGTGTGGTCAGAACATAGACGTTATATACATCAGAATGTACTCCCATCCGTCACTGAATGTCAAGTAAAGAGAAAAACGTCTGATTGTGTGACTGACAAATTTTTTTTAATTGAACACAGTAGAACAGAACTTAGAAATAAAACGCATTGCTAAAATACCCTTGGCGTATGAGCCAATTTGCAGTTGTTTAATTAATTATGAAGATCCCATTGTGTTATGTACAATTTTTACATGTTAAATAAAGCCCCTCAGTCAATTAATCCAAAACAGTTTTTTACGTTTTAACCACGTCTACAGGAGGCCTTGCGTGCGTGTGTGTGTGTGTGTGTGTGTGTGTGTGTGTGTGTGTGTGTGTGTGTGTGTGTGTACATGAGCTTTTGACAAGACCAGGAGTACAAATCAAGGAATATTTGCAGCTCACCCTCTGTGCATTTGCAGGTATTAATGAGCTAAATTTAACTCCATAGAGAGTTAACTTTGAGTTTGCAGACGTTTTCGTGCACACTAACGTCCACAAAATGTCTTGTGGATGTGTATATATATATATATATATATATATATATATATATATATATATACACACACATACATACATACATACATACATATTAAATGGACTGCATTTATATAGCGCTTTTCCATCTGCATCAGACGCTCAAAGCGCTTTACAATTATGCCTCACATTCACCTCAATGTCAGGGTGCTGCCATACAAGGCGCTCACTACACACCGGGAGCAATAGGGGATTAAAGGCCTTGCCCAAGGGCCCTTAGTGATTTTCCAGTCAGGCAGGGATTTGAACCCATGATCTTCTGGACTCAAGCCCAACACCTTAACCACTAGACCATCACCTCCCCTACAGTGAGGAAAATAAGTTCTCCCACTTAGAAATCATGGAGGGGTCTGAAATTTTCATCTTAGGTGCATGTCCACTGTGAAAGACATAATCCAAAAAAAAAAAAAAAAAACAAATCCGGAAATCACAATGTATGATTTTTTTAATTATTTATTTGTATGTTACTGCTGCAAATAAGTATTTCAACACCTGTGAAAATCAATGTTAATATTTCGTACAGTAGCCTTTGTTTGCAATTACAGAGGTCAAATGTTTCCTGTATGCAGCTAACGACCTTTTTGAGGTCACTAGCAAAATAAAGACACCTGTCCACCCCACACAATCAGTAAGACTCCAACTACTAACATGACTAAGACCAAAGTGCTGTCCAAAGAAACCAGAGACAAAATTGTAGACCTCCACAAGGCTGGAAAGGGCTACGGGGCAACTGTCAAGCAGCTTGGTGAAAAAAGATCAACTGTTGGAGCAATTATTAGAAACTGGAAGAAGCTACGAGTAAACATAACGGTCAATCTCCCTCGGACTGGGCCTCCATGCAAGATCCCACCTCGTGGCATATCAATGATCCTAAGAAAGTTGAGGAATCAGCCCAGAACAAGAGGAGTCTTAAGTTTGCCCATGACCATTTGGATGATCCAGAGGAGTCATGGGAGAAAGTTATGTGGTCAGATGAAACCAAAATAGAACTTTTTGGTCTTAATTTTCGCCGTGTTTGGAGGAAGAAGAATGCTGAGTACCATCCCAAAAACACCGTCCCTACTGTGAAGCATGGGGGTGGAAGCATCATGCTTTGGGGGTGTTTTTCTGCACATGGGACAGGACGACTGCACTGTATTAAAGAGAGGGTGACCGGGGCCATGTATTATGAGATTTTGGGGAACAACCTCCTTCCCTCAGTTAGAGCATTGAAGATGGGTCGTGGATGGGTCTTCCAACATGACAATGACCCGAAGCACACAGCCAGGATAACCAAGGAGTGGCTCCGTAAGAAGCATATCAATGTTCTGGAGTGGTCGAGCCAGTCTCCAGAACTAAACCCAATAGAAAATCTTTGCAGGGAGCTCAAACTCCGTGTTTCTCGGCGACAGCCCAGTAACCTGGCTGATCTAGAGAAGATCTGTGTGGAGGAATGGACCAAAATCCCTGCTGCAGTGTGTGCATCCTGGTGAAAAACTACAGGAAACATTTGACCTCTGTAATTGCAAACAAAGGCTACTGTACCAAATATTAACATTGATTTTCACAGGTGTCGAAATACTTATTTGCAGCAGTAACATACAAATAAATTATTAAAAAAATCATACATTGTGATTTCCAGATGTTTTTGTTTTTTTTAGATTATGTCTCTCACAGTGGACATGCACCTAAGATGAAAATTTCAGACCTCTCCATGATTTCTAAGAGGGAGAACTTGCAAAATTGCAGGGTGTTCAAATACTTATTTTCCTCACGGTATATATTCACACATAGAGCAACAGGAAGGAATAAACAGTTAGTGTACATGAAGCACAAACATATGGAAATGAAGACAGTAGTTATTGATAATGTGAGTCAGGGACATTTAGGTTTGTTGTGAAATGTGTGGATTTATTGATAACTATTGTGTTTTCATATATTTTGGCTTTTAGCAAGGACACTGTAGGAAGTCAAACCCACTCATCACTCATCTTCAACCACTTATCTGTGATCAGGTCATGGGGGCAACAGCTCCAGCAGGGGACCCCAGATTTCCCTTTCCCGGGCCACAATGACCACTGTTAACTGGCGGATGCCGAAGCTTTCCCAGGCTAGTGTGGAGCTATAATGTCTCCACCTAGTCCTGGATCTTCCCCGTGGTCTCCTCCCAGATGGACATGCCTGGAACATGAGTTCCAGGCAGGAGTCATTGTTTACATGTGCTGTGAGACGCCGGTGTCGCAGACCAAACAGTCCGCCCCTAAAAATTGCCTGCTTTTGCATCTGCGCCCGCGTCATTTCGGACCACAGCAGCACGTGTGAGACGGAGTCTCTTCACCCAAAGCAATCAAATGGATTAATGGGATTATTAACCATCAGATGATAAAGATAAAACATCTTTTAAGCAGAAACGAGGCTGTTTTATGCAGAAACTCAGCAAAATTCTCTGACGCTTTGAAATGACCGACGCGCAATGAATGCATCAGCTAGCAGCTCGTTTAGCCATGGCGCTCTGATCGCTTATGCCGCCTTTTATGATGAAATAATGCTGAATTTATGTGGAAATGAATGTTGTACAAAAGCTTCAGATATCTGTCGTTGAGATAGATGATGGCTGGAATGCAGTTTTAAGCAGAAAGAGATTTTAATCCGTGAACCGCAGCTAATGACGCATGCGCAGATGCAAAAGGTGGAGAGATTTTTAGGGGGGACCATTCGGAAATGCACAGGGGGCCGCCAGGGGCATTATGGGAAATGTTAAAGTACCGAATGGCCATCAATTTCTATTTATATCTGGTTGTTAGACACTGGCCAAGATGGCGGCGCACTGGCAATAGCCAGCGAATGACCAGATTGTCCAGGTGTCGTACCAGAGTAGTCTAGTGAGTAAACAGAAATTGATGGTGTTGACACATTCTATTCCGTGTGCTTTCTGGCAAACTGTAGCTAAAATTTCACATCATCTTTTGAAGAAAATCCTTCTCTCTTGTTGTATCAGAGAAAACTAAAAATATATATTTAAAAAAATTATGTTCTGATGTCTAGGATTATAAACTGTTTTGTTTTTTGTTTGTTTGGAAAAAGAGTCTGTTGCTCTATAAAAAAGCCCTCCGTAAAGCTAGGACATCTTACTACTCATCACTAATTGAAGAAAATAAGAACAACCCCAGGTTTCTTTTCAGCACTGTAGCCAGGCTGACAAAGAGTCAAAGCTCTATTGAGCCGAGTATTCCTTTAACTTTAACTAGTAATGACTTCATGACTTTCTTTGCTTATAAAATTTTAAGTATTAGAAAAAAAATTACTCATAACCATCCCAAAGAAGTATCGTTATCTTTGGCTGCTTTCAGTGATGCCGGTATTTGGTTAGACTCTTTCTCTCCGATTGTTCTGTCTGAGTTATTTTCATTAGTTACTTCCTCCAAACCATCAACATGTCTATTAGACCCCATTCCTACCAGGCTGCTCAAGGAAGCCCTACCATTAATTAATGCTTCGATCTTAAATATGATCAATCTATCTTTATTAGTTGGCTATGTACCACAGGCTTTTAATCAATCAATCAATCAATTTTTTTTATATAGCGCCAAATCACAACAAACAGTTGCCCCAAGGCGCTTTATATTGTAAGGCAAGGCCATACAATAATTATGTAAAACCCCAACGGTCAAAACGGCCCCCTGTGAGCAAGCACTTGGCTACAGTGGGAAGGAAAAACTCCCTTTTAACAGGAAGAAACCTCCAGCAGAACCAGGCTCAGGGAGGGGCAGTCTTCTGCTGGGACTGGTTGGGGCTGAGGGAGAGAACCAGGAAAAAGACATGCTGTGGAGGGGAGCAGAGATCGATCACCAATGATTAAATGCAGAGTGGTGCATACAGAGCAAAAAGAGAAAGAAACAGTGCATCATGGGAACCCCCCAGCAGTCTACGTCTATAGCAGCATAACTAAGGGATGGTTCAGGGTCACCTGATCCAGCCCTAACTATAAGCTTTAGCAAAAAGGAAAGTTTTAAGCCTAATCTTAAAAGTAGAGAGGGTGTCTGTCTCCCTGATCTGAATTGGGAGCTGGTTCCACAGGAGAGGAGCCTGAAAGCTGAAGGCTCTGCCTCCCATTCTACTCTTAGGTGAATGGGAGGCAGTGGCAGTAATTAAACCATTACTTAAAAAGCCATCACTTGACCCAGCTATCTTAGCTAATTATAGGCCAATCTCCAACCTTCCTTTTCTCTCAAAAATTCTTGAAAGGGTAGTTGTAAAACAGCTAACTGATCATCTGCAGAGGAATGGTCTATTTGAAGAGTTTCAGTCAGGTTTTAGAATTCATCATAGTACAGAAACAGCATTAGTGAAGGTTACAAATGATCTTCTTATGGCCTCAGACAGTGGACTCATTTCTGTGCTTGTTCTGTTAGACCTCAGTGCTGCTTTTGATACTGTTGACCATAAAATTTTATTACAGAGATTAGAGCATGCCATAGGTATTAAAGGCACTGCGCTGCGGTGGTTTGAATCATATTTATCTAATAGATTACAATTTGTTCATGTAAATAGGGAATCTTCTTCACAGACTAAGGTTAATTATGGAGTTCCACAAGGTTCTGTGCTAGGACCAATTTTATTCACTTTATACATGTTTCCCTTAGGCAGCATTATTAGACGGCATTGCTTAAATTTTCATTGTTACGCAGATGATACCCAGCTTTATCTATCCATGAAGCCAGAGGACACACACCAATTAGCTAAACTGCAGGATTGTCTTACAGACATAAAGACATGGATGACCTCTAATTTCCTGCTTTTAAACTCAGATAAAACTGAAGTTATTGTACTTGGCCCCACAAATCTTAGAAACATGGTGTCTAACCAGATCCTTACTCTGGATGGCATTACCCTGACCTCTAGTAATACTATAGACTTAGACTGCTGGGGGGTTACCATGATGCACTGAGTGTTTCTTTCTCTTTTTGCTCTGTATGCACCACTCTGCATTTAATCATTAGTGATTGATCTCTGCTCCCCTCCACAGCATGTCTTTTTCCTGGTTCTCTCCCTCAGCCCCAACCAGTCCCAGCAGAAGACTGCCCCTCCCTGAGCCTTGTTCTGCTGGAGGTTTCTTCCTGTTAAAAGGGAGTTTTCCCTTCCCACTGTTGCCAAGTGCTTGCTCACAGGGGGTCGTTTTGACCGTTGGGGTTTTTCTGTAATTATTGTATGGCCTTGCCTTACAATATAAAGCACCTTGGGGCAACTGTTTGTTGTGATTTGGCGCTATATAAATGAATTTGATTTGATTTGATTTGTTTGTTTTTTTGTCAGACTCACAACCAAACAGCTGGTGGCGGTAATGCACCGTGTCGGTTTGCAAACCGCCGAAAAACGTGACAGAAGAAGAGGAGCAGCAACGTATTTTCCTAGCCAGTGCTTAGACCTCAAGTAATATACTAAACTAAGATTTGATCTTATAATGGTAAGTATTTTACTGTAATATATATTTATAAAGTGCACGAGCAAGATTTTGGTTTCAATCTCGTTCTTACTGCTTAGCTAAGTATATTAGCAGATGCGTGACGCTGGGTCCGAGTGAAAATGTATGCTAATAAAACATGCAGAGCTACAATAAATGTATGTGTCGCAGAGGCAAAAACAACATTGCTTGAATTTTAATGTTGCTTTGCCTGATATGAGGTATCTCAAACTTAACGTTAGTTACAAGTCTAGTGCTGTTTTTACTCAGAAGTACCATCCACTTTTTTTCCATCTACCAAACACAGGAGCCGATAGGAGTTTTAGAGTCAATAGTTGTACATGTATTATACCTGCTGTCTACAAAAAAACCTTTTGGTGCTGTTAAAATACAAAATCCGTAATGACTGATGAACAAGGCATCGAAGCCAGTTCCAAAATCCTGTTGGAGTTGACAAAAGGGGAACAAGTGTGTTCACTTCATGTAGCCCTCTAGCGGATAAAATATTTGAAAAGGTTTAGTTTAATTTTCATCCACGTGGCGTCGCTTCATTTCCAAATCCACGCTTGACTGCTGTCACTCGACCTGCAACCACGAGGACAGTTGTAGAAAAGGCCCCAAAAGTAGGGCGTAGTATGTTTGATATGATGTTTTATATATGTAGTGTTGGTCAGCTCATATAGGAGTAACGTGCCTTGATTGGAAAGTGGCGTCAACTCAGAACATGGCGCCATTTTGGGTCTAATTGCGCTGAACTACTGAATGGACCTTTGCGGTTTCAACATTTTTTTTAAATCATTTAACCACATGCAGCAACACATCCAGGTACAGGTGCTATAAAAATAAATATAAAAATATTTAACCTAACAAATTTTCATAAATTTACAATTTATGATGATTTATTCATTTAAAGCCTGATTTATGCAGCTGCTGCTTTTTAATGTGACAGTTTTAAAGTTCTCCATCTATGGATTATGCTTTATTATAGACTAATTTGACCCTCAGCAAGCTTTTCTTTCTACAATCATCACCTGTACATTTTCCTCTTTTACCAACTTTGTGCTGTAAAGGTGATGCAGACTTTTCTGATCCATTTATCAGCGTGCACGCTATATAATGTGATGGCAGACAAGGGATTAAAAGCAGAAAAGTGTCAAATCACAGCCTTTGTGTTTGATTTAACAGGTGCACATCAGGCTTCAGGTCCCAGTCTGAATATTGTTTGAAAAAACTAAACGGTCGGACTTTAAATCACAGAAATAACTCCTCTCCTACTTTCCACAAATTGGCAGGTGTCAGCGCTGAACTTTAATTTGTACCTCTGCACGTGCAGACTGCTCAGTGTTTTTAATAGAAATACATTGCGATCGGATGGAACAACTATTAAAATATGATGAGAGACGAAGGATTGAAAGCAGCAAAGTGTGAAATCACAGCCTTTTAGTGTGTGAGGAGTTAACAGGCGCACATCAGGCTGCAGGCAGCGGGTCCGAGTCTGAGCACGGTGTGAAAATATAAACAGTCTGATTTTTAATCGCGTAAATGTCTCCGGTCCCACATGCAAGGGGTTTAATGGAAATACATCGTGATCAAACAGGACATTTTAGCGGATGTGAGCAAAAAATCCGCTATACAAAATCCGTTATATACGGTGTTTATTACATGGAAAACAGTACAAAAACATTGGGACTTTTTTGTTGAGTGACTGCGCATATCTGGTTTATACAATGATGGTTTAGGTGAGTTTTACTGTACATGGGACTGAACAATAAATTTACCTCTCAAAATTGAAGTCTCTTCCATCCCACACAGCTGGCTTTATTTTCCCAAATTTTTCTTCTGTTCAGATCTGAAAGGAATCTGTACATTTTGAAGCCCTTGCTGTGACTATTCGTGCATCCAAATGCACAGCAACTCGACATTTTCAGCGAATAAATAAATAAAATAGCTGGATTTACATGCAGACACATTAACAGCCAACGCTATTTTTGCGACCAGAGATGGCACCATGACTGACCTTTTTTTTTTTTTTTTGACTCATCATGTTGCCACTCTCTCTAATAAAGGCACTCTATATAGGAGCAACCCCCCTGCCCCCCCTTTTTTTTTTCTTTGCTGGTTATATGATGTAACTGATGGCATAGCCCAACAACCGGCCCTGAATTGTACCAGATACTGGCCTCTCTCTCCTAGCCTGTGATTGGTTGGCGGCCAAGACGCTGATGTCAACCCATGCGTCAGCCTCACGTTGATGTGGCGTGAGCTCTGCTCTCCTGTTGGTCATTTAGGAGAGGGAATTCCAGCGCTGCTCTCCTATTGGTCGTTCAGGAGTGGGAAATCTCACTCCAAAATGGAGGCCAGTATCCAGCCCAATTCAGAGCTGGGCCGGTTGTTGGGCTACTGGTGGTATTCTGTCAGATAAATGTGTGCTCCAGTGAGTAATTATCCCTCTGGTGTCCAAGGGCATTTGTTGGACAGTTCACTTGCCTGGCATAAATGTTTTATTATTGCTGTTAAAAGCTCACCATGCATCCCACAGTCAAGTGGTTTGTCTCTTTTTTCAGGACAACCTGTGCTTTCAGAATATATATGCTATAGTGGTGTCTTATAAGTGCATTAAAGGTTTACAATCAGAAATAAGAAAGGAAAAAATAAAGCGGAAAATAATTTTCACACACATTTATTCAAAACACACAGGAAACTATAATAAACAACTATTTTGACACTTTATAAAGGTAATTTGGGGTCTTGTACAAATAAAGGTTCTAACAATAAACACAAACGCATATTTTAAACAATATATACAAAATGGTCTATACGTTTTGTTTGTCTTTATGCCACATCTCAAAACAATTTCTGTCTACTATTACACAAAGGCTTACAACATAAACTTTTTAACTTCCATGGAGTTTGACTCCCTCTTGGAATGTGTTCCTGCACTGTAAACAACCTATCTTCACAGTTTGAGGCCCTGTTAACACCCCTCCCCCTATTCATATGCGCAACGCTGCGCTTTTATGCATGGAGCCAGCACCCAGAGGGCTATTCAAACAGCATTCACATGCCAAAGAGTAACACATCGCTGCTCCGAACAATCTTTGGCCTACCATGTGAGACTGCTCTGCCCTACGATTGGATATTGGAAAACCATGTGACGGTGAACCAATTCTCGCATTGCGCACATCATCACACAGCTTCTATGAGGAGTACAAACATGGTGGATGGCTGGCTCGAAAGTCTGTAGAGTTAACTTTTCAGCAAAAAAAAAAAAAAACAGTAAGTTTCTATCTCATATCATTAAAAAGTTATTTATAATTTAGTAAAACTTAGTAAAACTCAGCCGTTGTATACGACAGCGTCGGCCCCAGAGGGTTAAGGTAGAGCAGCTAAGTTAATGGCATGACAAGTGGTCTGTGTGTGGATGAAATGTGAGTACGCATGTAAATATTGTTGATGTAGTGTATTTGCATTGCGACAGCCATAGATTAGGTATTCATTCTATAAGACCAGTATTATAGAATGAAACCAAAGATCAAAACCTGTTTTCAGGGCCAAACATTTGTTTGAGAAATAAAAATAGAACTTTTTCTTATATATAATCCTGATGGCTTTTAGAACTAACAAATTTAACTTTAACGATCAACCTACGAGGTTGGACACATAAGAAATTATTAATAGTGACTGACCAGTATTTCACAGTTCCTCTGATCGCGCCTCTGCATCCTGGCGCCACTCCGCAGCATGTTTTTCCACTGAGACACCTCGGGCAGGTGTCTTTTTCCGAGTGAAGAACAGTTATGGTTAGTTGTTGGCGCTCTTTTTTTCTTCTGGGCGAGAAGATTCTTATAAACAGACACACGCAGAACACAATGCGCGTGCCCTCTCTTCGCTCACTGCCTCCGGTGTTAACTTTGCGGGACAGATCCAGGACCTGCAAAGAATCCAAGTCATTAAAAAGAAACAAACTGGTGAACTGCGATATAGCAAGGCATCACTGTACATCCAAAACCGCGGTCGCCATATTTAGGTCATACACGCGTGCCTACATAGATTATTTCTACTGCTCTGTGTGGTTTTAGCACTCACCTTGTGTTCACTGTTTAAAGCCCTGGTCCCACCAAATAATGAACAGTGAATAATGTTTTTTTTTTTGTTTTGTTTTTGTTTTGTTTTTGTACGAGAGGAGGTGTTTAACAATCATGTGATAATAGTGCCTCTGAGAGGCTCTTAGAGGCAGAATATTCACCTAACAATGCTCATCTCTGAGCGTGGCGTTAATAAGCCTGTTCAGCATTACCAGTACACATGCGCAGCGCGCGCTTCCGGTCGGCGGCTATCGGGACAAACAAAGCCTGTCAGTGCTTTTTATTATTTTTATTACATTTTGTTATGCTTACTTTTGATGAGAAATGCTATTTACCGCACACAGTAGTGAGCGATATTGCGTTGATTACGCGTCTGTCATCAAGTATGTGCATTTGTTTGTCCCAATGCCTTCCCATCAGCCCGAGATGCTGAATTGGCTTATTTCAAGAAGTTCAAAATTTAGCAACAGCAGCATGGGGCAGTTTGTGTACAAGGTACTATGAGGACAAACAAGGATTTTAGAGGCATGTTTGTGGTGAGGACGAGGCTGTTAAAACCCCATTATTGGAGCACCTGGCAGCTACGAGAACTGGTCAGGCTATTTTCGCTCAACCCTGTTGTGTAGTACAATTCCACCTGCTTTGTGTGCTGGATGCTGTATAAAAAATAATTTGGTAGCGGATTAATCATTTTCTCTCAGAGCTTGGATATTGAAAACACCTCTAATTGCTTCTGGAATCACAGAGGACTGTTTCATCTGGACCCTTTTTTTCCTATCTCCTGCTCCATAAGGTGGAAAACGTATTTGCAACAGCTTAAAAGGTAATTCTTTGTAATGGTTTTATTGTAATAGCTTGGTAAAACAGTCACATGTTCATTCCTTCTGTATAATAAGATAAGATAAATCTTTATTGTCTGTAAAACGGAAATTTGACTTACATGAGCTACCGACGCCCCAAGACATAAAAAACACATCAAACATTCATCATAAAACATTCAACGTAAAATAATTTTAAAACTAGTATGTGGTCTGAAACA
The DNA here is from genome assembly GCF_902500255.1 of Thalassophryne amazonica. Classification (NCBI taxonomy): domain Eukaryota; kingdom Metazoa; phylum Chordata; class Actinopteri; order Batrachoidiformes; family Batrachoididae; genus Thalassophryne; species Thalassophryne amazonica. Next base: position 61,206,383 of record NC_047112.1, on the reverse strand, counting down.
ATGTGTTCATTTGGTCTCCCTCTGATTTAAAAGTGCGATGGAGTGTGGCACAACTGAGTTCTTGTATCTATTCCTCCTGTAACGATGCACTCGTGCTTCCCAGAAGGAAGAAGCTCATATTCACTGTTCAGAATCACAGCTGTAAAAGTGTGTTTATGATAGATTTAACATCTTGTTAATGGATCAGATGAGCTCCGCTGTGTGTCCGCACTGACACAATGACTGGCACTCAAGACGAGCATTTACGCAGAATGCCAGCTCACAAAAGAGTGATTTTTGCAGTCAATAACGGATGAACACAAAGTTAAAAGTTGCATCACGGTGTCAAAATGACTGTATAAGCTGCAGAAGAAATAGTTACCAAAGCCATGGAAGAAATGAAGCCAGTGAGAAGAAGCGCAGAGGCGACTGTGCGTGCACGCCGTGCTCATCAATGTTGCATGTTCCACCTTTTGGGGGGGGATTTGGCGTGTATTTGTGTATGTTACGAGTGTATTTACAGTGAGGAAAATAAGTATTTGAACACCCTGCGATTTTGCAAGTTCTCCCACTTAGAAATCATGGAGGGGTCTGAAATTTACATACATCTTAGGTGCATGTCCAAAGTGAGAGACATAATCGTAAAAAAAAAAAATCCGGAAATTACAAAGTATGATTTTATATATATATATATATATATATATAACTAATAATGTTACTGCTGCAAATAAGTATTTGAACACCTGTGAAAATCAATGTTAATATTTGGTACAGTAGCCTTTGTTTGCAGTTAGAGAGGTCAAATGTTTCCTGTAGTTTTTCACCAGGTTTACACACACTGCAGCAGGGATTTTGGTCCACTCCTCCACACAGATCTTTAGATCTTTCAGGTTTGGCGTTTCAGCTCCCTCCAAAGATTTTCTATTGAGTTCAGGTCTGGAGACTGGCCAGGCCACTCCAGGACCTTGAAATGCTTCTTAGTGAGCCCCTCCTTAGTTGCCCTGGCTGTGTGTTTGGGGTCATTGTCATGCTGGAAGACCCAGCCATGACCCATCTTCAATGCTCTTACTGAGGGAAGGAGGTTGTTTGCCAAAATCTCGGAATACATGACTCCATCCATCCTCCCTTCAATACGGTGCAGTCGTCCTGTCCCCTTTGCAGAAGAGCACCCCCAGAGTATGATGTTTCCACCCCCATGCTTCACGGTTGGGATGGTTTTCTTGGGGTTGTTCTCATCCTCTAAACATGGTAAGTGGAGTTGATTCCAAAAAGCTCTATTCTGGTCTCATCTGACCACATGACCGTCTTCCATGCCTCCTCTGGATCATCCAGATGGTCACTGGTGAACTTCAAACAGGCCTGGACATGTGCCAGCTTCAGCAGGGGGACCTTGCTGCCCTGCAGGTTTTTAAACCATGACAGCATCATGTGTTACTCATGTAATCTTTTGGACTGTGGTCCCTCTCTTCAGGTCATTGACCAGTCCTCCTGTGTAGTTCTGAGATTTCTCAGAATCATCCATACCCCACAAAGTGAGATCTTGGCATGGAATCCCAGACCAGGGGGAGATTGACAGTCATCTTATGTTTCTTCCATTTTCTAATAAATAATCATAACAGTTGTTGTCTTCTACCAAGCTGCTTGCCTGTTGTCCATCCCAGCCTTGTGCAGGTCTACAGTTTTGTCCCTGGTGTCCTTAGACAGCTCTTTGGACTTGGCTATGGTAGACAGGTTGGAGTGTGATTGATTGAGTGTGTGAACAGGTGTCTTTTATACAGGTAACAAGTTCAAACAGGTGCAATTAATACAGGTGAGTGCAGAATAAGAGGGCTTCTTAAAGAAAAATTAACAGGTCTGTGTGAGCCAGATTCTGGTGGAAGGGGATCAAATACTTATTTGCAGCAGTAACATAAAAATAAATTATAAAAAAAAATCATACATTGTGATTTCTGGATTTTTTTTTTATTTTTTAGATTATGTCTCTCACAGTGGACATGCGCCTAAGATGAAAATTTCAGACCCCTCCATGATTTCTAAGTGGGAGAACTTGCAAAATCGCAGGGTGTTCAAATACTTATTTTCCTCACTGTAATTAAAAGTTTAAAAAATAGTGTTGACAGTGAAAGGCTGTTTAGCTCAGTGTCACACATTGTAGATTAAAAAAAAAAAGCTGATACACAGAGAAGCTTCTTTTCATCAAAATGAATCTGTCCCTCATGTTTCAAAAAGACTTTTAGTCCTCACAGATAAAGTTATTAATGGACAGTTTCAGTTCTGTTCCTGGTGTTGTATGTTGTAGTGCTGAAGTCCACAGGTTACATTTCAGTGAGATGTCTGGCAGTGTCATGTATGTTAAGAAACACATGGTAAATGCTAAAGGACAATTTGTTGTAGTCAGACAGTGATGTTATGTGATTTAAGTGAAATGTTTGTGAATAAAAAAACAAAGCTAATGATATTGGCAGCAGTTACAGTCAAAAAGTAAGGAGCAACTGATGAATAAAACATGTTTTCAAAGTCATCATAAACTGTAATGGTATCGGTACTCGGTGTCGACAAGTACCAAAATGTATGTACTAGTACTTGTACTCAGTCTGGAAAAAAGTGGTATCGGTGCATCCCTACTAAATTCTGTTTCCAAAATGCAGAGTAACCATGTCATGTGATAATTTCTTCTGAACTGCAGGTGGCAGCACATGGGGCATTACATGATATTACATTACATATATCTGAATCCAGTAGACCAAATTGCTAGATCCATTTTAGAAAATATAATCAAATAATATGATCAGACTTTTTCAGGGTTATTTTCTTCTAGAATGAATACATTTAGTTGTATGCATCAAGGATACTGTATGACAGTGAACTCATTTTAATAGTATCCTTTCATGATATAAAGCCATCAGATTTCAGCATAAGTTGTCTTCAATTCAAATTGAAAGTCCAGGCTGAAATCACTGCAGGTTAACACTGACAGTGTTTGACTTTTTGCTTTGTATCTCCAGTTCTGTTACTGTCTTGGTGTCAGATTTTTTTAGTTCATTCTGTAGTGATGGGTATCATTCTGGGTCCTGAAAATCACTGTAGGTGATTAGTTGGATCTCATCTTAGGCTATTCTTTCCTGATCAGTTTTCTTTTGTTTGTGTGAACAGTTTTCTCCCAGCATGGATGAAAAATATATGATTGATTGGACATTATGTGTACTGTGTCAGGAAAAAAGGACAGACAAGTTGCAAGATCAGATAGATTTGATGAGGGAGCAGGTTATAGATATCTTGCAGATGTTATAAATGGATACAGAGGTCTTGATTGTGATGTGCCATTTACAGTGAAAGCTGAATTGCTCAATCATGATGAAGGCATGGCAGATATGCTGCTTGAGCATGAAGCGTGTTGGCATAAACCCTGAGCTGTGGGTGCAAGAAAGGGTGTTGAAAGTCCTATTGTGGGTGTAAAAAGAAATCCCTCAAGTGCACTGTACTCTGTTACTGTGGTGGCCTGTGTCCAAACTGACTAAATATATGATAAATGAAAGACTGTTTGTTTGATTTAATAAAGCTTTGGGTCATTTTGTGATGTTTCTGCATAGTCAAATGGAGGCCCAGCCTTTTGTTTATAGCTAAGTTCCCTTTTTTCATGTTTATCTTTTAACCTATTAGCGTCGAGTGTGACCTTAAGCCTCATTAAAGGGGATAGAGAATCAAAATCTTTTTCATGTTTTTGGTGTTAGTTCAGTGTCTCCCCGCTGTGGGGAAAACACACGAAGTGCCAGCAAGTTTCAGAACCTCTATTTCAAGTATTTCTCCTTTTTTGAATTGCCCCTAGAAAACAGGCCAATCCGTTTTTGAGAGAAAACTTACGTCACTTTTTCACCAATAGCCCCCCCACACACGCCCCTTCGAAATTAATTATTCATAAGATTGTGCCCACCCATTCGTAACACTCGAGGAGCAATGGCGAGCTACAGGTGTGCCTTCCCAGGCTGTTTTAGCGGACTACGATCTTTACATATTCTTCCCACGGAAAGCAATGTACGCGATCAATGGCTTTTATTTATTTTTAACCGCATCCCCAGTACATACAACCACCGACTATTTCTTTGCTCTGCGCATTTCACGGAGGACTGTTTCACAAACCTTGCACAATTTCAATCAATCAATTTTATTTATATAGCACCAAATCACAACAAACAGTTGCCCCAAGGCGCTTTATATTGTAAGGCAAAGCCATACAATAATTACGGAAAAACCCCAACGGTCAAAACGACCCCCTGTGAGCAAGCACTTGGCAACAGTGGGAAGGAAAAACTCCCTTTTAACAGGAAGAAACCTCCAGCAGAACCAGGCTCAGGGAGGGGCAGTCTTCTGCTGGGACTGGTTGGGGCTGAGGGAGAGAACCAGGAAAAAGACATGCTGTGGAGGGGAGCAGAGATCAATCACTAATGATTAAATGCAGAGTGGTGCATACAGAGCAAAAAGAGAAAATTTCGAGCTGGCTTCAGTCGGAATTTAATGCTCAGTAGAGGGTCAGTTCCGACTCTGCGACAAAATCAACCCCAGCAATCAGTACAGCCTGTAAGTATCACATTTTCTTTTGTTTTAAATTTGTGTTGCGCCATATTCCTGTTGTAAGAATTGCACGTTAGAATGGCACGTTAGCTCTGGTTTGTTCCTCTAAAGGGAATGAGCTAACCCCTTAGCAGCTAGCTATTTGCATTATTATGCTGGCAGCAAGTAAGCCTGCAAAGGGCAGCTTGCTTATTTCAATGCATAACCTTTGGAAATCACAGTAACCGAAGTAGGATTTTTTGTAGTCCAATTTTTTATTTTTTATTTTTTTTAACATCCTCATCAAGCAGCCGGTCGCGGTGCCGCAAAGGGAGAGCATGCGCATTGTGTTCTGCGTGTGTCTGTTTATAAGAACCTTCTCGCCCAGAAGAAAAAAGAGTGCCAACAACTACCAGTGATGCCGGTAACAGCACTGAGCTTTACAAAGACATTTTTATGCTTTTTTTTCTTTCTCCGAGCCGCTCCGCATCTGCTGTTAAAAACAGCTGATTCTCCGCGCTTTCTTTTCAGTGAGAGCAAGGGCAGCCAATCAGACAACGGCAACCGATCAGCGCCAACATCTATGTGCATTTCATAATGAGGTTGCCAAATAAGCTCCGAAACGACATCATTAAGGGCAAATGACGCATTCTAAACCCAGCATAGTAACATAGCTGTTTCAGAGAGCCTTTTAGGAAGGTTCTGAGCCATTACAGACCCAACCAATTTTTTTTTGGGCTACATATCACATCACAGAACAAGGATTAATGCCCCATTCAACCTCTCTCTATCACCTTTAAACAAAAACAACCAATAGGATATACAAGAGATATATCAATTTCATTGAGAAGAAAATAGTGTTCATCTTCATTTTCTTGCAAATACCAATTTTCTCTTTATATCTGAGCTTGATTAAGGATATCACTGTAGGTGATGGCAACTGCTACCAGAATTTTAACTCCTGGATGATTCTATTTGCAAGTCATGTTTCACTTGTTGAGCGAATACAGTAATGCAGTAATTATAGTAACTGATATTAGTATTTACAATGAATATAATTGCAAGATCTACACCTTTCTTTAATTATCTAAGTTCTGTATCACATGTCAGTGTGGGTGGCGCTACTGCCACCAGTATTTGCCATCTGTATTTTCCGAAAGATATATATTTTATTTTTACAGCCATGGCAATAATAGTATACAAATAATGAATGTTTATGAGTTCAATGGTACGACCATTCAACGAGGCGAAGCCGAGTTGAATATTTGTTCCAGCTTTCACCTCTTGAAATATTCGTACCATTGAAAGAGTGTAAAAACAATCATTTGTTTTGATAGTAGAGAAGCTTGAATCTGCGACTGGACTTATTTGTTTTATATAACGGCTAAAATAGATCATTGTCATTTGATATTTTATTAATTTATAAACAACAGAAAAGGGACTTACATTTTGGTGTTCCACTGTGATGTGTAGTCCAGTGATGCTGTGCACTGACTGACTTCCATTAAAAAAAGACTTTATGTAGTTCCTCAGTCCAGCCAATCACATCAGCGTTTCATGTGAGCAGCTCTTCATGCATCCAGATGACTTACAGCGGAGTGGATTTTGTGTGTGTGTGTGGTGTGTGTGTGTGTGTGTGTGTGTGGTGTGTGTGTGTGTGTGTGTGTGTGTGTGTGTGTGTGTGTGTGTGTGTGTGTGTGTGTGTGTGTGGTGTGTGTGTGTGTGTGTGTGTGTGTGTGTGTGGCAGAGTCAGTTAACTCAAGCAAGTCATCATGTCGCTGTCCCGCGCACACGCAACTGGCTCAGTCGAGCTGTGTACCTCCTCAGTGCAGTGAAAAAAAAAGCTACGTCAGAAACAGTGCTGTCACGATTAGGAATTTCTGGAGACTATTAATTGTCAGACAGATAATTGCGATTGACAAATATATTTTCTATTTTTCTCCTTTTTTTCCCCTTCTTTATATTCTACTATTGTAGTATAATTACACAACTCTGGAAGAACGTTTGGCTTCTGTGAGTGGAGAAACTGGGAACAGTGCAACATTTTTATTTTTATCTTCATTTTACATACAGTCCCAACTTTTTCTGATTTGTGTTTTCTGTTGCATTTCTGAAATTGTTTCTCCTCATCAGTCACGTTTTGTGCTTAAACACTACATTAAGCTCAAGATTGAACAAATAAATACCTTTGGAAAATAACAGCTATTAAAGTTCAGAGTTCTCACCTGCTTTTTGTGATCTGTGCCTCTGAACATCACCACAGCTTCTCCACGTTCATTCATATATTCTCATTTTTTTAATATGTTTTTAAGATATTTGACCAATTATTTCATCTCTTGATCTCATAAATTCAGTATACGATGCACATACGGTGTGAACAGGACGGTAACGGCAGAATCACACTGGGAGAGAAAGTTCAGAGAGAAGCAAAAGCAGCTCCACATTTTGTTTTTTTGTTTTTTGTTTTTTTTTTAACATGTTCACTCGGGTTAAAATCCTGTCTCTGATCTGCGCTCGCTGCGTGCACTGATGGTTCTCAGCAGACTAACATGTCGTGCCTCCATTCAGGAATCTCCCTCCCTCACCCACCCCTTCCCTCGCAGTCTGCAGCCTGTTGACTCCGCATGCACACACACACCGACAGCTCCTTCAGTAAACTCTGCATTTTAGACGGCTTTGAAGAAGACGGCCACTGTTTTAATCGGCTGTCTTATCCAAACAGCAGGACGGATCGCTCCTCAGCCTCCATATTATTGTCCTGCCTTAAGATGAGAGCGAAACAGAGTGAGCGAGGTTGCAGCACAATGACGTCACATTCTGAGTAGTTTTATGCTTAGTGGATAAAATAAATAATACACGGTAATCGCGAATATGAAAAATAATCGCGATTGGCGAATATTGTAATAATTGTGACTGCCCTAGTCAGAAATGAGTCCAGGTTTTCTGTCTCTCTTCCTGCTAACAGACAGCACAGTGGATTTGTTTTGTGTGTGTGTGTGTGTCTTACAAGAATTAGCAGTGTCAGTTAGCTCAAATGATGTCTCAGGAGAGTCGTGTCCCCCGTGTGTGCTCGCACACGCAACCTGGTCGGAGCTTGTGCGTGCGTGAACAACAAAAATAAGACTATATGTCCTCGGTGCAGCGAAAAAAAAAATCATGTCAGAGATTAGTCCAGCTTTTGTTCTTTCTTCCTGCTAACAACCTCCAGGCAGCACAGTGGATTGGTTCTGTGTGTGCGTGCGCGAGCATGCATGGGTGTGCACATACTCGTGCTCGAGCATGTGTGTGTGCGTGATCAATGCACGATGTGTGCGCGTGATCACGTGTGCACGAGGACATGCGCGCTTGCGAGAGTGCAATGGTACCAAATGTATGGAACCAGATTTGCACTCTAAATGGAGCCAAGCCACACTCTGAATGCAATGCAACACAAATGGGATGAATTAATCCATGTCATGTGACATACAAAGCACCAATCAAATGACAAGAATCCACTCAGCCATTATATAATGACTTATATTTGAATTTACAATGAACGCAGTTGCAAGGTCTGCACCTTTCCTTGGTTAACTTATGCTCAGTATGGTACATATTGTACGTGGTGCCACCTGCCACCAGGAGGCACTTTCAGTCTGCCACTATGTCCTAAAATAATAAGTAGGTCAAGGTGTATCAACATGTCAAAGGGCATGTTTGTATGACAAGTGCATGATTTTCCATTTTAGCAGCTAGACTATAGCTATCAGCTGGCTGATGGAAGCAAGGTAGAGACAAAACTAAACCAGTTGATTTCTACAGACAAACATACATCCCGAGTGTGTTTTCACCCAGCAGCCAGTTGTGGAAGTACAAATTTGCCACTTCGCCAGAATTGACGTGTACTCAACATCACTAAGAAGTAAAAGTTCAATTACCACATTGCATCTCTGAAAACAAGCACTTTTATACTGTTGGGAATTAATTCTGAAAATGATCATCAGGAAAGTTGTGCCTGATCTTAGAGGTATGATTGTTTAATACCAGAAGACCATCTGAGCCATGTTTTTGTCCTAAACAATTTGACAGAAAGTTGATGTATTCTAGTATCTCAGGTAACTAGATAATGCTGGCAGCAAAAATTTTAACATGTCACCTGTTTTTTGTCATTGTTACAGCTGCCCCTGTCTCTGCTGAAGACTGCTCAAAACCATCCTATGGTGAGGAGATGCTGTAGTCTGACAAATGAGCTTTTTTTTTTTTTACTTCACTGTTGTTTTTATAGCAGGGTCTTTTTGCTGTATATTATGGGGACATGTTTAATATACTCCCAAAATGAAAGTTTATAGCCTGGCATAACTGTACATATTCTCACATTGCAAATTTTTAGTTAATTCCTGACTCCCAAGGGGCATTGCCAATGGACTCTGGCCAAAATGCTTCTGCAATGCAGTTGGCTGTCTGATCAAGAGTCTTGCAAGAGCAAGTCATCCTAAACCAGTTGGTAAACTTCAGTGAAAACTGGTATAGTGCAGTAGATAAGTGAATATTTACTGAGGGATCCTTCAAATGGTAATGCAAGCACCAAATTTGGCACACATACTCCTTAGACATTACTGTTTTAAAAATGCCGGGTACCCACATGAACGTTCAATAGGCGGCCAAGAAGGGGTCAATTGAAGTATTACACAGGGGTCAAAATTTAAAAATGCTCCAATCATATTGAAAGGTATTCCATATTATTTGTCTGATCATAAAGATTCCAAAAAGGTATAGTTTGGACTATCTGTGAATGAATGTTCCGGAGTTATGGGGTAAAAACAGCAAGAACAGTGACAAAGGTCAATTTCAATTTGTACAGGAGTCAAAAGTTAAAGTTGCTCCAATTTTGGTAAAAAGTGATGCAAATTATTAGTTGGGTGAATATGGTTTTAAAAAGGAATAGTTTGCATGATGTATCATGCTTAGTTATCATGTTACAGGGTAGTATATGTCACATGTCATAGAATCCAATGGATGCTGATATTGTTTAACCTTTACTTTGCAAACCAAACATGCAGCACAGTCAAAACTATTCCATTTATTAATCCTATTAGCTCAACCAGTAATTTGCACCACTTTTTACCAAAATTGGAGCAACTTTAACTTTTGACCCCTGTACAAACTGAAATTGACCTTTCTCAGTGTTCTTGCTGTTTTTACCCCATAACTCCAGACCATTCATTCACAGATAGTCCAAACTATACCTTTTTGGAATCTTTATGATCAGACAAATAATATGGAATACCTTTCAATATGATTGGAGCATTTTCAAATTTTGACCCCTGTGTAAATACTTCAATTGACCCCTTCTTGGCCGCCTATTAAAAGTTCACGTGGGTACCCGGCAATTTTAAGAGTAATGTCTAAGGAGTATGTGTGCCAAATTTGGTGCTTGCATCACCATTTGAAGCATTTTTTTCAGTTATCCGCTGCACTAGTAGCACACCATATGAAGATGTGCATCAAATAAAATAAATCCGGTCTGGCACTTACAAAGGGAAATAATTGGACTTGGGCTCTTCCTCTTAGTAAATCAAAAAAGATGTAGTACCACTTACTATGATACATGCAAGCCACTATTGTGGCAGAGCATTTGGGGGGGGGGATATTTTGTGAACATGCTCACAGATCTCATTTTGCTTTCCATCATCCTTCTCAGTGTTGTATCATTGTGGTTTTGTGAATCACTTGTCTGAACATTTGTCTCCTCAGCTGGTGGAGCTGAAGAATGGAGAGACATACAACGGCCATCTCGTGAGCTGTGACAACTGGATGAACATCAATCTGAGAGAAGTCATCTGCACTTCGAGGGTAATGTTTCTGCCATCACCGTCAATACTACTATACTCCCTCAGTGGACAGTATGGGTGTTTATAAAATGTGGTTTTAATAATATTTGTGTAAAACTCACTGGTGGTGTGTGTAGACCCACTTGATTTTTCACAAAATTTAAATTGTGTTGATATGTAGTTATTGTAAAGTACCGTTATTTAGTGGTATGTCACAAAATTACAGCTATTTCTGTTGCTAGTCATGTATCTATTTTGAGGGAGTTCATGGAAAATATAGTGAGCTTGCTCTATGAGGCTTTGCACATGACATGAAGGGAAACTGCATGCTCAAGATCTGATGGTCATTCTGCATTTGAAGGAAACTGGGAACTCAGAATGTCCAGCTTGCGGCTTTGAACAAAGTAATACTTTGCACATCTGATGAGTAGAAATGGGTTTGCAGGAGTGAGCAGTGGACACAAAAGTAACAGAATGGACTCTTGCACACTATCTAACTTAAAAAAAAAAAAAACAGTATTCATTTGTGAAGTTTCAGGGATAGATCTTCAATGGGCACAATAAAAAAGACAGCTTAAAAGGTGTGGTTATACAAAAATACTCATATCTGCAAGAGTGAAAGAAAGTTTACAAGACAGTAGTGAGACCAGCTGCATTGTACGGCTTAGAGACGGTGGCACTAACAAAAAGGCAGGAGGCAGAGCTGAAGATGCTGCAATTCTCTTTGGGAGTGACGAGATTGTACAGGATTAGGAATGAACATATCAGAGGGACAGCTCAAGTTGGACGGCTTAGAGACAAAATCAGAGAGGTGAGATTGAGATGGTTTGGACATGTACAGAGGAAGGACCTAGGTAGGGAGAAGGATACTGAGGATGGAGCCACTAGGCAGGCAGGAGAAGGGGGAGGATAAAGGGAACATTTATGGATGTGGCGAGAGAGGACATGCAGGTGGTTGGTGTGACAGAGGACAGGGTGAGAGATATATAGTGCATTTTAATTTTTACCCAAGGCTATCAGAATATGGCCATTGGGTATGGCAAAGGCTTTGCATCCGTCCATCTGTCTGTCCATCTGTCTGTGCTCAGCATAAGTCCAGTGCTATCACTGCCAGGGTCTTCAAATTCACAGGGAACATTCTTTGTCCACAGACAGACCTTTGACACATTCAAAGATGGCTAACCTTGACCTATTTTAAGAGGTTAAAAAGTCACATTCTGTTTCCTGTTTTTATGCTATGAATCATACAAATCTATTTATTTATTTATTTTGGGGCAGGGGTGACAGCCAATCAATGTAGAGTGGCACTGTAACATCAGTGGCTGGTCCTAGCAAGCTGCAAACTCTGTTTTGTTTGTGTGTAAATAAACCCATCCATTTTCTTGTATTTCATCCGAGGTCGTGTCGCGGGGGCAGCAGCTCAAGCAAAACCGCCCAGACCTCCCGATCCACACACACCTCCCCCAGCTCCAGCTGCGAGACGTAGTCCCTTCAGCGTGTCCTGGGTCTTCCCGGGGCCTCCTCCCGATGGGGACGTGCCCAGAACACCTCTCCAGCGAGGCGTCCAGGAGGCGTCCGAAAAGATGCCGAGCCACCTCGGCTGGCTCCTTTCGATGTGGAGGAGCAGCGGCTCAACTCCGAGCTCCTCCCGAGTGACCAAGCTCCTCACCCTATCTCTAAGGGAGTGCCCAGCCACCCTGCAGAGGAAACTCATCTCGGCCGCTTGTACTCGTGATCTTGTTCTTTCGGTCATGAGCCAAATCTCATGACCATAGGTGAGGGTCAGAACATAGATCGATCGGTAAATCGAGAGCTTTGCCCCCCTGCTCAGCTCTCTCTTCTCCATGACGGTCCGATACAGCGACCGCATCACTGCAGATGCTGCATGATCCTTCTGTCAATCTCACGCTCCATCCGTCCCTCTCTCATGAACAAGACCCCGAGATACTTAAACTCCTCCACTTGAGGCAAGGACATGCCACCAACCTGAAGAGGGCAAAGTACCTTTTTCCGGTCGTGAACCATGGCCTCGGATTTAGAGGTGCTGATCTTCATCCCGGACGCTTCACACTCGGCTGCAAACCGCTCCAGTGCACGCTGAAGGTCCTGATTTGACGAAACCAACAGAACCACATCGTCTGCAAACAGCAGAGACGAGATTCTGTGGTTCCCAAACCGGACCCCTCTACACTCTGGCTGCGCATAGAAATTCTGTCCATAAAGGTAATGAACAGAACCGGTGACAAAGGGCAGCCCTGGTGGAGGCCGACATGCACTGGAAACAGGCTTGACTTACTACTGGCAATGCGAACCAAGCTCCTGCTGCGGTCGTACAGGGACCGGATAGCCCTTAACAAAGGACCCCAGACCCCATACTCCCGGAGCACCCCCCACAGGGCGCTGGGTCGAACGCCTTCTCCAGATCCACAAAACACGTGGACTGCCATGAACCCTCGAGCACCTGATGGAGGGTGTAGAACTGGTCCAGTGTGCTGCGACCAGGACGAAAACCACACTGCTCCTCCTGAATCCGAGGCTGAGGAGTGTGATCCCCCTGTAGTTGGAACACACCCTCCGGTCTTCCTTCTTAAACAGAGGGACCACCACCACCCCGGTCTGCCAATCCAGAGGCACTGTCCCCGACCACCATGTGATGTTGCAGAGACGTGTCAACCAAGACAGTCCCACAACATCCAGAGACTTAAGGTACTCCGGACGGATTTCATCCACCCCAGGAGCCTTGCCACCAAGGAGTTTTCTGACCACCTCGGTGACTTCGGCCTGGTTGATGGATGAGTCCGCCTCTGAGTCCCCAGTCTCTGGTTCCTCCTCGGAAGACATGACGATGGGATTGAGGAGATCCTTGAAGTATTCCTTCCACCGCCCGACAACATCCCCGGTCAGGGTCAACAGCACCCCACCGACACTGTAGGCAGTGTTGGTGGAGAGCTGTTTCCGCCTCCAGAGGCGTTGGACGGTTTGCCAGAATTTCTTCGAGGGCGACCGATAGTCCTCCTCCATGGCCTCCCCGAACTCCTCCCAGACCCGAGTTTTTGCCTCTGCGATCGCACAGGCTGCAGCATGCTTGGCCTGCAGGTATTTGTCAGCTGCCTCCGGAGTCCCACCTGCCAACGAAGACAAGTAGGACTTCTTATTCAGCTTGACGGCATCCCTTACTTCCGGCATCCACCACCGGGTTTGGGGATTGCCGCCGCAGCAGGCACCAGAGACCCTGAGACCACAGCTGTGAGCGGCCGCATCAGCAGTGGAGGTGGAGAACATGGTCCACTTGGACTCCATGTCTCCAACCTCCCCCGGGATCTGGGAGAAGCTTTCCTGGAGGTGGGAGCTGAAGACCTCGCTGAAGAGGGTTCCGCCAATCATTCCCAGCAGACTTTCATGATACGTTTGGCCCTGCCAGGTCTGACCGGCTTCCTCCCCCCCCAGTGGATCCAACTCACCACCAGGTGGTGATCAGTCGACAGCTCAGCCCCTCTCTTCACCTGAATGTCTGAGATGTGGCTGAAGGTCAGATGATAGGACTACAAAGTCGATCATCGTCCTCTGGCTCAGGGTGTCCTGGTGCCATGTGCACTTACGGACACCCTTGTGCTCGAACATGGTGTTCGTGATGGACAAACTGTGACTAGCACAGAAGTCCAACAACTGAACACCACTCAGGTTCAGATCGGGGAGGCCATGCTTCCCGATCACCCCCCTCCAGGTCTCACTGTCGCCACCCACGTGGGCATTAAAGTCCCCTGGGAGAACAAGGGAGTCCCCAGTCAGAGCGCTATCTAGCACCCCTCCCAGCGACTGCAAGAAGGTCGGGTACTCTGCACTGCCGCTCGGCCCGTAGGCCGAGACAACAGTGAGAGACCTGTCCCCAACCCGAAGGCATAGGAAGGCGACTCTCTCGTTCACCGGGGTGAACTCCAAGACATGGCAACTGAGCTGGGGAGCAATGAGCAATGCTACTCCCGCCCGCCGCCTCTCCCCGTGGGCAATGCAAGAAAAGTGGAGCACCCAGCCCCTCTCCAGGAGTTGAGTATCACAGCCCAAGCTGTGCGCGGAGGTGAGCCCGACTATCTCTAGTCGGTACCTCTCAACCTCCCTCACAAGCTCAGGCTCCTTCCCCTCCAGCAAGGTGACATTCCACATCCCGACAACCAAAGGCTGTGAGAGCGGACCGGGCCACCCGCCCTCGACCGCCACCCAGTTCTCTCTGCACCTGACCCCCATGGCCCCCTATGCAGATAGTGAACCCACAGGAGGGCGAGCCCACGTCGCTCTTTCGGGCTGGGTCTGGCCGGGCCCCGTGGTCTAAGGCCCAATCACCAGGCGCTCACACGCGAGGCCCAACCCCTGGCTCCAGGGTGGGGCCCTGGCTCCGCCGTACCGGGTATATTCTCGGTCCTTGATATTATACTGGTCATGGGAGCTTCTGAACTGCCCTTAGTCTGACCTGTCTCCTAGGACCTGTTTGCCATGGGAGACCCTAGCAGGGGCACAAAGCCCCCGACAACATAGCTCCTAGGATCATCCGTGTACGCAAACTCCCCCACCACGATAAGGTGGCAGTTTGAGGGGGAGGTGTAAATAAACCTTTTTGTCATATATTATGTTAAAAGCTAGTGAGAAATAAAGCCTTCTAAAACTGAAAATGCTGTTTTTGTAACCTGATAACACCTCCAGAGTGATTTCATGGACGGTAGCGTGCATGCTAACCTCTGCTAACTCGAAGCTAACTTCTGCTCAAATAGCAAAATGTATAATTTTATATATATATATATATATGCACACACACACACTTTGCACTGGAATACCAGTTAAACAACTACAAATTATCAAGAACACAATGCCCATACAGACAAGGGTGTTTTAGCATTGCATTATATTTAAAACATTTTAAAAATGGATCCCAAACCAGCATAAAACTATTTTTTACCCACACAATAAAATTTAAAATGTGGCAGCACCACATGCTCCCCTAATTCACCATCCTGGTTTTCAGCCAAGTTATTCAAAGCGTGAATGATATTTGCAACAATTACTTTCACAAATTTTTTCCTCTCTTTTAGGAACAAACATGACTTTTTTTTAATGCACTTGCAACGAGTCCACCACTATTCTGTTCTATAGAATTACACACGTGTGCTACCAAGGAGCTATGCACTATGCATGAGGACATGTACGACTTCATGCAGAGATGACAACCAAAACTAGAGACATTCATTACGAAATAATATTTATTTCGAGGATGTGACAAACAGTAACCATAAAAAGTCGGTCACGGCCTTAAAAAAAAAATGCAACCACTGCTATCCTTGAAATGGAGGTCAAGGTCACGGCCTTCAAACCCATGCAAAGTACACCTCCAAGGCATGTACCCACCAAGTATGAAGTTTCTATGAGCAAAAGGTGCCAAGCTACGTTGTGGCAAAGGATTTGACAGTTGTGACCATTGGTGACCTTGAAAAGTAGGTCAAGGTCACTGGCCTTTGAACCCATGCGAAGTACTCCTCCAAGGCATGTACCCACCAAATATGAAGTTTCTGCGAGCAATAGGTGTCAAGCTACGTTGCGGCCAAGGATTTGACAGTTGTGACCACTGGTGACCTTCAAAAGTAGGTCATGGTTACTGGCCTTCGAACCCATGCGAAGTACTCCTCCAAGGCATGTACCCACCAAATATGAAGTTTTTGCAAGCAATAGGTGCTCGCAAAAATACCTACGTTGCAGCGAACGAATTGCGGCCGGACAGACGAACTGACGGACGGACAACCCGGATGCTATATGCCATACAGTCAAAAATGCCAGCTGACTGCCACTAAGATATTGACACCCAAATTAATAAATTTTTTTCTGTATTTTTCTTCAGCATTATTAAGAAAATATTTCTGACTTGCTGGGTTTTCTTTTGTGCATGTTACAGAGGCCCAGTATAATGTGTGCCTGTCTCAATGAATCAGCGACAGTAATAATTTTGTAGTTTACATATGTAGAAGAAACAGTTTGAGATAGGTTGTGCCCGTGGTGCAACAGATGGGACATTTTTCAATTTTAGTGTGATAATGGTTCAAGACACATGCCCTTCCCGATCTGCGATAATAAAAAATAAATAAATAAAAAAGTGCATATTTATAACTCCAAGCATGTGGAAAAGACTACGTCTATTATATTGAAGAATAATAATAACTACCGCGTTGCCCATGGGGATCCACAGGCTCTAGATTGGGTAGTGTCTCTAAAATAGGTAGCTGACATTTTTCAGGGGTGGTAATAAATTGTGCAAAGATTCTATAATGAGTTGGAATGGTGTGTGAGTTCAGAATGTTTTTAGAACCTTAGACCTCAATAGATATTAGAAGAACTCACCCCCCCCCCCCCCATGTAAATTTGCTGTATTAATGTATTTATAAATTCTTTTGGTTCTTATCATATGCGCACTATTATTATCATTATTAGTAGTAGTATTTATTTTATTTTTACTTCTATTTTGTCACTAGATTTTTAAATGGACCACAATGGAAATAATGGTTTTCACTTTCTTGTGTCATCCATGTATTTTTAATATATTTACAATTATATTATGCACTTACATTGAACTTAGTAAATAAAATCACACTTTTAATATAAAGATGATTTACCGGCTGCTGCTCGAATGGTGTGTTCGTCCAGAATGTAATTAGCAACGTTAGCTAATATTCTTAGTTTCTCCAAATCTATTAGTCCAATCAATGTTCTGTTTTGGCAGCGTTCATCCTTCACCCAAAATACATAAGCATACCAAACGGCAAATGTCAGCTGGCCCCAGTTTCTTCAAGATTGAAGGTATACACACGCACACATGCTTGGGGAGCTTGTTGTCTTTTCCGCATTCTGCCGCAAGCAGGTGCTTCTATTTTTAGACACAGGTGGCAGAAGACATCAAACATGATCGAAACCACGCGCACACACACAGAGGCCACTTGGCTATTATAATATAGATAAATTAAAACCCTCCACTATGAGGTATCTTATAAAACTAACTGACAGTTTTCTAAAAAAAAAAAAAAAAAAACTATGGATTTGAATGACATGCGATTACACCAATCATGCTTGAACCCTCGTGCGCATGCATGAGTTTTTTCACGCGTGTCGGTGACGTCATTTCCCTGTGGGCAGGCTTTGAGTGAGCACTGGTCCGGCTTTTGTTTGAGACGCTGCTCGAGACGGCGTGCATTGCTTTATCAAACTTTTTTCAGGACCTGTGAGGGATATCTGAGTGGACACTATTCGAGAAATTCAGCTGGTTTTCGGTGAAAAGTTTAACGGCTGATGAGAGATTATGGGGTGTTTCTGTCGCTTTAAGGACTTCCCACGGAGCGGGACGTCGCGCAGCGTTCCCAGGCGACGTCGTCTGACTGTTTCGAGCTGAAATCATCCTAATTTAAGGCTCTGTTTTCCCAGGACGTCATGAGAAAACAGGGAAGATTCAGAAGAGGCCGGCATGAGGAGTTTATGAGACATTCCACTGTTAAAGGTCATTTTGTAATGAAAGAACGTGCGCCGAGTCGTTTCCGTGACGACGACGCAAATCTGTGTGCGCCGCGACAGGAAAAACACCTCCGTGTTGAAAACCATTTGTAAAATACAGGCTGCTTTTGATGGCTTTCAACAAGTGAGTATCTGAGAAATTGTTTAACAGTTGGGCATGTTCCAACTTGCCCGTTAAGTTTTCCAATGGAGGTGTTTTTCCTGTCGCAACTCCACCGCGGTTGGGTGCGGCCCGACATGCGACTCTGCCCACACGTTCTTTCATTACAAAATGACCTTTAACAGTGGAATGTCCGCATAAACTCCTCATGCCGACTTCTTCTGAAAGTTCTCTGTCCTCTGACGACTTACTGGGTGAACAGAGCCTGAAATGTGGAAGTTTTAAACTTGAAACAGCGAGATGACGCTGCCTCAGAGCGCAGATCGCCGTCAGGCGCCGTGGGCCGTCCTTAAAGCGACACTACCAGACCAAAATCTCTCATCAGCCGTTAAAATTTTCAACGAAAACCAGCTGAATTTATCGAATGGTGTCCACTCAGTTGTGCCTTACAGTTTTTGAAAAAATTTTTATCAAACAAAGCAGCAGTCTCTGAGCCATTCCTAAACAATGAAAAAATCGACGAGAGGGTGGGCGACTCCTCACTCAAAGACTGCCCACAGGCGAATGATGTAACCGACAGGCGTGAAAAAACTCTCGCATGCCCACGAGGGTTCAAGCATGTCTGATGTAATCACACGTGATTCAAATCCATATGGTTTTTGAAAAAAATAATAAGGTTGGATACTTTTCTAATAGACCTCGTACATTCATTGCAATAAAACTTCAAAGAATACATGTACTGAACTGTCTGTGGAAGCCCTCAAAATAATCTGAAACACAAAGAAGACCAATGTAAATTTATATATATGTGTTCAAAGGAAGATGTTTAAAACTAAACAGTCAATCAGTTTGAAGTGTGTAAATCCAATGAGCTTCACGCTGATTAAGTAGTTTGTTGTGGTCACCACGGCATGGCTGTTCAGTTCCACAGAGACATAAGGAGGAGATGTGACAACGGTGCACATCATTAAAATGCAAAGTTATTTGATAGTCCCAAGCATTTCCATGCAGTGAACATTTGTGCTCACTGATCCTTTGTTTAATTTGACTGATGGGTTTTGTTTTTTCCTGTCCCTCATATACCAGTCCACAGGGACAGTATATTGCATAAAGCAAATACAGCATACAGTGTTGTCATCTTACTTTAACAGCAAAAAAAAAAGAAAAATGTAGTTAACAGAGATCGACAGACAGAAATCCCTAGTTGAGAGTAACTGAAGCGTTCATGTACGAGTATAACTTGCACTCATCACCGATAAAAGGATGGATGCACTCTCACACACAGATGGGGTGCAATCCTATGTGGTACAAAAGTTCATAAGGGGAATCTAGTGTATGATTATGCATTTAAATCAGACAGTGGTTATCGATGTTCAACAATATACACTCAACAAAAATATAAACGCAACACTTTTGGTTTTGCTTCCATTTTGTATGAGATGAACTCAAAGATCTAAAACTTTTTCCACATACACAATATCACCATTTCCCTCAAATATTGTTCACAAACCAGTCTAAATCTGTGATAGTGAGCACTTCTCCTTTGCTGAGATAATCCATCCCACCTCACAGGTGTGCCATATCAAGATGCTGATTAGACAACATGATTAGTGCACAGGTGTGCCTTAGACTGCCCACAATAAAAGGCCACTCTGAAAGGTGCAGTTTTATCACACAGCACAATGCCACAGATGTCGCAAGAATAACCAAAGAATTTCTGCACAAACTGTCAGAAACCGTCTCAGGGAAGCTCATCTGCATGCTCGTCGTCCTCATCAGGGTCTCGACCTGACTCCAGTTCGTCGTCGTAACCGACTTGAGTGGGCAAATGCTCACATTCGCTGGCGTTTGGTACATTGGAGAGGTGTTCTCTTCACGGATGAATCCCGGTTCACACTGTTCAGGGCAGATGGCAGACAGCGTGTGTGGCGTCATGTGGGTGAGCGGTTTTCTGATGTCAATGTTGTGGATCGAGTGGCCCATGGTGGCGGTGGGGTTATGGTATGCGCAGGCGTCTGTTATGGACGAAGAACACAGGTGCATTTTATTGATGGCATTTTGAATGCACAGAGATACCGTGACGAGATCCTGAGGCCCATTGTTGTGCCATCCAAGAACATCACCTCATGTTGCAGCAGGATAATGCACGGCCCCATGTTGCAAGGATCTGTACACAATTCTTGGAAGCTGAAAATGTCCCAGTTCTTGCAAGGCCGGCATACTCACCGGACATGTCACCCATTGAGCATGTTTGGGATGCTCTGGACAGCGTGTACCACTTCCTGCCAATGTCCAGCAACTTCGCACAGCCCTTGAAGAGGAGTGGACCAACATTCCACAGGCCACAATTGACAACTTGATCAACTCTATGTGAAGGAGATGTGTTGCACTGCATGAGGCAAATGGTGGTCACACCAGATACTGACTGGTATCCCCCCCCCAATAAAACAAAACTGCACCTTTCAGAGTGGCCTTTTATTGTGGGCAGTCTAAGGCACACCTGTGCACTAATCATGGTGTCTAATCAGCATCTTGGTATGGCACACCTGTGAGGTGGGATGGATTATCTCAGCAAAGGAGAAGTGCTCACTATCACAGATTTAGACTGGTTTGTGAACAATATTTGAGGGAAATGGTGATATTGTGTATGTGGAAAAAGTTTTAGATCTTTGAGTTCATCTCATACAAAATGGGAGCAAAACCAAAAGTGTTGCGTTTATATTTTTGTTGAGTGTAATGTATAGAGTTCACAATGTCACAAAAATCCTGACTGATAGATGGTCTAAAGGTTCACAGAGTGAGGAAACGGAGTGTTTAGGCATAATGAATGGAATAAACTGAGTAAGGTATTTATAAGTCAGTGTTGAAATAAAAATGTAACGGACAGATGCACACACAGACTGAGTGACATTCTATATCCTCTGTCCCAGCGTGGCCAGTGAGGGATTTAAAAAAAAAAAAAGTGTAGAAATCCAAACATGTATTTTTACTGTAGATGGCAGTGTTGTCTGAAAAGACAGCTGTTGTAACATTAATAACGTTAGTGTACTTATTTGAAGATGTAGTCAAATCCATAAGTGTTTGAACAGTGGACAATTTTAGAATTTTCCCCGTGTATGCTTCCACAATAGCACTTGGAATACAACGTTCAAGATGTGCTTGTAGTTTAGATTTTCAGTTTGAATACAGATAAGTTTTGACAAAAAAAAAAAACAGCACATAAACCATGGAGGAATTATGGCCATTCATATTAGTAGATCCTCTGTTCTTACAGTCATTGGACAATAGGGTTGTTCATGTTATGTAGTGAAAAAATAAAACTTGTGAGAGACTTTGGGCCACATGTTGTTTTTGTTCCACTTGGGGTTTTATTGGTGCAGACCAAATTTGAACTCAGTCAGATAAGATTTAGAGGTCCCCCAGAGTGACACATTTTCCTCTCCCTCTGCTGGCAAGGCAACGTCACTTTAACAGGAGAAGACTCTGATGCCATTAT
The DNA here is from genome assembly GCF_902500255.1 of Thalassophryne amazonica. NCBI lineage: Eukaryota > Metazoa > Chordata > Actinopteri > Batrachoidiformes > Batrachoididae > Thalassophryne > Thalassophryne amazonica. The sequence continues at coordinate 61,184,914 of NC_047112.1, read as the reverse complement.
TTTTCTCTTACAGGTACATGTGATGGCTTCTCATAGCAAAAAATGGTGGTTGATTGGTCACCCAGAGGAGAACATTACTGGAATTACTGGATTACTACATTGCTTGTTTGGGGAAAATTGTTGCTTTGTGGGGGACCCCTAAACATTGTCTGATTACAGTAAAATTTGGTACAGATTTTGTATTTTATTAGTGGAACAAGAACAACATATGGCCCAAAGGATATTGTAACAGTTGACATTTTGAACAGGTTTGAACAGGAACTATAAGAATTATGTATTAGTGTGGAACTGTTATGGTAACTCTGTCTGGAGTAGGCAGTTCTCCAAAACTGAGTGACTGTACAAGGAGAATAGTGAGGGAAGCCACCAAGATGACTATGATTGGAGAAGGTATACAAGTAATTTTTTTGCCTGTTGCACAACTAGTTACACAACCTCATGCTGGAGTAGCACAGAGAAGGATTTTCTTAAAAAGAACACATTTGTGTGACTGTTTGCCAGAATATGGCATATTTTGCTCAGTTTGGGTGTGTTCATAGGTGACCCAGTTTGTCTTTACTTGGCGGTAGGTATTTCCTGTTACCAAATTTCTGAAGTGGTCACTATCACACCTTCATGGAAAGCCTCTGATCTTTACAAAAATAAATAACGGATCCTAATATAAGCTTGATATTTACTTTGATTTTTGTCTTCATGACTCTTGTGCAGGATGGAGACAAGTTCTGGAGGATGCCTGAGTGCTACATCCGAGGAAGCACCATCAAATACCTGCGGATCCCAGATGAAATCATTGACATGGTAAAGGAGGAGGTGCTGTCGAAGGGCCGCGGTCGGGGAGGCAGCCAGCAGAACAAACAGCAGGGCAAAGGCAGAGGTGGAACCGGCCGAGGTGAGTGGAAATGCTCTCTGCTGACATGCTCCAAAATAGTTCAGGAAGTTCTGCAACCAGTGGGTTGACCAGACAGGCTCTCATAAGGCTGTTCTTTGTCTGGCTCTTCTTCTGTAGGTTTGTTTGGTGGTCGAGGCAGAGGAATGACCAGTGGCGGTCGAGGCCAGCAGCAGCCACAAGATAAAAAACCGGGCAAACCACAGGGAATGAAGAACCAGCACTGATGGGTGACCGTGTGCCTCCAACAACATTTAGTTATTCAGAGAAAGAACTGCTTCAGTACACAGAAATAAAGGTGGCTCATGTTTCCATCTGCTGTGACTGACCACTACAGAAAGGACACAGGGAGACATTGGAAAATCCTGTGTTTGCACAGCATTTTTTTTTTTTTTTTAACAATTACTGACTGTAAATGTTTGAGTATTTTTGTTCCTTTGTTTGTTTTTGGCTTTCCTTATAAAGACCATATCCTGCATTTCAGTCGTAGTGGAATGTTGCTCTTCAGTTAGCTTGGCAGATGGCTCGGGTTTTAGACAACAGGAGCCGTTCAATTATACTTTTTCAAGTTGGTCAGAAGGTTTTAGACTTTGTCTGGAATACAGCATCATTTATTCCAGTGTGCCTGAATTGGGGTCACCTACACAAATCCTGTTTTTCCACAAGCGTTGTGGCGTATCTTTAATCTCCACATTGTATTATATACTGTTTGAACTTAAGATATTCACTTGTTCACACCTTACAAATAGTTTTCAGTCTGTTGGTACTTGGATATATTTATTTTTTTGATTATCAGCTTGTCTCTTAAAGTGTAGTTCTCAAAGTGAAGAAAAAATGCGGCTCTAGCATTGTTTTAAGAAAAGTAGATTTTTGTTTCTCAGGAGTTTGATTACTGTGGGTGGTTTCTGAGCTTTTTGTTGGTGTGTGCTGTGCAGTCTAATTGTGACGGATGGTAGAGGAGGTCTAGGCACAGTGGTTCAGTTCCTGAAATGGAAGGTTTCTGTCAAAACATTTGTATAACACACGATGAAGATGATTACAATTTCTGTTTAAAAAAAAAAAGAAAAGCCTGAAATAGCTGAGATCAACGTGGCTCATGTTGGCTGTTTTATTTTTGTAATAAAATTGTGTAAATTATTTACACAAGTTTGAGAATAAATCACCTTTTGTTAAAGTGGTTTTATTTGGATATGATCTTGCACTTCAAAGATTTCATAGAAACTTGTCCATACATCTGATTTTGTTTTTAGGTTTTCACTATCTTGAAGGTAGTGAATAGATGGATTCACCAAAGTGAAGCACAGAGATCACTGTCCACTCATTCTATGATGTATTTTGTAACATTATGTGAACTTAAAATTGATTTTGCAAACTAGATCTGCTTTAAACTCCTGTTAGTTTGACCAATCATTTCAATTTATTTTTCAACCAAATTTTAGATATTTTAATTGTTGACTCTTGTAATGAGGGGCGATTAAGAGTTTTTAACCCTAACCCAGGAAAAGTACAGAGTGGTTCATCTTATGTACACTTTTGATCCCCAAAATGTGAATCTGCTGCAAATCCTGAATTATCCGCAAACCATTCATGAAAATTTACACAAACTATGAATATCCGTGAACTGTGAATAATTTTGCTGCAAATCATGAATTAAATATCCCACAAAACGTGAACGCGCGTATCCGTCTCGCAAAACATAAATCACAGAACGTGAATATCATTCATGATATTGACAGTGCTGAGTAGCTACATAAACTGTGAGTGAGATAGATTATCTCGTCAATATCTTTACATCCTCATTGAGCACAACTTTGGATGCTGTAGCTCCTCTGAAAAAGAGAGCCTTAAATCAGAAATGCTTGACTCTGTGGTATAACCCACAAACTCGCAGCTTAAAGCAGATAACCCGTAAGCTGGAGAGGAAATGGCGTCTCACTAATTTAGAAGATCTTCATTTAGCCTGGAAAAAGAGTCTGTTGCTCTATAAAAAAGCTGAAGAGCTTCATTTAGCCTGGAAAAAGTCTGTTGCTCTATAAAAAAGCCCTCCGTAAAGCTAGGACATCTTACTATTCATCACTAATTGAAGAAAATAAGAACAACCCCATGTTTCTTTTCAGCACTGTAGCCAGGCTGACAAAGAGTCAGAGCTCTATTGAGCCGAGTATTCCTTTAACTTTAACTAGTAATGACTTCATGACTTTCTTTGCAAATAAAATTTTAATTATTAGAGAAAAAATTATTCATAACCATCCCAAAGACATATCTTTATGTTCGGCTACCTTCAGTAATGCTGGTATTTGGTTAGACTCTTTCTCTCCGATTGTTCTGAGTTATTTTCATTAGTTACTTCCTCCAAACCATCAACATGTCTATTAGACCCCATTCCTACCAGGCTGCTCAAGGAAGCCCTACCATTAGTTAATGCTTCGATCTTAAATATGATCAATCTATCTTTATTAGTTGGCTATTAAACCATTACTTAAAAAGCCATCACTTGACCCAGCTATCTTAGCTAATTATAGGCCAATCTCCAACCTTCCTTTTCTCTCAAAAATTCTTGAAAGGGTAGTTGTCAAACAGCTAACTGATCATCTGCAGAGGAATGGTCTATTTGAAGAGTTTCAGTCAGGTTTCAGAATTCATCATAGTACAGAAACAGCATTAGTGAAGGTTACAAATGATCTTCTTATGGCCTCAGACAGTGGACTCATCTCTGTGCTTGTCCTGTTAGACCTCAGTGCAGCTTTTGATACTGTTGACCATAAAATTTTATTACAGAGATTAGAGCATGCCATAGGTATTAAAGGCACTGCGCTGCAGTGGTTTGAATCATATTTATCTAATAGATTACAATTTGTTCATGTAAATGGGGAGTCTTCTTCACAGACTAAGGTTAATTATGGAGTTCCACAAGGTTCTGTGCTAGGACCAATTTTATTCACTTTATACATGCTTCCCTTAGGCAGTGTTATTAGAAAGCATTGCTTAAATTTTCATTGTTGCGCAGATGATACCCAGCTTTATCTATCCATGAAGCCAGAGGACACACACCAATTAGTTAAACTGCAGGAATGTCTTTCAGACATAAAGACATGGATGACCTCTAATTTCCTGCTTTTAAATTCAAATAAAACTGAAGTTATTGTACTTGGCCCCACAAATCTTAGAAACATGGTGTCTAATCAGATCCTTACTCTGGATGGCATTACCCTGACCTCCAGTAATACTATGAGAAATCTTGGAGTCATTTTTGATCAGGATATGTCCTTCAATGCGCATATTAAGCAAATATGTAGGACTGCTTTTTTTTGCATTTGTGCAATATCTTCCACACGTCTGTCTCAATGTGCCAAAAAAGTGCTGATGTCCACGTCTTTACAATTCCTGTGCTAGTCAGACGACGTCCCGGATAAAACAGTGTCCAGTTTGGAAATGAACGGCACATTCCACTGTTACAGGAGTTTTTGTCATGGAAAGAGGAACGGAGGCTTCGCGCGTCGCGGCGGTGCCGCATGGCGCACAGCAACGCCGTGATGAAGCCTCACGGGACATGTTCTGGCATGTCCAGGCACATCCACAATTTCTCGGATAATCACTCGATGGAAAAACCACCGACAGCTGTCTGAACGCCATCTCAAAGCCGTCCTGTGAGACCAAAACAGAGGTGGTTTTGTCTCGCTCCAGTAGCTCTTGTGATAACCAGCGAAATGGCACACGATGGTCACGGATCCAGACAGCCATCCATTTAGAAATGAAATGGTCGTTCAGCCTGCTGATGGCGGCTTCGGAGCGCGGCGTGCCCCACAGACGCTGGGGGCCGTCCTTAAAGCGACAGTAACACTCCTTATTCTCTACCAAGCCCGTAACATTTTCACCGAAAGCCAGATAAATTTTTCTAATGGTTTCCAGCTGCCAGTCTCTAACAGTTTCTGAAAAAATTCTGATGGAAAAAAAGCCCAAATCATTCCGCCATTTCCTGACAATGAAAATCTGACGAGGGGGCTGGACCACTCCTCACTCAAAGCCTGCTCACAGGCAAATGACGCAACCGACAGGCGTGGAAAAACTCACGCATGCACACGAGGGTTCAAGCTTGTCTGATGCAATCACACGTGATTCAAATCCATATGGTTTTTGAAAAAATAATAAGGTTGGATACTTTTCTAATAGACCTTGTATGTATATATATATATATATATATATATACACACACAACAAAAATATAAACGCAACACTTTTGGTTTTGCTCCCATTTTGTATGAGATGAACTCAAAGATCTAAAACTTTTTCCACATACACAATATTACCATTTCCCTCAAATATTGTTCACAAACCAGTCTAAATCTGTGATAGTGAGCACTTCTCCTTTGCTGAGATAATCCATCCCACCTCACAGGTGTGCCATACCAAGATGCTGATTAGACACCATGATTAGTGCACAGGTGTGCCTTAGACTGCCCACAGTAAAAGGCCACTCTGAAAGGTGCAGTTTTATCACACAGCACAATGCCACAGATGTCGCAAGATTTGAGGGAGCGTGCAATTGGCATGCTGACAGCAGGAATGTCAACCAGAGCTGTTGCTCGTGTATTGAATGTTCATGTCTCTACCATAAGCCGTCTCCAAAGGCGTTTCAGAGAATTTGGCAGTACATCCAACCAGCCTCACAAGCGCAGACCACGTGTAACCACACCAGCCCAGGACCTCCACATCCAGCATGTTCACCTCCAAGATCGTCTGAGACCAGCCACTCGGACAGCTGCTGAAACAATCGGTTTGCATAACCAAAGAATTTCTGCACAAACTGTCAGAAACCGTCTCAGGGAAGCTCATCTGCATGCTCATCGTCCTCATCGGGGTCTCGACATGACTCCAGTTCATCGTCGTAACCGACTTGAGTGGGCAAATGCTCACATTCGCTGGCGTTTGGCACATTGGAGAGGTGTTCTCTTCACGGATGATGCAAAGGAGATGTGTTGCACTGCATGAGGCAAATGGTGGTCACACCAGATACTGACTAGTATCCCCCCCAATAAAACAAAACTGCACCTTTCAGAGTGGCCTTTTATTGTGGACAGTCTAAGGCACACCTGTGCACTAATCAAGGTGTCTAATCAGCATCTTGATATGGCACACCTGTGAGGTGGGATGGATTATCTCAGCAAAGGAGAAGTGCTCACTATCACAGATTTGGACTGGTTTGTGAACAATATTTGAGGGAAATGGTGATAATTGTGTATGTGGAAAAGGTTTTAGATCTTTGAGTTCATCTCATACAAAATGGGAGCAAAACCAAAAGTGTTGCTGAGTGTATATATATTTATATATATATTTTTATATATATTTTATATATATATATATTTATATATATATATATATATATATATATATTTTTTTTTTATTATTTTTTAGACAAATAACAGCCATTTGAATTTTCAATTGGGGGCCAAATAGGGGTCAATGAAGAATTGCACAGGGGTCAAAATTAAAAAATGTTCCAATCATATTGAAAGCTATACTACATTATGTGTCTGATCATAACTATTCCAAAATGGTATAGTTTGGACTATCTATGACTGAATGTTATGGAGTTATGGGGTATAAACAGCAATAATGATGACAAAGGTCAGTATCAGTTTGTACAAGACTCAGAAGTTAAAGTTGCTCCAATTATTGTAAAACATGATGCAAATTATTGGTTGAGTTAATAGGGTTTTAAAAAAGAATATTTTGCACCATGTGTCATGCTTAGTTGTCATTTTACGGGGTAACATACAGTGAGGAAAATAAGTACTTGAACACCCTGCAATTTTGCAAGTTCTCCCACTTAGAAATCATGGAGGGGTCTGAAATTTTCATCTTAGGTGTATGTCCACTGTGAGAGACATAATCTAAAAAAAAAAAAAATCCGGAAATCACAATGTATGATTTTTTAAATATTTATTTGTGTGTTACTGCTGCAAATAAGTATTTGAACACCTGTGAAAATCAATGTTAATATTTGGTACAGTAGCCTTTGTTTGCAATTACAGAGGTCAAACGTTTCCTGTAGTTTTTCACCAGGTTTGCACACACTGCAGCAGGGATTTTGGGTCCACTCCTCCATACAGATCTTCTTCAAATCTTCATTGATTCTTTTTCTACACCAGCTTGTCACACATGTAAATACAGAAATGTTGCAACCACATACACATACCGTAGAATCTAGTGGTGGCAATGATTAGCATCAGAAAATGGAATCTAATTAGCGAGTCTGTGATTTTATCTTGAATAGACACAATGTGAAATAGGGATGAAAACTAAAGCACCAAAAAACAGTACTGATTAAAAAAAATCAAAAACATATGTTCGAGAAGGAGCAGGAAAAAACAGAAATGCTTGAGTGCCCCTTCTGTTTTAACTGTTCAAATGGACCCCCCCAAACAACATTGTGTAAATTGTAGAAGGAACATTCTCCAGAAATCATCCATAAAACACTTGCAGAAGCCCTCAGCATTCTCCAGGTTTCCACAATTCCTCGTACATCTCATGTGCCCCAATAATAGAAGGACCTTGAGCATCAGACGGCTGGCCGATGGATGGACAGAAAGATGTATGAAGCTCCAAACTGTCAGCACATTAACACCATCTTAGTATTGGAACAGACTAAATGCTAACCTGTGCTTCCCTAAGATTCCCCAGAATGTCCACCAGTAATGGCAAAAATTGAATTTGAGGGAAAGAATGATTCAATACAACTGTGTCCATGTCCATTATAAGGTAGAGAGAGCAGATGAGTTTAACCTGCACCTGCATTACATTCCAGATAGCATTTGTGAGGGAGGAGAAAGATTTTCACTGCAAGGAGCACATTAAATTGTGACATCTCATCGGGAGGCTGAACTAATATGCTTGGAAAATGTACTCTGAGTGTGTGTACATATGCGTTAGGGGTAATCTTCATCCTTCTCCTTCACCACCCACACACTTGTCACACACACGCGCACCACCAGAGCCAGCCAATCACTAACATGTTTCACTGCTTTGACTTGCGTCACGCTGTATGTGTTGCCATGGAGATCAATGATGTTCCCCACTACACACACAGACACACACACACACTATCTGTCTTTTCCAGTCTGAGGTTGAAACCAGGAGGAGGCTGCTCTGATGCATGCTGGCTGCAGACGTCATCACTTCCCTCAGGAAAGTGAACTATTTTTACCACTGGGCACAAAAACACTGAGCTGCCAAACATATTTATGGCAGCAAACCGAAACTGAGCCTGCCAGGAAAGTGTTTCCATGCATAAGTGTTAGATAAGTGTTCATCCCATTGCACGTCTTTGTGCTACCAATTGAAATGACAACCATATTCAGACACATTATGGTTGTTTTTAACACAGCACACTGGCATACAAACTGTGCGTTTGTGTGTGTGAACAAATTCATTAAGAAACAGTTGAACAGATTTTAACTAAGCTTGGTGGGAACATTACTTGGCCTAGTGTCTCCAGATGATTAACTTTTAGAACAAAGTGGTCAAAGAAAAAACAAAATAAACACATTTATCATATTTGTACTACCAGTGTCACTAGAGAGCTGATCAAAAGGAAGAGAAGCAGCAGGACCTTTGTGGCCGGGACGACGGTGGGGATCAAACCCACGCGGCTCGCACAAAAGACCATTCCTCTACCAGGTCAGCCAAAGGGGAACTCCCCGTTAGCCAAGCTAGCGGGAACGTCTTTTCAATTGGGACCCAGGACTTTCATCCCACTACACATCTCCCCACCGTTTTTGACTTCGTCCCGAAGTCACAGGTGCATGTTAGCATACTCTGTGATCCACATCCTGTTCGTGACGCCAGATTGAAGCAGCAGGACCTTCGTGGCCGGGACGACGGTGGGGGATCAAACCCACGCGGCTCGCACAAAAGACCATTCCTCTACCAGGTCAGCCAAAGGGGAACTCCCCGTTAGCCAAGCTAGCGGGAACGTCTTTTCAATTGGGACCCAGGACTTTCATCCCACTACACATCTCCCCACCGTTTTTGACTTTGTCCCGAAGTCACAGGTGCATGTTAGCATACTCTGTGATCCACATCCTGTTCGTGACGCCAGATTGAAGCAGCAGGACCTTCGTGGCCGGGACGATGGTGGGGGATCAAACCCACGCGGCTCGCACAAAAGACCATTCCTCTACCAGGTCAGCCAAAGGGGAACTCCCCGTTAGCCAAGCTAGCGGGAACGTCTTTTCAATTGGGACCCAGGACTTTCATCCCACTACACATCTCCCCACCGTTTTTGACTTCGTCCCGAAGTCACAGGTGCATGTTAGCATACTCTGTGATCTGGATCATTACTCACTAGCTGGCTCAGTCCCTCACTTGTTCTTCCCTGGTCTTCCAGTTGATGGAGCATCTCTTGACGTTGTGCTTCAGGAGATCCTTGTAGCATTTCTTCCACTCCCCTCATCACTGAGCTGGGAGTAGAACATCTACATGGGAAGTCAGTTGTTGTCCATCCTAAAGAAGTGACCCACCCACCAAAGCTTGTTCTTCATGATGAGGCACACAATGTACTGGAGCTTGGCTTCAGCCAGGATACTGATGTTAGGATGATAGTCTTCCCAGCTGATGAGGAGGATACTCCTCAGGCAACGTTGGTGGAATTGCTCAAAGATCTTCAGGTGGCAGTAGTAGATGGTCCAGGTCTCAGATCTGTAAAGCAGGGTTGGCATGACAATGGCTTTGTACGTTGACAACGATTTTCATCTTGTGTTGAACGTCTCTGTTGTTACAAACATGGGTGTAACGCTGGCCGAAGGCAGTTCCTGAACACTTGAATAAGTGTTGGATCTTGTTGTCAATGTCGTTGTTTGAGGACAATGGCCAGGTATGGAAAGTGGGTCATGTTCTCTCAGACCTGTCTGAGCAGTCTAACAGCAGGAAGCTTTTGATTGGCCATATTAGGTGGAGGCTGAAACAGGATCTGTCTTCTTCGGGTTGATGTGAAGACAAAGCTTGATATATGCCAATCAAGTATAGCAAACCAGTTATTAGTAGTTTTGTTACTATGAGCAGGTGCCACGTCCTTGTTATGTGTCGATGCGGGTTGAGGAGCGAACCTGCGTCTGACGGAACCCAGCGCCAAAATAACCAGAAAGCGGTTCCAATAACAGAAACAATTTATTTATTCACCCTCTGGTGCATAATAAAGTGTAGAAAACTAAAACAGCGTCATTCTGGTGGAGTGAAGGCTGGCACGCTCTCCAGCGCCCAAAACGATCGAAGCCTGGTGCTTCTGGACTCACTATTATCGCCAAACACCCCCCAGGTGGACACGACAAACCGACTCTCTGCAAAGGATAGAAGAAGTGAGGTAAGTCAGCAGTTACAACTAATATCCTTCAAAAGACACACACTATCAGCAACACATTCAGGTCTGTATTTTAAACTTTATGCAAATGAGCAGCTTCTCACAACAGGTGGAGGATCACTCGTCCGCACGCCACAGCAGTGAGAAGCAAGCTGCACAATTCTCATCTCAATTCAAATATACTGCGTAACAAAATACCAAGTTACTATCAACGAGTAGTCAAACAATTAATCACCTCTGATATGTGCTGACAGCATGTGTCCCTCACCCTTCCTGCTTCACAGGCTCGATGTGTCAAACCCAGGCGCGGTCCTCAGCGTCTCACAAACGAACATCACAAGGTCGAGTTCCCGGCAATTCTGCTTGAATCACACATGGCTTAAATGCAGAACGCCATCTAATTATCTGCTTCAGCTGAAAGTCTTCAAGGTTGCATGTGAGCACCATCCACAGGTGCTGCACATGACGTTGATGAGGGTGTGAGCACCATCCACAGGTGCTGCACATGATGTTGATGAGGGTGAAGGACTCTTCAGTCAGCACCTTTTCCACAGACAAATCAGTTTCCATGCCACCTGGAGAGCAAAGAAAAGAAAAGAACACCAAAATGTCCAGCGACACCCCCCAACACACAACAGTACCCCCCCCCCTTTAACGGGAAGCCTCCCGGCGACCGAACAGACCAGGCCCGAGAACAGCACCTCCCGCCGGAGTCCTCGTCAGGAAGCAGACAGCACAACAGGGCACCGCAGCTGGAAGGCTGGCTGGCATCAACAAAAACTCCAAAACAGTCCCCAGTATAATCCAACACACAAGAAAAAACATAAAACCCACCCAAAACCTCCCCAGGGGACCGTCCCATCCAACCCCGGGAAGAAAAGAAAAACTCCCAAACACAAAAACCCAACACAGCCCCTCAAACACAATACAAACATAAATGCATAAAAGAAAAATAACAAACAACCCCCCCAGAACAGCCTGCAGAGCCCAACCCCCCCCAGAAGGCCTTTACCGCCGGTTCCAGGAGGAATAGCCAGAACCGGAATCCCACAAAGGTCCCCAGGTGTACATGGAGCAAACGGCGCCCCCAGAGGACCGTACCATCAAACCCCAGGAGGCACCCTCCCCACAACCCCGGAACCCCAGACCCGGCTACACCTGGCTAGTCGGCCCCACAAGCCAATTCCCCCCCAGAGGACCGTCCCATCAACCCTGGAGGTGGAACCCGGAAGGAAACAAAACAAAATCAGTTAGGGATGTAGGGAAATAAAAAACAACAAAATAAAACGACCCAAAAACCCAAACAGAAAATACCTAAAAACACATAAAAAATAACGATCAAGTGAGCCCAGACGGGCTTCTAACCGCCTAACGTTCACTCCACCAGACACGCCTCTGACTCCCCAAACAAATAATAACCCCTATTCAAAGAAAACAAAACATTAACCCATACAAGTTTTTTTTTTTTTTTTTTTTTTTTTTATTTTGCCTGTCCCAGAACACCTGGAGATACGTCACCATTATTTTTCTTGACGCTTCTATGTTGGGGCAATACAGTGATCTCCGCTCGTCCGAGCTGCATGGGCTCGTCAGCAAGAGGAGCCAGAGGTCCCGTCGGAGGAGCCTCAGTGGGGCGAAGAAGAGGCGGCCCAGATCTGTGTCGGGGAAAGCCCCGAGACGAAAAAACCCGCTCTGATGGCCGCCCTCTCTCGCGTCCACGCTCCTTCATCCGATCATCTAGATGAATCACCAACTATATTAGCTCATCTAAATCATTTGGCTCGTCACGGACTGCCAGCTCGTCTTTTAATGACTCATTTAACCCATCTACAAACACTCCTCGTAAAGCTGCGGCATTCCAACCTGACTGAGCAGAAAAAATCCGGAAGTCCACGGAATACTCCGCCGCACTCCGCCTCCCCTGCCTGAGATTCAGCAACCGTTGGGCAACGGTATTCGTTTTCACCGGATGGTCAAAAACCAGTCGGAACTCCCGGGAGAAATCCTTAAAGGATCCTAACAATGGCGAGTTGTTACTCCACAAAGCTGTGACCCAAGCTAAGGCGTCACCTCGGAGCAAATTTGTCACATATGAAAGAGAAGGAAGCCGGTCGCTGAGCAAAAACCAGAGAACATTGCATCAGAAACGAAGCACAGGCTTCGACGTCTCCCGCATAAGGCTCCGGATGACAAATAATCGATTCGAACGCCGAATCTCTGGGTGACGGAGTTATCTGCACCGGTATCGATGGTGCCGCAGCTGGAGCAGCAGGAAGCGGAACGGCTTGCGCTGCAAGCTCCGTAACACGGGCATCTGTTTGTTTAATTTGGTTTGCGAGATGCTGTAATTGCTCCCATATTTTCTCCAAGTGTTCTTGAACTTTTTCGGCAAAAGGAACCGCCTCTGCCGCTGGGTCCATTATGGAATGGCCGGGAACTACTGTTATGTGTCGACACAACAGTCCTGCTGTAAAAAGGGCATCAGCACAGACCCGGCGCCAGAAAAAAATATTAAGGGGGCAATGAGTTTATCACGGGGGCAGGGTCGGCCCCCCCAAAAAAGTGCGCACCGGAGGGTACTTGCCTCTGAGCGTGCATAATGAATTGGGTGCGCTCCTAGAAAGCTTGTGTATTTAGGCTACACCGTTGTAAGAGACTGACTGAGTAAGAGTAAAGAGTGATGACAGTATTTTTTTAATTATTATTTGAACGTATAGACCCTCGGTCAAGTGATCTCCTGCATACCACAAAACCAAACCAACAACTGATCTGAGAAACGACACGAGACAGTAGATTAACCCCAATACAGCTCTCCATCACAAGCACAAACAGCGCAATTGGGCATGACAGTCACACAACGGGTCAAAGATAAATCTTTCATGTAGATGACAGTGGTCCCTCGTTTATCGCGGGAGTTACATTCTAAAAATAGCCCGCAATAGGCAAAATCCGTGAAGTAGTCAGCGTTATTTTTTACAATTATTATAGACGTTTTAAGGCTGTAAAACCCCTGACTACACACTTTATACACTTTTCTCAAACAGGCATTAACATTTTCTCACTTTTCTCTCGTGTGTAAACACTCTCAAAGTTCAAACCTCAGTAGAAAAACAAGACCAACCTGTTTTCAGGCCCAAACATTTGTTTGAGAAATAAAAATAGAACGTTTTCCTATAAATAATTATGATGGCTTTTAGAACTAACAAATTTAATTTTAACAATCAACCTATGAGGTTGGACACATAAGAAATTATTAATAGTGACTGACCAGTATTTCACAGTTCCTCTGATCGCGCCTCTTCGTCCTGGCGCCGCGCCACTGTCGCGCCTTTTTCCACTCACACCTCGCTGCAGGTGTCTTTTTCCGAGTGAAGAACACAGTTATGGGTAGTTGTTGGCGCTCTTTTTTCTTCTGGGCGAGAAGATTCTTATAAACAGACATGCAGAACACAATGTGCATGCTCTCCCTTCGTGGTGCCGCAACAGGTGTCCCGTCATCTCGACAGAACACCGGCCTGCTTGATGAGGATGCAGAGCACAATGCGCTGGGAAAAAAAACAAAAAGCATGCAAAATTGGACTAAAAAAATCCACGAAACTGTGAGGCGCTATATTTTCCAGTATTTCTTTTTCTTTCTTTTTTATTTTTATTTTTGATAACTTTCACATCCGAGGACGTGAGGGGGCGTTGCCCCCAAACGCACCCCAAATTATCACTAACTGTAGAAACTTCACACTGGACTTCAAGCAACCTGAATTCTGTGCCTCTCCACTCTTCTTGCAGACTTTAGGACCTTGATTTCCAAATTAAATGCAAAGTGTACTTTCTTCTGAAAATAGGACTTTGGACTACTGACGAATGGTCCAGTTATTTTTCTCTTCAGCGCAGGTACACTGCTTCTGACATGTTCTCTGGTTTGGGAATGGCTTGACACGAGGAATGCAACACTTGCAGCCCATTTCCTGGACACGTCAGTGCATCAATAGCCATCACGCATGGACTCCTGCCTCAGTCCAGTCCTTGTCAAGTTAACTTCTTGAACTGGTTTTGCTTAACACGCTTCTCAAGGCTGCTGTCATCCCTGTTGTTTGTGCATATTTTTCTACCACACTTTTCCCTTCCAGTCAATTTTCTGTGAATATTATTTGATATAGCACTCTGAACAGCCAGTTCTTTAAGCAGCGGCCCTCTGTGGCTTACCCTCCTTGTGGAGAGGTGTCTGAGTGTCTTCAGGACTACTATCAAGTCAGCAGTCTTCCCTGTGATTGTGGGTGTGTGTACTGAACCTGGCAACAATCCATGGTATTTACCCTGCATAAACAGTGAGCTACTCAAACTTGAAATGAAATATTCTAAAATTTTGACAGATGTTTTTCTTTTCTTTTTTATATGTAGGCTGTAATGATCAAAATTAAAATGCTTGGAGCATTTTAGTTTATATATAATGAGTTTAGAATATACAAAATACTCACTTTCTGAAATAACTGGCAAAAATCATTGAACTTTTTCCACAATATTCTATTTTTTTAGACGCACCCTATCCATATACAGTACAGAGAAAAAGCATCACATAAATCACTGTCTTACAAACACATAATAATATATAATCAAATCAAATCATTTTTATTTATATAGCACCAAATCACAACAAACAGTTGCCCCAAAGCACTTTATATTGTAAAGCAAGGCCATACAATAATTACAGAAAAACCCCAATGGTCAAAACGACCCCCTATGAGCAAGCACTTGACGACAGTGGGAAGGAAAAACTCCCTTTTAACAGGAAGAAACCTCCAGCAGAACCAGGCTCAGGGAGGGGCAGTCTTCTGCTGGGACTGGTTGGGACTGAGGGAGAGAACCAGGAAAAAGCCATGCTGTGGAAGGAAGCAGAGATCAATCACTAATGATTAAATGCAGAGTGGTGCATACAGAGCAAAAACAGAAAGAAACACTCAGTGCATCATGGGAACCCCCCAGCAGTCTAAGTCTATAGCAGCATAACTAAGGGATGGTTCAGGATCACCTGATCCAGCCCTAACTATAAGCTTTAGCAAAAAGGAAAGTTTTAAGCCTAATCTTAAAAGTAGAGAGGGTGTCTGTCTCCCTGATCTGAATTGGGAGCTGGTTCCACAGGAGAGGAGCCTGAAAGCTGAAGGCTCTGCCTCCCATTCTACTCTTACAAACCCTAGGAACTACAAGTAAGCCTGCAGTCTGAGAGCGAAGCGCTCTATTGGGGTGATATGGTACTATGAGGTCCCTAAGATAAGATGGAACCTGATTATTCAAAACCTTATAAGTAAGAAGAAGAATTTTAAATTCTATTCTAGAATTAACAGGAAGCCAATGAAGAGAGGCCAATATGGGTGAGATATGCTCTCTCCTTCTAGTCCCTGTCAGTACTCTAGCAGCAGCATTTTGAATTAAATGAAGGCTTTTCAGGGAACTTTTAGGACAACCTGATAATAATGAATTACAATAGTCCAGCCTAGAGGAAATAAATGCATGAATTAGTTTTTCAGCATCACTCTGAGACAAGACCTTTCTAATTTTAGAGATATTGCGCATATTCAAAAAAGCAGTCCTACATATTTGTTTAATATGCGTATTGAATGACATATCCTGATCAAAAATGACTCCAAGATTTATCACAGTATTACTAGAGGTCAGGGTAATGCCATCCAGAGTAAGGATCTGGTTAGACACCATGTTTCTAAGATTTGTGGGGCCAAGTACAATAACTTCAGTTTTATCTGAGTTTAAAAGCAGGAAATTAGAGGTCATCCATGTCTTTATGTCTGTAAGACAATCCTGCAGTTTAGCTAATTGGTGTGTCCCCTCTGGCTTCATGGATAGATAAAGCTGGGTATCATCTGCGTAACAATGAAAATTTAAGCAATGCTGTCTAATAATACTGCCTAAAGAAAACATGTATAAAGTGAATAAAATTGGTCCTAGCACAGAACCTTGTGGAACTCCATAATTAACCTTAGTCTGTGAAGAAGATTCCCCATTTACATGAACAAATTGTAATCTATTAGATAAATATGATTCAAACCACCGCAGCGCAGTGCCTTTAATACCTATGGCATGCTCTAATCTCTGTAATAAAATTTTATGGTCAACAGTATCAAAAGCAGCACTGAGGTCTAACAGAACAAGCACAGAGATGAGTCCACTGTCTGAGGCCATAAGAAGATCATTTGTAACCTTCACTAATGCTGTTTCTGTACTATGATGAATTCTAAAACCTGACTGAAACTCTTCAAATAGACCATTCCTCTGCAGATGATCAGTTAGCTGTTTTACAACTACCCTTTCAAGAATTTTTGAGATAAAAGGAAGGTTAGAGATTGGCCTATAATTAGCTAAGATAGCTGGGTCAAGTGATGGCTTTTTAAGTAATGGTTTAATTACTGCCACCTTAAAAGCCTGTGGTACATAGCCAACTAATATAGATAGATTGATCATATTTAAGATCGAAGCATTAATTAATGGTAGGGCTTCCTTGAGCAGCCTGGTAGGAATGGGGTCTAATAGACATGTTGATGGTTTGGAGGAAGTAACTAATGAAAATAACTCAGACAGAACAATCTGAGAGAAAGAGTCTAACCAAATACCGGCATCACTGAAAGCAGCCAAAGATAACAATATGTCTTTGGGATGGTTATGAGTAATTTTTTCTCTAATAGTTAAAATTTTATTAGCAAAGAAAGTCATGAAGTCATTACTAGTTAAAGTTAAAGGAATATTCGGCTCAATAGAGCTCTGACTCTTTGTCAGCCTGGCTACAGTGCTGAAAAGAAACCTGGGGTTGTTCTTATTTTCTTCAATTAGTGATGAGTAGTAAGATGTCCTAGCTTTACGGAGGGCTTTTTTATTGAGCAACAGACTCTTTTCCCAGGCTAAGTGAAGATCTTCTAAATTAGTGAGACGCCATTTCCTCTCCAACTTATGGGCTATCTGTTTTAAGCTGCGAGTTTGTGAGTTATACCACAGAGTCAGGCACTTCTGATTTAAGGCTCTCTTTTTCAGAGGAGCTACAGCATCCAAAGTTGTCTTCAATGAGGATGTAAAACTATACATGTGTGAACAATACATTCACACAAATGGCCCAGGCAGTTCTGAGTATTCAGATCACAAGATCTGCATGTTTTTGAACTGTGTGAGGAAACTGAAGCCCTCAGAGGAAACCCACACAGACACAGGGAGAATAAACAGTCTCTAAACTGAAAGTGTCATGCAGTTTTTAAACCCACATTCTTCTTGCTGCGTTGACACTACCAACCGTTGTGCCGTCCAGCAGCAGCAGCAGCAGCACACTTTCAGTCCGGATGTGATGGGAACCTGTTACTACAGTTCATTCATGAGAAAGTTTTCACACAAATGAGTTCTTTGTCAGGACACAGAGGTGGCTGAAACTTTCAAGATATGTTTGTATGATACGTATATGATTCAAGACACCGTAGATATGTGCATTTAGCACAAAGCTGCTCAATGTAAAGGAGAACCTGAAACTGCATTAAATGACAACAATTTTTCTCAAGAAACCTAATTAACATTTTTCTTTTCCATTTCACATCTGAGTTGGAAGAAAGTCTCCATTTGGTGGTTTTGCTTTTTCGTTTACGTGGTTGATTGTGTGATACATTATTTTCTTGTCATTCAGCATAACAGCATCATGCAAACTAACCACTAATATGGAGGATCAGAGCTTTTGAACACAAACATGAGACAAATATTTTAATTTTTTTGCTTTGTGTAGCAGCAAAGTAATGACAGGAAGACAAAATAAATGCTGTAATTCCATGAAGCACAAAACTGTCAACAGTGTCAGAAAAGTCCACATCCTCGAAGTTACATCAGACCTGTTTCCGGTGGGAGTTGGACTCTGCTAGGGCTGCCCCTTGTCACCAAATCCTGTTTGTGATATTCATGGACAGGGTTTCAAGGCTTAGTCAGGGACTGGAGGGTGTCCAGTTTGGTGACTTCAGAGTTGCATCTATGTTTTTTTTGGAGATGATGTGGTTCTGTTGGCTTCATCAGGCGGTGACCTCTGCTGCACACTGAGCAGGTTTGAGGCAGAGTGTGATGGGACTGGGATGAGAATCAGCACCTCCAAATCCGAGACCAAGGTCTCTGTTGGAAAATGGAGGATTGTCCCCTTTGGGTCAGGAGAGAGTTACTGCCCCAAGTGGAGATGTTTAAGTATCTCAGGGTCTTGTTCACGAGTGGAGGCAAATTGGAGTGGAAGGTTGATAGATGGATTGGGGCGGCATTTGAAATTTTACGAATGTTGTACTGGACCATCATGGTAAGGAAGAAGCTGCACTGGAAGGCAAGGGTCTTAATTTTCCAGTCGATTTATGCTCCTATCCTCACCTATGGTCATGAGATTTGGGTAATGTATAAAAGAATAAACCAGTGGATACAAGCGACAGAAATGAGATTCCTCCGTTGGTTATCTGGGCTTACACTTCTGGACAGAGTGAGAAGCTCAATTATCCGGGAGGGACTCGGAGTAGAACCGCTACTTCTTCACCTGGAAATGAGCCAGTTGAGGTGGTTCAGGCATCTGGTGAGGATGCCTCACTAAGGAGGTCTTCCAGGCATGTCCAACCAAGAAAAGGTCCTGGGAATTACCCAGGACATGCTGGAGAGATTATATTTCCCAGCTGACTTGGAAACACCTTGAGATCCCCCGGGAAGAATTACAGGACTTGGACGAAGATAGGGAAGTGTGGGGTGAGCTGTTGGCTCTGCTGCCACTGTGACCTGGACCCAGATAAGCAGCTTAAAATTAATTAAATGAATGAATTATTTGCATTAACTGCATTGCATTATTGCATTGTGGGTTAACGGTCATCATTTTGTGGGACACACAACACAATAACAAAAGATAATAATAATAACCTTTATTTAAAAAAGGTAGAATCCCACTGAGATTGAAACCTCTTTTGCAAAGATGACCTGGCCACGAAAGGCAGCAGCACACGTCATAATGGAAGGAAGGAAGATAGGAAGATGCTACCATCGTGGACCACAGCAAAAATTACTAAATTAACCAAGAAAGAGTGGGAAAATTTACCTGAACTGATAATGAGAAGAGCAAGTTAAAGATTCTCTTGACACTTAACAAGAAGGCAAAGCAGCTGTACATTGAGAAGATAAATCAACACAGAATATGATCCAGTAGCCTTAACTTGCTTCCAAATGTTACATTTCTTGTTATTTATCTGTGGTATTATTACCTACACATTAAAATTTAAGAAAATAAAATACACAGAATGTCTTTCATTGATGTAGTAACACAGTCAGCTACTTAGCCAGTCAGCTAATTGAGCAAAGTATATGTAGCTAACTAGTTTACTCTCGTGCTTGGCAGAGTCCGTGCATGTGTGCGGATCAAAGTCGTACAAGTGTCAGGGCTTTAATCCATTAAAGCTATGGTTAGTTTTATTGGGTTATGGTTAGGAGTTATGGATTCAGATTCAGGCGCGCGTCAGTCTCTGTCCATGTCTGCATAAAGTCTGGAGTTGCCTTGACAACAGCAGGCTGTAAGGGAGGGCAGATAAGAGGGGAGCCAAATGCTTCATCAAGGCCGTTGAAATTCTTCTGGAGGAAAAGCAGTTTTATTCTGGAACAAACAGGACAAACAGGGTTGTAAAGGACAATAAGCAGGGAGTTAAAGAGCAAACTTAACTTCCCCCAGAATGACAAGAACAGGAAGTGATCGCAGCCCACAGTGATTCCCATTGAAAATAATGGAGAAACAAGCTGAGCTTCTTGCATGTTTACATAAAACAAAAACAATAACAATGTCTATGAACCCAGATAATATATTCAGAAGAGTTTTAGGCACAATATACAAAGAGTTGTATATTGCGATGCATTTCTCAATGTAAATGATATCGCACAAAGCGGCGAACTCTCCAAAGATTTGCGAGATTTTGCGGGATTTGAAACCTCAATAGTGAGAATGCAGACTTAAAAGACTTTAAAGAAAATAAGGATTAAAGACAAGTTATAGTTGGGGTTATGGTAGGGAATCAATGCCTGAATTCATACCATGTTCACCCTCGACCCCAATCTGTGAGACCTCCACAGGAGTCAGACACAACAAACTGGTGAAATGCCTGCCTTTTCAGTCGTGACCATCAGAGGGCGGTGTGGAAATAGGGACATAGTTGTTATGTGACAAAAGCTTCAACAAAAGCTGTGAGTATTCAAGTTATCTTCAGGTGTACCTTATTTGGTGATGGAGTCTTCTTGTTTTATTAATGGACAAAATAATATTCTCCTCCAACATCACCCTGCTTGTACAACTCTGTTGTGATGGTGACGTATGAGCCCACCGAATCAGCACCGACCAAGAAGGTGCTATCACTGCTTCACAGTCAACAAATGTGCTTTGATCCAGGTGCTATTTTAAGTGGGTGGAATTAAAAAGAGGAACTGGACAATTAAGATTACTATCACCCCAAGAGGACACAAGACAAGGGTAAAATTAAATCATCTCGCACAAAGTCAAAGAAAGAGATAACACCTGATGACACCAAAATTGAACTAAGGAGCATTTCTCCAATCATTTTTCAAAATACATGGTGTACTTCTACGAGTTACTCTTTACACCAAAAAAAAAAAAAAAAACACCAAAGAGGCAGGAGTGATTAAACCTCTGCTGTCCTACACAGGTTCACTGAGGTATTGAATAAAATCTAAATGCTCTATCTAATAAAAGGTTGAGTCATAACGTTTTCATTGGAAATGAATGAGTTTTTCAAAGTACTTCTTTTTGAGCACTGAGACATGCCCACACCAAGTAACCTCACATGAATTCAGACTGTCGTGCTCGCCAAGCTGAAAACCAAAACAGACATATAAGACTTTATATTCTTGCTTCCCAGTCCTGCAGCTAATTTTCCAAAATGTTGCATTACAACAAGTTTCAAACCTATTATTAAAAAAACAAACAAACAAAAAAACCCATCATGGACGTGAGAGAAAAAGTAATGTACCTAAAAGCGTTGATGGAGAACACCGCGCCTTCAAGTACAAATAATAAAAACACACATTTGATCTCTTCATTACACAGTTGAGTTCTTGCACAAGGATGAGGAAACTGAGCCCATCAGTGCGTGTTCCTGATCGCTCAGTTACCATGTGCCTTGACTTGCTGGAAAATAACCAATATTGGCTTTGCTTCCAAACTCATGTCGACTCATGTTTAAAGAATGCTGAATATCCAGGAGTCATATCAAATGCTTTGATTCCTGTAAGCACACAAAATGATTTTAGACCATTTACCTGTCATTTTTCTGTTCCTTTCTGCACACTGTGCAAATTCAACTGTGAGAGTTGGAATATGACAGTGAGGGACTCCACTAACACAGAATGCACCGTTTTTCTCATTTTGCTGAAAGTTAAATGGAAACCAAAAAAGAAAGATAGAAGATCTGTGTGTGTGTGCTTTTTTCCTTTTTGCTTTTTAATTCCACTGCAGCAGCCTCACTGCGTTTTCACCGATACTCAGCATTTATACAAAAATATCTCTCCCCTGGCAGTTTACCCGCCCACCTTCGTTTCCGCCACAGCACCAAGGCGTGTGACGTCACAGAGTGCACCATGTGATCCGCCCACACAGTAATTTGCAGTGATGGATGGGGCTTACCTGTGACGCACAAACCTACTGTGTGTCACCCCGCAGAAGACTCAACACTGGCAGTGACGGAAACAAGGAACGTCCTCTTTATTCTCCTCTTTGTGGTCCAAAATATTAATGTGTTGTTGCTTTGATAATGGCTCTGTGCATCTGTGGAGACAAAATGACAGAAATGTCACTTACATTAAAGGAACACTTCAATCTTGTGATGACAAAATGCTTTCATTCATTTGATGGAATCACATGTAAATAAGTATTCACACCCTTTGCTCAATATTTTATTGATGCACCTTTGCCATCAATTACAGCCTCAAGTCGTCTTAAATATGATGCCACAAGCTTGGTGCACCTAACTTAGGGCAGTCTTGTCCATTCCTCTTTGCAGCATCTCTCAAACTCCATCAGGTTGGATGGGGAGCGTCAGTGCACAGACATTTTCAGATCTCTCCAGAGATGATCAATCTGATTCAGGTCTGGGCTCTGGCTGGACCACTCAAGGACATTCACACAGTTGTCCTGAAGCCACTCCTTTGATATCTGTGTATTTAGGGTCATTGTCCTGCTGAAAGATGAACCGTCACTCCAGTCTGAGGTCAAGAGCGCTCTAGATCAGGTTTTCATCCGGGATGTCTCTGTACATTGCTGCATTCATCTTTCCCTCAATCCTGACTAGTCTCCCAGTTCCTACCATTAAAAAACATCCCCACAGCCTGATGCTGCCACCACGCTTCACTGTAGGGATGGTGCCTGGTTTCCTCCAAACATGACACCTGGCATTCACACCAAAGAGTTCAATCTTTGTCTCATCAGACCAGAGAATTTTGTTTCTCATGGTCTGAGAGTCCTTCAGGTGCCTTTTCACAAACTCCAGGCGGGCTGCTGTGTGCCTTTTACTAAGGAGTGGCTTCTGTCTGGCCACTCTACCATACAGGCCTGATTGGTGGATTGCTGCAAAGATGGTTGTCCTTCAGGAAGGTACTCCTCTCTCCACAGTGGAATGCTGGAGCTCTGACAGAGTGACCATCGGGTTCTTGGTTACATGCACTGTCAACTGTGGGACCTTATATGTAGACAGGTGTGTGTCTTTACAAATCATGTCCAATCAACTGAATTTACCCCAAGTGGACTCCAGTTAAGCTGTATAAACATTTCAAGGATGATTAGTGGAAACAGGATGCAACTGAACTCAGTTTTGAGTTTCATGGCAAAGGCTGTGAATACTTATATACGTGTGATTTCTTATTTTTTATTTTTAATAAATTTGCAAATATCTAAAAAAAACAAAACTTTTTTCACATTGTTGTTATGGGGTATTGTGTGTAGAATTTTGAGGAAAAAAATAATTTCATCCATTTTGGAATAAGGTTGTAAGCAGTAATGCCAGTACTGCATTATTTAGTAACGTGTTACTCTAATCTGACCGTTTTTTTCGTAACGAGTAATCTAAAGTGTTAATATTTTCAAAACAGTAATCAGATTAAAGTTACGTCTCCAGATCACTGTGCGTTACGATTATTTTTGTATTTAATACAGTACAAATCATAGGTGTCCAGTCACACAGTGTTAATTCAACTCTCTGCAGGTGTTAAACTGCATCCATGAGTTTGTGGCAAATGAGAAAAAGAAGAAATGTCCACATGTACTATACGATAAAAACACCATCGCTGTTCACGTTGGGCATTTACAGGAATAATGTTACACACTTCCACCAGCACGTTAACAACACATTCTACAGGATATCACATGACACAGTAACACAACATAAACTGATCAAACTCCCAAGTTTGGAGCTGGTTCACGGACAGTCGTCACTGATGCTTTATCTTCAGAATTGGAGTGAAACCTGCATTGTTCTGTCCCTCGCTGAGAATGAAGTCTGAAGTGAAACGGTTAGCACACACACACACACACACACACACACACACACACACACACACACACACACACACACACACACACACACACACACACACACACACACACACACACACACACACACACACACACACACACACTTTAGGAGTTGTTCTGGGGACATTTCCATCAAAAATGAAATTAATCAATTTGGTCTTCAAATGGGCAGCATCGTGACTTAGTGGTTAGCACTATTGCCTCACATCAATAAGGTCATGGGATCGATTCCCACCTATGGCCTTTCTATGTGGAGTTTGCATGTTCTTCCTGCGTTTGCGTGGGTTCCTTCCAGGTGCTCCAGCTTCCTCCCACATCCAAAGACATGCAGTAAGTGTCCAGTTCAGGTTAGGTGAATTGGAAACTTACTTACGTCCAAGGTTGGGTAAGATTACTTTGAAATGTAATCCAAAAGTAATCAGATTACAAGTAATCCAAATGTCTGTACATACATACATGTAATCCACATGTATTCTTTCAAAGTAATCCTACCCAACCTTGCTGACGTCCTGGTTCAGGGTGTACCCCACCTCACACCAACAACTACACACTTATGTGTTATTCGTTAACATTATATAACGGCTGAGTGGATCTTTGTCATTTGATTGGTGGTTTGTATGTCACATGACATGGATTATTCATACCATTTGCCACTGTGTTTCATTGACCATGTCATAGTTCTTTTGTTAGTGTGCAATTTTGTTGCTATATGAAATTTGCTATTACACCGTGCATGCAGGCTCACACAACCGGGGGCGGTGTTTAGGTAAACATAGCGGAGTTTGTTTTGCTGACGGACGACGATTTGAAGGAGCTAATTGATGCTGCTAATTCTTCTAACACATAAAACAAATCCACCACGCTGTCTGGGGGCATGAAGAGCTGTTAGGATGAAGAGGAGGAAGTTTGAAAAGCTGGTCAAATTTCTAACATGATTTTTCACTGGACTGAGGAACTACACAAAGCCTTTTTTGAAGAAGAAGAACACAAAGTCAGTTTACAGCATCACAGGACTGTTTTGGATGTTGAACTCAACATTACAACTCAACTCAACTTTACAATTCAACTTTACAAGTTGAGTTGTAATGTTGAGTTCAACATCCAACACTTGTAAGAGCTCTTTATGTTAAAGAGAGGTAGCAAGTGGACATAACTAAGCGTGCTGCAATGTTTTAGAGTGTAATAACTATTTGCAAGGTCAACAATAAGCCATCTCACAGGGGTCAACGGTCACGGGACCCAAGCACCAGTTTACTGCAGGCTTAAACAATACGGCTGGAGTTTGCATGTCTGCTTTCTTCTTCACTACTGTCACAGTTACCCTTGTTTTTGCTCAATCTTGTGTGGCTGAATGCTACTTTTTCCTCTAAGAAGTTGATGCTGACTACACGGGGCTGCGTAACTAGTTAGCATGCCGTAATCTCGTTCCTTATCAGAATTAACCAGACAAATCGCTCCACCAACTAAGAACAGTGGGAATAAATACCGACAGGAGCTGATGAGAGCAAAAGAGTGATCGATCTGTTCATCCTTTCTGTGTCCGGGCCGGGTGAGGTTTCCCGTGTTGAGTCAAGTTAATCCGCAGGCCCCTGGCGGAGCCCTTCCATCTCCACCTGTCTTCCCAGTACACCGGACGCTGCCCAGCAGGTCCTGGGAATAATGCCGCAGGATCACTAGTTGTCATTGCTTATGGTCGGAACTACGATGGTATCTGATCGTCTTCGAACCTCCGACTTTCGTTTCTGATTAATGAAAACATTCTTGGTCCAATAATTTCACCTCTAAACCCCAGCCGTCCCTCTTAATCATGGGCCCAGTTAAGAGAAGAAAATCCACGAGATAGAGCTGCAGTCCTACATGCTCACATGCGTCAACATGTTTACACTTCACCTGAATTTAAGGCTTAAGGCGCAGTTAAAGCTACACAGGTCCCATAACATGCATGATCAGGCTGCCTGGGTTTGGTAGCCAAGCGAGAGTGACACTAGGAGTTTGCGCGTCCACAGTACTAATGCACAATTCGCTTATAGAAACTTTCAGGGACCCATGATCCTTGGTATGCATGAGGGAGTTCTGGTTCAGCTGACCCGCCTGTAAACAAAGAAAATGACATCATTTCTCATCATGCATGAGAAAAGAAACACAAACCAGCATGAAATGCAGTCACTGAAGACATCCAAGTGTAAATTAAGGTTTGTATAAATGTTTGTTTTTTATGAAATCCCATGAGGAATCACCCAGATTATGTGCCATCAATATTCCTGTTCCAGATGGTCGTTAATTTTCTTATAACTGTGAGGAAACAACGCATCACTGTGCAACAACATGTTACTGCAGGAACGTAATCCGCCACACGCACGAAGCATCATGGGACCCTGAAGTCAAGAAGTGACTTTCAGTTGACTGTAGGCGTGTGTGTGTCACCTCTATGTGAGTGGCATCAGCCTAGGTCTGCTAGGATAGGCTCCTCCCCCTGGGAGTCTTGATTAGAGAAAGCGGGTGCAGAAAATGAATGAATGAAAGAATATGACTACATACAGACAGACACTGCCTTCCCACTGACTGCATCGGTTTTTGTTTTTTGTTTTCTCATTCAGACCCGTCATTGATCTTACGAATGTGGAGCAGAGTGAGACCTCACTGTTTTCCTGCGCTCTGTGGTTATTAAAAAAAAAAAAGGACAAACGTCATTTCTGGCACGCACGCGCTCTCGGGTGACGCTTCGTGACGTAGGAGGATAAAAACGCTCGAGGCGGCGCTCATGAACGCGCTTCGGTCTCAGGTCCAGAAGAGAAAATTTTCGTCGACGTTTTCTCTCAACATCTGAGACTCTTCCTCCATTCGGTCTCGTTCCTGGGGGGTTATGGGCAGCGGTCCGTGAGCCGGAGCTTCGTGTGGTCGAATTCGCGGAAATAATGATGAAGAAGGATATCAACCTGAGTCTGTCGGAGGAGGCGGAGCTGAAAGCCGACAGCATCCTGAGCTCTCCGGACCTGGGTCTGCTCAAACTGGCCTCCCCCGAGTTGGAGCGGCTCATCATCCAGTCCAACGGCATGGTGACCACCACGCCGACCAGCTCCCAGTTCCTCTACCCCAAGACGGTGACGGACGAGCAGGAGTTCGCGGAGGGCTTCGTGAAGGCGCTGGAGGACTTACACAAGCAGAACCAGCTGAACGGAACCTCTCCGCCGGCGGCCGCCTGCCTGGACCTGGACGCCAACATCGCCCCGGTGACCGTGCAGCCCGACCTGCCGGTCTACACCAACCTGAACAGCTACGGCAGCGGACCTCTGGGAACCACCGTCAACTACTCCACGGACACCGTCCCCTTCCCGCCTCCGCCGCAGCACTTAGGCGGAGCTGCGGCCTCTCCGCCGCCGCTGAAGGAGGAGCCGCAGACCGTTCCCGACGTGCAGAGCTTCGGGGACAGTCCCCCGCTGTCCCCGGCCGACACGGACACGCAGGAGCGGATCAAAGCCGAGAGGAAGCGGCTGAGGAACCGGATCGCCGCCTCCAAGTGCCGGAGGAGGAAGCTGGAGCGGATCTCCAGGCTGGAGGACAAAGTGAAAACGTTGAAGAGCCAGAACAGCGAGCTGGCCTCCACAGCCAGCCTGCTGAGGGAGCAGGTGAGCCAGCTGAAGGAGAAGGTCCTCACGCACGTCAACAGCGGCTGTCAGCTGCTGCCGCACGAGGTGCAGGTCCACTAGAGGACCGAGCCGGACTACTGACCAGCGGATAAGCTTCACGGACTGTCTGTGGTGTGTGTGTGTGTGTGTGTGTGTGTGTGTGTGTGTGTGTGTGTGTGTGTGTGTGTGTGTGTGTGTGACCCGCAGGTGTGCTGTTCCGGCCGGAGTCACGAACCATCATTGGTAAATGTACTGGACAGGGGCGTAGCCAGACTTTTCTGAACGGGGGTCCAGCCCAGGTGTAATCAGATCCACAAGGGACTACAGCAGTCTCCTCATAAACCTGATAAAATAATTATATTCCATACATACACTGCTGCATATGTAATGGTGAAACAAATTTTTGGATGATGAGGCTTTAGAGTTTCATGCCCTACAGTCTCCTTTATGTCATTCGCATCAATAATTCACATTCCTCAGCAGTGAATTTGCAGTGTTTTTCAAAGCTTTTATTTAAGTCATATTGTGCAAAAATTGCTTTTATTGACCTTTTCTCAGTCACTTGTCTCACAATTCTGTAACTACATGCAAAGTAAAAAAAAAAAAAAAAAAATTGGGACTGAAACAACTTGTGAGGTGCAAGGTGTGTTTGTGCACCATTTTTAAAAAATCCACAAAGAAAACATTCCACAAAAATAATGAAAAGCTTTCAAATATCTTAATTTGCAGTTATGAGTGCTAAACATTATACTGTAGATCAAACATAAATATAATGTGTGACTATTCTTTACATTTCAAACTAAATTCTTTTGGGTGACCTATCCCATGGTTTTACAAGACTATGTTCATCATGTCAGTATTCATTGATCATCAAACTTTCTTTGTCGTCTTTTATGGAATCATGGATTGGGTTTTAAAGTAATCTTTTATGTTACTTTAGCAAAATAGACAAAATTTCTTCTTCCATTTGATTTTTGTGTGTGTGATTTAACATCTGTAAACTTAAAATCTGGTCTATTACACTAATGAACAAAAATAAAACAATTTATATAAACCATGAGAGTGCTTGAACACAGTTTTGCACAGCACTGCAGGGATGAAGGGAGCAGTGTTAACTTGACAGATTTTTTTAATGGAGTTTGGTTTGGAACATACTACATACCAGGGCTACATCCTCCACATGCATGGGCTTCTGGACATGCAATTAAAAATAATAGTGATGGGTTGTATCTGTGCACATGTAGTCTCTAATATAAACAACCCAATTTTCAATATTTTTGCAGTGATATGTACATTTGTGTCACAGCTAAGAGGGTGCATTGGTCTCTGATGTGCCAGGGATAATCATGTATAGCTATTTTTACACATTTCTGTGGGGAACAGTTTGCATGTTGTTGACTAAATTTGTGTCAAATTGCAGTGTTATTCAACATTGTTGAACATTTTATAACATTTCTATTTTTATGCCTTTATGCATGTGTTCTTGTTTTTATTGTGTGAACTGGTGTTTTACGGTTTCTGTACAGCCTACTGTTGGAGGCATTGCTGCTGTGTTTTGAATTAAATGCTGCTCTGCAATAAAATAAATACCTTGTTTCCTCTATTACGGTGATATAAACTGTAAAATACAGACCATTGGAAATACATAAAATCCACTACTGAGATAAGTCATGATATACTTTTTTTGGATGGGCTCACGGGAAAGCCCCAGAGTGCTATTTTTGGCGGCTAAATTAGGACTTGAGTGTAACTGGTGGAACTGGGACACGAAAGAAACATAAAGTGAATAATTGATGGCTGTTAACCCCAAAACGTGAATCAGTTGCAAATCGTGAATTAAACGCAAACCGTTAATTGCAAAATGTGAATACTGAAAAAATACGCCACAAAACGTGAATATCATTCATATTATATATATTTTTCAGTTTAAGTAGCTTATGGATTTCTGTTTACAGATCAATTGCTGCAGGGAATCTTGATTGCAAATCCTGTCACCGCAAAAATTATTTTTTATTTTTTTGGTGGGGTCACTACAGCTGGTGAGGTGGGGAGGTGATCCAAGCAGCTCTCGCTTCTGGTGTCAAGCGCCCGGCCCCGCTGAGTGTGTCTCGCTCTGGGGACAGTGTCAGGTGAGGAGTTTGACTGGGACAGTTCACCATGTCAAACTCACAGAGGACAGACCCCCCCGGTAAACGGCTCAATAATCTTAGGAGAAATGTAGAAAAACAAACAGCACTAGTTTCTAACCTCAGAAAGGTAGACAACGAGCTACAACCTTATTTTTATCCATCTGAGCTGGAAAAATAATATTGACCTGAACGAGCAGGCAGCTGTGAAATGGAAGTGTAGGGACCATCTGCAAAGTGCAAAAACAAGACACCAGAAAAATATTCAATAAATTCAGATGTGGTTTCACCAAATTCCCTGCAGACATCAGTGGGGTCCTGCTTGTTATATTACAGCAGTCAGTTTGAAAAAATGTGCAAAAATGGAATTTTTTTGATTTTATGACTTATTTTAATGGTAAAAAAAAATCACTAAAATGTGTGCTGAAAATTTTGTGTCACTAAACTGTATAACATTGACACCAATGAAAATGTAAACAATAAAAAACATTCTCCAAAGTTTTTCACAATGACATTTTTTTTCCAAACCTCAGATTTTGGGCCAATATTTCATGTTTTAGAAGTCTGCAGTTATTCAATATATGAGGGTAAATAGGAAATGTGAACAGTGGGATGTGTGGGCTTGTTCAGGTAGGCGCCTGAAAGGAGGCTTTTTATTGGCAATAGATTAATGAAGGTTTGCTGCTAATCACCGGGTCCTGCAGCCCCACCCCTCCCTGGTGAATTAGGTAACAGAATTCACCAGCTGCTTTAAAAACATGCTGTATTCGGGCTCCCAGGACTCTCTAATGCATGAGCATAGTCAATATTATGTTCGTCAGAATGGCCAATTCATTAAAATGTCTTTCATCACAAAAAATAAATCCCAGATAACTCACCCGTTTTGGTTGTTTTTTGTTTTGTTCTTTTCTCATTCGATAAATGTGTTCCTTGTAATTTGTTTTAATTTCAGGTGGGTATTTAACCAATTTTCTTCAAAAAGGGTTATGGGCGATGGGCGAATTCATATAGCTGAGTTACCTGTTCTACACATGGGTAATAGAGAAGAATTTTAGACATGTCATTGTATATTTCATGTCACTTTAGTTAAGGTGTAGTAAGTTGCATTTCATTGTACGAGGTCTGCTGGACTCCGAAAAATGATGCCTACCTCTTCCACCATTCGGAAGATTCAGACGGCTTTCGGTGGCTTTTCAGTCGTGTGACTATCCGAGAAATTGTGGAAGAGGTGGGCATGTCACAACATGTCCTGTGAGGCTTCAACACGGTAGCGCTTTTGCTCCGCCATCAGCTTTGTGCCGAAGCCATCGGCATGAATTTCACTGCAACTCTTTTCATGGCCAAATCTTCTGTCACAGTGGAATGTGCCGAAAAAGTGCTGATGTCCACCTCTTCTGCAATTTCTCGGATAGTCACACAACGGTCCACACACCACAGGGTTCACTTTGGAAATGATCTGGTCATTTCAGCATGTTGATGGCCACCCGGAGCGCAGCTCACTCTCCAATGTTGTGCGGACGTCTTTAAACTGGTTGTACCGCTCCTTAATCTGTATGTATCTGTATGTGCGTGAAGGTTCAAAGTTGGCTCATGCAAGCACACGTGATTCAAATCCATCCGGTTTTTGAAAAAAATTAAAAGGTCGGATACTTTTCTAACAGACCTCGTACGAACAGACCTCTAAATCGTTCAGACATTTAGTCGCAATAAAAATCCGACGAGAGGGGTGTACCACTGCTCAAACAAAGCCTGCTCACAGGCAAATGACGCAACCGACAGGCGTGAAAAAACTCATGCATGCGCACGAAGGTTCAAGCTTGGCTGATGCAATCACACATGATTCAAATCCATATGGTTTTTGAAAAAAATAAAAAGGTCGGATTCTAACAGACCTTGTATGTATGTAGTCATCATTAATTTTCATTGAGCAATTTGTGATATTCATGAGACTCAAATGAATGATGTGTATGTGTGCATGTTAAAAGAATTGGCAGCATCAGTTAGCTCAATCAAATCATCGTGCCGTTGTCCCCTGCCTGCATGCGCGTACACACACACGCAACCGGGTCGGTGGACTGTGTACGTCCTCAGTGCAGCGAAAAAAAAATCACGTCAGAAATGAGTCCAGCTTTTCATTCTTTCTTCCTGCTAACAGCCTCCAGACAGCACAGTGGATTTGTTTTGTGTGTGTGTGTGTATGTGCGTCAGTTAGCTCAATTAAATTATGTCTCGGGAGAGTCGTTGTCCCTCGCGTTCACTCACACACAACCTGGTCGGTGCTTGTGCATGCATGTATGAGGGTAGGCTGAAAAGTTCTAAGGCTGACTATGATGCAGTTGTCGAATTGAACAAATTCAGGGTTATTTTTCTACATAGTCTCCCTGTAACTCCACACACTTCTTCCAGTGGTGCTTGAGTGCTTCGATTCCCTTGGCATAGAAGCTTTCATCTTGAGAGTCAAAATAGTCCTCAACGGCAGCCATCACCTCATCATTGCTCCGATAGTGCTTCCCAGCCAAGTTTTTTTTCAGGTTTGGGAACAGATGAAAGTCCGAGGTTGCCAAGTCAGGGGAGTATGGTGGGTGATCTACCAGTTCAAATCCACACTCGTGGATAATGGCCATGGCCACTGTTGACTTGTGAGCTGGGGCATTGTCTTGATGGAACAGCACCCCTTTCATCAGCTTTCCTGGTCACTTCTTTTTGATAGCCTTGCGTAACTGTCTCAGTAGGTTAGAATAGTATTGTCCATTTATGGTTTGTCCCTTTTCAAGATAGTCCACAAACACAATGCCCTTGGCATCCCAGAAAACTGAAACCATGACCTTCCCTGCAGACGAAACGACCTTAGCCTTCTTTGGAGGTGGTGACCTTGGGTGTTTCCACTGCATTGATTGTTTTTTTGTCTCTGGTTCAAAGTGGTGAACCCAACACTCATCCTGGGTAAGAAAACGTTCCATGTAATTGGCTGGATCCTCTTCAAATTGCGCCAAGTTTGCCTTCGACATGACTAGCCTGGTGCGTTTCTGATCAGGCGTCAGAAGACGTGGCACCCACCGAGCTGACACCTTTGACATTCCAAGTTCTTCATGCAGAATGTATTCAATTGTCTCATGGGATATTCCCACAGCACCTGCTAGCTGATTAATCGTCGATCGTCTGTCGTCCATCACCATTTCATGAACAAGGTCAATGCTTTTCTGGGTTGTGGCTGTTGCAGGCCGCCCAGACCTTGGGTCGTCTTCAAGGCTCTCTCTGCCCATCTTAAATTCAGCTGCCCACTTCTGCACTGTAGATATGGAGGGAGCTTCATCCCCTAATGTAGCAACCATATCCGCATGAATGTCCTTGGGCTTTAACCCCTTCTTATGCAGGTACTTAATCACACCATGATGCCAGATTTTGTCCATTTTTGCCGTTTCCCTCTACCACGAACTTTCAAACTTGGTTATGAAACACAAACTACCTCACAACCTGGAAGAAAAAAATGCAGTTAGTCATTAGAAGAGTTGAACTTAATGCATGCCAAGTTTTATTGAAATGGCATTTTTCCTTCTTGGTGAGCCTTAGAACTTTTCAGCCTACCCTCGTACTACCAAAAAAAGACTGTGTATGTCTTCAGTGCAGCAAAAAAAAAAAAAAAAAAAAAAAATCACATCAGAAATGAGTCCAGTTTTTCATTCCAACTTCCTGCCAACAGCCTCCAGACAGCACAGTGGATTTGTTTTGTCTGTACGTACGTGTTGTGTGTGCACACGCATGTGTGGGCGTGCATACATGAGCATGCACGAGGACATGTGCGCGCGTGCGTGTGTGCAGAGTGCAATGGTACCAAACGTATGGAACCAAATTTGCACTCTAAATGGAACCAAGCCGCACTCTAAATTAAGATTAAGATGCCTTTTATTGTTACTGAATAAAATTCAACAAAATTTAAATTGCAGCTTCTCCTTGTCTAGCATAAAACCTCATACAACAATTTAAGACAAGGGACAAAAAAAACGCATTCAACTATATACACAGAGAATACAGTAGGCAAAGAAATGCAGCAGGGGATATCAAAAAGTGCTATATGCATAGCAGCTCTATAGATAAAAGTGCTGTGTGCATGACAGTTCTATAAACAAAGTGCAATATGCCAGGAGTTGCAGACCCTCTAAATAAGTAAATAAATAAATAAAAAAATAAAACAGGCCAGATATACTGAATACATGATTATAGTCCCTAAAAAGGTGTGTGTGTGTGTGTGTGTGTATACGTGCATATGTGTCAATAACTACAGAGTGGTGAGGTGTATATGAAAAACTATAAGGGAGGGGGGCAAGGGCTAATAGCTCTAACAGCCCTAGTAAAAAACTGTCTCTCAGTCTATTTGTAGTGACCCTTATATTCCTGTAACACTTGCCTGATGGAAGCAGTACAAACAGTCTGTGGCCCGGGTGACTGGGGTCCATAGTGATAGATTTGGCCTTTTTCTTGACACGACCCTCATAAATGGAGTCCAAGTCTGGGAGGGGGCAGGCAACAATGCCCTGTGCTGTCCTCACCACCCGTGCCAGACTCTTCTTCTCCTGGGCCGTACAGCTACCGTACCACACAGTCACACTGAGGCAGAGGATGCTCTCTATCGTGACCCTATAGAAGTTTGCCAGCAGTCGGGAGGATAGTCCAGCGCGTTTCAGTTTCCTGAGGAAGAAGAGCCTTTGTTGCACCTTCTTCACCAGATGGGAGGTGTTCATGGACCAAGACAGATCAGATGTAATATGGAGGCCCAGAAATGTGATGTTATCCACACGCTCCACCACTTCTCCGCCTATGAGGAGGGGGACGTGGTCCGTTTTCTTGGCCCTCCTAAAATCCACAATGACCTCCTTAGTCTTCCCTGTTTTCAGTGTCAGATTTAACTGAACACCACTAAATTAGCCGCTGGACATCCTCTCTGTAGTGGGTCTCAATATTATCTGAAATGAGACCCACTACTGTGGTGTCATCTGCAAACTTCACAACTGTGTTTGTGGAGTGGATGGCAATACAATCATGTGTACAAAGAGTGAAGAGGGCTGGACTAAGCACACAGCCTTGTGGAGTGCCTGTGTTAAGGACCAGAGAAGACGATGTAAGGTCACCTATTCTCACCACCTGAGACCTATTGGTGAGAAAGTCTCTGATCCAATAGCACAGCAGCACAGGCAAACCCAACTGGTGTAGCTTCAGTGTCAGCTTGTCTGGAATGACTGTGTTAAAAGCTGAGCTGAAGTCTACAAATAGCATCCTAACATATGTGTTGGGGTGCTGCAGATGAGTCAGGGCTGTGTACTGTTGGGAAAGTGTAGGTACACGGACCCACAACAGGGGGCGCAAATGAACGGTCAATGGAGTAGGTCAAATAACAACACTTTACTGTTGTGAATGTGCACAACCAATACAACAGATTACAACAATGGTCAAAAGTCAATTCACAAAGATGTCGTGTGGGCAGGCTCGAAGATAGGGGACGTCTGTCCAAGGCAGAACCGGAACCACACGATTTCCTCCGCCACCAGACCCCGGGAATACTGGAGCCGCCAAGTCCCGAACTCCCAGGTGGCCACTGCCTCCGCGTGTCGGACCTGGTACTGCTGGCGAGGAACAACAAACAATTAAATGTGGGCGCGTTTGCACCCAGCAATCCACACGGCAGGAAAACTACCTCCACCTCTCGTTGGATAAGGAGTCCACACTAACAATGCACTAGTCACAAGAAATACTGTCAAAACAGTCAGCTGAGGTACGTTACCTTCCAGGTAGAACGATATCTCGGCAAAGAGGTGGAGACATCGTCCTGCTGATATACTCCTGCCATCAGATGATTGGTAACAGCTGTTGCAGGTGATGCGTGACAGCTGTCACCCTGGCTGCTCCTGTGAGGCGGCTGCGCCCTCTGGTGCCTGAAGCCCGCACTCCAGACAGGGCGCCCTCTGGTGGGGGGCCAGCAGTACCTCCTCTTCTGGCGGCCCACACAACATGTACAGAGTGATGGAAACAGCATCTCCTGTTGAACAGTTCCCTCTATAAGAGAACTGAAGGCTGTCCAGGTCCGCAGGAATGAAGTCTCTAATATACCTTAGAAGAATCCGCTCAAAGCATTTCATGATTACCTTGGTCAGAGCAACAGGCCGGTAATCATTCAGGCAGGTGATGGATGTCTTCTTTGGTATCGGTATTATGATGGAGGACTTGAGGCACCCAGGAACCTTGGCCAGGCGCAAGGACAGATTGAAAATATCTGAAAACACTCCTGCTAATTGATTAGCACTTGTTCTCAGAGCCCGACCCGACACCCCATCTGGTCCTGCAGCTTTGCGGACGTTAATTCTCTGGAATGTAGACATCACCTGATGGTGCTGCAGGACAAGGGGCTGATGCTGCTCCTCAAGTTGGGGTAAATGTACAGCCTCCCTGCTGTTTGAAGTGTCAAAACAGGCAAAGAAGTTGTTCAAAGTGTCAGACAGGGTGGGGTCATGGCTGGCCATTTGGTTCTTGCGCTTATAATCCGTCATGGTCCTGATGCCTCACCACATATTCTGAGGGTCCTTGTTATTAAAATGCTCCTCTATGCGCTGTTTATACCAGAGTTTTGCCTGCTTAATTCCACTCCTCAGTTCAGATCGAGCCCTGCAGTAAGCCAGCCTGTCTCCAGCCCGATAAGGAGCATCTTGGGTCTTCAGCAGGGACCGTACTGTGCTATACAACCATGGTTTCTGATTGG
Organism: Thalassophryne amazonica; assembly: GCF_902500255.1. NCBI lineage: Eukaryota > Metazoa > Chordata > Actinopteri > Batrachoidiformes > Batrachoididae > Thalassophryne > Thalassophryne amazonica. Next base: position 61,148,603 of record NC_047112.1, on the reverse strand, counting down.
GAAACTCCTTAATGGTCTTCACAGGGAGGATAGCATCAGTACAGAAATGGATGCAATGCAATGCAACACAAATGGGATGAATTAATCCATGTTATGTGACCAATCAAATAACAAGGATCCACTCAGCCGTTATATAAATAATGTTCTTAGTGTCTCTGCGGATGTTTCCTCAGCTCTATTACATTTCATCCGCTTAGCACTTGGGGTTTTACGATTTAATGCCCCCTGCTTCTTGGGAGGCATATCAACAGTCTGCATGCTCTACACAGCAGGTACATTTTAAGTCAAAAAACGCACACCTTAACTTGCATGCAGTGCGCACTGGCCCGTTTCAGATTCTAGTTAAAGTCCACCCTCACAAGCCGCTACTATGTAGTGAGTAAAGTGTGATGCTTGCGACCTGACCTGAATACCATGTGAACTGTGAAAATAAGGGCTCCAGTGAGTGGGTCGTGATCTAATATATAAGGCTGACTGTGTGTGTGCATGCGTGTTCACAGACATGCGCTTTCAACCTAAGGGCCCCAGTGACGTCCCCCTTGGTGCCCACAGTCATCATACCAAGTTTGGTGTCGATTGCTTAATTACTGTGGCAGTTCACCTCCAACACAAACCGTGCCGCATACATACATTGTCTTTTATGTATATAGATTTTGCGACAAATGATCCAACAAACACTGAGGCGATGCATAAACCAACTATACATGTTGTTCACTAATAATTGGTTCTATGTTCACCTTTGCAAAAAGCAGAGTTAATCATGTCAGTACATAATAGAATCAGACAGTTCTATGTTGCCAGTCTGAACATAAATCTATGTATTGTAGTTTTGGATATACGCAGAAAACACAAAATTCCTATATCTTGAAGGGGATTTGGTTTCATGTCAGAAATGTCTCTGTACACACCATTTTCATTATGAAATAATCTCTTTCATCTTTGGGAAATGTTAAGGGCCCCATCACACATAGTACGAATGTGGTCGAATTGTGCATGAAGTGCACATGAAGCAGGAATCGTATGCAATATGTGTAAAATCGTAGCTGCCTCCAATGCCTCGTACACCTTTTGCTACAATTATTTGCGTGCACCAGCAGCTGAAAGACAGAGTGTGCACTGTGAGAGCCCACTGAACCCTTTGGCAGGTGTCTGCCAAATTCCAGCTGACACACACAAACATCTAACACCGCTCGCTTGGCACTTAGAAAATGTGTGGCCATTCGTGCTATTAGCACACTTTCGAGCTGGATGTGAAATTTGTCTAAGTACCCCCATGAGTGTGGCTTTGCAAACAGACACAGTGACACATTGGAGTGTGCGCTGAACTGACAGAGGGTGTGTCCGCCCACAGGAGAGGCTGTGGAGAGCTCTGGTTCTGGACGTCCCAGCTGGAAAACATGTAACATGTTTGGACGGACATGAACTAACAACTGTCCACTGTGACACGTGTGTGTCTCCTTGCTGTCCTTAGATGGACATACATAAAAACATATATCGCTGTTGCAATGGGCTGCAGGGAGCGAATGCATGCCATGTACATTGACAGGCTACCCCAGGTGAAATGGACCGTCAGATCATAACACACAGCAGGCAATATGACTGTCACGTCACCCACATGAGCTCTGTTCCACAGGAAGTCTGTCCTGCGGTGGGCCATCCACAAGACACACATGCCGGGCAGGACACACACGCAGGGCCGGCTGGACATGCTGCCAGCAGATGTGGACATGGTAAGAGCGCCCTGCTTCTCATTAATGTCATTTCATGACTGTACGTCTGTGACCATGGGTCATCTACAGAGGAACAGACAGATCATACTTGTATTGCCCACTTCATAAAAGGGAATCAATAAAGTGCAGTGTTTTTACATGGGGTGTGGTTGTATTTTTCTTAAATACGTCCATGTCCTTCTTGTTATCAGGCATTTTCCCGCACCTTTTACAGGACAGCAATGGTAGCGCAGTGGTAACGTTTCTGGCCAGCTTTTGGATATTGCAGTTTCGAATCCCATGGGACCATCCATCCATCCATCCATTTTTTTCCGCTTCATCTGGGGTCGGGTCGAGGAGGCAGCAGCTCAAGCAAAGCCGCCCAGACCTCCCGATCCACACACACCTCCACCAGCTCCTCCGGGGGAACCCCGAGGCGTTCCCAAGCCAGCTGAGAGACGTAGTCACTCCTCTGTATTAAAAAAAATCAAAAGTACATGCCACCCACAGGATGAGAGTCTCTCAGTCTCTCATCCCGTGGGTGGAATGTATTTTTTATTTTTTTGTAACCACATCACGCAGCTGCTGCACTGTGTTCCCGCTCATGAAAGGCTCATTAGCAGGCTTTTAATAAGCCTTTCTTTGGATTCAGGTGTGCTGGAGCAGGGAGACAACTAAGAGTGTCAGGAAGGTAGAGCTTGAGGACCGAACTTGGGCACCCCGGCCTAGACTTTTTCCTGGTTCTCTCCCTCAGCCCCAACCAGTCCCAGCAGAAGACTGCCCCTCCCTGAGCTTGGTTCTGCTGGAGGTTTCTTCCTGTTAAAAGGGAGTTTTTCCTTCCCACTGTCGCCAAGTGCTTGCTCACAGTGGGTCGTTTTGACCGTTGTGGTTTTTCCGTAATTATTGTTTGGCCTTGCCTTACAGTATAAAGCACCTTGGGGCCACTGTTTGTTGTGATTTGGCGCTATATAAATAAAATTGATTTGATTTGATTTGATTTAGACCAATTTGTGACTTTGTCAAAATCATTGTTACTATATGTTCATTTTTGAAAGGTCCTGTTTCTACAGTTTCACTATTTTCACAATGCACTGTTCTGCCTTATTTTTGGAAATGTCTTTTGAATATTGTGCCACATGGGCCATTTATTACATCTGGTATTTCAAGTATAAGTTGGTCCAGAGATAAACCAACTTGTGAATTTGTTGTCTAAATCAATCATTGTTGTGTTTATTTTGAATGGTCTTGTTGGCATAATATCAAAGCTGTTTTCAGAATCGTGCTTTTGAAATAAAGTCTTTCAGAAACTGGAGTTATCTGAGCTGTTCTTTAAATAAATTATGGGGATAGAATTTGGTAATTCTGAACGTAACTGGGGCAGCAACTGTAGTGGTGGTTAGCACTGTTGCCTCACAGCAAGAAGGTCGTGAGATTGATTACAACCTGATTTCGGTGTGGAGTTTGCATGTTGTCCCTGTGTTTGCATGGGTTCCTCTGGGTGCTCCAGCTTCCTCCCACATCCAAAGACATCCAGATTAGGGGGAAATGGGAACATTAAATTGTCCGTAGGTGTGCGTGCGGTTGTGAATGTGTTGTCTTTCTATATGTGGCCCTGCGACAGACTGACGTCGTGTCCTTTGTGTACCCTGCCTCATGCCCAATGACTGCTGGGATAGGCTCCAGCCCCCTGCGACCCGATCTTGGATAAGTGGTGTGTGTATGTGTGAAGGTAACTGAGATAAAGTGTGGACAGAGGACTCCATAACACTGTATAAGGCTCAGTTGTCTTTATGTTGCATGTCTGACTGGACAAAATTTGACATTTTTCTTAAAACAATAACAAGTGTACATCTAACCACCTGATTCTCAGCAAAAATTAAACTGTTAAAGGAAACACAAACATATCTCACTTTCAAAAGATAATTTGACAACTGTATTAAATACTTTCCACTTCTTATTTCTGATACATGCACCTGAATTGCCCCCATGGGGACTAAATAAATGATCAAATCAAAATTAAAATACAGTTCTTTTAAGTATCATATAAAACGTTGAACCACAATACATAATGTTGAATTATAATCAAGTTATTGTTTTTGCACAAAATTTTCAGCAACTATAAACTAGCTAGCTGCTAAAACAGGTAAAGATAAATGCTAAAGCAGCTAGTTCAGATAGTAAAGTTGTATACATCCTGTTTCCCTCTAATGATATTCACCTTGTGTCCAGTTCAGAAGAAAGTTTGTTGTGGTTCTGATTCCATGAAATGCTTCTTAAATACTTTTCTGACAAGTTAATTTTAATACTTTAATGATGAGTCATGATGGTGGCTCAACCGTGTCATAATGTAGATACTCTCTGCGTCACGGAGCTAATCAATATAGCTTTACTTTGACAGAAACATCCACAAACATGATAAAAAAAGTGTATTTCTTTGGGAAAGTGTAAAACTGACGGGAGGTTAACATTTTAAATTCATAATTATTTAGAAATATTAAAAGTAGACAATTACAAATTAAAAACTATTGATAATGGCTAATTAAATCGGTTAAACGCCACACAGAAACGATTCCTAGAAGTAGAATGAAACTCAAAATGGCAATAAAGTGCATCTCTATACCATAATAATAACAGCCAAACAATTTTAACTGCAGTTCAGGAAATGACTGTGAATGCACATACGAGGTCTGTCAATAAAGTATAGGTCCTTTTTATTTTTTTCAAAAACTATATGGATTTCATTCATATGTTTTTACGTCAGACATGCTTGAACCCTCGTGCGCATGCGTGAGTTTTTCCACGCCTGTCGGTGACGTCATTCACCTGTGAGCACTCCTTGTGGGAGGAGTCGTCCAGCCCCTCGTCGGAATTCCTTTGTCTGAGAAGTTGCTGAGAGACTGGCGCTTTGTTTGATCAAAATTTTTTCTAAACCTGTGAGACACATCGAAGTGGACACGGTTCGAAAAATTAAGCTGGTTTTCGGTGAAAATTTTAACGTCTGATGAGAGATTTTGAGATGATACTGTTGCTTTAAGGACTTCCCACAGTGCCAGACGTCGCGCAGCGCTCTCAGGCGCCGTCGTCAGCCTGTTTCAAGCTGAAAACCTTCACATTTCAGGCTCTATTGATCCAGGACGTCGTGAGAGAACAGAGAAGTTTCAGAAGAAGTCGGTTTCAGCATTTTATCCGGATATTCCACTGTTAAAGGAGATTTTTTTTAATGAAAGACGTGCGGGCGGATTGCAGCGTCGGCTCTGAGCCGCCATGACGCTCCGCCACAGGAAAAACACCTCTGTTGAAAGCCTTAAGGACAAGTTGGAACATGTCCTGCCTGTTAAACAATTTCTCATATACTCACTCCACTGAAAGCCATCAAAAGCCGCCTGGATTTTACAAATGGTTATCAACACGGAGGTGTTTTTCCTGTGCCGCCGCACCGCGCCGGCTGCGTCTCGACGCGCGGACCCGTCTGCACGTCTTTCATTAAAAAAATCTCCTTTAACAGTGGAATATCCGGATAAAATGCTGAAACCGACTTCTTCTGAAACTTCTCTGTTCTCTCACGACGTCCTGGATCAATAGAGCCTGAAATGTGGAGGTTTTCAGCTTGAACAGGCTGACGACGGCGCCTGGGACCGCTGCACGATGTCCCGCTCCGTGGGAAGTCCTTAAAGTGACAGTATCACCTCAAAATCTCTCATCAGCCGTTAAAATTTTCACCGAAAACCACCTAATTTTTCGAACCGTGTCCACTTCGATGTGTCTCACAGGTTTAGAAAAAATTTTGATCAAACAAAGCGCTAGTCTCTCAGCAACTTCTCAGACAAAGGAATTCCGACGAGGGGCTGGACGACTCCGCCCACAAGGAGTGCTCACAGGCGAATGACGTCACCGACAGGCGTGGAAAAACTCACGCATGCGCACGAGGGTTCAAGCATGTCTGACGTAAAAACATATATATGAATGAAATCCATATAGTTTTTGAAAAAAATAAAAAGGACCTATACTTTATTGACAGACCTCGTATTGAGGTACGTTAACTTTTCCTGAAAAATGCCAAATTCCAGCAAACTTTGTCTTGTGAGAATTCAGATTCAGACAGCATGAACAACATCCAGCTCCAGATTATGGACCTCTCCTGGATCCTGGTCTGCTTGAACATCTCCCAAAATCTGTGTGGAGAATATAAATCTCTGTGGTGTCATAAAGCAAAGACATCAGGTTAAACTTTCATCACTTCTGACATCATTCTGAAGAAGAGCCACATCATCACTAAATTACAGTAATTCTTTTCCACAGGGTTATGTGGAGGTATGATTGTGTTATTTGCATTTTAGGACGTAACCATGCAAAAGTAATTCTTTACTTTATCAATTTAGTAATTTTCTGTGCAGAAATGGTTCCCTGTCACTGACAACCACAGCTGCTCCTAATCCATCATCAATCCAGTTTCCATTAACTGTCCAGCAGGTGGCAGAAATGTCTACTGGATATTACACAAGCAAAGTTCATTTTTGGATTGATCTGGTGTGTCAAGTTCACCAGCTTTTAATGGTTTCGTCATCATTACATTCCCTTTGAATATGGAGACGTACAAGATGATGGTAATTACTGCTTTGGGGTTATCGTGTTATAACGATCTGGAGGGGGATGGACTCATCTATCAGTCTTATCTATTAACTCAGGGTTTACAGAGTATATGTCTATACATCTCTAATGCCTTGGAATTTATGATTTTTAGAAATAAATTCTAGCCTATATTGGTGTGCTGTTATCACAGACTTATTGTAACTGGCTTTGACATGAAGATCAGCTAAAAGTGTACATTTTGTACAGAATACTCAACTTGTAATTACTTCCTTTTATTCTATGAATAGATTAACCATTATAGCACTTTGCTATTGTCAAATTTTCAGACATAATTATTATAACATTCAAATCTGCATGAATACTTACCAACGGCCTCACTTCAATTGTGCATTTCTTGCAGTTTTAAGATACAATGCTATAATACACACTGAAAAAGAGAAGTGCAGCAATTTTAAAAAGTACTCCAGTTAATAACCCTCAATTATGTTGACCTAATTAATTTGAAACATTTATACCAACTTGTTTACTTAATTTCAACAATCCTACTAAATTTAATTATCAACTGAAGCTATAGCTTTAGGTTTTCTTCTTTTTTCATTGTATTTCATATGCAAGCTCTCAAAGATACAAACCACAACAAATCTGATAAATTATCATATAATTTATTGGCATTTTTCACTGAAAACACCCTGAACTCCAAAGACTGTTTTGGCTTAAAATGAGAAGCAAAAATAGTAATTTTTCTTAACAAATATTGGACTGGCAGATGTATAATGTCTTTGAAAATTATACTTGATCTTCAGGCTCCAGAACATAAATGTCCTATATTTTACAGTACTTTGTCTTGACAGGCATGTGTTAAGAATAAATATATTGTATACACATACACGACACAGAGGCTGAGGAAACAAGACGGCGTGAACATTAAAGTTGGCAGTATCACGTCACAATAAAGGAGGAGGAGCAGACGCTCTCCTACCTGTCAAGACATTTAACACTTTATGACACGGACACACTCCTGTAAAGACCCACACTGCTGTTTTTAACATGCCTCCACAAACACCTCATATGTGATTTATAAAGGTTTAAGGTTTTTTGACTCAACATCAAATCCACAGAAATCAAACTGAATCCAATTACCAGGAGGAAGCTGCACTACAACTAAAGCTGTAGGGGGCGCTCTTGTAGAACTGCATTTTGTGTTGCAGAAGAGAGACAAAATAGGCTGTTGGAGTTTCAGCAAAATGAATATGGGCTATGATTTGATAATAAAACTTGCAAATAATAACGGAAATCTTTAAAGGTTTGTTCAAAACATTTTTCATATTGTTTATGTAAGAAAAGTTTTAATTTTAATTTCAATGACATCCTGAAACTGAGATTGCACATCAGAGGTCAAGGTGTTAAAATTAATTGCAATTTAAGTAATTTCTTGACATAATAGTAACACTAAAGTATCAAAAGGTCACATACTTTATCAAATGACAGTCTTTTTTTGGTTTTGGATCAACTAAAAATTAAGCTCATATCACTTCTGTCATTGTAAAGAAGCAAAATGTTTGCACAGCATAAATTACTTACACTGCAGAATAATAAAAGATTTAAGCATTTTTATTTGCTATTTGAGATTATAACAGCTTGTTTTCTTTCTTGATTATCACATGAACGGACTTCAGGCTGAAGGACAAATATGTTTGAGTGATTCAATTGAATGGGAAAGTGTGTCCAAACTTTTGACTGGCAGTAAATTCTACTGTACCCGCATTACTGGTAAATGGCTGCCAGGTGGAGATATTGCTCCATTTCAACAGCTTTGAGTGCAGCCTGCTGTAGGGACACAACAACGAACCTGTTGCTTATAGTAGTTAGATGAACCACTTTGGGTTGGTATGGTAAAATGTTATTTCATTATCAAACTCAAATAAATTTGAAATTCTTGTTTTATCTAGATTTGCTTATTTCAAAATAAGTTCTATATAGGCCCTAAGGTCTGTTGGTGGTGACATTATGCCCAGATTTCTTAGTGTGAAACGGATGAGAGTCTACAACCCATCCTGGATGGGGCACTAGTCCCTCTCAAATGACTTCTCCAGCCAAGATCAGTACCCATTTACAGCCCGGCAGACTGGGACAATGCAGATGAAGTGTTTTGTCTAAGGATGCAGACTGTAGTATAACTTGGAATTGATTGCAAATATGTACATTAGCTGCCCAGCTCCTATGTCAGAGAGCTACACAGACTTATGTTCTGGACATAATTACCCTCACCTAAGAGGTCATGTTTTCACCCATGTAGCTTAAAGTAGGTATGTGGAGATCAAGTGATACGAATCGGTGTCTAGATACAAATGTGAGTGATGCGAGTGCATCGATTCTTTTGGTGTGCATCGGTTCAATTGACGGGTGAAATCGCAATGGGTCGGTCACTGCCTGCTTGCATTGATTTTTTTCCGATGCACAATGAATGCTCCATGGACGGAAGCCAGAAAGCACATTTCTACCACAACAAAAACGATGAAGTCAGTAGCCTTTTTGCTTAATTTTTCCCTTATCGGTCCTTCAGTTCTGGACACCGGCGCAGCCATTGTTTTTGAGGGTGTTTATCAGGAAATGATCATTTCTCTAAGTTGATTGCAGACTGCAGCAGGTCTGCTTGAAGCTTGAAGCAACAAAGCAGCGCTTCGACCCGCTGTTCACTGGTTCTCTCCTTTGCTTCATGCGGCAGGTCCACAATTTCTTCATTAATTCCTCTCAAAGCCATTTAAAGATGTCAATTGTGAGTCACCTCTGTGCAGATTAAAGTCACGAACTGGAACTCGTCTTGTTGTGGGTAAGAAACAAGAATCGTCCAACAATCCACACCGGAGTTTTACATTATGGTTCTCTGGCATGAGCACCAGCCGGTGCGTAAACTGAAGTTGTCCATCAGGTAATTGAAATCATAATAATAATAATAATAATAATAATAATAATAATAATAATAATGTCATCTATTTTGTGGGACTAAGTGCACAGCTCCAAAAAGTTGCGCAGATTTCGGTCTCAATTAATAATTTCAGAGCGAATCACCATTTTAAATCAAATGATACCTCTTTCCAAACATTATAATACAAACAATAAAGTACAACTGACCCAAACCGGGTTATTTTCCAAAAATGAGACGTCCTCCGTTTTCTTATGAATAACATCCTGACGTGCAGCAGCTGGCTACAAGAACTCAGCTCAGAGTCTTGTAGCCATGTACATCAAGGATCCAGTGACCATGTACAGATTTTATTGATTTTTATTTATGTCCAGAAATCAAGGATCCAGTGACCAATTTCATATTTATTTACTTTAAGACTCAGTTAAATGTTGTTGACATAGAAAACCTGTAAAGCCTACTTTTAGTACACAGAAAATTCACAAGAGGTATTGATAGGGGAATCAATAAAGAATCAGATTGATAAGCAGAATCGATAATGGCATCGATATTGATAAAATCTTATCAATACCCATCATTAATTGTATCGCACCAAATCGCATCATATCACACTGTGAGGAATTGAATCGCCATGAAATACATATCAAAATGCATCGAATCGGGAACAGGGGTGAATTGTATCACATCGTATCGTCAGTATCGTCGTGTATTCCTATATGTATCATATCGCTGGTAGTGTATCGAATTGTTTTCAGTGATGAGATTCACATGCCTAGTTTACAGAGAATCACAAGGAGACACTGGTTTTTGGTCTGGAATACATATTTAAAATTTGGGGTTCATCCTGATTTTGTAGTGGAAGATGTGATGATTTTGATGCCTGTGGTTGAAGATATATACTCTAAATAGTGCCATTCATATTGCAAAGTATTGTGCAGCATGTCATACACAGCATAATGGGTCTTTAACACTCGGCCTCGCTCACTCCTATCACACATAAGGCTGATGAATAAAGCTTACTAGCTGAGTCAATGAAACACCGTTCACGTGTTTTCTTCTACTGTCTGACCAGCAAAGGTAGGAAATTAAACGTAGTGCTTTCGTGCCTCCCGGCCTGTCTACCTCAGTGACAGGGACAAAACACAAGTACACCAGATGCACTCGGTACACAAAGACTCATCTACACACATTCTCAAGTCTCATCCATCTGATTGCGAAAGAGCAGAATAGACCAATTCTCTTGCACAAAATCTAACAAATTATCTGCTTTAAATGCTGTTAACATTTATCATTTAAATGCTGTTAACATTTATCATTTGTAAAAACTAACACTATAAAGTCAGACTTCGATACAATCATCAGGTTAAAATCTCTAGTGTAAAAATGTACAGCATCATAGGCTGGCAGGTGTGTTTGTGTTTTCTACACTTATGGCACACAGTTATCCCAGTCAAGCATCTGCCTACTACCAAATGAGGCTGAAAACCTAACGGAACACAATCTGAACGGTTTTAACTACGCTGTTGTTTTCTGTAAAACTTGTGCTCCTTTAGTTTGCCTGGCAGCAGCCAGGGAAATTAACACGGCTGGTCTTGGAATTCTAAGAGTTATTTCAACCAAAATTCTTAAAAAGTCCACTTTTTTCAGAGTGTAGATTGAAAAAGTTGTACAACTTGGTTTTCGGAACATACACGGTCAGATTCACTGCAGGTTTGAGGACAATAAGCTCATTAATGTGATTTGCTGGTGATTTAAAGATGTCAATATCCACAGTTTCAACACACGAACGGATCACCAGGGCCTCATTTATAAAACTCATGTATGTACAAAAACAAACAAACAAAAAAAACCATATACTTTCTCTCGTGCATGAATTAAAGTTTAGAAAGGAAGAACAATGGGAAATGAGTACTTCAAGCCTGATAAAGTGAAGTGGAAGGAAATGAATGAATAAATAAATACAGGTAAGGGTAGATGCAATTTAGCACAAAACAGAAACAGCCATTGTCACAGAGCTTTAATTTCTAATCATAAAAATAATTTCTGAAGATGCAACTTTGTTAATTTAGAATGCACAAAGTGAACTGAATGTATCAGCCCTTGTACATATTTGTTAAATGTAGATGCTATACATAGTGAAAGCCCTGTGTCTGTTATTTTTCTAATTTAGTGGCTTTTCTGTTGTCCAAGATTCCAAAAGTGTCATCAACAAATGGAACATACTTCCTTTTCTCCAAACAGAGTCATATTCACATTCAGTGTAATTGTGCTTCTTCTGTGTTTTTCCCTTTTCATTTCCATGTCCTCCGCTGTGTGACAGAACAGATCTGACTTGACAGACACAGAGGGTTTTTTTTTAATGCAAATGATCATTTGAGGGTGTGTCTGTTCATTCATGGGAAAATAGAGGTGCTGAAAGCAGGCTCGTGCGTGTATGTACACTTCGACAATGATTGAGATTCATAAAGGAGAACTATGTGTGCGCACGGCTTTATGAATCTGGCGCAAAGGATGCATATGTACATTTCAGCTTCTGTGCATATCCGAGATTCTACTCAGTTTTTATAAATGAGGCCTGGGGTGTCTTGAAAACAGATTCAAATTTGGAGTCAAATGTATCTGAAAGACAGTGAGATGATGCAAGTTTAAAAAAAATACAGGTCAACCAAATGACCTGTTTCTGTGCCTGTCATTTTAAATGTGATTAACCTGTTCCTGGTCAAGCCACGTGTCCCTTTTGGAAGGGGAGAATCTCCTTCTTTTCCTTCAGAGAACAGAGCAGTTCACTGGGTGTGTCTCACTGAGCAAACAGGAGTTTAAACATGGGCATCTGTTACATGTCACTGAAGTGGAAACTGAGACATTTCAGGTTAAAACAAATGTCTCCATAAACAGGCACAGACATGTGGGACTTTGAGGATGTTTAACATCAAACCCCATTTTTAATTGTAAAAGGCAGATTCAAAACAGATTATACCCAATAAATATTTATTCACATCAGCTTGATTGCACTGCTCAAAGCAAACATACAAACATAAATAGCTGACTGCTTCATTTAAGAAACTAAATGAAAACGTTTAAGCTTATGTTGTCCAAAGCAATGTGAGAATACTGTAATATTTATTCAATCTTTATTTTCATATGTGAATCTTCTTGGCAACAGAATGCATTTTTTATAACCAAAAATAGCCTGACCAGCAAAAAGTTGTTAATTTTGGTGTTTGCCAAGTCTGACGAATCTTCACCCCCTCACGCCTAATGATATAAAATTTGGAGTAAAATGTGACTGTTGATTTCTTGCTCTGTCTTGACTCAAACGTCCTGTGCTGTGTTTTTTTGTGATCAGTAGGCCAAAAGTGGATGAAGCCCTTTGTGTCTGAATAGAAGAGCTGAACGGCAGAGACGGTAAAGTGCTACTGCGAACCGGAGGCACCCTGATTTCTAAAGAAAAATGCTTATCAAGCACAGAAACAAAGACAAGACCAGCTGACAACCAACAAAAATATGGTGCAAAACCAAACCTACTAAAATCATCCCAGGTTAAATAAAATAAAGATCAACCTAATTATATAGGTGCTATCTGTTGTATTTCAGACAAGACTGGGATGCAGTCTTTTCAGTAGTCATCCTCTTATAGTGCTACAAACTGGTCTATACGCATTATTTGATTGCTTCGGTTCCCAAATTTTCAGTTAAAGGGTTTTCATCAAGTGTGGAGACAAGACGGGTTAAAGGAAGAAATTCCCTCTGGCTTAGAGGCAAATCAAACTATACACAGACTGTTTGGGGTCGAGGGTCAGGTGAGGGGAACTCAACATCCGTGCTACATTAGAAATATGTTTCTCTTCATACCCTGAGGTTTAAGTCCATCTATTTTCATCTCATATTTGGTAAAATAACTCATCATTCACCCTTGAAAGGCTTAAACTACAACCCCAATTCCAATGAAGTTGGGACGTTGTGTAAAAAGTAAAAAAAACAATACAATGATTTGCAAATCCTCTTCAACCTATTTTCAACTGAATACACCACAAAGACAAGATATTTAATGTTCAAACTAATAAACTTTATTGTATTTGTGCAAATATTTGCTCATTTTGAAATGGATGCCTGCAACACGTTTCAAAAAGCTGAGACAGTGGTATGTTTACCACTGTGTTACTTCACCTTTCCTTCTAACAACACTCAATAAGCGTTTGGGAACTGAGGACACTAATTAGAAGGAGAGAGCATATTTCACCCATATTGGCCTCTCTTCATTGGCTTCCTGTTAATTCTAGAATAGAATTTAAAATTCTTCTTCTTACTTATAAGGTTTTGAATAATCAAGTCCCATCTTATCTTAGGGACCTCATAGTACCATATCACCCCAATAGAGCGCTTCACTCTCAGACTGCAGGCTTACTTGTAGTTCCTATGGTTTTTAAGAGTAGAATGGGAGGCAGAGCCTTCAGCTTTCAGGCTCCTCTCCTGTGGAACCAGCTCCCAATTCGGATCAGGGAGACAGACACTCTCTCTACTTTTAAGATTAGGCTTAAAACTTTCCTTTTTGCTAAAGCTTATAGTTAGGGCTGGATCAGGTGACCCTAAACCATCCCTTAGTTATGCTGCTATAGACTTAGACTGCTGGGGGGTTCCCATGAGGCACTGTTTCTTTCTCTTTTTGCTCTGTATGCACCACTCTGCATTTAATCATTAGTGATTGATCTCTGATCTCTTCCACAGCATGTCTTTTTCCTGATTCTCTCCCCTCAGCCCCAACCAGTCCCAGCGGAAGTCTGCCCCTCCCTGAGCCTGGTTCTGCTGGAGGTTTCTTCCTGTTAAAAGGGAGTTTTTCCTTCCCACTGTCGCCAAGTGCTTGCTCATAGGGGGTCGTTTTGACCGTTGGGGTTTTTCTGTAATTATTGTATGGCTTTTGCCTTACAATATAAAGCGCCTTGGGCAACTGTTTGTTGTGATTTGGCGCTATATAAATAAAATTGATTTGATTATGATGTAATTGTTGAAGCTTTGTAGGTGGAATTCTTTCCCATTCTTGCTTGATGTACGATTTCAGTTGTTCAACAGTCCGGGGTCTCCGTTGTCATATTTTGTGCTTCATAATGTACCACACATTTTCAATGGGTGACAGGTCTGGACTGCAGGCAGGCCAGTTTAGTACTCGCACTCTTTTACTACGAAGTAACGCTGCTGTAAGACATGCAGAATGTGGCTTGGATATTGTCTTGCTGAAATAAGCAGGGACGTCCCTGAAAAAGACGTTGCTTGGATGGCAGCATGTGTTGTTCCAAAACCTAGATGTACCTTTCAGAATTGTTGGTGCCATCACAGATGTGTAAGCTGCCCATGCCATGGGCACTAACACACCTCCATACCATCACAGATGCTGGCTTTTGAACTTTGAGCTGGTAACAATCTGGATGGTCTTTTTCCTCTTTTGTCCGGAGGACACGACGTCCATGATTTCCAAAAACAATTTGAAATGTGGACTCATCAGACCAGAGCACACTTTTCCACTTTGTGTCTGTCCATTTCAAATGAGTTCGGGCCCAAAGAAGGTGGCGTCGTTTCTGGATATTGTTGATGTATGGCTTTCACTTTGCATGGTAGAGTTTTAACTTGCACTTGTAGATGCAGCGACGAACTGTGATTACTGGAAATGGTTTTCTGAAATGTTCCTGAGCCCACGTGATAAGATCCTTTACACAATGATGTTGGTTTTTAATGCAGTGCCGCCTGAGGGATCAAAGGTCACGGGCATTCAATGTTGGTTTTCAGCCTTGCTGCTTACATGTAGAAAGTTCTCCAGATTCTCTGAATCTTCTGATTATATTATGGATTGTAGATGACGGAATCCCTAAATTCCTTGCATTTATCAACTTTCCCAGTCTTTTGTTGCCCCATCCCAACTTTTTTGAAATGTGTTGCATCCATTTCAAAATGAACAAATATTTGCACAAAACAATAAAGTTTATCAGTTTGAACATTAAATATCTTGTCTTTGTGGTGTATTCAATTGAATATATGTTGAAGAGGATTTGCAAATCATTGTATTCTGTTCTTATTTACATTTTACACAACATCCCAACTTCAATGGAATTGGGGTTGTAAGACATCTACCTCACTTATACCGACGGCAATGTTCGCACAGCGTCACATTAGAAGATAAAACTACGATGCAAAATTCAAGACCCTGTCAAACCATCGCAATCCTCATTGGCTGCTCATGTCTGAATGCAGCAAACAGTTATTTGGAGGAAGACGTTTCCTTTAGCTTTTGTTCGCGATTGACTATCACACTTTGGCTGAATTCTTGTCACCAACAGTCTGCCCAGGACACGCCTGACTGAAGCTACAACAAAGCAAGAAGAGACACCCAAAAGTAGGTTAAAACAAGTCTTGCTTTTCAAGACAAAAAAAACAACAAAAAAAACAGAGGAGGAACATCACCCTGTTCTCCAAAGACAGAGGTGTCTCCAGTGTAAAGGGACTGTGGTGATTTTACAGACTTTTTTCTTCCAAATACATGCCCTGCCTGCACCTCCCCACTTGCACCGTGTGTGTCTCTTGGGTGGGGAAGGTCATGCCAGCTGTTATGTGCCCACATGGAGGCAGTCTACCCCATTGCCCTCTGGGGTCAGTTCTCCGTTCGTGACAGAGTTGTCCACTCCCGGGGAAGCTTGTGTCCTGTGGGGGTGGGGACTCTGCACTGATACTGCAGCCAGACGCAGCATCTGAGATGGGCGGGGCGAGGGGGAGGGACACCTGTTGCTACTGCTGTTGGCGCTGTGATGGTCTGAGGACAGAGACGGAGGGGAAGAGCTCCGCTGTTGCTCCCCGCCAGTCTCATCTTCGTGGGAGCTCTCCTGGTCTGATTCTCCTTCTTCTTCCTCGTCTTCCTCCTCTTCTTCCAGGGTGAGTTCAAACTGGAACTTGTCTCCTCCTCCCACACCTCCTCCTGAAGGGGTTGACCCCCCTGGTCCCACAGTGCCAGCTCCAGGTCCCGCTTCAGCAAGGTGCTCCTCTGGGCTGGTAGGGGAGGGGCTGCGGGGGATCATACTCTGGTACCACTCCCTGTTGTCCTCCAGGGTGTCCAGGATGTCCTGGGCATCAGGGTGCACCAAGTCCGCCCACGCCTCCCACAGAGGGTGGACGATGTAGTCGATGAACCCCACCTAACATTAAACATGACCACAAGAAATATAACAGCAATTAAATATGTTTTTAAAAAACATCGTGCAGTAAGATATTTGGATATTTTGGATGAATTTTGTGAGATTTTAGTAGCACAAACTATTTTCAGATTGCAGATAATTTATGTCCAGAGATGTAAAATAAATCACAAATGATCTCACCATACTGAAACATTTAGGAATTTATGACTGAAAGATCACACTAGTTACTGCAGTTTCATTGATTTGTTTCTCACATTTGACAATATTCCTTTATTTGTATTTCTGTCCTTCACGTTTATTTTGCCTGCATCTGTGTTCAGGCCTTACCTGGTTTTTCTCGATGGAAGCATTGTGTTTGTCACACATGGGGCTGATCTCCATGCCCTTGTCCCGCTCTCGGTCTCCCTGGGTGAAGAACTCCACCATGATGCGGTCAGTCCACTGTCGGTAAATCTCCAGGGGTTTGGTGGGGTTGCTAAGGTCAGCACAATGGACCATGTTTTGTAAAACCTGAAGGAGACAGACTCAGTCAGACAGCGAAACAACTGATTTATTTAAAAATATATATTAAAAATAATGACTATGTTAGGGCCCCTTCACACATAACACGAAAGACGCAGAAACCGGAAGAAAATCCATGAACCAAACACAAAATGGAGAACCACAAAACATTCCACCTGCTGTCGGGAGGGATGCATGGTCGCATAGGCGTGCACAACACACCGGCGACGGTTTTGTGCACGACTGTGCATGAACACAGTGCAAGCAACTGGAACATGTTGCACCACATCGCACCTCTGCTGTGGAGAAAAAACCCACACACCATTAAAAAACACCTCATTTTATTGAATCCCTCTTATCGAGCGGACAATACAAGTACGAACCATCTGTTCCTCTGTAGATGACAAATGGTCATAGACGTACAGTCATGAAATGACATGAATGAAGCAGTACACTCTCATTATGTCTTATTATGTCCAGCCAGCTTATATAAATAATTAACACAATCAGTGGACACTGATAGATGAGATATTGGTGTATAATTAGTGAAAATCACTGGGCTGAAATAAAAAATAAATAAAAGGGGACCCAATACAGAACCCTGCAGTGAAATAACCCTGGTTCAATCAAAAAAATTAAATGTTACTCGTGGGATTCGAACCAGCAATTTACAAAAGCTGTGATTAAGCTAAGCTGGCGCTTAGCCTAGGTTCATGTGTTATACATCACACTGACAAAGTGAGGAACCTTGGGGTAATCTTTGATCCTACGTTGTCCTTTGACCTCCACATTAGGGACATTACGAGGACTGCTTTCTTTCATCTGAGAAATATAGTAAAGATTCGCCCCATCCTGTCTATGGCTGATGCTGAGACTCTGATTCACGCATTTGTCTCTTCTAGATTGGATTATTGTAATGCTTTATTTTCTGGTCTGCTGCAGTCTAGCATTCGAGGACTTCAGTTGGTGCAGAATGCTGCTGCCAGAATTTTGACACAAAGTAGAAGGTTTGACCACATTACTCCCATTCTGGCATCCCTTCATTGGCTACTGGTTTCTGCCAGATTGGATTTTAAAGTTTTATTGTTGGTTTATAAAATTGTTTATGGACTGGCGCCTTCCTACTTGGCGGACTTGGTTAAGCCCTATGTACCTGCGAGGCCTTTGCGTTCGCAGGGCGCAGGGCTTCTGTGTGTTCCGAGGATGAACAAAAAGTCTGTGGGGTATAGAGCCTTCTCCTACCGTGGTCCGGCTCTTTGGAATGATCTACCTGCTGTTATTCGGCAGTCTGACACGGTGGAGATTTTTAAATCAAGACTGAAGACCCACTTTTTTAGACTGTCTTATCATTACTTTTTAATCTGTTTGTGTTTGCTTTGTAATTTCTTTTTATTCTACTGTGTTTTATCTTTTAACTGTGCTTTTCTTGCTTTTAATTTTGAATTTAGATTAATTTGTGTTGTTGTGAATTATGTGAAGCGCCTTGGTGCGACTTTGTCGTGATTTGGCGCTATATAAATTAATAAATTAAATTATTAACAGACTGATACTTTACCACTGCACTACAATCACTGTCTCATAACAGGAGCGTGAAATGCTTAAAACAAACAAGGAGATAAACGTATGTTTCAAAAAAGAGAAATTAGACAATGTATGGACACACATATCAGCTGGCTTGCAGCCTGCCGAGGTGCACTGTGTGCAGCTGCTGCAGCCCGGCACAAAGGTGAAAGATGTTTTATCTATTTCCACGTGAGGACAGCAGGCAGAGACACATGCCTGATGGAGGAAAGTTGTAAGTTCATGTCCTTCAAAACATGGTACGTGTTCCCCAGTTGGGATATCCAGGAGCAGAGATCTCAACAGCAGCTGCTGTTGGCAGACACGACCCCCTGTCCATTCAGTGCTCAGACCAACATGTCACTCTCTGTTCCTGTGTTATATGGTCATTCATTTTAGTTACTTGTTATGTAATTGCATATGTAGGTATTGTCGTAATTATTTATATACCTTTCCTGGCGGTGGTCTCTGTGTTTGTAATGTGACACGTCGTGTGCACTAACTCGTTATTTCCAGCTGTCAGTGCTGCGATCAGCTGATGGGGCGCCTCCGCATGCTGTGTGTGCTCAGACGTGGCTGTCAGGCCCCCACATGATCATGTCTGTACATACTTATCAGCATTTTATGCAAGTGTGCTCCCCCCCACTGGCACGCCACATGTGTTGGGGGGGCACGAAACACACATATACCACTACGCCACATGTATTATGGGGGGAGCAGGGGGGCCATCACACACACAGGCACATGTGCGATACACATGCACGCCACGTGTGTGTTGCTTTTTGCAATGCCACACTCGTAGGGGTACTTATGGCTAGACATTTTCTAAGTGTCAAGCGAGCGGTGTTAGATGTTGGTGTGTGTCACCTGGAATTTGGCCGGCACCTGCCGCGAGGGGGATCAAATGGGCTCTCACAGGGCACACTCTGTCTTTCAGTCACTGGTGTGCGTGAATAATTGTAGTGACAGGTGTATGAGGTGTTGGAGGCAGCTCCGATTTTTTACGAATGGCATGCAATTCCTCTTTTGTGCGCTAGTCAGCTTCAATCTTGTAATGTGTGAAGGGGCCCTTAATAAACTTCAAAGTGCAGTTGGAAAGTACATACTCAACAAAAATATAAACGCAACACTTTTGGTTTTGCTCCCATTTCGTATGAGATGAAGTCAAAGATCTAAAACTTTTTCCACATACACAATATCACCATTTCCCTCAAATATTGTTCACAAACCAGTCTAAATCTGTGATAGTGAGCATTTCTCCTTTGCTGAGATAATCCATCCCACCTCACAGGTGTGCCATACCAAGATGCTGATTAGACACCATGATTAGTGCACAGGTGTGCCTTAGACTGCCCACAATAAAAGGCCACTCTGAAAGGTGCAGTTTTGTTTTATTGGGGGGGGATACCAGTCAGTATCTGGTGTGACCACCATTTGCCTCATGCAGTGCAACACATCTCCTTTGCATAGAGTTGATCAGGTTGTCAATTGTGGCCTGTGGAATGTTGGTCCACTCCTCTTCAATGGCTGTGCGAAGTTGCTGGATATTGGCAGGAACTGGTACACGCTGTCGTATAAGCCGGTCCAGAGCATCCCAACCATGCTCAATGGGTGACATGTCTGGTGAGTATGCAAGAACTGGGACATTTTCAGCTTCCAAGAATTGTGTACAGATCCCTGCAACATGGGGCCGTGCATTATCCTGCTGCAACATGAGGATGTTCTTGGATGTATGGCACAACAATGGGCCTCAGGATCTCGTCACGGTATCTCTGTGCATTCAAAACGCCATCAATAAAATGCACCTGTGTTCTTCGTCCATAACAGATGCCTGCCCATACCATAACCCCACCGCCACCATGGGCCACTCAATCCACAACATTAACATCAGAAAACCGCTCACCCACACGACGCCACACACGCTGTCTACCATCTGCCCTGAACAGTGTGAACCGGGATTCATCCGTGAAGAGAACACCTCTCCAACGTGCCAAACACCAGCAAATGTAAGCATTTGCCCACTCAAGTCGGTTACGATGACGAACTGGAATCAGGTCGAGACCCCGATGAGGACAACGAGCATGCAGATGAGCTTCCCTGAGAAGGTTTCTGACATTGTGCAGAAATTCTTTGGTTATGCAAACCGATTGTTTCAGCAGCTGTCCGAGTGGCTGGTCTCAGTCGATCTTGGAGATGAACATGCTGGATGTGGAGGTCCTGGGCTGGTGTGGTTACACGTGGTCTGCGGTTGTGAGGCTGGTTGGATGTACTGCCAAATTCTCTGAAACGCCTTTGGAGACGGCTTATGGTAGAGAAATGAACATTCAATACACGAGCAACAGCTCTGGTTGACATTTCTGCTGTCAGCATGCCAATTGCACGCTCCCTCAAATCTTGCGACATCTGTGGCATTGTGCTGTGTGATAAAACTGCACCTTTCAGAGTGGCCTTTTATTGTGGGCAGTCTAAGGCACACCTGTGCACTAATCATGGTGTCTAATCAGCATCTTGATATGACACACCTGTGAGGTGGGATGCATTATCTCAGCAAAGGAGAAGTGCTCACTATCACAGATTTAGACTGGATTGTGAACATTCCCTATTTGAGGGAAATGGTGATATTGTGTATGTAGAAAAAGTTTTAGATCTTTGAGTTCATCTCATACAAAATGGGAGCAAAACCAAAAGTGTTGCGTTTATATTTTTGTTGAGTGTATTTCTACTGTCAGACATTTGTGATGTCATAACGTGAAATTGGCAAAGAATAAAGAAAAGAATAGAAAATCGAGTTTGTGGGTCTTACATAAAAGGAAAAGGAACATCTCCACAAAATTACACCATTAATCCGAAAACCACTTTTTAAGTTTTTCCAGAATGGCCTGAGCTATTCAGATTCAAATTAGTTAGCTGCACAGCAGATATGGTTACTGATGACTTTTTCATTACATAAGAAAAATAAATTCAGTGATATTTCAAATTGTTCATTTAAATGTTGTGGATAATCAATTTAAAATTAAATGATAAATCACAATTTAAAGTATATGGCAATTCTGCATATTACAAGCCCAAATCAGAATTATTTGGGATGATAAGAAAAATGCAAGTAGAAAAGAAAAATATACTGGATTCATGCTGTCTGCAGTGAGACAGAAGTCAAAGTAAACGTAAGGGTCACTCTGGGGTTTTTAATTTGCATTTTCCATATTGTTCCAACTTTTTCTGATCTGAGGTTGCAGTTTTAGCAAGTACATATGTGATGATCACTATGTGTCCAGTAGGTGGCAGCACCTTGACATATTCCCTGCATAAACAGCTGACAGAATGCACAAGCCCTGAGCCACTGCTGTTAAAATGATCAATAACATTATTCTAATTGTTTTCTGATATACGTTGATGTTATTTTGTGTGCTAAGCCTACACTATTTAGCAGGTGGTGCAAAGTTGTTTCCTTTTCATTTGTTGTAGTTATTTTAGTGAAGTAGGTATTCTCCATGTTTGACAGAAACACTTAGTGTCAGCACAGAGTAACCTGGATGCGGTCTGAGTAGTTGTCAAGCAGCAGAACTCCCAAACTGGTGACCTTCTTGGTTTCCACCATCGTCTTCATGTCCGCCAAGAAGTTCATGTGTTTGGACATGTCTGTAGCTAGCACCTAAGGAGAGAAAACAGGCACACACACAAACACACCAAGTTAAAGCTTGGACCCAACCTTCTTACCAAGTTTGATAAAAAAGACTTTAGTAAAAAAAGAAGCCCCATCTTAAAATCCTAAAATACCTGTTCCACACAGGGTCCAGTATTTTCACCATGACAAAAACAACACTCAGGTTTAGAACACCCCTTGCCAGTAATTTGTACCATAGCAGTCAGCTTAGTGAATTTAGTTTGATCACTTTTGAAGATAAATTAGAAGATATTCACTATAACATGCCTTTTGTGTTCTGATGCGGTATTTGTAAATACACAAATACACATCCAGCCGTATTGCTGATCTGACCATACAATCATATTGGGATTTGGCTCAATAGGATATTGGCAGTTGGAATGATACCCAGCAAATAATGACCAAATATTGAAGTGGGTTTGTGTGTGTGTGTGTGTGTGTGTGTATTTGACTGTTTACATTAGGTATATGGCGATAGTCTAGTGGTTAAGCGTTGGCCTTCAGACCAGAGGATCCTCGGTTCAAAAACCAGCCAGACCGGAAAACAGCTAAGGGCCCCTGGGCAAGGTCCTTAATCCCCTAGTTGCTCCCGGTGTGTAGTGAGTGCCTTGCATGGCATCGGTTTGTCTGTGAATGGGTGAATGTGAGGCATAATTGGAAAGTACTTTGACCTTCTGATGGAGATGGAAAAGCGCTATATAAATGCAGTCCATTTTTATGAAAAACAGTCAGGTGATACTGACAAAGAAAACAAACTTGGGGATAATAAATTACATTATTATTTGGCTGCGACAGTATGCACGCTCTGATTGGCTGATTTCCGGTCTGGTATTTTCCCATATCAGACTGTTACCATGACAATCAGTCTGGATCGTGTATCAGATTTGCAACAATGTTTACAATTTTTATAGTGCCAAATAAAACAAAACAAAAAGAACAAAGAAAATAAAGAAAATGGAGGAATTAACAGCAAATGAGCTTGAAGTGGATGTGCAAAATGAGATGCAACAATATGAAAACAGCTTTGAACAGTTAAGAACAGACTGAAAACTTCGTTACAAATCAGAAAGCTAAAAACACTATTAGAAAAACCATGTCTAATATCTAAACAGTATCATAAAAAACACAGATTGAAAGCTTACCAGCTAACGACTGGACCATCTGTTAGCAAGTTCTTCATGGAGGTGAAGCAAACAGGTTTGACTACGAGCCCAAATCCGTCAGCAGCTTTCATATTCGGGCGATACTGGAAGTTTGCATGTTTATATAAATAATAGCCATATAATAAACAAATTATTAACCTCGCTATAGGATGATACAGCTTCATGATGCTACAGCTTCATGATGAAGTGGTACAGAGGAAGATTTTCTTAAAAAGAAGACCTGAAAGTTTAGATACAATTTGCCAGAAGGTATATCTGAGATGCAAGCCTACATTTGATGTGTAGGTGAAAGAAAATCCTCCCCTTTAACTCTTCACCATGAAGCTGTATAACTGGTGATACAAAATGCAAAACATGCACTGTGCACAATTTCTCCAATCACAGCCACAGAAGCTTGTAACTTCTTCCGGGTTGTCTGGGTGTCTTGGTGGCTTTCCTCACTCTTCTCTTTCTTGCACAGTCATTCAGTTTTTGAGAACTGTCTACTCCATGCAGATTTACCATAGAGTGCCATATTGTTGTATTTTTTCATAACTGATGTAAATAAAGTCCAAGACATATTCAGTGACTTGGAAATGTTCATGTATCCTTCCCCTGACTTGTCTGAAGAAAACTGGCAATAAAACTGGCAATAAAACTGATTATTTACAGGTATTATACCAAAGAGGCCCATTACTCATGCAACTCGTTAATCTTGGCTTTTATATATTTAATTAATTTATACCAAGTTGTAGGGATTTGCTTTGAATTTGAATTTAAAGAGGATATTTTTAGACTTTTTTATATTGAGAAGCCTAATTTATTTTTCTTATTTGAAATGGCAGAAATAAATTAAATGTATGAAATACCAAGGGGCCAAATACGTCTGCAAGGCAGTGTAAAGTTGGCAGTCCTTAAAAGGTCTTGGTGAAACCCACTCATGATTAAACCTGAACTCAATGGAGATATGCCTACGAGGTCTATTAGAAAAGAAACCGACAGTTTTATAAAAAAAAAAAAAAAACTATATGGATTTGAATCACGTGCGATTACACCAGACATGCTTGAACCCTCGTGCGCATGCGTGAGTTTTTTCACGCGTGTCGGTGACGTCATTCGCCTGTGGGCAGGCTTTGAGTGAGCACTGGTCCAGCCCTCTCGGCTGAAATCCTTTGTCTGAGAAGCTGCTGGAGACGGTGCGCGTTGCTTTATCAAAATTTTTTCAGGACCTGTGAGGGATATCCGAGTGGACACTATTCGAGAAATTCTGCCGGTTTTCGGTGAAAAGTTTAACGGCTGATGAGAGGTTGTGGAGTTTCTTTCGCTTTTTGGACAGCTCACAAAGCGGATCGGCGCGGCGCGGTCGGAGGTGGCATCCGTCTGGCTGTTTCGAGCTGAAAACATCCTAATTTAAGGTTCTGTTCACCCAGGACATCGTCAGAGAACAGAGAAGTTTCAGAATAAGTCGGCATGAGGAGTTTATGCGGACATTCCACTGTTAAAGGAGATTTTGTAATGAAAGAACGTGCGGGCAAATTCACAGAGTTGGTTCCGTGACGACGACGCAAATCCGTCTGCACCGCGACAGGAAAAACACCTCCGTGTTGAAAACCATTTGTAAAATTCAGGCGGCTTTTGATGGCTTTCAACAAGTGAGTATCTGAAAAATTGTTTAACAGCTGGGCATGTTCCAACTTGTCCGTTAAGGTTTCCAATGGAGGTGTTTTTCCTGTCGCGACCCCCCGCGGTTGGGTCCGGCCCGACATGCGAATCTGCCCGCACGTTCTTTCATTACAAAATCTCCTTTAACAGTGGAATGTCCGCATAAACTCCTCATGCCGACCTCTTCTGAAACTTCTCTGTTCTCTGATGACGACCTGGGTGAACAGAGCCTGAAATGTGGAAGTTTTCAGCTTGAAACAGCGAGACGACGCCGCCTCGGCGTGCAGATCGCCGTCAGGCGCTGTGGGCCGTCGTTAAAGCGACACTTACACACCAAAATCTCTCATCAGCCGTTAAAATTTTCACCGAAAACCAGCTGAATTTATCGAATGGTGTCCACTCAGTTGTGCCTTACAGTTTTTGAAAACATTTTTATCAAACAAAGCAGCAGTCTCTGAGTCATTCCTAAACAATGAAAAAAACGATGAGAGGGTGGGCCACTCCTCACTCAAAGACTGCCCACAGGCGAATGACGTAACCGACAGGCGTGAAAAAACTCTCGCATGCCCACGAGGGTTCAAGCATGTCTGATGTAATCACACGTGATTCAAATCCATATGGTTTTTGAAAAAAATAATCAGGTCGGATACTTTTCTAACAGACCTCGTATTTGGGACTTCCAGCTCAAATCTGGTGAGAACTGCATAAATGTTGCTCAAGTTATCATGTACACAAAACTGTAACTCACACATGCACAGTGCAATTCTGTATCTCTCTTCTGACCTGAAAGCCAGGAGGGCATAAAAACAAATTTTCCTCTTCATAATGAGCCAACCAATAATTTAACAGAATCAGGTTCAGGACACTACATTTTTACTGAACCAAATTTTGTGAAATTTGGTTCAGTAGTTTTTGAATTATCTTGATACCAAACCAAAATATGTGACCATAAACAACCTCCTTGATGGAGGTAATTAAAAAATACTCTTCATAAGCTACTAACAATTAGAAAATGAATCACACATAGGAATTTTTGATACAAAGTGTTGTTTCCTGTAATGAGCAGGGCATGCATACAATTAAGTTAGTCAGTAAGTGGGTCCAAAAAGCTTCTACTTGTAAATCTGTAAAAAATACTGCATAGTCACCTCTAAAACTTTTGTGTCATATAAAATAAAACAGAAACAGGCCTTTATGTTGCTGTGATGCTTTGTTGCTAACTGCAGGGTTATGGTGAACACTGGAGGGCACGGCTGCTTGTTTCTTTATTTGAAATATTTCTCATTTGTTTTGACTTTCCAAAATATGTAATTGCAAACACATGTTGCCACGAATTAAGACATCCGCTTAGCAACCTTTTGATCACAAGCTGTTGTTCGAAAAGTACACTGAACTGCAAGGAAGGTGCAACAGACAAACCAGCAGCAACATACAGCAGTGTTCAGAATAATAGTAGTGCTATGTGACTAAAAAGATTAATCCAGGTTTTGAGTATATTTCTTATTGTTACATGGGAAACAAGGTACCAGTAGATTCAGTAGATTCTCACAACTCCAACAAGACCAAGCATTCATGATATGCACACTCTTAAGGCTATGAAATTGGGCTATTAGTAAAAACAGTAGAAAAGGGGGTGTTCACAATAATAGTAGCATCTGCTGTTGACGCTACAAACTCAAAACTATTATGTTCAAACTGCTTTTTTAGCAATCCTGTGAATCACTAAACTAGTATTTAGTTGTATAACCACAGTTTTTCATGATTTCTTCACATCTGCGAGGCATTAATTTTGTTGGTTTGGAACCAAGATTTTGCTTGTTTACTAGTGTGCTTGGGGTCATTGTCTTGTTGAAACACCCATTTCAAGGGCATGTCCTCTTCAGCATAAGGCAACATGACCTCTTCAAGTATTCTGACATATCCAAACTGATCCATGATACCTGGTATGCGATATATAGGCCCAACACCATAGTAGGAGAAACATGCCCATATCATGATGCTTGCACCACCATGCTTCACTGTCTTCACTGTGAACTGTGGCTTGAATTCAGAGTTTGGGGGTCGTCTCACAAACTGTCTGCAGCCCTTGGACCCAAAAAGAATAATTTTACTCTCATCAGTCCACAAAATATTCCCCCATTTTTCTTTAGGCCAGTTGATGTGTTCTTTGTCAAATTGTAACCTCTTCTGCACCTCTTTTATTTAACAGAGGGACTTTGCGGGGGATTCTTGCAAATAAATTTTATTTAGTAAGTTCTATGTTGGTACATAATACAGGGCTGTGAAAACTGCGGATCCGAGGAATTCCACAGATTTCATCATGGGGTGGGGGGTTGGTGTTAGTGTTGTACTCTGTAATCTGAGTTTTTAAAATGCCTATTGCAAAGCGTGCTTTTTAAGACATCATGCAAGTTTTATAAGTCCGCGGACACTGATCTGTATAACAGATACAAATCAGCGTCCTTGGATATGAGGAAGTTGGCGGAGAAAAATGACTCTTTCAAAGTGTGGCTGTTGCAACAGTTGTTGTAAAGCGCGACTAGTTGGTTGCTACAGCGATGCTGTGCGGCTGCTCCAAGCTAAACGTAGCATGTGGACATCGCATACTTTAAGAGCCATCAAGTTTTTAAAAGAAGAATTTTGTGGCATGTCTGTGTCACCAAGCGACATTGGAGAGAGTGAAGATGGTGAGAAACATGGTTTGAAAAAGTTTAACAAGGACAAGAATCTGTAGAATTGGCGCTGCGTTGAAGTTAAAGTTTGTCATCATGGACACAGAAAA
Source organism: Thalassophryne amazonica (assembly GCF_902500255.1). NCBI lineage: Eukaryota > Metazoa > Chordata > Actinopteri > Batrachoidiformes > Batrachoididae > Thalassophryne > Thalassophryne amazonica. The sequence continues at coordinate 61,120,895 of NC_047112.1, read as the reverse complement.
GAAATGGGAAAGCTCACTGTATCCTGTACCCTCAAGAAACACAGTAAGAATTGTTTTAACTCTGGAAAATACAGTAGTGTTCAGAATAATAGTAGTGCTCAGAATAATAGTAGTGCTATGTGACTAAAAAGATTAATCCAGGTTTTGAGTATATTTCTTATTGTTACATGGGAAACAAGGTACCAGTAGATTCAGTAGATTCTCACAAATCCAACAAGACCAAGCATTCATGATATGCACACTCTTAAGGCTATGAAACTTGGCTATTAGTAAAAAAAAAGTAGAAAAGGGGGTGTTCACAATAACAGTAATGTGGCATTCAGTCAGTGAGTTTGTCAATTTTGTGTAACAAACAGATGTGAATCAGGTGTCCCCTATTTAAGGATGAAGCCAGCACCTGTTGAACATGCTTTTCTCTTTGAAAGCCTGAGGAAAATGGGACATTCAAGACATTGTACAGAAGAACAGCGTAGTTTGATTAAAAAGTTGATTGGAGAGGGGAAAACGTATACACAGGTGCAAAAAATTATAGGCTGTTCATCTACAATGATCTCCAATGCTTTAAAATGGAAAAAAAAAAAACAGACACGTGGAAGAAAACGGAAAACAACCATCAAAATGGATAGAAGAATAACCAGAATGCCAAAGGCTCACCCATTGATCAGCTCCAGGATGATCAATGACAGTCTGGAGTTACCTGTAAGTGCTGTGACAGTTAGAAGACACCTGTGTGAAGCTAATTTATTTGCAAGAATCCCCGCAAAGTCCCTCTGTTAAATAAAAGACATGTGCAGAAGAGGTTACAATTTGCCAAAGAACACATCAACTGGCCTAAAGAGAAATGGAGGAATATTTTGTGGACTGATGAGAGTAAAATTGTTCTTTTTGGGTCCAAGGAACCGCAGACAGTTTGTGAGACGACCCCCAAATTCTGAATTCAAGCCACAGTTCACAGTGAAGACAGTGAAGCATGGTGGTGCAAGCATCATGATATGGGCATGTTTCTCCTACTATGGTGTTGGGCCTATATATCGCATACCAGGTGTCATGGATCAGTTTGGATATGTCAAAATAGTTGAAGAGGTCATGTTGCCTTATGCTGAAGAGGACATGCCCTTGAAATGGGTGTTTCAACAAGACAATGACCCCAAGGACACTAGTAAATGAGCAAAATCTTGGTTCCAAACCAACAAAATGAATGCCTCGCAGATGTGAAGAAATCATAAAAAACTGTGGTTATACAACTAAATACTAGTTTAGTGATTCACAGGATTGCTAAAAAAAAAAAAGGAGTTTGAACATAATAGTTTTGAGTTTGTAGCGTCAACAGCAGATGCTACTATTATTGTGAACACCCCCTTTTCTACTTTTTTTTTAACTAATAGCCCAATTTCATAGCCTTAAGAGTGTGCATATCATGAATGCTTGGTCTTGTTGGATTTGTGAGAATCTACTGAATCTACTGGTACCTTGTTTCCCATGTAACAATAAGAAATATACTCAAAACCTGGATTAATCTTTTTAGTCACATAGCACTACTATTATTCTGAACACTACTGTAGGTGCATTACAACACATGATGTCACATATATAGTACATGAACCACAGCAGTCTCACCATGTCAATGACCATTTTGCGTAGGGAGTCTTTCTGTTTCTTGCTGAGGTTCTCAAAGATGTCACAGTTCTCCTCTTGGAGCAGTTTGAAGCCCACAGCCAAGTGGTGGTTCTCCAGCACTGAGGCATCATTGTACATCAGTGCCAACTCTGAACCTGCACAGAGAAAAGCTCTTAAGACAACACTGGAGAGTGCAAATGCACTCATTTCACATAATTATTCATTTGTAGCTGGCATGGCCATGATAACAGCTCTCTACACTAGGTTATGGTAGCAGCTGGTGGTCTGCCCTATATTCAGAAGGACTTTTTTCACAAGTCCATGATTATGGATAAGGTTGGTGTTTTATTTTGAATTATATTTTAAATAAAGCTCAAATTAAATTTTACTTATTACTTTTACTATTCGGAGGCTTTTCAACTAAAACCCCACAGATTTTCTAACTAATGGGACTTTTGAAAAAAAGGGTGTTACCGTCACCAGCAGCTGTCATATTAGGTCACTATTCTCAAGGTCAGTCATCCGGGCATTTAACCTTGATGGGTGGGATTTGTCAGTGAAAACATTGCTAAATTCGATGCAAATACATGTACTTTGGTCACTTTTCAAAGGGGTCAGACTTGTCAATAAAGTCAAATTAATGTACAATGGCTCATTTCAGGTCATCTTGGTGTATAAATCTCATTGTTCCAGGCAAGAGCTGCCAGCTGGTCATTAGAAGCAAGTTAGAGACAATAGAAACTGACTGATTTCAATAAAACAGTATACAGCCTGAGCGTGTTTTCACCGAGCGTCCAGTCACGGAAACATGAATTCTTACCTTCAGATTAGCCACTTTGCTGAAGTGATGTAGTGCCGACCTCGAGAATATGCTACATTATTAATTTTATAAAAGGCTGCCCAACTAAAGTATTGAAACAGCTACAGATTAGAGTCAGCGGTTAGACAATATTAACTGTTAATTTATTATTGAAGAGTGGGTGTGCTAGCTAGCTAGAGTTGCCTTATTCACTGTGACGGTTGTCCATGCTAGCTTAGTTAGTTAGCATGGAGTTGGCTTGTAAACAAGCCTGTCAAACTTTTAGGGCAGAATGGATGTATTCTACTCATCTCTGTTCAATGGGTAGGTGCTACACAGATTTTATTGATTAGTTTGACGTTGCGTATACAACTGTAACGTCAAACTATGTAACATTATGTAAGTATGTGACATTATAATGTTACATACTTGTGATCAATTAGCCACAAACTGACAAAAAAAAACAAAACAAAACAGCTACCTCAAAGAAAATTGCAGCACTTAAAATAATAAAATTAGTGTGGTCAGTCACTCTTGTGTAATGTGCATTAATTAGCTTAAAAACTAGTGTATCCTGGACTTCCAGTGGAGCGAATGGAGTAGATAGACATGTCGGGAACCTCTCTCCCGCTTTAAGCTTGAACATCCCAAAATCGAACTTTTTTTTAATCCTTTAACTGGGAAAGATTGTTACTAGGGATTATATTCATTAGAAAACAAAGCCAAAATGCCTAAATCTCAACCAGGAAAGAACGCTTCGTCTGCTAAAGCTAGCTCCCTCTCAGACCACGCTAAAGCTAGCAACAACGCCATGCCAGACGCGGACTCTGAGATACTGAGAGCAATAAAAGAGCTGAGAGAGGAACTTCAAGGCGGCACTGCGCTTAACCTGGACAAACTAAGTCAAGAAATACATGAAAAGCTGGACAGATTTGGGAACGACTTTAACGGAAAGCTGGACAGTGCCGTGAGCGAAGTCAAAAGCCTGGCGCGCAGAATGGATGAAGCAGAATCACGAACAATGCAAGTGGAGAGCTGGGCAGAAGAAGCCACCAAACTGCTGTGCACGTCTGGAGCAGCAGAGAAAACTTCAGCTTAAAGCTACTGATATTGAATCAAGGTCACGCAGGAATAATGTCCGTATTTTTAACTTGCCAGAGGGCATCGAGGAAAATAAGCCCACCCCGCAGTTTATTGAGAGCTTTCTCAAAGAACACCTGCAAATACCTCGTGACCTGAGAATCCAGCGCGCCCACTGCTCCCTGGCGAGCAAACCACCGCCCGGCGCCCCTCCAAGAGCTGTCACTGTCAATTTCCTGGAATATTCAACGAAGGAGCTGGTCTTGAGAGAAGCATGGAAAAAGAAAAAAGTTCAGGTGGGCTCCAATTCTATTTACTTTGATCACGACTACCCTCCAGAGATCGTGGCCAAGCGCAAGGAATACAGCGTGATCAAGAAAATACTCAAAGAAAAAGGAGTGCGCTTCCAAACCCCGTTCACCAATATGAGGATACACTGGGAGTCGGGCGCGCGTACTTACAGCAGCACGTCTACGAGGAGCTGCGGCGCCGTGGCTTTGATGTGGAGGTGCCTGTCCCGGAGGACAACGTGATCAGCGCGGTGACCCGGCTCCGGGAGCTTCAGGGGTGGCAGCAAATGGAAAGCTGCAGATTTGCTGTGACACGAAGAGCTAAGACCAAACTGCGGAGCTTCCAGAGAGAAACAGACGAGTAGGATGACGCGGAGCGTCCTCTTGATTAAAGGGCAGCGAATCATCGGCTTTGTTTTCTTTTTTCAGCTAAACCACAAACGTGGGAGAGAAGGCAACCCTTACTACTTATTTTTAGTTGGACACATAGGATAGAAGTGTTTACTCAAATAGACACATCAACTATCCTTTTTGGGCCCTCTCTATCTGAGAGGTTTTCCCCTGGACCCCCCAACAGGGTCAGAACAGAGGAGGTGACTCTTCTTTTGGAAGTCAAGTTTCTGTTATGTTTTTTTCTAGTTCCATATTGTGTTATTGTTCTTTTGTTTCTTGGGGTCACTGTTTTAAATGTGCATTACAAAGTTTTACAGTTTCTGAATGTTAAATGACATAAAAATAGCATTTTTGAATGTAAACGGTCTAAGTGGTCCAGTAAAACGGAAAAGGATTCTCACAAAAATTAAAAAAGACAGAATACAGGTTGCTTTCTTACAGGAAACGCACATGTCGATGACTGAGCATGAAAAATTTAAAGGCTTTGGGTATACCAATGCATTTTATAGTTCTTGTAAAAAATACTAAACAAAGGGGGGTGATATCTCTTATCTCTAATTCTGTAAATTTTGAAGCTGACACTAAAGTTGCAGACAAGGAGGGCAGGTATATAATAGTAAAGGAGAGGGTGGATAATGTGGTGGTCACATTTGCTAACGTCTATGTCCCACCTGAAAGTGACAGAAAATTTCTCAAATCGCTCTTTAATATAATTATCACCAACAGTGATGGAATACTGATCTGTGGTGGAGATTGGAATACAATTCAAAAATTTTCTCTAGACACAACAAGTTATAAAAGACAGAAAACATATAGATCCAAAGATCTGAGGGCCTTAATTAAACAATCCGGGCTATGCGACATCTGGAGAGACCTGAATCCTAAAGAAAAGGTTTTTACTCATTACTCCCACACACATAAAGTGCACTCAAGACTTGATTTCTTTTTGTTAAATAATGTTGATATCCACAGAGTTAAGGAGTGCTCAATTGGCACATCTGATATATCAGACCACCACATTGTCTACCTGTCAATGCAACTGTCTAACATACCAAAGGTTACTCTGTGGAGATTAAATATTGGGATACTCAATAAAGATGCCATAGTAAAAGAAATAAAAAAGGAAATAGCAGAATGTATAGAGGTTAATGACAATGGTCAAGTGAGCCCAACTATGGTGTGGGATACAGTTAAAGCAGTGTTGAGGGGGAAACTCATTTCGAGGACATCCTATTTACAGAAGGTGAGAAGAGAAACATACGACAATTGGGAAAAAAAAATTTTAGAAATCTCGAACTCGAATTAATACACAATACTGACAAAAAATTGTTAGATAAAATAAAACACACTAAACACCAAATAAATGATTTAGTCCAGGAAGAAGTAGAAAAACGGTTAAGATTCTGTAAACAAACCTATTATGAATCAGGCCCCAAAGCAACAAAAATATTAGCGAGACGTCTTCGAACACAAGAACAAAAACATGTAGTCCTTGGAATCAGGGACCCCTCCTCAGGTAAATTGACTCATGACATAAAGCAAATCCATACTATCTTTGAAAAATATTATGAAAAATTGTACTCAAGCCCTACTTATCTCAACTAGATTTGCCTTCACTAGGAATAATGCAAAATGAAGTCCTAACTGCCCCCATTACTGGAAAAGAATTAAATATTGCAACTGGTCATCTTAAAAACTCTAAAATGCCTCGCAGTGATGGACACCCTAATGAGTGGTATAAATTATTTAAACAAGACCTTGCACCTTTATTGATAAAATCATTTAATTGGACATTAGACAGAGCTGAAATACCCCCATCCTGGAGAGAGGCAATCATATCTGTCATACCCAAAGAAGGCAAAAACAAAGAATGTATGTATGAATGTAGACTACAAATTGTTTACCCATATTATGTCCGAAAGACTAGAGAACTATTTACTGGAGGTGATACATGAAGACCAGACAGGATCATAAAAGGCCGACAAACACATGATAGCATAAGACGAACACTGCATATTATTGAGGAAGCAAAGAAACAGAAACTGAACATGGCCTTAGTAAGCCTAGACGCGGAGAAGGCCTTCGATCGGGTCAGCTGGCCATTTTTATACAAAGTACTGGAACGACTTGGATTTAACAGTAAATTTATCACTTGTACCCAGACGCTTTATAACAATCCAGTAGCTAGAATCAAAATTAATGGCCATCTGACATCTAGTTTTCAATTGTATAGGCGAAATCGTCAGGGTTGTGTTGTGTGGGCTGCTGAAGAGGAGGTACTTCTGGCCCACCACCAGAGGGCGCCCTGCCTGAAGTGCGGGCTTCAGGCACGAGAGGGCGCCGGAGCAACCGGGAGTGACAGCTGTCACTCATCAACAACGCCAGCTGTCACTCATCATCACCACATCTCCATAAAAGCCGGGCAGCAACTCCACCTCGCTGCCGAGATATCGTCGTACCCTTGAGGTAAAACTCTCAGCCGTTATTGTGCCGAACGCACGTAATCTGTTCTCCAGATCCGGTGGCAGTGGAAATCATGTGGTATCCGGCTCTTCTCTGGACGGTGGTCTCCTATCCTCGAGCCTGCCCACACGTCACCTTCGTATATTTGACTGTAATCCAAACTCTGCTCTGCCTCCCATTCTACTCTTACAAACCCTAGGAACTACAAGTAAGCCTGCAGTCTGAGAGCGAAGCACTCTATTGGGGTGATATGGTACTATGAGGTCCCTAAGATAAGATGGGACCTGATTATTCAAAACCTTATAAGTAAGAAGAAGAATTTTAAATTCTATTCTAGAATTAACAGGAAGCCAATGAAGAGAGGCCAATATGGGTGAGATATGCTCTCTCCTTCTAGTCCCTGTCAGTACTCTAGCTGCAGCATTTTGAATAAACTGAAGGCTTTTCAGGGAACTTTTAGGACAACCTAATAATAATGAATTACAATAGTCCAGCCTAGAGGAAATAAATGCATGAATTAGTTTTTCAGCATCACTCTGAGACAAGACCTTTCTAATTTTAGAGATATTGCGCAAATGCAAAACAGCAGTCCTACATATTTGTTTAATATGCGCACTGAATGAAATATCCTGATCAAAAATGACTCCAAGATTTCTCACAGTATTATTAGAGGTCAGGGTAATGCCATCCAGAGTAAGGATCTGGTTAGACACCATGTTTCTAAGATTTGTGTGGCCAAGTACAATAACTTCAGTTTTATCTGAGTTTAAAAGCAGGAAATTAGAGGTCATCCATGTCTTTATGTCTGTAAGACAATCCTGCAGTTTAGCTAATTGGTGTGTGTCCTCTGGCTTCATGGATAGATAAAGCTGGGTAACATCTGCGTAACAATGAAAATTTAAGCAATGCCGTCTAATAATACTGCCTAAGGGAAACATGTATAAAGTGAATAAAATTGGTCCTAGCACAGAACCTTGTGGAACTCCATAATTAACCTTAGTCTGTGAAGAAGATTCCCCATTTACATAAACACTAATGCTGTTTCTGTACTATGATGAATTCTAAAACCTGACTGAAACTCTTCAAATAGACCATTCCTCTGCAGATGATCAGTTAGCTGTTTTACAACTACCCTTTCAAGAATTTTTGAGAGAAAAGGAAGGTTGGAGATTGGCCTATAATTAGCTAAGATAGCTGGGTCAAGTGATGGCTTTTTAAGTAATGGTTTAATTACTGCCACCTTAAAAGCCTGTGGTACATAGCCATCTAATAAAGATATATTGATCACATTTAAGATCGAAGCATTAATTAATGGTAGGGCTTCCTTGAGCAGCCTGGTAGGAATGGGGTCTAATAGACATGTTGATGGTTTGGAGGAAGTAACTAATGAAAATAACTCAGACAGAACAATCGGAGAGAAAGAGTCTAACCAAATACCGGCATCACTGAAAGCAGCCAAAGATAATGATACGTCTTTGGGACGGTTATGAGTAATTTTTTCTCTAATAGTTAAAATTTTATTAGCAAAGAAAGTCATGAAGTCATTACTAGTTAAAGTTAAAGGAATACTCGGCTCAATAGAGCTCTGACTCTTTGTCAGCCTGGCTACAGTGCTGAAAAGAAACCTGGGGTTGTTCTTATTTTCTTCAATTAGTGATGAGTAGTAAGATGTCCTAGCTTTACGGAGGGCTTTTTATAGAGCAACAGACTCTTTTTCCAGGCTAAGTGAAGATCTTCTAAATTAGTGAGACGCCATTTCCTCTCCAACTTACGGGTTATCTGCTTTAAGCTGCGAGTTTGTGAGTTATACCACGGAGTCAGGCACTTCTGATTTAAGGCTCTCTTTTTCAGAGGAGCTACAGCATCCAAAGTTGTCTTCAATGAGGATGTAAAACTATTGACGAGATACTCTATCTCACTTGCAGAGTTTAGGTAGCTACTCTACCCTGAGTTGGTATATGGCATTAGAGAACATAAAGAAGGAATCATATCCTTAAACCTAGTTACAGCGCTTTCTGAAAGACTTCTAGTGTAATGAAACTTATTCCCCACTGCTGGGTAGTCCATCAGAGTAAATGTAAATGTTATTAAGAAATGATCAGACAGAAGGGAGTTTTCAGGGAATACTGTTAAGTCTTCAATTTCCATACCATAAGTCAGAACAAGATCTAAGATATGATTAAAGTGGTGGGTGGACTCATTTACTTTTTGAGCAAAGCCAATAGAGTCTAATAATAGATTAAATGCAGTGTTGAGGCTGTCATTCTCAGCATCTGTGTGGATGTTAAAGTCACCCACTATAATTATCTTATCTGAGCCAAGCACTAAGTCAGACAAAAGGTCTGAAAATTCACAGAGAAACTCACAGTAACGACCAGGTGGACAATAGATATTAACAAATAAAACTGGTTTTTGGGACTTCCAATTTGGATGGACAAGACTAAGAGTCAAGCTTTCAAATGAATTAAAGCTCTGTCTGGGTTTTTGATTAATTTATAAGCTGGAATGGAAGATTGCTGCTAATCCTCCGCCTCGGCCCGTGCTACGAGCGTTCTGGCAGTTAGTGTGACTCGGGGGTGTTGACTCATTTAAACTAACATATTCATCCTGCTGTAACCAGGTTTCTGTAAGGCAGAATAAATCAATATGTTGATCAATTATTATATCATTTACTAACAGGGACTTACTTACTTACTTAACTGTTTTAGTCTGTGGTGCAGTTGAAGGTGCTATATTATTTTTTATTTTTGAATTTTTATGCTTAAATAGATTTTTACTGGTTATTGGTGGTCTGTGAGCAGGCACCGTCTCTACAGGGATGGGGTAATGAGGGGATGGCAGGGGGAGAGAAGCTGCAGAGAGGTGTGTAAGACTACAACTCTGCTTCCTGGTCCCAACCCTGGATAGTCACGGTTTGGAGGATTTAAGAAAATTGGCCAGATTTCTAGAAATGAGAGCTGCTCCATCCAAAGTGGGATGGATGCCGTCTCTCCTAACAAGACCAGGTTTTCCCCAGAAGCTTTGCCAATTATCTATGAAGCCCACCTCATTTTTTGGACACCACTCAGACAGCCAGCAATTCAAGGAGAACATGCGGCTAAACATGTCACTCCCGGTCCGATTGGGGAGGGGCCCAGAGAAAACTACAGAGTTTGACATTGTTTTTGCAAAGTTACACACCGATTCAATGTTAATTTTAGTGACCTCCGATTGGCGTAACCGGGTGTCATTACTGCCGACGTGAATTACAATCTTACCAAATTTACACTTAGCCTTAGCCAGCAGTTTCAAATTTCCTTCAATGTCACCTGCTCTGGCCCCCGGAAGACAATTGACTATGGTTGCTGGTGTCGCTAACTTCACATTTCTCAAAACAGAGTCGCCAATAACCAGAGTTTGATCCTCGGCGGGTGTGTCGCCGAGTGGGGAAAAACGGTTAGAAATGTGAACGGGTTGGCGGTGTACACGGGGCTTCTGTTTAGGGCTACGCTTCCTCCTCACAGTCACCCAGTCGGTCTGCTTTCCCGGCTGCTCTGGATCTGCCGGAGGGGAACTAACGGCGGCTAAGCTACCTTGGTCCGCACCGACTATAGGGGCCTGGCTAGCTGTAGGATTTTCCAAGGTGCGGAGCCGAGTCTCCAATTCGCCCAGCCTGGCCTCCAAAGCTACAAATAAGCTACACTTATTACAAGTACCATTACTGCTAAAGGAGGCCGAGGAATAACTAAACATTTCACACCCAGAGCAGAAAATTGCGGGAGAGACAGGAGAAGCCGCCATGCTAAACCGGCTAAGAGCTAGTAGCTGCGCTAAGCTAGCGGATTCCTAAAAACACACAAAGTGAATAATGTGTAAATAATTTAGAGGTGATTCAGCAGAGGGAGTGCTTTAGTTAAGGCACGTGAAGATTACACTGTGAAACAAATCGCTATCTAGTTATCTAGATCAATCTAACTGCGCAGATTAAACAGCTAACAGATACAGCAAAACACCGCTGTGCTCCAGAACAGGAAGTGATACAATACCGCAGTGAGAGCCAACCACCAGTAGAGGCAAGCAAGAGCAGTCACTACACTTTCCCAACATGATATCTCGGCCAGCGTCATGGATTCCGAGGCGCGTCAACCATCCGTTGGACAACCAATGGAAGAGCAGGGTGCACAGGCGCCAGCAGGAGGCATGGTAGGTGAGTTGCAGCAGATCCTCACTGCCTTCACTGCTCGGTTGGATTTAATGACCGAGCAGAACGTCATTCTCAATCGCAGGATGGAGGCTCTCACCGCACAGGTGGAAGCGCGCGCACAGGGCGCTGCTGCAGCTCCTTCTCCTGCTGTCCTGGTGCCAAATATAGACATTCCAATGGTCGTTCAACGAACCCTCCCACCATCCCCTGAAGCATACATAAGTCCCCCGGAGCCGTACGGAGGCTGTGTAGAGACGTGCGCAGATTTCTTGATGCAGCGTTCGCTCGTCTTTGCACAGTGTCCCGTAATGTACGCGTCGGATTCTAGCCGGGTGGCTTATGTGGTTAATTTGCTTCGAGGTGAGGCACGCGCCTGGGCTACGGCGCTTTGGGAGCAGAACTCACGGCTCCTAACAACATATACTGGGTTTGTGAGGGAGTTCAGAACAGTCTTTGATCACCCGAATAGAGGCGAGACCGCTTCAACGGTGTTGCTGTCTATGAGACAGGGGCGTCGGAGCGCAGCTGAGTATGCAGTCGACTTCCGCATCGCGGCTGTGAGGTCCGGCTGGAATGCTGCTGCGCTCCGCACCGCCTTTGTAAACGGACTGTCGTTGGTCCTGAAGGAGCACCTGGTGGCTAAGGATGAGCCGCGGGATTTGGACGGGCTTATTGATCTAGTTATAGGATTAGACAATCGGTTAGAGGAACGCCGTCGCGAGCGAGACAAAGGACGTGGCCGGGCACGCGCCGTCCCTCTCCCTTCCGGGTCCGAAAAGGTTACGCCCTCCCCATGCTCCACGGCCTCAGCACTCCGTGTGGTAACAGCTCCCCCTGCTGACGATGCTATGGACACGAGCAGGGCTAAATTAAGAACTTCTAACAGACAGAGGAGACTGGCCCGCGAGGAGTGCTTTATCTGCGGCTCAAGCGAGCATCAGCAGAGAGACTGCCCCAAGCGGTTAAAACACCAACGTCCGCCCTTAGAAACTGGGCTAAGGGTGGGTCAAGAAATTCTCGTGGGACACACGCATTTCTGCACGTCTCCCAGTTACGATCCTGAGTGGGGATCTAACCCTTCGAGCCCCAGCACTGGTGGACACGGGGTCAGAAGGGAATCTGCTGGACAGCAGATGGGCAAGGGAAGTAGGGCTCCCCCTAGTGCCGCTCCCTTCTCCACTGAAGGTGTGGGCACTTGATGGCACCCTTCTCCCTTTAATCACACACAATACACTACCTGTAACTCTGGTAGTGTCTGGAAATCATCGGGAGGAGATTGAGTTTTATGTGACTCCTTCTACCTCCCGCGTGATTTTGGGCTTCCCATGGATGATTAAACACAATCCCCGGATTGATTGGCCATCTGGGGTTGTGGCTCAGTGGAGCGAAACCTGCCACCGGAGGTGTTAGGATCCTCGGTTCCCCCAGTTTGGACTGCTAACGAGGAGGTTAAGTCCCCCCCAATCTGACGGCGGTGCCTGAGGAGTACCACGATCTTGCTGACGTCTTCAGCAAAGCTCTGGCACTCACTCTTCCCCCGCACCGGCCGTACGATTGTGCCATTGATCTGATCCCGGGCGTTGAGTACCTGTCCAGTAGACTGTACAACCTCTCACGTCCGGAGCACGAATCAATGGAAACCTACATCCGGGACTCGTTAGCAGCCGGGCTGATCCGAAACGCCATCACCCCGAAGGGTGCTGGTTTCTTTTTTGTGGGCAAGAAAGACGGCGGACTCCGTCCATGCATTGATTACAGAGGGCTGAACAAGATTACGGTTCGCAATCGATACCCATTGCCCCTGTTAGATTCAGTGTTCACGCCCCTGTATGGAGCCAAACTTTTCACAAAGCTGGATCTTAGGAATGCGTACCACCTGGTTCGGATCCGGAAGGGAGACGAATGGAAGACGGCATTTAACACCCCGTTAGGTCACTTTGAGTACCTGGTCATGCCGTTCGGCCTCACTAACGCCCCCGCGACGTTCCAAGCCTTGGTAAATGACGTCTTGCGGGACTTCCTGCACCGATTCATCTTCATATATCTGGACGATATACTCATCTTTTCCCCGGATCCTGAGATCCATGTTCAGCATGTACGTCAGGTCCTGCAGCGGTTGTTGGAGAACCGGCTGTTCGTGAAGGGCGAGAAGTGCGAGTTCCACCGCACTTCTTTGTCCTTCCTGAGGTTTATCATCTCCAACTCCGTCGCCCCTGATTCGGCCAAGGTTGCGGCGGTGAGAGACTGGCCCCAACCGACAAGCCATAGGAAACTGCAACAGTTCCTCGGCTTTGCTAATTTCTACCGGAGGTTCATTAAGGGTTACAGTCAGGTTATTGGTCCCCTGACAGCCCTGACCTCCTCTAAAGTCCCCTTCACCTGGTCGGATCGGTGCGAGGCCGCGTTTAGGGAGTTGAAACGCCGGTTTTCGACTGCACCAGTTCTGGTGCAGCCTGATCCTAGCCGCCAGTTCGTGGTTGAAGTGGACGCATCTGACTCAGGGATAGGAGCTGTGTTGTCCCAGAGCGGAGAGTCCGACAAGGTTCTCCACCCATGTGCCTATTTTTCACGCAGGTTGACCCCAGCTGAACAGAACTATGACGTGGGCAATCGGAACTCCTCGCGGTGAAAGAGGCGCTTGAGGAGTGGAGACATCTGTTGGAGGGAGCTGCGGTACCATTTACGGTTTTTCACGGACCATCGGAATCTGGAGTATATCAGGACCGCCAAGCGGCTGAACCCCAGGCAAGCGCGCTGGTCACTGTTCTCGGGGCGTTTGACTTCCGGATCACTTACCGCCCCGGGACCAAGAACCAGAGATCTGACGCCTTGTACCGGGTTCACGAAGAGGAAGTCAAGACCGAGCTGTCGGATCCACCGGAACCCATCCTACCCGAGTCCACTATCGTGGCCACCCTCACCTGGGACGTGGAGAAGACCGTCCGGGAGGCCCTGGCACGGAGCCCGGACCCGGGGAATGGCCCAAAGAACCATCTTACATCCCACCAGAAGCCAGAGCTGCAGTCCTGGACTTCTGTCAGGGTTCCAAGCTCTCCTGCCACCCAGGGGTGCAAAGAACTGTGGCAATGGTTCGGCAGCGCTTCTGGTGGGCGTCCATGGAGGCCGACGTCCGGGAATACATCCAAGCCTGTACCATCTGTGCCAGGGGCAAGGCAGACCACAAGAGGACCCAAGGACTTCAACCCCTTCCGGTGCCTCATCGCCCCTGGCCCACATCGCCTGGACTTTGTCAAAGGCCTCCCACTGTCCCAGGCATGATGACCATCCTCACGATAGTGGACCGATTCTCCAAGGCGGCCCACTTCGTGGCCCTCCCGAAGCTCCCAACGGCCCAGGAGACAGCAGACCTCCTGGTCCACCACGTCGTACATCTGCATGGGATACCAGCAGACACTGTCTTGGATCGTGGTCCCCAGTTCTCCTCTCAAGTCTGGAGGAGTTTCTGCAGAGAACTGGGGGCCACCGTGAGCCTCTCGTCCGGGTATCACCCCCAGATGAACGGACAGGCAGAACGGGCCAACCAGGAACTGGAACAGACACCTACATTTTGTGACATCCGCGCACCCGACAGCCTGGAGTGAACATCTGGCCTGGATCGAGTACGCGCATAACAGTCAAGTGTCCTCCACTACCGGCCTCTCCCCGTTTGAGGTGTGTCTGGGGTACCAGCCCCCATTCTTTCCTGTTGTGGAGGGAGAGGTCGGTGTGCCCTCGGTCCAGGCCCACCTGCGACGATGCCGTCGGGTGTGGCGTGCCGCCCGTTCTGCCTTGCTGAAGGCCCGGACGAGGGCTAAGGCCCATGCAGACCACCGGCGTTCTCTGGCCCCTGCGTACCAGCCCGGGCAGGAGGTGTGGTTATCTACGAAGGACATTCCTCTCCAGGTGGACTCCCCAAAACTGAAGGACAGGTACATTGGTCCCTTCAAGATCCTCAAGGTCCCTCAGTCCGGCCACAGTGAGGCTCAACTCCCAGCTTCACTGCGATCCACCCAGTATTCCACGTCTCCAAACTCAAACCACACCACACCTCACCCCTCGTGTTCCGGACCGGCGCCGCCTCCTGCCCGGATCATCGACGGGGAGCCGGCTTGGTGCGCCGGCTCCTGGACGTCCGTCGGAAAGCGATTCCAGTACTTGGTGGACTGGGAGGGGTATGGACTGAGAAACGCTCCTGGGTGAAGAGGAGCTTCATCCTGGACCCGGCCCTCCTGGCCAACTCTACACTCGACACCCCGACAAGCCGGGTCGGGCGCCAGGAGGTGCCCGTTGAGGGGGGGGTCTGTGTGTGGCCGCTGAAGAGGAGGTACTGCTGTCCCACCACCAGAGGGCACCTGCCTGAAGTGCGGGCTTCAGGCACGAGAGGGCGCCGGAGCAACCGGGAGTGACAGCTGTCACGCATCAACAACGCCAGCCTGTCACTCATCATCACCACATCACCACATCTCCATAAAAGCCGGGCAGCAACTCCACCGCGCTGCCGAGATACGTCGTAACCCTCGAGGTAAAACTCTCAGCTGTTTTTTGCCGAAGCAAGTAATATTCTTGAATATTTTGCAGACTTACCTGGTGATTACTCGCAGCTGGATCTGGGGTTTGCGGACTGTGGAAGAGTTGACGCTCTTCACTCCTCACATCAACTCGATAAGTAGTTATTCAGGCTCTGCACGAACTGTGTCTGTTCTAGAGGTGGAGGTGTTTTTGCCCACCGTGAAGGAACTGTAGCTGATTGTTTACTGGTGTGTTTTTCTCACACCCACCATTAACTGTTTTCTGCCTCCTGCCAGCAGTACCAGATCTGACAGCTGGAGATGGTGGCCACCTGGGGATTCAGGACTTGGCGACTCCGGTGTGCTCCAGAGCCGGTGGCAGTGGAAATCGTGTGGGATCCGGCTCTTCTCTGGATGGTGGTCTCCTATCCTCGAGCCTGCCCACACGTCACCTTTGTATATTTGACTGTAATCCAAACTCTGCATTTGTCTGTGTTTCGCTGTGCACATTTCACAACAGTAAAGTGTTGTATTTTTGGCTCATCCATTGTCCGTTCATTTACGCCCCCTGTTGTGGGTCCGTGTCACTACACTTTCCCAACAGGTTGTGGGCTCAGCCCCTCCCTCTTTGCTTTATTTATTGAGCCCTCTGCTCAGGAAACACGACAAAATGATGAAATTCAAGGTATCACAATAGCCAACACTAACACGTAACAGCCTGTTTTGCTGATGATATTATCACTTACCTACAGAATCCTAATGAATCATTCCAAACTTATGTCAATTTTAAAAGAGTCTGGACGTTTGTCAGGTTATCACTTAAATATTACTAAGACCCAAGTCTTGACCATCGATTATCAACCAAGTAATTTAATAAGACAACAATACAAACTAAAATGGGACACAAAACAGTTAAAATATTTAGGTGTGTTCATCACACAGGAATTTGATAATGTCTTTTACTTAAATTTTAATAAAATAATTGACTCGATACAGAAGGACATTAGTCAATGGTCATCACTTACACTGGATTTTGGTTCAAGAATTGAGATAGTGAAGTTTAATAATTTTACCAAGATTTTTATATTTTGTTATGGCACTGCCATTATAATCCCAGACTCACATTTTAATACTTGGAACAAATTAATTTCACGATTTATATGTGCAGGTGCCAGACCAAGGGTTAAACTTAAAACACTCCAAATATGTAAAGAAAGTGGTGGCTTGGCTGTTCCTAATCTGAAAAAATATTATTTTGCAGCCCAGTTAAGAAATATAGCATGTTGGTGTTCTCCTAAATTTGAATCAGGATGGAAACAAATTGAGATAGATTTAGAGCCTATACCACCAATGGCATTATTGGGAGACAGTATGAACAAGCCAAATAGCAAAAACTGTATTGTACAGAACACTTTATTTATATGGCATAGAATAATCAGAAAATATAATTTGTCGAAGATAGTCGGCATTTTGGTCTGGCCCTCCTTTTCACAGTTTCAACCAGGCAAGTTGGACTCCACATTCTCAACTTGGAAAGAAAAAGGTTTATCAGCTCTGTGTACATTTATTGAGGGAAATATTTTTAAACCTTTCGGAAAATTGAAAGTAGAATTTAATTTGGATAATTTAGACTTATTCAGATATCTGCAGGTTCGTCATTTTTATAATGTTGAAATTAAATCTGATGATCCCAGCACAAATAATGTCTTTTTGAAAGTATTCACAGACGCTTATAAACTTTTACCCGGTAAAACAGTATCCAAACTTTATAAAGGGCTGCAAAAACAAAAAGGTAATAACACATTTCATATAAAATCTAAATGGGAAGAAGAACTCAGCATTGTCCTGTTAGAGGGTGATTGGCTGAAGATGTGCAATACACAACAAACCACAACAAGCTCCAAAATACAAGGGTTTGTTCAGCCGTGTTGGAGACAGTGTGGTCACTCGAATGCCAATCACTCTCACATTTTTTGGACGTGTACAAAATTAAAACCTTTCTGGGACAACGTATTTGAAATAACACAAACTATTTTGTCATATGCAATTCCCAGGGATCCCCAAATCTATCTCCTCGGCCTTCTAACAGAAGAGGCTTTTCAGAAAGAGGACATATACCTTTTTAAAGTTATGTCAGTTGCATCGAAAAAAGGTATCACAAGGAACTGGACTAAACCCGACCCTCCAAGTCTTAATCACTGGCTGGACATTATCGAAGAAATCTACATTATGGAGAAACTGACCTTTTCCCTTAGACTTCAAGGACATGTCTTTTTAAAACGCTGGAAAAAATGGTTAGAATACACACAAAATGTAAACTAAATGTAAACAGTGACCCACGTTTGTTTGTTTTGTTACTGCAAAAACCCCAATAAAAAATAAGTATTAAAAAAAACAAAAACAAAAACTAGTGTATCCTAGCCTTAAATTTTTTTGTGAGATTAGAATATAAGCAATGAAATTATATGGATATTTTAGTACATCAAATACTGAATGAATGAAAGGAATTCATGGAAATGAGAAGCAGACAGAAGCCAGTACAAGGTGTCAGAGTTGTGTTCTTCCCTACAGACACTAGTTTGTTCACACATTTATTTCAATTTGGTAGAATTATTTCTTAGTTGTCTGTGTGAAATTTAGTGCAGCGGATAATTGAAAAAATCTTTCAAATGGTGATACAAGCACCAAATTTGGCACAAATACTCCTTAAACATTACTCTTTTGAAAAAGCAGAGTGTCTGCTTGAATTGTCAACAGACGGCCAGGTAGGGATCAATACATGAATTACACAGGGGTCAAAATTAAAAGATGCTCCAGTCATATAAAAACTATAGCACATTATTTGTCTGATCATAAAGATTCCAAAAAGGTACAGTTTGGACGATCTATGACTGAATTCTATAGAGTTATGGGGTAAAAATAGCAAAAATGGTGACAAAGGTCAATTTCAGTTTGTGCAGGGGTCAAAAGTTAAGGTGCCTTGCCACTTGCACAAATATGATTCCTGCACTGGCATGCAATCTGGTGCAAATTGCGCAGTGCAGGGATAAAATTCGTGCAAGTGCCAAGGTAGCTTTAACGTTACTCAAATTTTAGTAAAAAGTGATGCAAATTATTGGTTGAGCTAATAGGATTAATAAATGGAATAGTTTTGATTATGTTGACTGTTTGGTGTCCACAGTAAAGGTCAAACAATGTTGATGTCCACTGGATTCTATGGCATATAACGTGTTACCCTGTAATATGATAACTAAGCATGACAGATGGTGCAAACTAATCATTTCTCAACTCTACTACTCCATTGGAATATCTTACGAATAATTGCCCACATCCGTTTCATTATTTTAAAAAAAGTTCAAGCTATAGGGCCTTTCAAATTTCACAAACTGAGAAAATTTAGTTTCTACCAAAATCCAAGAATTTTGACACAGGTTTATTTTTGTAAAAATTTGCAAAATTACAGCTCATTTTTAATGAAGAGGACATATTTTCTGCTGGGAAATTCCATAGCGAATATTGTCTTTTCCTTCATCTCCGTCATGCAGAGTAACTACAAGAGGAAGCGCGTGTGTACATGCATGATGTTTTGAGACTACCTGTGACCCACCTTACATTAACATCCATAAGATTTCTTGTAAATCACTTTCAAATCAACCAAATGTTGGTCATAGGGTCTGATCCCTTGAATTTCTTCCCCTCATGCAATGAAATTCTAAACTGTTTCCAGACAGCATGAATTTTGATCATATTGGCAAGATCATATTATGAATCCCTTATCTAAATGCTCACTCACTCGCTCATCTTCAACCGCTTACTCCAATTAAGGGTCATCGGGGAGAGGGCTGGAGCCTATCCCAGCAGTCTTATCTAAATGCTAAGGCCTTGCTCTCACTGCCTCCAATGCGCTTACCGAGTCTGCAGGCTCGGTAAACACCGCAGCGGGCCACTCACACCGCCCCCGTCTGCTGAGCGGAGCTGCGGCCAACTCCGGCAACAGGTCCAGAGTCTACACTCACTGTTTTGATGCGAGCACTCTGGCAGCCCCAAGGATCGACTTCTTGCAGAAAAATCCGCAGCGCCACAGGGTCTCGGTAACTGCAGCTGCAGAGCTCCGTGGGCACTGAGAGAGGTTTGTATCTTTTTAATGACTTGGATTTTGTGCAGGTCCCGCATCTGTACCCCACAACGGTAACACCGGAGGCATTGTGAGCGAGGGGTAAGGAATACAATTATAGTGGTACCAAAGAAAATTCTTTTATGACTTCAATCTTAAATATAACGCAATGTTAAAATACCCTCGGCCTTATGAGCATAAAAACAGGAAACAGAATGTGACCTTTTGATCTCTTAAAATAGGTCAAGGTTAGCCATTTTTTAACTTGTCCAAGGTCTATGTCCCAAGAATGGTCCCTGTGAATTTGAAGATCCTGGCAATAATAGGAATGGACTTATGCTGAGCACAGACAGATGGACGGACAGACGGACGCAAAGTCTTTGCAATACCAGATGGGCATTTTTTTGGCCTGTGGTAAAAAGCCCAGTGGCACTATACCTTTAAATGGCTGTAGCCTTATAAAGCTTTTCAGAAGCAGGATTTATGCTGCGCTCAAAACACTCAGAAGGTCAGAGATTCTGACCTCCAGCTCGCAGAAAGATGTCGTGAATGCTCAGCTGGGCCGGAATTTTCACTCAGAAACTCATGAGGAAATGGAGCAACTCGAGGATTCAGAGTTCACGTCACTGCCATTCATTGCAGCCGCATTTGCGAATGGTTAGACACAATGTTACTAATGCTGAAAAAGCATCTATAAATAAAATTTTAAGAAGACATTACTGTCATATGTAACATATTCACATTCTATGCCAGGGGTGCCCAAGTTCGGTCCTTGAGATCTACCTTCCTGACAGTCTTAGTTGTTTCCCTGTTCCAACACATCTGAATCCAATGAAAGACGTGTTAGCAGGCTTTAAATGAGCTTTTCATTTTCATTTTTCAGGTGTGTTGGAGCAGGGAGACAACTAAGAGTGTCAGGAAGGTAGATCTCGAGGACTGAACTTGGGCACCTCTGTTCTATGCCCACATTCTATTAGTTAAGCTAGCACACCACACATCAGCAAAAACATCTTTGATGATTTAATTTAGCACAAAAGATAATGCTAGCCTAGCTCTACTGTGATAGGCTAAGTAGTTGTCTCTGAGGTAATCTCTGGAATACACTTTTTCTGGAGGTAGGGATTTCATATATTGGGTCTTTCCGAGTTTCCGAGGGTTCTGAATGAAGCATTAGACCAAGTGGTAAGCTTTGAAGGCGTCAGATGAAGCCCTACCAGAAGAAAAGTTGCAGTTCCTTGACTGGCCACTTGAGGCTGGCTCCAAAACAGAGCAGATTCTCTATAGAAACCCTATGGGTGACATCACACAGGTTTTTGTCCAATACAAATTGGACCAATACAGTCTGTTTGGACACATCATATGATACCTTGCCAACATTGGATGATAAATTAAGAAAGAGAAGTATTTCTCAAAAGATTGGTGGATTGCATGTCAGCATTGTTGAATGAAACATTTCATCTCTCACCGAATGGATTATTCTTTTCCATTGAACAAATGAAAAAACATTCAGTATTTGTTTTATATAACAGCAAATATCCTTGTCATTTGATATTTTATTAATTTATAAACAAGAGAAAAAAGACATTTTAGTGTGTGTCACTGCTAAAACATGAAGAAGTCCAGTCCAGTCCAATTCAAAGTTGTTCTCAGTCAACTTGCAAAAATAGTCATCCATCCATTCATCCATTTTCTTCCTCTTTATCCGGAGTCGGGTCGCGGGGGCAGCAGCTCAAGTAAGGCCGCCCAGACCTCCCGATCCCACACACCTCCCCCAGCTACTCCGGGGGAACCCCAAGGCGTTCCCAAGCCAGCCGAGAGATGTAATCCTTCCAGCGTGTCCTGGGTCTTCCCCGGGGCCTCCTCCCAATGGGACGTGCCTGGAACACCTCTCCAGCGAGGCGTCCAGGGGGCATCCGGAAAAGATGCCCGAGCCACCTCAACTGACTCCTTTCGACGTGGGGAGCAGCGGCTCGACTCCGAGCTCCTCCCGAGTGACCGAGCTCGGTCACTCGGCAAAAATAGTCAGATAGTTCAAAAACAATCCTGATGATGCCGTGAATTGAGCTCTTTGTGTATAGACTACCATCTGCTTTTCTCAGTCCAGCGAAAAATTGCAACAGAAATGTGTCGAGCTCTTCATCTGACAGCAGTGCCACGCCACGTAGACACGTCCCAGCCAGTACTGCAAATGCCTCCAGTTGGCTTACAGTGTACTGGATTAGTTTTTTTCATATCTGGAGAATGAGCAGCCTCAATTTGTTTTTAAACTAACCACCGTCACCGGTAGTGTGAGCACACGTGGTGGTCACAACGTGCAATAGCAAAAAACATATATACCAAAATTGCACGCAAAATCCCATTATTACACGGTAAGTGGAACACAATGGCAAATGGTACAAATAATCCATGTCACGTGACATGCAATCCACCAATCAAATGACAAGGATCTATTCAGCCATAATATAACACTGAATAACTAAAGCTAATCAAGCTGTAAGTAGCTTTCCAGACTTTGATGTCTGAGTATTAAAACACCCTGGACCTGTGCAGTGTTTTGAGTATTTTTAAAGTAATTGAAGTAGCCAGATGATTTAGTTAATACAAAGTTCTGAAGGGGTTTTTATTATTATTATTATTATTTTATTTGCTTTTACATTAAGATCTGCCAGCATGCAGATGTAGATGGAGAGAGGGCAGAACCTACTGGTGTTTATAAGGAACTGGTTGGTGACTCCTGGGTGGTCAACATCATGGATGGCACTGGCGAAAAGAGCAGCCATGATCTCCAGGTCTGTGAACACTGCCTGTGATGGACAGTAGGCAGAAAGTACAGTCTTTCAGAAGAAAAAACATATACAATAATCTGTATTTAAAAATCATAGAATGGAAATTATCCAGCAATATATATATATATATATTGTGAGACAAAGGAACACCTCCATTTCGGAGTGATAAAAGACAAGTTGGGACATGCCCAGCTCTCCACAATTTCACTGATACTTACTGGACTGGTAAGCATTGAAAGCCGAGATAGACATGTCCCAACTTGTCCTCTGACACGCCGAAACGGAGGTGTTCCTTTGTCTCGCTTCCAAAGCGAATCGGTCTTAACGCGCGAAGCCTCCGCGCGGCTTTCCATGACAAAATCTCTTGTTAAAAGTGAAATCTGCTGGAAAATGGCTGATGTCCAGCTCTTGTGATAACCAGAGAAAGAGCACACAACGGTCTCATATCCACAGAGCCATCCGTTTAGAAATGGTCCGGTGGCTTGTGCCGCGTCGTCGCAGCTCGGAGCGCGGTGCGCCGAGCGTCCTTAAAGGGGTCCTTAAAGCTGTAGTAACAGTCCTTATTCTCTGTGAAGCCCGTAAAATTTTCACCGAAAGCCAGATAAATTTTTCAAATGGTTTCCAGGTGCCAGTCTCTAACAGCTTCTGAAAAAATTCTGATGGAAAAAAAATCCTTTTCATTCCGCCATTTCCAGACAATGAAAATCCGACGAGGGGGCGGGACCACTCCTTCCCAAGGCGTGCTCACAGGCGAATGACATCACCGACAGGCGTGGAAAAACTCACGCATGCGCACGAGGGTTCAAGCATGTCTGACGTAAAAACATATGAATGAAATTCATATAGTTTTTGAAAAAATAAAAGGATCGTTACTTTATTGACAGAACTCGTATATATATATATATATATATGTATATTATATATATATATATATATATATATATATATATATATATATATATTTATTATATATATATATATATTATATATATATATATATATATATATATATATATATATGCACAGTGGGGCAAAAAAATATTTTGTCAGCCCCTGATTTTGCAAGTTCTCCGACTTAGGTAGATGAGAGAGGTCTGTAATTTTCATCATAGGTACACTTCAACTATGAGAGACAAAATGAGAAAAAAAAAATCCAGGAAATCAAATTGTAGGATTTTTAAAGGATTTATTTGTAAACCATGGTGGAAAATAACTATTTGGTCACCCACAAACAAGCAAGATTTCTGGCTCTCACAGACCTGTAACCTGTAACTCTTCTGTCCTCCACCTGCTACCTGTATTACTGGCACCTGTTGAATTTGTTATTTGTATAAAAGACACCTATCCACAGCCTCAAACAGTCAGACTCCAAACTCAACCATGGCCAACACCAAAGAGCTATTGAAGGACACCAGGAAGAACATTGTAGACCTGCACCAGGCAGGGAAGAGTGAATCTACAAAAGGCAAGCAGGTTGGTGTAAAAAAATCAACTGCGGGAGCAACTGTAAGAAAATGGAAGATATACAAGACCATTGATAATCTCCCTTGATCTGGGGCTCCACGCAAGATGTCATCCCTTGGGGTCAAAATGATCATGAGAACGGTGAGCAAAAATCCCAGAACAACACAGAGAGACCTGATGAATGACTTGCAGAGAGCTGGGACCAAAGTAACAAAGGCTACACACTATGCAGAGAGGGACTCTAATCCTGCAGTGCCAGGCGTGTTCCCCTGCTTAAGCCAGTACATGTCCAGGCCTGTCTGAAGTTTGCAGAGAGGATATGGATGATCCAGAAGAGGATTGGGAGAATATCATGGTGTCAGATGAAACCAGAATAGAACATTTTGGTAAAAACTCAACTTGTCGTGTTTGAAGGAAGAAGAATGCTGAGTTGCATCCCAAGAACACCATATCTACAATAATGCATGGGGGTGGAAACATCATACTTTGGGGCTGTTTTTCTGCAAAGGGGACAGGATGACTGATCCGTGTTAAGGAAAGAACGAACGGGGCCATATATCATGAGATTTTAAGCCAAAACCTCCTTCCATCAGTGAGAGCATTGAAGATGCAACATGGCTGGGTCTTCCAGCATGACAGTGATCCCAAACACAGTGCTCGGGCAATGAAGGAGTGGCTCTGTGAAAAGCATTTCAAGGTCCTGGAGTGGCCTAGCCAGTCTCCAGACCTCAACCCCATAGAAAATTTGTTGAGGGAGTTGAAAGTCCATGTTGCCCAGTGACAGCCCCAAAACATCACTGCTCTAAAGGAGATCTGCATGGAGGAATGGGCCAAAATACCAGCTACAGAGTGTGCAAACCTGGTGAAGACTTATAGGAAACGTTTGACCTCTGTCATTGCCAACAAAGGTTATGTTACAAAGTATTGAGTTAAACTTTTGCTTTTGACGAAATACTTATTTTCCACCATAATGTACAAATTCTTTAAAAATCCTACAATTATTTCCTTTGCCTCTCATAGCTGAAGTGTACCTATGATGAAAATTACAGACCTCTCTCTTCTTTCTAAGTAGGGGAGTAGGTTTAACATGTATAGTTTTGATAAAGCCTTCTAATTTCAATTTATTACATTTTATATAGCACCAAATCACAACAAAGCTGCCTCATGGTGCACACACAAACAAGGTCTAACCTTATGAACCCCTAGAGCAAGCACACAGGCGACAGTGGTAAGGAAAAACTCCCTCTGATGATACTGAGGAAGAAACTTCAAGCAGACCAGACTCAGCGGCCATTCTGTTACAAGGATTTTACAAAGCTTTACAAAGGTGAAAAAACAGGAAATCAAAACAACATGACATAATAACAAAAGACTATGTATTTGATATGCCGTACATTGGAAGGTTATGCCTTCCATCACTTAAGGCACTTTGAAACCTAAAGCTCCGGTCACATGGCACTAATGAAGGACACTGAAGACAAAACAAAACATGAAATCAGGACTTATGTTGACTTTCGGAGGCATTGTTTAACCATCATTCAGCTTTGTTCCTGCAGCTGGCAGGAACAAATGGTAAGTGCTTTGTTAGAATTTTAAAACTGCTGAAACATGTGAACGCATCCTGACGACAACCTCAATTCGTCCATATTCTGTTTTGCTGTCTGTCTTGATGGTTCCATATCGTTTGCGTAGTTTCTGTAATGTCAGCGTTCCGTTTGATTGTTGTCCAACGTCTCCCAACCTTCCAAGTCCGAAGTCTTGCACGAACATTGATGATATCTGAACGGATCAATACCTTAAGCTCCAATGAGCTGCACATAACATCCTTGCATCGCTGATGACTCGTCCATGTTTGGGACGAAAAGCAACGTTGTCATACAGAAACAATAGCAGTAAGAATGTTTTATCAACTACTTTATCTATGCATGTTTCAACCATTTGTGGCTGGGCTTCAAATGCACACACGTTGTTGTTGTGAAGACAAACAACACCTCTCACCTCCTGTCAGGATAACCAAATCCCACACCTGCAGGTTCTGCGGACATGAGGACAAGGCTGGCTGCGCTGGGTCTCATACCCGGTGTCATCGTGAAGGCTTCATTTTGACTTTGTTTAAAGTATTAAGGTTGACGCTCACTTCATTTTTCTTTCGTTAGTTTCGGTTTTGTTTTGTTCCTTTTTGCGCTCTTGATTTGCAGGCTTTTTGGTGATGGGGAAGGTGCAGGATCATTCGTCCACCTTTTCTTGGCGATTTGTGACTTTGCGACTTTTTTCATTCAGCGATCACTGTGTGCTGTGTGACCAGGCCATAATAGTTAATTTGCTTGGTCTGTACCAGGCATGAAAATGTTATGAGGCTCATTGTTGTTTACTTTGGTTTGATTTGTTTTCACAAGGTAATATTTCTAAACCAAAACTTGTAAGCAAAAGCCATGTGTGTGCACACTGCCCCCTCTTTAGACAGAGGTTCTGTATTTATGTTGCGAGGTTGACATCATCGTACCTATAATTTGTGTTGTGAGGATGTTTGTTGCAGCCCAGTTTTATTCTGCCAACTGCTCCACTGAGACAGGTCTGATCACTTCCAAACTCTGGCAAGGAATGGCTTATGATCATGGCTTCCTGAACTGGGTATTTCTGAGTTTAACTTTTGCACCACTGTCAAGCGCGGACTGATTAAATAAATAAATGGTAAATGGACTGCCTTTATATAGTGCTTTTCCATCTGCATCAGATTCTCAAAGCGCTTTACAATTATGCCTCATATTCACCCGGATGTCAGGGTGCTGCCATACATGGCGCTCACTACACACCAGGAGCAATAGGGGCTTAAGGACCTTGCCCAAGGGGCCTTAGTGATTTTCCAGTCAGGCAGGGATTTGAACCGAGGATCTTCTGGTCTTAAACCCAACACCTTAACCACTAGACCATCACCTCCCCCAAACAGATTACTTTCTGTTCTTCAAGACTTCATTTTTGCTGCCATGATTGTTGTGGTCTCAATAACATCTCATGGATTGCGAGAATTCAGTATGATTGCCAACGTCATATCTAGTCTATTAGCAGAAAGGAGAAATCACTGCCAGACAAGCGTTTCTGTCAGTCACAGTCTGAAAATAAACTTCAAACTGATTAACTTAAACACTTGTCAATTAATAATAAAAATAAAATTACTTCTTTGTGCTTATCTGCAGTTTGCAAACCAGCTTTAGAAGTGCATACTCCCACCGACTGTATTGGAGTGTGTGGAATAATGGTATTAATTATTCTAAGTCTATACAATGCAGAACAATAAACAATAAATAAATAAATGACAAATAAAATAATCAAAATGTGCAAAAATATCTTAACACTTGGAAACAGCACAGTTTGATCATTTTAACACAATTATACAGTATTTTGAAAAGACTGAACAAGAGCAGTCTGTCAGTGCTGTAGTTTATTTATAGCCTAAAACCACAGCATTAGTGTGCTAATTCCAACAGCGTGCTTACATTTTTTTTATTTCTTTAATGAAAAATGCTGAAAATTTTTAACTCGGGGAAAATGGGTGCCTCTGCTAGCAGATGCAACTTTGGGGGTAAATTTTGATATTATACTGTGCTCCTTAGTTTTGAGTATATTACAGTGCATCCAGAAATTATTCACAGAGCTTCACTTTTTCCACATTTTATGTTACAGCCTTATTCCAAAATGGTTGAAATTAATTTTTTCCCTCAAAACTTTACACACATACCCCACAATGACAATGTGAAAAAAAGTTTTTTTGTTTTTTTTTTGAGATTACAAATTTAGAAGAAGAAGAAGAAGAAGAAAGAAATCACATGTACAAAACTATTCGCAGCCTTTGTCATGAAGCTCAAAATTGAGCTCAGGTGCATCTTGTTTCCAGTGATCATCCTTGAGATGTTTCTACAGCTTAATTGGAGTCGATCTTGGATCAGTTCAGTTGATTGGACATGATTTGGAAAGACACAAACCTGGCTACATATAAGGTCCCACAGTTGCCAGTGCATGTCAGAGCACAAACCAAGCATGAAGTCAAAGGAATTGTCTGTAGACCTTCGAGACAGGATTGTCTTGAGGCACAAATCTGGGGAAGGGTACAGAAACATTTCTGCTGTTTTGAAGGTCCCAATGAGCACAGTGGCCTCCATCATCTGTAAATGGAAGATGTTCAGATCCACTAGGACTCTCTCTAGAGCTGGCTGCCCATCTAAACTGAGCGATCAATTAATCATGGCAGCCTGCCTGGAGTTTGCCAAAAGGCACCTGAAGGACTCTTAATGGCCCTGTCACATGGCGATTCCTGAACTATTTCAATTCAATTTATTTTCAGTTATATAGCACCAAATCACAACAGAGTTGCCTCAAAGCGCTTCACACAGGTAAGGTCTAACCTTACCAACCCCCAAAGCAACAGTGGTAAGGAAAGCCTCCCTCTGAGGAAGAAACCTCAAGCAGACCAGACTCAAAGGGGTGACCCTCTGCTTGGGCCATGCTACAAACATAAATTACAGAACAATTCACAGAACAATTCATGGATGAATATACAAGAAATGCTATTGGCGCACAGGACAGGAGGATAGCCAACATGAATACAACTCCCATCTCTGGATGGAGCTGCACCTTAAACAGAGAAAAAACAGAATCAGGCATCAGAAAGACAAAAAATACTGTATAATTTGTCAGCATTAAACAACAAGAAAAACAGAGAAATACTAAGGTGATCGCTGGCCACTAGCCCTAACTTCACTAAAAGACCCAGAATTTAGGTAAAGTTGAGGCCGCAGCCCGCTCCAATTACTAATAAATGAATTAAAAGAGTAAAAAGCGTAAAAGAAAACTGTACCAGTATGCTAGCCATATGAAACGGAAAATAAGTGCGTCTTAAATCTGGACTTGAAAATCTCCACAGAATCTGACTGTTTTATTGATGCAGGGAGATCATTCCACAGAACAGGGGCACGATAAGAGAAAGCTCTGTGACCCGCAGACTTCTTATTCACCTTAGGGACACAAAGTAGTCTTGCACCCTGAGAACGTAAAGCCCGGGCCAGTACGTAAGGTTTAATTAGGTCAGCTAGGTAGGGAGGTGCCAGCCCATGAATAATTTTATAGGTTAGTAGCAGAACCTTAAAATCTGATCTCACTGGGACAGGAAGCCATTGAAGGGATGGCAAAATGGGTGTAATGTGGTTGTACTTTCTGCTTCATGTCAAAAGTCTGGCTGCAGCATTCTGAACCAATTGGAGACCCCTAATGCTAGACTGCGGTAAATTGATTAGTCCGTATGAACGCCGCGCATTGACTCGTGTGGTTATTCCACCAGCTGCAGCTGATCCACAACGTGAATTCTGCCTTCCAGAACGCCTCTTTATGTAATCATTTGAATTATCTACCTGTTGCCGTGGGTACATAAGGGCTGGATTGTCATTCCTACACTCATATTGTTATATTTAATAAAAAATTATAAGCGCATGCAGGTGCTGCTGCTCTTGCTACCGCTGTGTTCAAGTACCGTCGGAAATTATGCAACTTTTTTGTTGTTCAAATTCAGCAGTTGCTTGTGGCAAAATAATTAATTGTATCCACACAAAAGATGAATTCTTCCCTATATAAGGTGCCTGAGCCCACTGAACCTGACTCCCCACCCAGATAAAAAAAGCAGCAGCAGCAGATCTCACAAACCGACTTCTGCACTGTGTGAAAACACTCAGCTGGTCGAACGAAGTCAAACTAAACAATAATGTTACAAAAACTAAACAAACAATTTAAAAACGTCAAGAACGAGAGAAAAACGAAACACGGACAAATTGAAATTTTTCGTTGCCCTTCATTCAAATTTTTCAACAGTTTAAAAATCATGACAGCTGCAGGAACAAAGCTGCACGAAGGTTAAACGATGCCAACGAAAGTCAACGAAAGTCCAGATTTCTTGTTTCGTTAGGGCTTCCTTGCCCTTCATTAAGTGCCATGTAACTGGGCCATAAGGCCCTGTCACAGCTTGACGATTTAGCCTGCGTATGCCAAATGTATTAAAAACGCTGCCATACGCTGCCACATGTCTAGTAAATTAATGCAGATGTCACACCTTGACGATTAACCAGCGTATGCTGACAGCCCCGTTTCCACCAAGTGGTTCGGGTCGGTATTGCACAGTGTGATGCGCATCAGAAACACAGTAATTTAACAATATTTTATTTTTTTAATTTCATCTTTTATCTTGGTGGACCATTTTCATTGTGTACAGAATGCTGATGATTTGACTGGCTGTGGTAAACACTGCCATGAATGAATGCAGTGCTGTGACTCTTTAAACTTTTAAATCACCAAGTGGATGCTTTCTGATCAGGTCTGATCGGCGGACCTGATCAGGTCATCACAGACCTGAGTAATGAAATGCTGTGGTGATTTATACATTTAAAGCACCAGCCGACCGTGATCAGGTGCGATCAGACCTGAATTAAGTGCTGTGTGATCACAGCAATCTGTGCTGTGTGATCACAGCAATCTGTGCTGTGTGATCACACCTAATCAATCAGGTCGTCTGATGATGACACCGACAGTGACGGCACTTTAAAAGTTTAAAGATGTGCAGTACTTCTGTGTGATCAGAAGAGGACATGGGCATCCTCTGAGAAACGCACCTACAGCAGAAATACCACAGAGGGACTTGCTTTAAAACGTTATGTTTCCAGCTACGACAGTAAAATATTTTCAGACATCATTTTCCAAAATCAGGAGCTTTATGTGGATACATGATGGATTAGACTGAAGCGAACAGGTAATATTTACTCCGTGTGCGAATGAAACAGTCTGTCCGCATGAGGACTGCAGGTTTCAGGCAATCAGTGGGCAGCATTGATGAACATATTTATGAGTAAATGACAAGAAACGTGTGTCAACAATCGGATAACTTACCTACAACTTATGTCCCGCATTTGCAGTATGTATGAGTCACGCACTGGCACTCCTTGAAGATTTTCAACATGCCCAAAATTTTTCAAGGAGCTCAGCGTATTAAGATGTATATTTGTGAGCTTCAACGTGCTTCAACGTGCTTCAGCGTGCTCTTAACTTATAAAAAACGTACCGTTAACTTATTAGACTTATGCCAGCATTTTTTAATACGGCTGGCATATGCTGGCTAAATCGTCACGGTGTGACAGGGCCTTTAGACCATGAGAAACAAAATTCTCTGGTCTGAAGAGACAAAGATTGAACTCTTTGGTGTGAATGCCAGGTGTCATGTTTGGAGGAAATCAAACACCATCCCTACAGTGAAGCATGTTGGTGGCAGCACCATGCTGTGGAGATGTTTTTCCAGCAGCAGGAACTGGGAGACTAGTCAGGATTGAGGGAAAAATTAATGCAGCAATGTACAGAGAGATCCTGGATAAAAACCTGCTCCAGAGTGCTCTTAACCTCAGACTGGGGTGAAGGTTCATCTTTCCGCAGGACAGTGACCCTAAGCACACAGCCAAGATATCAAAGCAGTAGCTTCAGGACAAGTCTACGAATGTCCTTAAATGGCCCAGCCAGAGCCCAAACCTGAAATGGACTGAACATCTCTGGAGAGATCTGAAAATGTCTGTGCATGGACGGTCCCCATCCAAGCTGATGGAGCTTGAGAGGTGCTGCAAAGAGTAATGGACAAAACTGCCCAAAGATAGGTGCACCAAGCTTGTGGCATCATATTCAAGAAGACTTGAGGTTGTAATTGCTGCCAATAGTGCATCAACAAAGTACTGAGCAAAGGGTGTGAATACTTACTTTTATTTTTACAAATTTGAAAAAAAAAAAAAAAAACCTTTTCCATGTTGTCATTATGGGGTGTCGTGAGTAGAATTTTGGAATAAGGCTGTAACATAACAAAATGTGGAAAAAGTGCTGTGAATACTTTCCAGATGCACACTATGTCGCTTCAGATTTTGGTACATTCTGTGCAGACTGGCCCTCTACATAAAACAAAACAAAAAAAAAAAACAACTACAACGACAACAAGAAAACAACTTAAAGGACATGCTGCTGCAAAATCATAACAATTACGATTTTGGCTGCTAGTGACCATCCGATGATCCATCGGGATGACTGTGCACTTCCGTGACAGGTTTCAAAGTATACGACATTTACAACAAACAGCAAAGGAGACTACTGAAAACAAAGTACTCGTGTGTTTCCAACAGCGGTGACGTGACTATTAGAAGCGTCCCAGCGCATGTTTGAATGGAATGTAGCTGCTAGAA
Organism: Thalassophryne amazonica; assembly: GCF_902500255.1. Classification (NCBI taxonomy): domain Eukaryota; kingdom Metazoa; phylum Chordata; class Actinopteri; order Batrachoidiformes; family Batrachoididae; genus Thalassophryne; species Thalassophryne amazonica. Next base: position 61,088,949 of record NC_047112.1, on the reverse strand, counting down.
CTGAGGCACAGATTAATTCCAAAGTTTACACAAGTGTGACCTAGTGTTATGATGACTCGTTTTTAAGTGATAACTGTTCATTTTGATGCAGTCATGGTAAAAGCAGCAGCCCTGAGAAGGTTTGGTGCAGAGGTGTCAAACTTGTTCCAGAAAGGGCAGAGGGGTTGCAGTCTTTCTTTGCAACCACCCACTCCACCAGGTGATTTCTTTGAGTAAATGATTCCACCCGCTCAAAGTGATGTTAATCAGTGAAATCACCTGGTGGAGTGGGTGGTTGCAAAGAAAGACTGCAACCCCTCTGCCCTTTCTGGAACGAGTTTAAGACCTCTGGTTTAGTGCATCTGCAGCCATTAGTCATAAATGCAGCCTGTTAAAATCAAAACAAAGATATATCTATGTCATAATGTTGTCTGTGAAAAACAATATCACAGAGACATTCCACGTGCATGTACAGAGCAGCAACAAAACAGCTATGTGGGTTAAAGTGGCTAAAGCAGCCGTTAAAACAGCGCAGCAGCCACTTTAACCCACATGTCAGCTGTTTTATTGCCTTTGTACATGATGTGAAATGTCACGGATGTGATCAGATCTGACACTTTCTGATCAGATCTGTGCAGTCACATGTGATCACATCTATCAGATCTGCTCACATCTGTGACATCTGATGCCATGTACAAAGCCGCAATTAACAGCTGAGCTGCGCGCTAATGTACTGCATACACACAACCAGATCCAAATTCCCACAGAATCTCTCAAAGTAAATTTAAAATTTTACTTTCATTGACTGCTCTACTGAAAGAAGATAAAGCAAAAGACAAAAAAAGGAACCTGCTACTCACCCAGTTGTAAAGATTTCCAAATAATAAGTCCACAATATCAATGAAGCCCCCACACACGTATTGCATACGTGTGATCGCCAGGCAATTAATTAGGGCCCCTTCACACATAGTGCGAATTTAGTCGAATTGCGCATTAAGTGCGCATGAAGCAGGAATCGTATGCAAACCATGTAATTTCGTAGCTGCTTCCAACACCTCATACACCTGTTGCTACAACTATTTGTGCACACCAGCAGCTGAAAGAGTGTGGGCTGTGCGAGCCCATTGAACCCTCTCGTGGCAGGTGTCGGCCAAATTCCTGGTGACATGCACGTACATCTAACACCACACGCATGGCACTTAGAAAATGGGCAGCCATTTGCACTCTTGGCACGACAACAGTCTGCAGACAATCACTGTCGTTCTTGCAGTGAAATTTGTCTAAGTGCCCCACGAGTGTGGCTTTGGTGTGTGAGCTGAACTGACGAGAGGTGTGACTATGACAGAATATACCAATTGAACACATCACAAAGACAAGATATTTAATGTTCAGACTGATAGACTTTTTGTTTTGTGCAAATATTTGCTCATTTTGAAATGGGTGCCTGCAACACGTTTCAAAAAAGCTGGGACAGGGGCAACAAAAGACTGGGAAAGTTGATGAATGGTCAAAGAACACCTGTTTGGAACATTCCACAGGTGAACGGGGAGGTGATGGTCTAGTGGTTAAAGCATTGGGCTTGAGACCAGAGGATCCTCAGTTCAAATCCCAGCCTGCCCAGAAAATCACTAAGGGCCTTAATCCCCTAGTTGCTCCTGGTGTGTAGTGGGCACCTTGCATGGTAGCAGCCTCACATCGGGGACACTGATGTGTAAAGCGCTTTGAGCGTCTGATGCAGATGGAAAAGCGCAATATAAATGCAGTCCATTTACCATTTGAACAGGTTAATTGGAAACAGGTGAGTGTCATGATTGGGTATAAAAGGAGCATCCCCAAAAGGCTCAGCCATTCACAAGCAAAGATGGGGCGAGGATCACCACTTTGTGAAAAACTGCATGAAAAAATAGTCCAGCAGCAACAATATTTAACAATATTTCTCAATGTTCAATTGCAAGGAATTTAGGAATTCCCTCATCTACAGTCCATAATATAATCAGAAGATTCAGAGAATCTGGAGAACTTTCTACACGTAAGCGGCAAGGCCGAAAACAAACATTGAATGCTTGTGACCTTCAATCCCTCAGGCGTCACTGCATTAAAAACCGACATCATTGTGTTGACATCATTGGGCTCAGGAACACTTCAGAAAACCATTGTCAGTTACAGTTTGTCGCTACATCTACAAGTGCAAGTTAAAACTCTAACATCAACAACATCCAGAAACACCGCCTTCTCTGGGCCTGAGCTCATTTGAAATGGACAGACGCAAAGTGGAAAAGTGTGCTGTGGTCTGATCAGTCCACATTTCAAATTGTTTTTGGAAATCATGGACGTCATGTCCTCCTGACAAAAGAGGAAAAAGACCATCCAGATTGTTACCAGTGCAAAGTTCAAAAGTCAGCATATGTGATTGTATGGGGGTGTGTTAGTGCCCATGACATGGGCAACTTACACATCTGTGATGGCACCATCAATGCTGAAAGGTACATCCAGGTTTTGGAACACCACATACTGCCATCCAAGCAACGTCTTTTTCAGGGACGTCCCTGCTTATTTCAGCAAGACAATATCCAAGCCGCATTCTGCACGTGTTACAACAGCGTGGCTTCGTAGTTAAAAGAGTGCATGTACTAGAATGGTCTGCCGGCAGTCCAGACCTGTCACCCACTGAAAATGTGTAACGCATTATCAAGCGCAAAATTCAACTACGGAGACACTGGACTGTTGAACAAATGAAGTCGTACATCAAGCAAGAATGGGAAAGAATTCCACCAACAAAGCTTCAGCAATTAGTGTCCTCAGTTCCCAAACGCTTACTGAGTGTTGTTAGAAGAAAAGGTGATGTAACACAGTGGTAAACATACCACTGTCCCAGCTTTTTTGAAACATGTTGCAGGCATCCATTTCAAAATGAGCAAATATTTACACAAAAACAAAGTTTATCAGTTTGAACATTAAATATCTTGTCTTTGTGGTGTATTCAATTGAATATAGGTTGAAGAGGATTTGCAAATCATTGTATTCTATTTTTATTTACATTTTACACAACATCCCAACTTCATTGGAATTGGGGTTGTAGTATGGCCAAAGCCGATGGTCACTACACTGAGTCTGGTCTGCTTGAGGTTTCTTCCTCACCACTGTCACCAATGTGCTTGCTCTTAATCTTTACTCTTGTGTAGCTCCTTGGGATGACTTATGGTGTGATTTGGCACTGTATAAAGAAACTGAATTCAATTTTTCTGTAACAGAATGACTCCATAGCTTACTTCCAGAGCTGGTGTAGACAGGAGAACATGGGTGGACTGCACTACGTCAGCAGCATGAATGTTGTTATGGTAAGCTACATCAGCATGGTAATGGTCCTCCAAGGTCATAATGAAGGTGATGAAAGTATCAACTGGAATCTTAAATGTCTTTAGAAGGTCTCGCTCCTGGAGAAGATGGCAAAGGTCACATCAACCAGAATCACAATGTTATTTACTTGTCATTGTTACGACTGGTCTGTGCAGTGGACAGCCTTAAAATGGAACCTACCTGGAAGACGGAGTACATGACGACCGTTAGAGGGCGGTTTCCTGAAAACTCTGCTATCTTGAATATATCTAAACCCCAACGATTAATGTCCTCAATCTCCTGAAGAAGTAAAAATCAACAACAATAAGATACAAAGTGTTTTTGCGTGCACGTTTATGTTTGCATCAGTGCTTGTGGACCCACCATGGCCAGATTACTTTCATGTGGGGTGGTTACTCCAAAGCGGGGAATGCAGGTGGGTGCTAGGCTGTGGCTCTGGGTGACCTTTTTCACCCCGCTGATCTGTGACATTGGCCTCTTCTTCTTTTCTTTCTCCTTCGGAGACGGAGACAAAATCTCCACGTCATGTTGTTTCTCTGCAACATATAGATAAAGTAAAAACACAGTCAATTGTGAAACAGGGCTTGGTCAAGTATTCCTGCAGCTGTCTGTCCTCATGATAATCAATCAGCTGCAACATGAAAGCTCGATCGCTCACTCCTAACAATTCTTCTGCCAGAGGTGATGCTGCTGCTTATGGTGCTACTGCAACAATACCTGATCATATGCAACTCGATGCATGGATCTGCAATGGATTTAAATGTAAATACACTCTCATCCTCAATTAGATGACTTTACTAGAAAATCACGTGGAAACCTGTTGCCTTAATCTACTGGTGAAACTGGTTCAAGTTATATTAAAGCTACAGTGTGTCGAATTTAGTGTCATCTATACTCAACAAAAATATAAACGCAACACTTTTGGTTTTGCTCCCATTTTGTATGAGATGAACTCAAAGATCTAAAACTTTTTCCACATACACAATATCACCATTTCCCTCAAATATTGTTCACAAACCAGTCTAAATCTGTGATAGTGAGCACTTCTCCTTTGCTGAGATAATCCATCCCACCTCACAGGTGTGCCATATCAAGATGCTGATTAGACACCATGATTAGTGCACAGGTGTGCCTTAGACTGCCCACAATAAAAGGCCACTCTGAAAGGTGCAGTTTTGTTTTATTGGGGGGGGTACCAGTCAATATTTGGTGTGACCACCATTTGCCTCATGCAGTGCATCACATCTCCTTCACATCATCCGTGAAGAGAACACCTCTCCAACGTGCCAAATGCCAGCAAATGTGAGCATTTGCCCACTCAAGTCGGTTACGACGACGAATTGGAGCCAGGTCGAGACCCCGATGAGGACGACAAGCATGCAGATGAGCTTCCCTGAGATGGTTTCTGACAGTTTGTGCAGAAATTCTTTGGTTATGCAAACCGATTGTTTCAGCAGCTGTCCGAGTGGCTGGTCTCAGTCGATCTTGGAGATGAACATGCTGGATGTGGAGGTCCTGGGCTGGTGTGGTTACATGTGGTCTGCGGTTGTGAGGCTGGTTGGATGTACTGCCAAATTCTCTGAAACGCCTTTGGAGACGGCTTATGGTAGAGAAATGAACATTCAATACACGAGCAACAGCTCTGGTTGGCATTCCTGCTGTCAGCATGCCAATTGCACGTTCCCTCAAATCTTGCGACATCTGTGGCATTGTGCTGTGTGATAAAACTGCACCTTTCAGAGTGGCCTTTTATTGTGGGCAGTCTAAGGCACACCTGTGCACTAATCATGGTGTCTAATCAGCATCTTGATATGGCACACCTGTGAGGTGGGATGGATTATCTCAGCAAAGGAGAAGTGCTCACTATCACAGATTTAGACTGGTTTGTGAACAATATTTGAGGGAAATGGTGATATTGTGTATGTGGAAAAAGTTTTAGATCTTTGAGTTCATCTCATACAAAATGGGAGCAAAACCAAAAGTGTTGCGTTTATATTTTTGTTGAGTGTAGTAGTGAGGTTGCAGACTGCATTATGCTGTCACTGGTCACAGCTGTTTCCTTTTAGATTTTTGCTTCCTTGGTGACAAGGATTCATGCTCCTTCTCTTGTGATAGTATGTAATAAAGACACACACATCCAAAACACATAAAAATGCGTGCAGGACCATAAAAAATTGTGCCAAAGATAAAGACCAAATGATCCGCACAGCCACAGTGCTCCAATACAGAAGGAGTTTGCAGTAAAAGTTTTATTAAACAAAATGTAAAATGTAATGTTTCGGACGACCTGCCCTTCGTCGTCTTTACCTTCTCTTGTGATAAGCAATATACAGTCATCAGCAACTTTATTAGGTATAGTGCCTTGCAAAAGTATTCAGCCCCTTGATATTTCACATATTTTAATTTGCTTATGCTATTTTAAATGCAAAAGTATATCGGGCTTCTCAAAATTTCTAAAACTGTCTTCCTTAAACTCAATGTCAAAGCAAATATCTACAACTTGACATAAATTAATTAGAAATATAAAAGCCAAGATGATGGTTGCATAAGTAATGGGCCCTTTTGGTATAATACCTGTAAATAATCAGTTTTATTATATGGCTGCGATGCTACGTGCACTCTGACTGGCTGATTTCCGGTCTGATATTTTCCCATATCTGACCGGTTACCATGACAATCTGTCCGAAATGGGTATCCCATTCGTTACAAACCAGAAAGCTAAAAACACGATTATAAAAATCAAGTCGGACATGAAACACAGATTGAAAGCTTGCTGCTAATGACTGGACCATCTTTTAGCAAGTTCTTCATGGAAGTGAAACAACAGTTTGACTATGAGCCCAAAACCGTCAGCAGCTTTCATATTCGGCAATACTGGAAGTTTGTGTGTTTATATAAATAATAACCATATAATAAACTAATTATTAGCCTCACTATAGGATGATACAGCTTCAACGATGAGTGATATAGAGGAGGATTTTCTTAAAAAGAAGACCTGAAAGTTCATCTGCGATGCAAGCCTTGATTTGATGTTCTGGTGAAGAAAGCCTCTCTATGACTCTTCACCGTGAAGATGTTATAGTTTGTGTGTGTGTGTGTGTATATTATATTATATATATAATAGCCATAAATAAAGGAATTATTAACCTCGCTTGCTTCGTCTGTACAGATTATCAGACCTTGGTGTTTTTCACAAGGACCTCACTAATGCTCGGTCTGTACTTACAAGTCAGTCTGATATTTTCTTGTACAGACCTTGTGCTCAGTTAATAATCCTTTATTATTGCCAGTTTTCGTCAGTCCAAGTCATGGGAGGGACATATAAACCATTTCCAGGTCACTGAATATGTCTTGGACCTTTATTTACATCAGTTATGAAGACATACAAACAGTATGACACTCGGTGGTAAATGTGTACTGGAGCAGACAGTTCTCAAAAAACTGAGTGACTGTGCAAGAGTAAAAACAGTGAGGAAGCCACCAAGATACCCAGACAACCCAAAAAAAAATGACAGGCTTCTGTGGATGTAAATTGGAGAAACTGGTGCATAGTGCATGTTTTGCATTTTGTATCCCCAGTTATACAGCTTCACCAACACATCAAATCTAGTCTTGCATCTCAGATGTACCTTCTGGCAAATTGTAGCTGAACGTTCAGGTCTTCTTTTTAAGAAATCCTGTTCATGTGTTCCAACTCACACACACGCAGCGGTTGTAGCAGATGAAGGAGCCCCACGCCTTCCATCTCTCCAGGATATTAGGTCCATGAGCTAATCGCACTGTGGTTCACGTGTGTTCCAATTCAATTCAATTTCAATTCAATTTTCAATTTATTTAATTTATACCCGCGCCAACTCACAACAACATTGTCTCAAGGTGCCTCACATAAAAACAATTTAAAACAGATGAAAAGAATTAAAAGATTAAAAAGCACAATTTAAAAGGCACAATTAAATAAAATAAATAAAAGGCAAATAGCACAATAAAAATTCGAATGGCATAAAATGCTAATCGTAAGCATGGGAAAACAAATACGTTTTGAGCCTAGACTTAAAAATGTCCACAGAATCAGACTGCCTCAGTGACACTGGAAGACTGTTCCACAGAGCAGGGGCCTGGTAAGAGAAGGCTCTCTGACCCGCTGACTTTTTTTCACCCGAGGAACACAAATCCTACGAATGCAGAGCCTGGGCCGGTACATAGGGTTTCACCAAATTGGCCAGGTAGCAGGGCACCAATCCGTGAACAATTTTGTAGGTCAGCAGCAAAACCTTAAAGTCCGGTCTCACAGAGACAGGAAGCCAATCAAGATATGCCAGAATGAGGGTAACATGGTCAAACCTTCTGCTTCATGTCAAAAGTCTGGCAGCAGCATTTTGAACCAGCTGGAGACCCCTAATAACAGTAATAAAAGAAATGATAAAAAATGACCTAGCTAGCATGAGCAAACCGCTAACCAATCCTAAGATTCACAACAGGAGAAATTTAGTTAAATAAGAGATTTCAGTAGACTACCAGCTACTGACACAACAACGAGCCAGCGCTTCTGTGTCAGATCAGCCTTTTCTCAGCAAAAGAGACCTGGTGACCAAGGAAAAGGCAAAGGAAAAGGAGGAAGAGGAGGAGGTTGGAAAACAAAGACAATTTCTCTTTACACCATATAAACTTGCCAGACATATCACGCAAGTCATCCACATGGTTAAAATTTTAACCAATCTAATTCTAGATAAGTTAGTGGTCAACTGGCTAAAACTCTTGTGAATATATTCTCTGGGTTTATAGAAGTTATTATTGTGTTTCTTTTATGTAAACATGCCAGAAGCTCAGGTTGTTGCTCCATTATTTTCAATGGGAATCACTGTGAGCTGCGATCGCTTCCTGTTTGCTCTTTAACATCCCGCTAATTGTCCTTTACAACACTGTTTGTCCTCTTTGTTCCAGAGTAATATATATAAGATGTCCTGAAATTCGGTTTTGTGTTATTAAATTCCATGCAGATTAAACGTAGCAGACACAATTATTTAGAATATTTGTTTTAGCAGTTTTCAGGGTCCTATGCATGCAGCCTCTTGTTAACATGATGAAAAGCATAAAAATGTACATTTTGGTTGTATAATGTTCATTTACAATTGTCGTCATGTGGATTCTCTGTGCTGTAGACCGCAACAACTCTCTGGCGTGCAAAGGATTATGGGATATCTCAATTGGGCAAATACTGCCATGAACACTGCCATCTACTGTGTCCAAAATGCTAAAACCTTCAACATCCGTCTGCTACAAAACATTTAACAGGTAGGCACTAAAATCTTGGATTTCAGACTTCACAAATGTTTTTAACTGTAAGCTTATTCATTATGCCTACAAAAATACGACAGTGGTCTAAAATTATCGGACCTAAATTTATCGGAACGCTAATTGGTCTGCTGATGGTTTTCAAAGTTATCTGAAAAGCTAATTCCGATAATGAAAACATAACTTCGATAGTTAGCGGATTAGTGGAACTGTGCCCACCACTGCCATCAAGTCACGCTCAAGTCATGAATCAGCACGTCACAAATCATAATGACCATCAAGTGTTGATAGCTGACTTGGGTCTTGACTTGGGACTTGCAGATTAATGACCTGAGAATGACTTGACAGTGATTTACTCCCACCTCTGAATTGTATACATGTTCTCTTCTTTTTCAGGGCCTGTAAGTAATTGTACAGACTAAATATAGGATAACTGTTAATATAACCATCCCTTTTATGGTGAGTTTTCTTTAGACATATCACGGGATGGATACATCTCGTTCTGAGTTGGGGTTGTAGTATTATATTAGCAAAACTGCAACATGAGTGTACTGCCACAGCAGTGCAGTTTGTATATTACTATTTGACGGTGTGTGTGTAATAATAGACACTACACAGTAGCAGCAGTATTTATCTAGAAAGATTATTATTAGTATTTATCTAGATTAAAATATATTATCATCTGAGGAGCTTTGAATTGTTTTTTATGACTTCTCAAACATTCCAGAAGATGGACATTTTTATTTAATCCATGGCAGAACTCGATCAAAATGGGGCTTCCACAGAGAGCATATGTAGAATTTTCAAGTGATCTGTTGCAACATAACACAAAGGTGCTGCCCCAGCAGACACATTTATGCTGAAAAGACCTCATCCATTTCTATACAAGCACAGGAAATTATCATCCCATGTTGTTGCAGTCAGTCTACTTTCTTTCAGGACCACAAATCATCTTCAGTCACTTCTATCAAAGGTTTTCATTTCTAAAAAATTAGGAGTAATTGCTGGAAAAATATCCAGATATACGCACACGGCATCACAAGGATTAACAGCGGTGGTGTGGCACAAGCTGCTGTCTGGCCCTTCTCACCTCTCTCGCAGTGCCTCCTCTTCCTCACCCCAAAACCACGGTGTTCGTGTCCAAACGCAGCCAGGCTCGACACCAAGGTGCTTATATCACAATGACAGCTGAGTGACAGCTTCGTCCTCCTTCGGCTGGACCTCCATCGTGCCGGCGGGGCTGTTGAAGACTGAGCCTTCTATTGATGCAACACTTCATCTAATAATATTGCAGCCTGTTGCCATGACGACGCCTCACAACGTGTCCGGGAATGCTGTCTGTCGCTGTGCCTCCTTCTCTTCACCAGAGGAAGAAAAACTCACCTTTCACTGCTAAACATTTCACTTATTCTTCTTTTCTTTTAAACACCTGCTCACGTTTTTTATATATATATATATATATATATATATATATATATATATATAATAATTTTTTTTTTTCCCTTCAAGAAGTAAAGTGAAAATACTGTTTGGGGCGGTGGTAGCCTGAAGCCCTGGTTCCAAACCTGGGGTCCAATGATCCTTTGGGAGTGAGGCGGTCTGGGTGGTACCAAAGATCACAGGGGGTGCCTGGGCTTTTCTCTGCTGTGATGTCAAAATGATGATGTCACAACACATTTACTAAAACAAATTAAAAAGATCATATTTTGAGTTTATGTTTTTGGATGAACCAACGAAAAAAGAGGAAAATAATAACTGATTCATTTGTGTCAAAAAAGAAAGAAAAAAAAAGATTTGTAATGAATCACTTGTCAGTGTTCAAGGTCTTGCTGAAGAATTTCGACAGTCATCCTTCATTATTCCATCAACTTCCACCAGTTCTACTGGCAGCACAGCAGCCCCAGCACATGATGCTAAAGCCATTCAGTTTCAACATTTCTGGCTTGTATAACCCTATGATACTCTTTCTCAGATCTGTATTGACCTCCTTGAATTTTCCTGTTACACTGTGTGTAGGTCAGCTCAGTCTTCTACAAACTCTTTTTACAACCCCAATTCCAATGAAGTTGGGATGTTGTGTAAAATGTAAATAAAAACAAAATACAATGATCTGCAAATCCTCTTCAACCTATATTCAATTAAATACACCACAAAGACAAGATATTTAATGTTCAAACCGATAGACCTTGTTGTTTTTGTGCAAATATTTGCTCATTTTGAAATGGATGCCAGCAACACATTTCAAAAAAGTTGGGACGGGGCAACAAAAGACTGGGAAAGTTGATGAATGCTCAAAGAACACCTAATTGGAAACAGGTGAGTGTCATGATTGGGTGTAAAAGGGACATCCCCAAAAGGCTCAGCTGTTCTCAAGCAATGATGGGGCGAGAATCATCACTTTGTGAACAACTGCGTGAAAAAATTGGTCCAACAGTTTAAGAACAATGTTTATCAACATTCAATTGCAAGGAATTTAGGGATTCCATCATCTACAGTCCATAATATAATCAGAAGATTCAGAGAATCTGGAGAACTTTCTACACGTAAGCGGCAAGGACAAAAAGCAACATTGAATGCCCCTGACCTTTGATCCCTCAGGCGGCACTGTATTAAAAACCAAGATCACTGTGTAAAGGATCTTACCACATGGGCTCAGGAACACTTCAGAAAACAACTGTCAGTTGACACAGTTCGTCACTACATCTACAAGTTAAAACTCTACCATGCAACGCGAAAGCCATACATCAACAACATCCAAAAATGCCGCCACCTTCTCTGGGCCCGAGCTCATTTGAAATGGACAGACGCAAAGTAGAAAAGTGTGCTGTGGTCTGATGAGTCCACATTTCAAATTGTTTTTGGAAATCATGGATGTCGTGTCCTCCGGACAAAAGAGGAAAAAGACCATCCAGATTGTTACAGAGCAAAGTTCAAAAGCCAGCATCTGTGATGCAAATATTTGCACAAAAACAATAAAGTTTATCAGTTTGAACATTAAATATCTTGGCTTTGTTGTGTAGTCAATTGAATATAGGTTGAAGAGGATTTGCAAATCATTGTGTTCTGTTTTTATTTACATTTTACACAATGTCCCAACTTCATTGGAACTGGGTTGTATGTTGACAATGAGAAGCTACCAGCTGTGGTCAATCTTAACCTACTTGTTAAGAAGCCATACCAGTTTCAGACATTTTGGACATTTTTGTTTGTATTAATGTATGTCAACAATCTTTCTGCCAACCAAATCACTGAAGGTCCAGTACTGCCATGACATTCATAAACTCACCGAGAAAGGTGTTGGCGATAAATTCTGAAACCTGATTCCCTGAGCGGCTGGTCTCTGACAGCTGGGTCAGCTCCCTGTTCAGCATCCTCTTAAACTGGGTGGATAAATCAAAAGCACAAATAAACAACACACACAAACACAAACATACAGACTACATTTGAGTATTGAATTTTTAAACACACAGCGATACAATTATAGTATGAAGACCAGTGTACAAGCTCTTGGTATTTGGTGTCTCTACGCATTTCCCTTTAGCCCTGACTGCTTCTTGGTACTGTTCTGTTTATTTGTGTGGATGAATAACAAACAATTATTTAAGCGTGTAACTGGATACTATATTAGAATTAAAATATAAAATCTTAAAAAGAGGACAGCAAAAGGACAGCAATCTAAAACATTTTTAAAATGAAGCTGAAGCAATGTTGTGAAAGTGTAGTGACACGGACCCACAACAGGGGGCGTAAATGAACGGACAATAGAAGGAGTTATATTTGAACACTTTACTGTTGTGAATGCCACAACCACACACAGCAGATTATAGAATAAATACAAAGTCAATGGATAAAGGTGTCGTGTGGGCAGGCTCGACGATAGGAGACGTCCGTCTAGAGAAGAACCGGAACCACACGATTTCCTCCGCCACCGAACCCGAAGGATACTGGAGCCGCCAGGTCCCGAGTCCCTCAGGTGGCCACCGTCTCCGCGTGTCGGATCTGGTACTGTTGGTGAAGAGCAAAGACAGTCAAGTGTGGGTGTGTGTACACCCAGTAACAACAACGGTGGGAATTCCACCTCCACCTCTAACACACACTCGTGCAGCGTCTGTCTATTCACTTATCTGGCAGAAAGCAGAGCGAAGCAGTCGCGGCCCACGCCGGTCCTCCGGGGAGACAGCTGCAACAATGTATCTACTGGAATCAATATTGGAATATTCAGGCTGAGAGTATTACCTCCGTAGAAGAACGATATCTCAGTGACGTGGTGCAGGTGTCATCCTGCTTTTATCTGGGGTGAAGTGCAGATGATCGGTGACAGCTGTCATAGTTGATGAGTGACAGCTGTCACCTCGGCTGTTCCTGTGAGGCGGCAGTGCCCTCTCGTGCCTGAAGCCCGCACTTCAGGCAGGGCGCCCTCTGGTGGTGGGCCAGCAGTACCTCCTCTTCTGGCGGCCCACACAACAAGCAAGTCAGCTTGGGACTCCGACGAGGGCGGTCGCATCTCCTCCACTCTCCCTTATCTCTGTTCTCTGCTTTTAACCTTCAAGTCCCTACTTCACCAGACTGTGAATTCCTCAAATTATATTGGATTCTGGATTTATTGGACTACTACTGGATTAACCATGGAATTGATCAGCTGGTCTCTGAACGCTATTGACACCATTTTTTATGCAAGAAGGTCAGGAACGGGGGATCCTACCTGCCCAGATGGAACGTATCCTGCAGGCTATGTTCTCGACTCCTGGAGTTCCTGCCGTGTGGCATGCTTGGTGCCTTTCTCCATTGAGGACGTCGAGGATTTATTCATTTTTGGTCTTATGGTAGCAGGGCTGGTACTTTTTGGCTTATGTGCTGCCCTGATCTACGGGAAAATTGGCAAGATGGCGGCATCAAAAACCACGGCCCCTCGCTTGTCCGTCATGATTAACGAGGTTGGCAAGGCAGTGCATTCTCAGACTGCGATGACTCTTGAACTCAGATGCAAATTGGATGACATGTTGAAGCAGATGCATGCCTTGCAGTTGAAGTTGAAGATTTCAGAGGCCGGTGAATATTCTTAATTCATAATTGGGATTTGGTTGTGCAAGTGGAACTGTTAAAAAGTGTTTTTCACTGCTCAAACCATAACATTACAGGCTTATCATGCCTGAAGGTCAAATTGCCCAACTGTTTTCCTCCAGAGGAATTTTTTTGGGCCTGGGGAACATTGGCTGTTTCTTATCTCAACTCACAAAGACAATAAACTGCTTTTCACAGGACTGAAGCATGCTCCATTCCCTCCCCCCACCCACCTCCTATCTCCCATCAATACTCCCCCCTCCGACGCCTGCTAATGTCACTCCTTTCCCCTTCGGCGGGGGCGGTGCAGTTTTAGCTGCAGCCCCCGTTCTTCCCCCCAAGCTGACAGCAGCGCATCTCAGCGTTGCTGCGTGGCCTTCACCCACTTACCTCAATTCGCATAACGGACTTCTTCAAACTTAGTGCACATAAACAATGTCAAATGTGTATATGCTGTCTTTAATTCTGATGTGTGCCATTATTACGGTAAACAAGCAATAATTGTGACTAATTGCTGTCTGAGGTAACTGGAGTGTAAACATAATTTCTCCACTGTGAGTTCAGTTCAATAAAATATATCTCATCTCTCACCAGATCATGTAATAATGGATGGGCAACATCATGAGAGGATGTATGTCAATAATAATAACATTGCCTTTATTGTCATTGTACATAAGTAAGTACCACTTAAATCATTCTAATGTCAGTTTTAAGCAGAAACGAGGCTGTTTAAGTAGAAACAAGGCGATAATGGGTGAATCGCTGCTGACGCACCGAAATGAAGTGTGCAGTGAAGGTGGGGGGGGGCGATTTTTAGGGGGGACTGTTCGATTGGCGACATTGGAGTGCCCGGAGGAAACCGACACAGAGAGGGGGAGAACGTACAAACTCTATACAGAAAGTCCAGGAAGCAACCCCATGACCTTTTTGTTGTGAGGCATCAGTGCTAACCACTAAGCCACAGTCATATCATATCAAGTCAGGTACAGTTGTATGTAAAGGTTTGGGCACTCCGATAATTTCCATGACTTCCCTTTATAAGTTTGGACAGTGACACTATTTTTGTAATTTTGCATCTGTACACCACCGCAATGTTGATTAAATAAAACAATCAAGATGTGTAAACTTTGACATTTAATTTAAGGGGTTTAGCAAAAATATCACATTAACCATTTAGGAATTATGACTATTTTCATCCACATTCCCCCTGTTTTCACCCCCCCCGAGTAACAAGACAAACTAAATATAAGCAGTATTTTTTAAATGCAAATCATCACTTTAGATCCCACATTTCTTTAAACAAGTCAGTGGATGGACACATGAACATTTCCAAGTAACTGAGTATGTCTTGAGAGATGATCAACAGGATTTCAATAAATAATTCAATAAATAAGTAACTTTTGGGGGGATCTTGTTAACTACTGGATATCTTCCTTTTTGTTCATTCTGAAGGGTCACAAGACCAAAAACTTTGCGAACAACTGGCTAAAATGATTAGGAAAAATCATCCAAACATTCTATGGTTGCAGATTCACAAAAGGAAACATTGTTCTGTTTTTGTTTGTTTCTTTCTTTAATTATTTTGGGTTTTAATCTTTTTTTTTGGCAAAGTGTACATCTAAAACTTGGAACCTTCCGCACTGAAACCAAGCACACTAACCACTTGGCCACCACTGCTGCGCCCGCTACAATAGAATTGATTAAACACTTTTTATTGGGACAATCGTATTTGCCTGTTGGAGGGCCCAGGGCCAAGCATTAGCCCATCCCCGTTTTAGAAGAAAGTTGGTTAAACGCTTACGTGAAATTAAATTACATGGAACAGAAATAATGAACGAGAAAAGGAAAAAAAAAAAATCAGGTTAGTTCTTTGTGACATATTTCTTATTTGTGATGAAATTAAACATTTTATTGAAATTGGCATTCCGACATACATAATATTGGCCATGCTCGTGCATCTGCCCACCCTTTCTTCAGGCAGAATTTTTGGTGGAGTGCCCTGGGCTCTCTGATGAAAGAGAATGGGCTATATTCATTCAGTGCAGTGTTTTTTCTCTTGCTGCACATAAACATGCATAAGATGATAGAGCCATTTTCAGATCTCTCCAGAGATGTTCAATCGGATTCAGGTCTGGGCTCTGGCTGGGCCACTCAAGGACATTCACAGAGTTGTCCTGAGGCCACTCCTTTGATATCATGGCTGTAAGTCATTGTCCTGCTGAAAAATGAACCGTTGCCACAGTCTGAGGTCAAGAGCACTCTGGAGCAGGTTTTCATCCAGGATGTCTCTGTACATTGCTGCATTCATCTTTCCCTCAATCCCGACTAGTCTCCCAGTTCCTACCGTTGAAAAACATCCCCACAGCATAATGCTAGCAGCATCATGCTTCACTGTAGGGATGGTGCCTGGTTTTCTGCAAACATAATGGCTGGCAATCACACCAAAGAGTTCAATCACTGTCTCATCAGACCAGAGAATTTTGTTTCTCATGGTTGGAGAACCCTTCAGGTGCCTTTGACCACTCTACCATACAGGCCTGATTTGTGGATTGCTGCAGAGATGGTTGTCCTTCTGGAAGGTTCTCCTCTCTCCACAGAGGAATGCTGGAGCTCTGACAGAGTGAAAATCAGTCACGTCCCTGACTAAGGCCCTTCTCTCCCAATCACTCAGTTTAGACGGGCAGCCAATTCTAGGAAGAGTCCTGGTGGATCTGAACTTCTTCCATTTAAAGATGATGGAAGCCACTGTGCTCATTGGAACCTTCAAAGCAGCAGAAATGTCTCTGTACCCTTCCCCATGTTTGTGTCTCCAGACAATCCTGTCTCAGAGGTCTATAGACAATTCCGTTGACTTCATGCTTGATTTGTGCTGTGACATACACTGTCAACTGTGGGAACTTTAACAACACATTAAGGGTTATCAGTGGAACCAGGATGGACCTGAGCTCAATTTTGAGCTTCATGGCAAAGGTGGTGAATACTTATGTACATGTGATTTCTTAGTTTTTTTAAAATCTGCAATAAATGTGCAAAAATCTAAAAAAAAAAAAAAAGCCCTTTTCACATTGCCATTTTGGGGTATTGTGTGTAGATTTTTGGGGGGGAGGGGAAGAGAAGAATTTGATCTATTTTGGAATAAGGCTGTACCATAACAAAATGTGGAAAAGGTGAGGGACTGTAATGTCCAGTATTAGGGGTCTCCAAGTGGATCGAAATGCTGCTGCCAGAATTTTGACAGGAAGCAGAAAATTTGACCATATTACACCCACTTCATTGGCTTCCTGTCCCTGTGAGGTTCTGTTACTAACCTATAATATTATTCATGGACTAGCACCGCCCTACTTAGCTGACAATTAAACCCTAGGTACAGGGCTCTGCATTCTCAGGGCGCAGGACTACTTTGTGTCCCTTGGGTGAATAAAAAGTCTGTGGGCCACAGAGCCTTCTCTTGTTGTGCCCCTGTTTTGGGGAATTATCTCCGTAAGGAGCTAAAACAGTCCGATTCTGAAGAGACATTCAAGTCCAGATTTAAGACATCTATTCTCCCTCATATGACTAGCATACTGGCATAGTATGGTACTATGCTTCTTATTCTTAACTCATCTTACTAGCAATAGAACAGGTCTTGGCCTCACTCGCGGCTAGTGATCACCTTAGTATTCTCTCTCTTTCCCTTTCGATTAACTGCTGGTGAACCATACCTTTGGTGCTGTTTTTCCAGCTGACTAATTCTGCTCTTTTTCTCTCTGTCCGAGGCACTGATGACAACGCACGAGGCTGACAGCTGCACACCACTGGGTGCTAGAATGACTATGAAATGCCTTGGTTGAAGTCATTTCAACCAAGTACACTACAGACTACAGTACACTGCAGTCTGCTTTTGTAATATACTTTGACATGGTGACAGGCCCACTGACGATGTGATGGATGGATGCTGGCTCTGCACCCCAGGGTGCTGGATGACCCCTTGCTTGCAGTGCAATTGTGTGGTCTTCTCAATAATGCACTTTCTTTTTGATGCTACGCTGATTTTTAGTTTCCTGTTTCTTCAACTTTGTAAAACATCTGTGCAAACCTTGTCACTGTTAGAATGGCCTTAGCAGTGGGTCACCCATCTGAGTCTGGTTTGCTTGAGGTTTCTTCCTCAACATCATCAGAGGGAGTTTTCTTTTCCACTGTCAACTGTATGCTTGCGCTAGGGGTTGATAAGGTTAGACCTTACTTGTGTGAAGCACCTTGAGGCACCTTTGTTATGATTTGGTGCTATATAAATGAAATAAATTGAAACTGAAATGAAATTGAATTATATACGCGACAGTCAATTTTGAATTGTTACATTAACAATTCAATGCATATGATCTCATTCAAAATAGTAAATAACACTATTTGTGTTGAACAATTTAGTACTCTAATGCTGCTGCTTAGCTTTTGTTTGAGCTGGTTGCTTGGGGTCCCCTCAGTGAATTCAGTACAGATCTGCAGTGGGATTTTACACCAGATTCCCTTCTTGACGCAACTCCATTTCGACACGGAGAAACACACAACACCCCTGGTGATCCCAAATTGTCTCCCAACCAAGTACTAATGAGAGCCCACTCTGCTTCGCTTCTGAGATCTGTCAGGATCAGGTCTACAAAAAGAGGCATGGCTGCCAGTTAATACTTAAAAAAATTAACTAACACTACTACTATAGAGTTGATTTAACACTTTTGCCTGGGCTATATGCACTCACTGCAGTATTCATTCTCGCTATGCACAACTTATATATGATATGTACTCTGCATAGTAAATTTTGCAGTGTTAAATTAACACTGCAACAAATGCAAATGATGCCTTTCAAAATAGTGTAAATCAACTTCATTCAGGTTGATTAAATAAATTTAACATTCCAACAGATCTAATTTAATACCATTTTGAATGGGACCATATGCACTCGCTGCAGTATTAATTTAACACTGCAAAATATAATTTGTATAAATGACAATATATTCCTGCTGCTAAAAAGGAAAACACAGCTGCAGAATTAATTTCTCTTCACAAGCATATAACAGCTGCTCCTCTGAGCATGCATGTCTTTTACCTTTTTAAAATAAATAAATAAATAAAATAAACAAATCTGTCTACTGACCCCATGCACAGACACACAAACTGTCAACATTCAGCCTTTTTTGTAGAAGTTGTCCTGGGTCAGATCACACAAGCGCCCCTCACAGCATTCCACTCCCTGCAAAGCCTGCACTCCCGCACAATAAATCTCAGTGCAAACAAGGCAAGCCAGCAGCGCTCCCTGACGCTCACCTGTCTAAATGTCCAACACAGACACAACCTGCGAGCTGACGCAGACATGTCGACCCACGCACGTTGATTTTAGAGGATGCTAAAATCCGAGCCGAGCAGCTGATGATGTGGCTTGGTGAGGGGCAGGCTGCAAACTACTCGATCAGTTCTGCCCCGTGCTCAGGCGGGGAGGATTGTACTGTACGCACATAGAAGTCTGATTTGACATAAAAGGTATTATATAGGTATTAAAGGCACTGCGCTGCGGTGGTTTGAATCATATTTGTCTAATAGATTACAGTTTGTTCATGTAAATGGGGAATCTTCTTCACAGACTAAAGTTAATTATGGAGTTCCACAAGGTTCTGTGCTAGGACCAATTTTATTCACTTTATACATGCTTCCCTTGGGCAGTATTATTAGACGGTATTGCTTAAATTTTCATTGTTACGCAGATGATACCCAGCTTTATCTATCCATGAAGCCAGAGGGTACACACCAATTAGCTAAACTGCAGGATTGTCTTACAGACATAAAGACATGGATGACCTCTAATTTCCTGCTTTTAAACTCAGATAAAACTGAAGTTATTGTACTTGGCCCCACAAATCTTAGAAGCATGGTGTCTAACCAGATCGTTACTCTGGATGGCATTTCCCTGATCTCTAGTAATACTGTGAGAAATCTTGGAGTTATTTTTGATCAGGATATGTCATTCAAAGCGCATATTAAACAAATATGTAGGACTGCTGTTTTGCATTTACGCAATATCTCTAAAATCAGAAAGGTCTTGTCTCAGAGTGATGCTGAAAAACTAATTCATGCATTTATTTCCTCTAGGCTGGACTATTGTAATTCATTATTATCAGGTTGTCCTAAAAGTTCCCTAAAAAGCCTTCAGTTTGTTCAGAATGCTGCAGCTAGAGTACTGACGGGGACTAGCAGGAGAGAGCATATCTCACCCGTGTTGGCCTCTCTTCATTGGCTTCCTGTTAATTCTAGAATAGAATTTAAAATTCTTCTTCTTACTTATAAGGTTTTGAATAATCAGGTCCCATCTTATCTTAGGGACCTCGTAGTACCATATTACCCCATTAGAGCGCTTCGCTCTCAGACTGCAGGCTTACTTGTAGTTCCTAGGGTTTGTAAGAGTAGAATGGGAGGCAGAGCCTTCAGCTTTCAGGCTCCTCTCCTGTGGAACCAGCTCCCAATTCAGATCAGGGAGACAGATACCCTCTCTACTTTTAAGATTAGGCTTAAAACTTTCCTTTTCGCTAAGGCTTATAGTTAGGGCTGGATCGGGTGACCCTGGACCATCCCTTGGTTATGTTGCTTTAGACGTAGACTGTGGGGGGGTTCCCATGATGCACTGTTTCTTTCTTTTTTTGCTCCGTATGCATCACTCTGCATTTAATCATTAGTGATCGATCTCTGCCCCCCTTCTCGGCATGTCTTTTTCCTGGTTCTTTCCCTCAGCCCCAACCAGTCTCAGCAGAAGACTGCCCCTCCCTGAGCCTGGTTCTGCTGGAGGTTTCTTCCTGTTAAAAGGGAGTTTTTCCTTCCCACTGTGGCCAAGTGCTTGCTCATAGGGGGTCGTTTTGACCGTTGGGGTTTTTCATGGTTATTGTATGGCCTTGCCTTGCAATATGGAGCGCCTTGGGGCAACTGTTTGTTGTGATTTGGCGCTATATAAGAAAAAAGTTGATTGATTGATTGATAAAAGTTCCCAGAGCCCCTTGTGTTGTCGGGTAGATGGTGGGGTTGTAGGGAGAGGGGAGGGTGGGGCGGGGAGGTGGGTGATGTGGTGGAACATCGAGAGGGGAGAAAGGACGCAACTGCAGTCATTCATCCAACTAATGTCACACATTCAGCAGGAAAACATAAAGAGGGAGAAAGAGAGGAGTGAGTGCGGGAGAGGCTGTGACAAGTGATTCGCCTGGCTTCAGGGGCTGGGTGGGGGAGAGGAATCTGGTTGGCTGACAATGAGATGGGGGAGGTCTGAGCCAGGAGCAGCAGTGAGCCGCCAGACAGCAGACAGAAGCAGCGACGGACAGATGTGAATGATCTGTGGAGGGAGACGCCATTCATGGAGCTGTGTGTAATGATGCGTTTAGGTTATGCGAGTTTGAAAAACAAAACAAAACAAACCTGTAATTAAACATCTCATTAAATGGTGATGCGTGATGCTAAAAGAACAAATATATAATACTGAACACTCCTTAGGCTCACAGGTGTTTCTGTATACAGTTGTATGTAAAAGTTTGGGCACCCCTGATGATTTCCATGATTTTCCTTTATAAATCATTGGTTGTTTAGATCAGCAAATTCAGTTAAATATATCATATAGCAGACAAACACAGTGATATTTGAGAAGTGAAACAAAATTTATAGGATTTATAGAAAGTGCGCAATAATTCTTTAAACAAAATTAGGCAGGTGCATAAATTTGGGCACCTGAACAGAAAAAATACGTCAATATTTAGTAGATCCTCCTTTTGCAGAAATAACAGCCTCTAAATGCTTCCTATAGCTTTCAGTGAGAGTCTGGATTCTGGTTAAAGGTATTTTGGACCATTCTTCTTTACAAAACATCTCAGGTTTGTTAGTTTCTGAGCATAAAATCACACCACAGATTTTCAATAGTATTCACGTCTGGGGAGTGAAATGGCCATTCCAGAATGTTGTACTTGTTCCTCTGCATGAATGCCTTAGTAGATTTTGATCAGTGTTTAGGGTCATTGTCTTGTTGAAAGATCCAGCCCCGGTGCAACTTCAACTTTGTCACTCATTCATGAACACTGTTCTCAAGAATCTGCTGATATTGACTGGAATCCATGTGACCCTCAACTTGAACAAGATTCCCAGTACCTGCACTGGCCACACAGTCCCACAGCATGATGGAACCACCTCCAAATTTTACTGTATGTAGCAAGTGTTTTTCTTGGAATGCTGTGTTCTTTTTCAGCCATGCATACCGCCCCTTGTTATGTCCAAATATCTCAATTTTAGTTTCGTCAGTCCACAGCACCTTATTCCAAAATGAAGCTGGCTTGTCCAAATGTGCTTTAGCATACCTCAAGTGACTCTGTTTGTGGCGAGTACGCAGAAAAAGCTTCCTCTGTATTATAGTATCATACAGCATCTCTTTGTGTAAAGTACGCTGTATAGTTGAACGATGCACAGAGACACTATCTACAGCAAGATCATGCTGTAGGTTTTTGGAGCAGGTCTGTGGGTTGACTATCACTGTTCTCACCATCCTTCGCTTCATCTTATCTGAGATTTTTCTTGGCCTGGCACTTCAGGCCGTAACTCGTACTGTGCCTGTGGTCTTCCATTTCCTCACTATGTTCCTCACAGTGGAAACTGACAGCTGAAATCTCTTAGATAGCTTTTTGTATCCTTCCCCTAAAGCATGATGTTGAACAGTCTTTGTTTTCATGTCATTTGAGAAGTGTTTAGAGGCTCCCATATTGCCACTCATTAAAAGAGATGCAAAGAGGGGAAACATTTGCAAATGGCCACCTTAAATACCCTTTCTCATGATTGGATTCATCTGTGTGAGAAGGTCAAGGGTCAATGAGCTTACAAAGCCAATTTTGTGTTCCAATAATTTGTGCTAAATGTATTCAAATCAATAAAATGACAGGGGTGCCCAAATTTATGCACCTGCCTAATTTTGTTTAAATAATTATTGCACACTTTCTGTAAATACTAGAAACTTCATTCCACTTCTAAAATATCAGTGTGTTCGTCTCCTATATGATATATTTAACTGAAATTTCTGATGCAAACAACCAATGATTTATAAAGGAAAATCATGAAAATTATCAGGGGTGCCCAAACCTTTGCATACAACTGTATATTTGGAGGTAAAGTGGCACAGGGGCAAAGTTGACAGGAGGCGAAGTGCCTAGCTTCCACAGATAACTATGTTAATAACATGGATAGCTATAAAGTCAGAGAAAGCTAACGAAAGCTAGCTAAAATCAAACAAATCAATTTAGCTAGTAATGAAATATTAGCTAAAGTCAGAGAAAGCTAATGAAAGCTAGTTAAAATCACAAACAAAAAAGAAGCAGCAGCTCAGAATGTAGAAGATCCTCAAGACTGAGGTCAGAGAAAGTTGTGAGGAAAAAAAAAAAAAAAAAACTGATGCAGTTTAATATGTCAGAAAGCATAAAAATAATCAATCAATCAATCAATTTTTTTATATAGCGCCAAATCACAACAAACAGTTGCCCCAAGGCGCTTTATATTGTAAGGCAAGGCCATACAATAGTTATTTAAAACCCCAACGGTCAAAACGACCCCCTGTGAGCAAGCACTTGGCTACAGTGGGAAGGAAAAACTCCCTTTTAACAGGAAGAAACCTCCAGCAGAACCAGGCTCAGGGAGGGGCAGTCTTCTGCTGGGACTGGTTGGGGCTGAGGGAGAGAACCAGGAAAAAGACATGCTGTGGAGGAGAGCAGAGATCGATCACTAATGATTAAATGCAGAGTGGTGCATACAGAGCAAAAAGAGAAAGAAACAGTGCATCATGGGAACCCCCCAGCAGTCTACGTCTATAGCAGCATAACTAAGGGATGGTTCAGGGTCACCTGATCCAGCCCTAACTATAAGCTTTAGCAAAAAGGAAAGTTTTAAGCCTAATCTTAAAATTAGAGAGGGTGTCTGTCTCCCTGATCTGAATTGGGAGCTGGTTCCACAGGAGAGGAGCCTGAAAGCTGAAGGCTCTGCCTCCCATTCTACTCTTACAAACCCTAGGAACTACAAGTAAGCCTGCAGTCTGAGAGCGAAGCGCTCTATTGGGGTGATATGGTACTACGAGGTCCCTAAGATAAGATGGGACCTGATTATTCAAAACCTTATAAGTAAGAAGAAGAATTTTAAATTCTATTCTAGAATTAACAGGAAGCCAATGAAGAGAGGCCAATATGGGTGAGATATGCTCTCTCCTTCTAGTCCCCGTCAGTACTCTAGCTGCAGCATTTTGAATTAACTGAAGGCTTTTTAGGGAACTTTTAGGACAACCTGATAATAATGAATTACAATAGTCCAGCCTAGAGGAAATAAATGCATGAATTAGTTTTTCAGCATCACTCTGAGACAAGACCTTTCTGATTTTAGAGATATTGCGTAAATGCAAAAAAGCAGTCCTACGTATTTGTTTAATATGCGCTTTGAATGACATATCCTGATCAAAAATGACTCCAAGATTTCTCACAGTATTACTAGAGGTCAGGGTAATGCCAGCCAGAGTAAGGATCTGGTTAGACACCATGTTTCTAAGATTTGTGGGGCCAAGTACAATAACTTCAGTTTTATCTGAGTTTAAAAGCAGGAAATTAGAGGTCATCCATGTCTTTATGTCTGTAAGACAATCCTGCAGTTTAGCTAATTGGTGTGTGTCCTCTGGCTTCATGGATAGATAAATCTGGGTATCATCTGCGTAACAATGAAAATTTAAGCAATACCGTCTAATAATACTGCCTAAGGGAAGCATGTATAAAGTGAATAAAATTGGTCCTAGCACAGAACCTTGTGGAACTCCATAATTAACTTTAGTCTGTGAAGAAGATTCCCCATTTACATGAACAAATTGTAATCTATTAGACAAATATGATTCAAACCACCGCAGCGCAGTGCCTTTAATACCTATGGCATGCTCTAATCTCTGTAATAAAATTTTATGGTCAACAGTATCAAAAGCAGCACTGAGGTCTAACAGAACAAGCACAGAGATGAGTCCACTGTCCGAGGCTATAAGAAGATCATTTGTAACCTTCACTAATGCTGTTTCTGTGCTATGATGAATTCTAAAACCTGACTGAAACTCTTCAAATAGACCATTCCTCTGCAGATGATCAGTTAGCTGTTTTACAACTACCCTTTCAAGAATTTTTGAGAGAAAAGGAAGGTTGGAGATTGGCCTATAATTAGCTAAGATAGCTGGGTCAAGTGATGGCTTTTTAAGTAATGGTTTAATTACTGCCACCTTAAAAGCCTGTGGTACATAGCCAACTAACAAAGATAGATTGATCATATTTAAGATCGAAGCATTAAATAATGGTAGGGCTTCCTTGAGCAGCCTGGTAGGAATGGGGTCTAATAAACATGTTGATGGTTTGGATGAAGTAACTAATGAAAATAACTCAGACAGAACAATCGGAGAGAAAGAGTCTAACCAAATACCGGCATCACTGAAAGCAGCCAAAGATAACGATACGTCTTTGGGATGGTTATGAGTAATTTTTTCTCTAATAGTTAAAATTTTGTTAGCAAAGAAAGTCATGAAGTCATTACTAGTTAAAGTTAATGGAATACTCAGCTCAATAGAGCTCTGACTCTTTGTCAGCCTGGCTACAGTGCTGAAAAGAAACCTGGGGTTGTTCTTATTTTCTTCAATTAGTGATGAGTAGAAAGATGTCCTAGCTTTACAGAGGGCTTCTTTATAGAGCAACAGACTCTTTTTCCAGGCTAAGTGAAGATCTTCTAAATTAGTGAGACGCCATTTCCTCTCCAACTTACGGGTTATCTGCTTTAAGCTACGAGTTTGTGAGTTATACCATGGAGTCAGACACTTCTGATTTAAAGCTCTCTTTTTCAGAGGAGCTACAGCATCCAAAGTTGTCTTCAATGAGGATGTAAAACTATTGACGAGATACTCTATCTCCCTTACAGAGTTTAGGTAGCTACTCTGCACTGTGTTGGTATATGGCATTAGAGAACATAAAGAAGGAATCATATCCTTAAACCTAGTTACAGCGCTTTCTGAAAGACTTCTAGTGTAATGAAACTTATTCCCCACTGCTGGGTAGTCCATCAGAGTAAATGTAAATGTTATTAAGAAATGATCAGACAGAAGGGAGTTTTCAGGGAATACTGTTAAGTCTTCTATTTCCATACCATAAGTCAGAACAAGATCTAAGATATGATTAAAGTGGTGGGTGGACTCATTTACTTTTTGAGCAAAGCCAATAGAGTCTAATAATAGATTAAATGCAGTGTTGAGGCTGTCATTCTCAGCATCTGTGTGGATGTTAAAATCGCCCACTATAATTATCTTATCTGAGCTAAGCACTAAGTCAGACAAAAGGTCTGAAAATTCACAGAGAAACTCACAGTAACGACCAGGTGGACGATAGATAATAACAAATAAAACTGGTTTTTGGGACTTCCAATTTGGATGGACAAGACTAAGAGACAAGCTTTCAAATTAATTAAAGCTCTGTCTGGGTTTTTGATTAATTAATAAGCTGGAATGGAAGATTGCTGCTAATCCTCCGCCCCGGCCCGTGCTACGAGCATTCTGACAGTTAGTGTGACTCGGGGGTGTTGACTCATTTAAACTAACATATTCATCCTGCTGTAACCAGGTTTCTGTTAGGCAGAATAAATCAATATGTTGATCAATTATTATATCATTTACCAACAGGGACTTAGAAGAGAGAGACCTAATGTTTAATAGACCACATTTAACTGTTTTAGTCTGTGGTGCAGTTGAAGGTGCTATATTATTTTTTCTTTTTGAATTTTTATGCTTAAATAGATTTTTGCTGGTTATTGGTGGTCTGGGAGCAGGCACCGTCTCTACGGGGATGGGGTAATGAGGGGATGGCAGGGGGAGAGAAGCTGCAGAGAGGTGTGTAAGACTACAACTCTGCTTCCTGGTCCCAACCCTGGATAGTCACGGTTTGGAGGATTTAAGAAAATTGGCCAGATTTCTAGAAATGAGAGCTGCTCCATCCAAAGTGGGGTGGATGCCGTCTCTCCTAACAAGACCAGGTTTTCCCCAGAAGCTTTGCCAATTATCTATGAAGCCCACCTCATTTTTTGGACACCACTCAGACAGCCAGCAATTCAAGGAGAACATGCGGCTAAACATGTCACTCCCGGTCCGATTGGGGAGGGGCCCAGAGAAAACTACAGAGTCCGACATTGTTTTTGCAAAGTTACACACCGATTTAATGTTAATTTTAGTGACCTCCGATTGGCGTAACCGGGTGTCATTACTGCCGACGTGAATTACAATCTTACCAAATTTACGCTTAGCCTTAGCCAGCAGTTTCAAATTTCCTTCAATGTCGCCTGCTCTGGCCCCCGGAAAGACTATGGTTGCTGGTGTCGCTAACTTCACATTTCTCAAAACAGAGTCGCCAATAACCAGAGTTTGATCCTCGGTGGGTGTGTCGTCGAGTGGGGAAAAACGGTTAGAGATGTGAACGGGTTGGCGGTGTACACGGGGCTTCTGTTTAGGGCTACGCTTCCTCCTCACAGTCACCCAGTCAGCCTGCTTTCCTGGCTGCTCGGGATCTGCCAGGGGGGAACTAACGGCGGCTAAGCTACCTTGGTCCGCACTGACTACAGGGGCCTGGCTAGCTGTAGAATTTTCCACGGTGCGGAGCCGAGTCTCCAATTCGCCCAGCCTGGCCTCCAAAGCTACGAATAAGCTACACTTATTACAAGTACCGTTACTGCTAAAGGAGGCCGAGGAATAACTAAACATTTCACACCCAGAGCAGAAAAGTGCAGGAGAGACAGGAGAAGCCGCCATGCTAAATCGGCTAAGAGCTAGTAGCTACGCTAACCTAGCGGATTCCTAAAAACACGCAAAGTGAATAATGTGTAAATAATTTAGAGGTGATTCAGCAGAAGGAGTGCTTTAGTTAAGGCACGTAAAGATTACACTGGGAAACAAATCGTAATCTAGATAACTAGATCAATCTAACTGCGCAGATTAAACAGCTAACAGATACAGAAAAACACCGCTGTGCTCCGGAACAGGAAGTGATACAATACCGCAGTGAGAGCCAACCACCAGTAGAGGCAAGCAGTCAACAGTAAATAACTAAAACATTGTTCAGAAGCTTTAAAAAAACTGTCCCAACCAATTTAAATGTGATTTGCTGCATGTCAAGAATATACTAGTAACCTTTTTGTGATATTGTGCAGACTTTCAATAATCATTTCAATAACAATCAATAATAATTTTTGATCCAGACAACCAATAATTTATAAAGGAAAATTATGAAAATTATCAGGGGTACCCAAACTTTTGTATACAACTGTAAATGTGGTTACTGATTTATTTTTTATTTTTTTACAATCGTGTTAGTAAATCACCAAATTTGAAAAACAATGAAAAAGTAACATATGAAAGAAAGTCAAATACTATAATGGTAAATCTTCAGATGTGCAGCCTTTAATATAACAAACATATTTTGTGGCATATTCACACTGCAGCTGAATATATCCTAAAACTCAGATTTTCCTCCTTGCGTGTTAATTAGTTCCATATTCCATGAAAGTGAAGTTGAAATTATGTTATTATGCTGTAAATTGTGGCATGTTCTGATCATTATTGACAGTTTACACTCAGATGTAAACAGCTTGTGAGGAGATGCAGATATAAATTGCCATTTTTGCAAAGTTGTGATGGGAAGACTGAACACAGCTTTACTGAGCCGCGTGTATGAAGACAGGCTGGATGTTTTCTCACCTTATTTGAAGCCATCTCACTGACTGAGTGTCTTGTCTGCAGTGTCTCCAGCTGGTCCAGACACCAGTCGAGCTCTTCCAGTGTCTCCATTGCCAGCTTCTGGTAGGGCTCCTCTGAAAGGTCAGAGGTCACAGGTTAGAACTGTATTAAGATACAAAAATGACCATGTCTTACTATTAAACCAGTGAGAAAAAAGTAGCTTAGTGCCAAATCTTTGGTGTTCTAATGGGCAACTACTCAGGCAGACCGCTGGTCCATTCTTGCCTTCTGAAGGTAGCCATGTGCCACAGTCAGGTGTAACATGAGCATTGCCTTGGCCTTTTCCATGCTGAGGTCCTCAGCATATGCAAATATACTGCATCTATGGCCATAACATGACACCACCTAATGTGTGACAAGCTGCTCCTGTATACTGATTTGTATGAGGTACTGTCTGATCGAAACTCCGAAGCAGAAGGTGTCAGTAATGCACCATTAAG
The DNA here is from genome assembly GCF_902500255.1 of Thalassophryne amazonica. Taxonomy (NCBI): domain Eukaryota; kingdom Metazoa; phylum Chordata; class Actinopteri; order Batrachoidiformes; family Batrachoididae; genus Thalassophryne; species Thalassophryne amazonica. Next base: position 61,060,002 of record NC_047112.1, on the reverse strand, counting down.
CTGGATCCCATCTGCCATAAAACAAGAAGTAGATTTGAAAGTGAAGAAACTGCTGGCTCTTAGAGAACAAAACTAATGAATCGTGCTGCCAAACTGAAAAACCATCTCTTGAATATAGAGACAGAAATATAATCTGTATAATATAATGCATAATATAAATACACCATACTCCCAAATACTCCCAACACCATAGTAGGAGAAACATGCCCATATCATGATGCTTGCACCACCATGCTTCACTGTCTTCACTGTGAACTGTGGCTTGAATTCAGAGTTTGGGGGTCATCTCACAAACTGTCTGCGGCCCTTGGACCCAAAAAGAACAATTTTACTCTCACCAGTCCACAAAATATTCCTCCATTTCTCTTTAGGCCACTTGATGTGTTCTTTGGCAAATTGTAACCTCTTCTGCACATGTCTTTTATTTAACAGAGGGACTTTGCGGGGGATTCTTGCAAATAAATTAGCTTCACACAGGCGTCTTCTAACTGTCACAGCACTTACAGGTAACTCCAGACTGTCTTTGATCATCCTGGGGCTGATCAATGGGTGAGCCTTTGCCATTCTGGTTATTCTTCTATCCATTTTGATGGTTGTTTTCCATTTTCTTCCATGCGTCTCTGGTTTTTTTTGTCCATTTTAAAGCATTGGCGATCGTTGTAGATGAACAGCCTATAATTTTTTGCACCTGCGTATGTTTTCCCCTCTCCAATCAACTTTTTAATCAAACTACGCTGTTCTTCTGAACAATGTCTTGAACGTCCCATTTTCCTCAGGCTTTCAAAGAGAAAAGCATGTTCAAAAGGTGCTGGCTTCATCCTTAAATAGGGGACACCTGATTCACACCTGTTTGTTCCACAAAACTGACGAAGTCACTGACTGAATGCCACACTACTATTATTGTGAACGCCCCCTTTTCTACTTTTTTTTACTAATAGCCCAATTTCATAGCCTTAAGAGTGTGCATATCATGAATGCTTGGTCTTGTTGGATTTGTGAGAATCTACTGAATCTACTGGTACCTTGTTTCCCATGTAACAATAAGAAATATACTCAAAACCTGGATTAATCTTTTTAGTCACATAGCACTACTACTATTCTGAACACTACTGTATATGGACTGCATTTATAGAGTGCTTTTCCATCTGCATCAGAAGCGCTTTGGACTGCATTTATAGAGTGCTTTTCCATCTGCATCAGAAGCTCAAAGCGCTTCATTGTATGTATGTATGTATATGTACAATGACAATAACACACACACACACACACACACACACACACACACACACACACACACACACACACACACACACACACACACACACACACAAAAGCACTGAGTTCATCGAAAGACATCACAAAGCCAACTACACTTTGAATATTTTTGAGACAAACACACTTATCATTCAAGTAAACATGTTGTATACCTGGCTAAACGTGACGTCACAAGTAGATGTCAAAACATACCTGCGAGACATTGTTTACACATGGAGGGTTGGTTACTGTTTGGGGGCCGCCTGAAAAAAGCAACAGTAGTTGTGAGCAAAAAGGCAACAATATAATGTGTCAGCCACCCAGACGGTTTTCTTGTTCTTACTTGTTGCTCACACGATCTTGTAGATGTGTCAGGACAGCAAAGTTACTTCTCACTGTTCGAAGGCTGGCAAGAACCTATAAAGAAGGAACAAGATGATCTAATTACAATGACACTAGACCAGGAAATACTCCGAGTGCAGCTCTGCACTGAAGCAGATGATGCTTAAAAATAGAAATCCAACATGGAATAAAGTAAAATAAATAAATACATAAATATAGATTTCTGACAAAAAGTTTGAATTTTAATAAAACAGAGAAAAGTTTCAAGGTTCCAGTCCAAGCAACAAATTCACCCACCCACGCACACACAATCCCTTTAGGGTTATACAGCTTTTAAAGTGCCAAATTTTCAACATTCTGATTTGTAAACTGCTTGTAATCATTTGACCTTTAAAAGGGCTCACACTTGAAGTGTGTTCTTGTTGTGGTCTGCTCTCTGCCTCTGATGTACTGTGCAGGCTGTGACATCAACATGACCTCAATCAAGAGTAGAATTCAACTCCCCCAGAGTTCTGAATTGCACCAGAGTTTGTCGTTATATCACACACCATGGTGAGGTATAACGACAACAAACCCTGGTTTAGTCCTAAACTCAGACATATGAAGCTGCAGAAAGAGGAGGCTTTCACAAGTGGGGACAAGGTCAGGTTTGGGAAGCTAAACGGCTTTATGCTGAGAAACTCAACATCAGTTCTCAGCCAATGACTCTACTTCTGTCTGGAAAGGACTCAAGGCCACCTGACACTTGCACGACTGTGATACACTTGCGTGCACTCTGCCGTGCAGGAGAGTAAACTAGTCTAAAACTCTTTGTAAACTGTTGTAAACTGTGCACAGCTTTGTGCAAGTGCGCAAAGAAAATTTTGAAATGTTCAAAATCTCCATCACACATTAATTACGTGAACTTCACGTGAACATTCCGGAAACAATTCAAAAACTCATGAGTGCGAGTGATTGTGTCTGTGCACTGCATCAGAGCACAGCTCGTCTGGATGAACATGCAACTGTTTTACTGAGCTATTACAATACAACCATGATGAATAATTACCTTTGTAGACTGTTCCAAATGCTTTTTCCACTTCATTAAGGGCGCGTGTGAGAGAGAAAAGCTGCAGCTGGAACAGCCCTCTGTGATTCCGGAAGTGATTAGAGGTGTTTTCAACAGCCAACTCACAGAGAAAATGATTAATCCGCTATGAAATAATTATTTTATATACACAGCGTCCAGTGCACAATGCGTGGCAACCAGTGGAACAAAGCACAGCGTCCAGCTGGGAACACAGTGGGTGGGATCGTCATGACGGTGTGTGTGCAAGTGCGCGGATCAAAGTCGTGCAAGTGTCAGGGCACCTTCAGACAGATCACAACCTACAAACCTAACCCTTCCCACTCTTTCAATGACCTTCGTCTAGCCAACCAGCTGAACGAGTTCTACTGCAGATTTGAAAGACAATGGGACAGTCCTAATATCACTCCCCATGATCACCAGCTTTAATCCATCATCACCTTCTCCCCTGTGGTCTGCTCCCCAGACAAATGCTCACAGCAAGGACCCGCACCAGGCCTCTCTCCATTCATAAGAGGGATCTCAACAGACTCTTCAAGAGACAGGACCCATGCAAAGCAGCTGGACCTGACTCTGTCTCCTCATCTATACTGAAGAACTATGCAGACCAACTGTCTCCGGTGCTCATAGACTTCTTCAACACCTCACTGGAGACATGCCAGGTGCCAGCATGCTTCAAGGCCTCCACCATCATCCCTATCCCCAAAAAACAAAGAACTACAGGACTTAATAACTACAGATCCATCGCCCTGACCTCTGTGGTGATGAAGACCTTCAAGTGCCTTGTCCTCACACACCTCAAGACCATTCAGTCACCAGTCTGTGAAGCTCCTGAAGTTTGTAGATGATACGACCCTCACTGGATTCATCTCTGATGGGTAAGAGCCTGCCTAGAGATGGGAGATCGATCACCCAGTGTCCTGGTGCAAACAGAACAATCTGGAGCTTAATGCCATCAAGACAGTGGAGATGGTTGTTGACTTCAGAAAGAATCCAATCCTGGCCGCCCCCATCACCCTGTGTGACTCCCCAGTTGCCATTGTGGAGTCCTTCTGCTAACTGGGGATCACCATCACCCAGGACTTCAAGTGGTAACTGAACATCAGCTCTCTCATCAAGAGAGCACAACAGAGGATGTACTTTCTGTGGCAACTGAAGAAGTTCAACCTGCCAAAAATAGTGATGATGAACTTCCACACTGCCATCATTGAGCCCATCATCGACTCCTCCATCAATGTCTGGTATACTGCTGTCACTGCTAAGGACAGGAACAGACTGCAGCATATCATCCATGTAGCAGCGAGGTGATCGACTATAGTCTGTCATCCTTACAGGACCTGTATGTATCCAGGGCCCTGAGGTGAGCAAGGAAAATTGTGGCTGATCCCTCACACCCAGGACACAAACTTTTTGTCACCCTCCCCTCTGGCCAGAGGTTGAAGTGCATCAGGACAAAAACCTGAAGACACAATAACAGCTGCTTTCCATCCATAGCTGGACTCAGAAACAATGCTAGAGACCCCCACTGCCCCCCAGTACCATAAAGCACAGATGGGTCGTCCCTGCACTGAAAGGTACTGTAAATCTGTACTTCAATCACCTGTTTTTGCACTGTCCCATTCCATTAAGTATTATTTATTTAATAGTGAATATAGTTTTGTTTATTTGACTCTTTTTACCTCTTATAGAGGGCAGCATGGTGGCTTAGTGGTTAGCACTGTTGCCTCACAGCGAGAAGGTCATGGGTTCAGTTCCCTCCTGTGGCCTTTCTGTGTGGAGTTTGCATGTTCTCCCCGTGTTTGCATGGGTATCCTCCGGGTGCTCCGGTTTCCTCCCACATCCAAAGACATGTGGGGTGGGTGGATTGGAATCTTTAAAATTGTCCGTAGGTGTGTGAGTGGGTGTGAATGTGTTTGTCTGTTTGTGGCCCTGTGACAGACTGGCGTCCTGTCCTGGCTGTACCCCGCCTTGCGCTCTCTGACTGCTGGACTTGGCTCCAGTCCCCCGCGACCCTTAATTGGACTAAGTGGTTGAAGATGAGTGTGTGTGTGTACTTCTTATAGAACTGTTTTCCAGTTATTTATGCACCAATAACACCAGATCAAATTCCTTGTATGTATGAAGTTACTTGTCAATAAATTTGATTCTGATTCTGATTCTAAATCAATGAGTCACTGCCACATTGTGGAGTCACTTTTAAGTTGGTGATGTCTACAGTTTCCTTATCAGAATTTAAAAATGCTCTTCAGTGCTTTCTTATGATGTGGTGTGTGGTGTCGTCACAGAATAAATTAGATCAGTTTCAAATCGTACATTACATAATTCTGCTGCTAAAAATTATTAGTCAAGTACTTTAATTTCAATTTTGAGCTGAGTCCAAATTTAATTTAGAATATTGGTTTGTAAGTATTTCTCTCTCTCTCTCTCTCTCTCTCTCTCACACACACACACACACACACACACACACACACACACACACACACACACACACACACACACACACACACACACACACACACACACACACACACACACACACACACACACACAGATTATGTCATTCGACTTTGTTGAGCAGACGCACACTCAGAACAGGTTGTTCAGTACAAAGAGAATATATGTGGGTGTTTTGTGTGAAAAATGAACCGTCTGCTATTTTTGAATCCTGTGAGTGAAACAGCCAGTGAAGACAAATGTGTATGGGTGTTGTAGACCCACAACTGTCTGATTACATACTGAATGGAAAAATGTGACATTTTCATGGAGTTTGTTCTCGGAAAAGACAAAACCTCGGTACTGGATGCTGCACACTCAGAAAAATAACAATAAAACAAATACAAAACAGAAGCTGTCTGTCAGTAAGAAATACTGACTATTTGGGCTGTGTCTTCCACCCAGAATAAAAGTGTGCACCGTACAACGAGGATGATTCTGGAAGTTTCCACCAACGCTGTTGTGGTGTGCATGCCCACTACCCATGTCACATGCTCTCATGGGCATGGTGGTCTGAAGATGAGGTATGGTCAGGCACAGTTCTGGTGCACTGGTATCGTCTGGTTGTAGAACACAGTTGTGCAACAGACTAACAAAAATGTGGTCTAAAGTGACCGCTTTGTGTTTAAAGTGTGCACCACTCAGACGTGCCTCACATAAGTGGTTTGACAACACATGTACTTACACCCTGCTTTTATGCACAGCGAAACTAAACTGAAAAACAACTATGAAACAAAATAACAGTAAGCACTTGGAAGATCTGTTAATTCACCAGAAAACCCCTCATTTCAATGCGCTTTGCCACTAAATCACTTTTGTGCTGTGTGGAATGACAGGTGACGTTGACTGTTTCGTTTAATTTTACAACCAAAACACACCCATGAACAATGAAGAGGGTAAATCCAGCCCATTAGTACCAATAACTCAACACTAAGTGCCCTGTAAAGAGTGAAAATGAGTCAAACATGCCCTAACACCTTAGGGCATGTTTTTGCACTGTGCGTGTCAGAGTGTTCACCATTGATCCTCAAGACAAAGACTTGAGGATTTTGTGATAATCGTAAATACTACTGACCTGTGCAAATGGAGTCACAATCATGTCTTCTCCATGCCTGCAAGAGCCACAGAGAAACAAACAGACACACTGTCAAAAAGTCACGTGTAAAGTAAAAATATGCTGTGCTTCCAAAACCGCAGCATACTTTTTAGATGTACTGAAGATGACAGAGGAATACTTGAGCTCATGTGTGGTCTGTGTCAAATTTCATTCTGGCTATAAGGACAGAGGTGTCTTTATTTGTAATACAAATACATCTTAGAGGAAAAGATACTTCATGAACAGACTGGAGCAACTAATTAACCAGAGACTGATGAGGAAGAGACCAGTTTAGTGTGACATCATTTCCTTAGCGACACTGGCTTGCAGCTTCAAACATTCCTATTACCAAGATTTAAAAGGCAACGACTTAGCCTAACTTCAGATAGATTACCTATCACATGCTTACACAACAGGTCGAGGAGCATGCACGGGTGCCATGTGTTGCCACATCTAAAACACTAAGGAACAGCCTTGGGTCCTGGATGGCAACAATCTAAGAAAACAACTGGGCCATCAACCTCAATACTCGAAAGCAACCATCTATCTGCCTCGGCCAAGTAAAATGTGGGAGTCCCCTTGGTCTTCTTAAGCAGAAGAGTCCTCAACACAGGACCTGCTTGTTGGATCACGCTCAGAGAAATGCGTCATATGGCTAAAATGTCTGAGCTGAGGTTCCCTCACAATGCAATTGACATTTGTCATCCAAGTATCCCTATGTGACCGCTCATTTGGCAAAGGAGTACCCAAGGATCTTCTGAAGTGACTTGGTACCAAATACAGTATATATAGTCATTGCTTTAGGTCACTGGTTAGTGTCCACGTTTCACAAACATACAGTAAGACAGAAACACCAGAACCCTAAAGACTTGGACCTTCATTCTACTTGCATTTCCAAACACCTCTGTTTAGTGACCTCATGACTTCATAAGGTCTTATGGAACTACACAACTACCTAGACTTTACCTTTACGTTGTAACCTTTGTTTTGCCACACTGGATCAGACTTTTTTTTAATAATAGAACCATTTACAATTATTCTGAAAGGTGCTTTGTGATTGCTACTGTGCCTTTTGCCACCATGCTGTGGTACTTTGGAACTGGAAGCAGTGGTTGCTGGGGAAGGTCACACAACACTAACAAGATAAATAAAATCTTCCAGCCAAACATCTAGCTTGGACCTCCAAAAGTTTTATATTAGTGTGAGAAGTTGATGTATGCACACACACACACACACACACACACACACACACACACACACACACACACACACACACACACACACACACACACACACACACACACACACACACACACACACACACACACACACACACACACACACACACACACACCAGGGTTCTCCCCAGAAATTTTTAGTATCGTGATGCTGTTGGCAATTATCACCTGACGAGGAGCTGTGCGCAATGCACACCGCCGGGGGAGAAGTCCTCCTCTGGAGGAAGCTCGAGCATGTTGACTGTTTCAAGTACAAATAAAGGCCATGTCCTGCAACTTCAACCTTCAGTCTTCTCTAAAATACAACTTAAGAGACATAAGAAAAATCTCCAGCACCAAGTTCTTGTTATGATAGAATGTTACTTATTGCACAATACACTCTAAATATACCAAATAGCTCTTAACTTAATTACACCATGATATTTTTACCTTTTACATACATGTTTCCAAAATATTGGACAATCAGGTTGTTAAGCTCACAATAACACCCAAATCATGAGTTCACAATAACATTTATTGAAACTAAAATGGTTACATGTACATTAAAATGATAGATTTGATTAGAGAATGCTGGATGGCACTTTGTGTCATCCATGTGTTTTTAATGTATTTCTAATTATATTACGTACTTAGATTGAACTTACTAAATATAATCAATCAATCAATCAAGGAGGTTGTCCAGGACATATTGTCATTGATGCGTGATTGTCATGGCAACAGCGGCATTGTTTTGGCATTGGTGAATGTGTCCATTTCACGTATGTTTTCATATGGTCGGGAATTTTGCAAATTTCAACAGAAATGGAGAGTTTTCACTTGTAAAATGAGCTACCAGTACCAGGAAAACTTTGTTGATGAGGAGTTCACACACAGCGTGTCGTCATCATCACGTTACTCTTATTTTCTCATAGTACAACCCTAATTACAATGAAATTGGGACGTTGTCTAAAATGTAAATTAAAACAGAATACAATGATTTGCAAATCCTCTTCAACCTAATTCAAATTAATATACAACACAGACAAGATATTTGATATTCAAACTGATAAACTTTATTGTTTTTGTTGATTTCCAAAAACAGTTTGAAATGTGGACTCATCAGACCACAACACATTTTTCCACTTTGCGTCTGTCCATTTCAAATGAGCAAGGCGGCGGCGTTTCTGGATGTTGTTGATGTATGGCTTTCGCTTTGCATGGTAGAGTTTTAACTCGCACATGTGGATGTAGATGTGGTGGACGATGGTTTTCTGAAGTGTTCCTGAGCCCACACGGTAAGATCCTTTTCACAATGATGTCGGTTTTTAATGCAGTGCCACCTGAGGGATCGAAGGTCACGGGCATTCAATGTTGGTTTTCGGCCTTGCCGCTTATGTGTAAAATGTTCTCCAGATTGTCTGAATCTTCTGATAATATTATGGACTGTAAATGATGGAATCAATCCCTAAATTCCTTGCAATTGAACATTGAGAAACACTGTTCTTAAACTATTTATTCATGCAGTTGTTCACAAAGTAGTGATCCTCGCCCCATCTTTGCTTGTGAAGGGCTGAGACTTTTGGGAATGCTCCTTTTATACCCAATCATGAGTATCCTCAGTTTGCATATGCTTATTAAGTGTTGTTTGAAGGAAAGGTGATGTAACACAGTGGTAAACATACCACTGTCCCAGCTTTTTGAAACGTGTTGCAGGCATCCATTTCAAAATGAGCAAATATTTGCACAAAAACAATAAAGTTAATCAGTTTGAACATTAAATATCTTGTCTTTGTGGTGTACTCAATTGAATATATGTTGAAGAGGATTTGAAAATCATTGTATTGTTTTTATTTACATTTTACACTATGTCCCAACTTCACTGGAACTGGGGTTGTAAGAGAATTTGCATTTGTTACTGATTTTCTACAGCAACTGGGCTTCAAACATGCTCCAGCAGACAGCCCGAAGAAAGTGAACACCTGGACATTCGTAAACAGGCCAGCTGGCTTAAGCGGAGAGAGAGGGAGAGGGAGCGTCTCATCAGTCAGACCTGCAGCTTGGAGTCAGATCTACATGCAGTCGGTAACGGACGGTAACAGCAGCAGCATTTGCAGAAACAATGTTTAATAAGTCAAGTTCCACCACAACACCCAAGGATATTATACAGAATTTTCCCCTTTACATGAGGGACCATAACAACAGTTTAGGAACCAGCAAAATGGGAGATAAAAATGGTCCAGTCCATGCCTGATGTCATGCTCAGCCCCGGCTCGGGGTTTAGGTCTTCGCTCTTGGGGTATTTCCTTTGTAATTTTCTGGTTTTACTTTTCATTAGTTCATACTTTATCATGTTAGTCTCAGTTTGGTTCTGTTTATTGTTTTGCTTTGTTTATTATTTACTCACTGGTTTCATTCAGCACCTCATTATTTAGTTTGCAGTCATTCAGTATTTCGTTGCTTTTCCTTGTGTTGCACTTTCGTCACTGGTTTCATTCTTTGCTTATCATTTATTGTGTAGTTTGTATTTGTTCACTCTGGGTCTCTTAAGTTACTTTAGTTTTAGTTCTGTTTATCACATTTGTTGTATAATGCTTAGTCACTGGTTTTTGTTATTTTTAATCTCCAGTGTTGCTCGTCAGATTATGTACCATTTGTCATTTATTGCATTATTCAGTAGTCAATGTCAATGTCAAATTTATTTATATAGCACATTTAATACAGAAAAACTGCGTAAAGTGCTGCACACACCCCAATAATAATAATAATAATAATAATAATAATAAAAAACACAGCAGGAACAAAATGGCTAAAATGATAATCACAACCAAATCAGGAATCGGCTAGCATGAGTTGAAAGCCAGAGCAAACAAATGAGTTTTTAACCAAGACTTGAAGATGTTTAAAGACGGGGCCATACAGACATTCAAAGGAAGCCTGTTCCATAGTCTCGGAGCCGCCGCTGAAAATGCACGGTCTCCCCTGGTTTTTAGCCGGGATCTCGGCACTTCCAGAGTCAGTTGATTGGCTGATCTCATATTTCGACCTGGAGCATGAACCGACAGAAGCTCGGTGAGGGAAGAAGGAGCCAATCCATTTAAACATTTAAAAACCAACAGCAACAATTTGAAATGAATCCTGTAACTGACTGGAAGCCAGTGCAGTCACCTGTTTTGTTTTCTGTTCATCACTTATTCTCTGTTTACCCAATAGTTTGTTTTGCCATTTTATTGTATTTACTTCTGTACCAGTCAATAACAGTTCCATTCTAGTTTTAGTTTTAATCATTAGTTTACTTGTTTTCCCATTTTGACTTGTCACGTAAGCTCTTAGGTTTGCCACTTTTGTTTTGCTCACGTTAATTATTTGAGCACGTCATGTTTCTTTCTCACAGTTAGTTTTTCTGTCACTCACTTCTCTTGTTTTGCACTGCTTTGTTTTGCCCTCCCACACTCTCTTGCCTTTCTTCCCTCTTCTTTGTTCACTAAACCACACCTCTTCCCAGAACCTTCCACACACCTGCTTCACATCAACCTGATTAGTTTGCTCCTTATTAAAACCCTCACAGTTCCACAGCTCACTGCCTGACTGTTGACTCTGTTCACATTCTCGCCTCTCATTTTCATCTTGTTTGCTCTTGTGTATTTTTTGACCTTGTTTGTGTACTCCAACCTCTGCCTCACCGTTACCTTGAACTCAGCCTGTTTTTTTTTTTGTTTTTTTTTTACTCTGCCTCTGTTTGCCTGCTTTGTTCCTCAGCACTGTGTGTATGAACCCTACCTGGTTTACGGACAAAGTCTCAGCCTGCACCATGTCTGCTACCTCTGCCTGTAAGCTTGACCTCTTGTGTACCGAACCCCACGCCTGTGTAACAGATAAAACCTTTTATCCATCAAAACCAACCATGACTGTGAGTCTGCATTGGACTCCACCTGTTACCTGTGTCAAGCCACCTCACGCCCTGAAACCTGAGAGTTTACACTGCGCTAAAAAGGCAAATAATGAGAAACAAATAAAACCTGTCGCTGTGAAATGGACGATTCTTTTTTTGCCCGCAACAACAGACAAGAGTCCCAGTTACAGAATTTAATCAGCAGAAAGGTGAGGCACGACTGATATCTTTAAATGGCTCTGATGAAGGTTGATGAATAAACTTAATAAAAAAAAAAAATCACAAATTTACGCCACGGTGTACGCCACAGCGTACGCCACAGCGTACACCACAGTATGTGCTGTAATGAGACTATAATGGCACAGCGCCATTATTTCATTGTCTGGGAGAACTCTACACACACACACACACACACACACACACATTCATTCACATACATTCAGTGCTATGTAGGACAAATGTAGATGAAACACCTGTGACTGTAGCTCAGAATAGAGAGTCTGACACCAACACTACCCATGTGTCGGGTCTGATTCCCACTGAGACCCATAACCATGCAGTCAAGTTTAACACATGGTATAAACCCCTATCGTATATTACTGGACAAACTTTTCTCACATGGAGCATACTGTTTCTACATTTGAGTAGTAGTTTTAAGAAACCTTTGAAGCAGTAACGGACCTACAAAAATGTAATTTGGTGTAATTGCTGAATTAGCATTTAAAATTAAGAAAAATAATATTTCATCCATGGATACTCATACGAGGTCTATTAGAAAAGTATCCGACCTTATTATTTTTTTTAAAAAACCATATGGATTTGAATCACGTGTGATTACATCAGACATGCTTGAACCCTCGTGGGCATGCGAGAGTTTTTTCACGCCTGTCGGTTACGTCATTCGCCTGTGGGCAGTCTTTGAGTGAGGAGTCGTCCACCCGCTCGTCGATTTTTTTCATTGTTTAGGAATGGCTCAGAGACTGTTGCTTTGTTGGATAAAATTTTTTTCAAAACTGTAAGGCACAACTGAGTGGACACCATTCAATAAATTCAGCTGGTTTTCGGTAAAAATTTTAACGGCTGATGAGAGATTTTGGTCTGGTAGTGTCGCCGTAAGGACGGTCCACGGCGCCTGACGGCGATCTGCGCTTCGAGGCGGCAGCGTCTCGCCGTTTCAAGTTGAAAACTTCCACATTTCAGGCTCTGTTGACGCAGTAAGTCGTCAGAGAACAGAGAACTTTCAGAAGAAGTCGGCATGAGGAGTTTATTCGGACATTCCATTGTTAACGGTCATTTTGTAATGAAAGAACGTGCGGGCAGAGTCGCATGTCGGGCTGGACCCGACCGCGGGGGGTCGCGGCAGGAAAAACACCTCCGCTGGAAATCTTAACGGGCAAGTTGGAACATGCCCAAGCTGTTAAACAATTTCTCAGTTACTCACTTGTTGAAAGCCATTAAAAGCCGCCTGAATTCTACAAATGGTTTTCAACACGGAGGTGTTTTTCCTGTCGCGGCGCACACAGATTTGCCGAGTCGTCACGGAAACGACTCGGCGAATTTGCGCGTACGTCTTTCATTAAAATAATGTCCTTAAACAGTGGAATGTCCGCATAAATTCCTCATGCTGGCCTCTTCTGAATCTTCTCTGTTCTCTCACGATGTCCTGGGTGAATTAAGCCTTAAATTAGGATGTTATCAGCTCGAAACAGGCCGACGACAACGCCTGGAAGCGCTGCAGGACGTCCCGCTCCGTGGGAAGTCCTTACACCGACAGAAACACCCCACAATCTCTCATCAGCCGTTAAACTTTTCACAGAAAACCAGCTTAATTTCTCGAATAGTGTCCACTCGGATATTCCTCACAGGTCCAGAAAAAATTTTGATAAAGCAACGCGCGCCGTCTCGAGCAGCGTGTGAAACAAAGGAATTCAGCCGAGAGGGCGGGACCACATCTCACTCAAGGCCTGCCCACAGGGAAATGACGTCACCGACACGCGTGAAAAAACTCACGCATGCGCACGAGGGTTCAAGCATGATTGGTGTAATCGCATGTCATTCAAATCCATATAGTTAAAAAAAAAATAAAAGGGTCGGTTTATTATCTAAGAGACCTCGTATGTAAATATGTTGTGGGAGCAGAAAAGTGTTTTGCTCTTCAGTCAACACCTGCTGGACTCCAAATTAAGTGGTGGAGAACTTAAGGAGCATCAGAAATCCAACTCCAGTCTCTGTGATTTTGTTTTTGTTGTGTTTCTACCTACTAATAGGCAGATACTTTAGTTTTAATTGTGCTTTCACAGCAGATCCACCTCCAAGACATATCTGTAGAAGAAGAAGTAATAAAGTGCAGAAGAAGAGGTGTGTTTGTGCATTTGGTGCTGGGAGAACAAACTGCTGGTAACCGGTGTAGGACTTATTAGAGGTTCAATGTCATGCACTCGGTCACCAATCAGGTCTCAGTGAAAAATCCATGCAGCCGGGGTGAAAAGCGACAGCCAACTCAACGTGTAAATAAATGCCTGTGGGATGCAGTCTGGAAAACATTTTCACAATGATGACATCATGGGTAAAAGCCAAACAGTTTCTAAATAATTTCCATTTTGACTTCTTGCTCTCTCTCTCTCTCTCTTTTGTGTCTTTTTTTTTAATTGTATCGTATGGAAATATTTATACCTCACTGAGGTGATGCCACTACAGGTGATAATGGGGCTATCTGTCAAATACCCGCTGAGAATATTTTGACAAAATCAAACAAAACTGCTTCCAGTAGTGATGCCTGTAGAGCTGAGCATCCAGTAGCTGTAATTATCATTATTATTATTAAATTATTTATTAATTTTTAGGAAAAGGTGAAGTAAGTTTGTGAAAGGTGATAGTGGCAAGTTGACATAAAAAAAAAAAAAAAATCAAAAAGCAATCACAGCACTCTTCACACATTCTCTCACCGAGGCATCCAGCAGAGTTCCCAATGCTTCAATCCCTCCTCCCTTCAAAAATACAAACATGAAGTCCACGACATATTCAGTGACCTGGAAATGTTCATGCATCCATCCCTACTTTCTGAAGAAAACTGGCTGTAAAAGTGACCTGAAAGCTCAGAAGCAGCGTACAACCTAAAACAAATGCAGAAAATTACATTTTCTCCATAAAATCATCAGCATGAAAGACCCACTCACTTCAGAGAATCATAATTTTGCCATTTTGTGTTGGTGTAGTCAGCCAGTTAATATGCCAATCAATTAACAGTAATAACTGATTAATGACTGTAATGGGGAAAGAGAAATGATGGGATTCATGTTGTCCACGATCATAATATCATAATTTAATAAACTGCCTCCAGCAACCTCACATTAAAATGCATTGATGAAACTCATCAGATCCTTTTATAAGAATGCTACCATGTTACAGTAAATCAATTTTTTTAGTCTGTGATTTCCTTAAAAATAAACATTTGGTTTTTAAGAGATCTGGTTGGGTCAAATAGTCATGAATTTTGCAAAGAGGGCAATTTTTCACTTTTATCCAGTGTTGATCAATTTATGTCCAGTGTAAAATATGATTATTTAGGGATATTAAATTCATGATATTTCATGAAACATCCTCATCAGATAAAAATTTTACAGAGTTATGAATATAATAACCATGTTTATATTTTCTGGCGTTATAGACGCTATGCAGCAGAAACAAGTGACCATAAAGATTTGGAAGAAAACAGGTCTACATTATCATAATTTAAGTTAGCCTCTTACACAACAAGGCATTGTTTACAAAAATACTATAATATGAGAGAATATTTGGACATTCATATGACCAGTTACATTCCGTTACGGACTCTACAGGCTGTATGATGACCATTTACTGTCATTTTCCCCTTGTTTTATTAAATTAAAGTTTTGTTCTAAGAAGAAACATACATAACAACAAGATACATGTTATTTTTAATACTGAAATGAACCCAAGTTATGTCCTCATTATGAGACCGTTGCTCTACATAAATCACCGGACACAACACAATGGATGTCTGATGGCTCTTTTACAGCACACAAATTCTCAGACAATTCAGACTACCATGCTGGATCTTATGTTTCAAATCAAATAAAAGTATTAATATCATTATGTCATATCATCAGTTATCTGCAAATTCATAAAGATGAAAACCCCCCCATCATTTTTACTTTAAGTTGTATTCTGTTTAAAGGACATGTCACATCAAAATCATAATTTATTTATTAGTGACCATCCGATGATACACCAGGATTACTTTGTGCACTTCCGTGACTGGTCTCGAGGTAGCATTTGCAACAAACAGCTACAGAGATGGCCAAAAACAAAGTACTCCCTTGAATGGAATGTAGCTGCTAACATTAAGAATGTTAAGGTTAATTGTAAAGTTTACATAAGCGTGATGTCATGTTGTGATGACTCATTTTTAAGTGATAACTGTTCATTTTGATGCAGTCGTGGTCAAAGCAGCACCGCTCTCCACTATGAGAAGACTTAGTGCACATGCACTGTTCATCATGAAAGTGTTGAAAACAGTCTGCTAGAGGCTCAGCTTTGTGCATGCTTACAAGGGCCACTTCACACATAGTACAAATAAGTACAACTCAGGCTGACTCATGGCGGAACAGCTCGTATGAGCAAACCACGAAAACATTGCGCTGATGGGCAGGCGTGCACGATGTCACTGCTATGGTTTGTTCACGTGGGAACACAGAGCGAGCAGCTGCGATGTGTAACAACATCAACCAGCTGCTGTGAAAATAAAAAACATAAAAAATACATGCCACTCACAGGATTCAAACCTGCACTTTCCAAAAGCTGTGATTACCAGCCAGAAACTTTTTGTCAGAAACGCAACACACTCGCACACGTGCAAGACGAATGCACCACATGTGTGTGGCTTTTTGCAAAGCCACACTTGTGGGGCACTTAGACAAATTTCACATCCAGTTCGACAGTGATGACAGTTTGAATGGTCACACATTTTCTAAGTGCCATGCGAGTGGTGTTAAATGTTCGTCCATGTCAACTGGAATTTGGCCGACACCTGCTGCGAGAGGGTTCGATGGGCTCTCACAGCACACAGTCTGTCTTTCAGCCGCTGGTGTGTGCAAATAGGTATAGCAACAGGTGTATGAGGTGTTAGAGGCAGCTATGATTTTACACATATTGCATACGATTCCTGCTTCATGCACAATTCGACCAAATTCACACTATGTGTGACGTGTTGTCATTGATATAAGTGAAAAATCTAAGAAATACATCTGTATGAACAGACAGCCTGAAAAACAGCTGACAGTTCAGTGTCCACGTTTACGGGTGGAGCTATAATGGGGTTAAAACAGAGTGCTGCTCCATTACAGAACACACTCTGCACACATCAAGATTGAAAAGGCTACCAGCCCCACTGAGGAGAACAAAATCTAAAAGGAAAAAAAAAAACAGAATAGGGCACTCACCCACTTGTAGAATGATTTTCAAAATTAAATATGTAAAGTCCACTCCACCAAAGAAGTCCTCATGCATGGATCATGAGTGATTGCCAGCCGGAGAACAATGTCCCACGGCTGCTCCGCAGGGAGCGCCTCACAAATGTCTCTCACGATTCTGCCATATTAGATACAAAGTCCATTATCTCCTGAAAATAATGTATTCTGACTTTTTCCAATGTAAAAAATCTGTCTGCATGCATGTAAAAACAGCACTGTGGAGACATTCTATCTTTAAGTCCACAGCAGCAGTAAAATAGTGTCATGTGACACAGACAGCAGTGTCAGCATACATTAGGATCCAAAATCTGACAGACTCTGAAAAAATTAAGAGTTTCGGGGTGTGTCGCCTCCTGTCTGTACATCCTCTGTAGATCTGAGCCATCACTTTCGAATGAAAGCTCAGAAGCTTCGTTATCGAACGTACCAGTGTCTGTCGGCCATTCGGATGTTTCTGCATTTCCTAAAATGTGCATCACACGCAGAGAAATGCCGAGTAAGATGTTTTCCGGAAATGTACCTGCTGACTCGCTAAGAGAGAGGGATAATAAGTGAAGTGCACATTTTGGGCCGCGCGGTGCATTATGGGTAGGCTAAATTTTTTGACTACCAATCCACAAGCTATGGCGGCGGAAAGCAGCGAGGAGTGCTATGATTTGGATCATTTCAACCGCTGGAAAGTTGACGATTTAAAGCATTTTTGTGAGCTCCGCGGATTGCCTGTTACAACTAGGACTACGTATAGCAGTGGACAGAAATAGAAAGAAGAGCTGGCTGCGCTTGCGTGTGCTGCATCTGTACAGAAACTACCATTAATGCCAGCAAAGGAGGAAGAGCACGCTGCTGTTGAAAATGACCAGTCCTTGTTGATAGTTGGAGACAAACAAATTTCTGACCCCTTGAAGGCAACTGACGGATGGTTAGACCAAGTCTAGAGTCTGAAACTGTGGATACTGCAGAATATTTGCTAAGCAGGGATGAGAAATCACGACTCCACCGGCTTCATAATGACTACAATGACGGTGAGTCTCACATATAACCTCTTTGGTGTCACGTTTGTTTTGATAAGTTGACAGACATACAATGATATGTGCATGCATGCAGTTTGTTTATAGAACATGTCAATTTTACAATATTACGCGCCACGTCATTCATGGTGCGACATTACAGCCATAAGCCGATGCATGAAAACGGCGTCATCAGCCACATTATAATTTGGCACAGTTTCAGGATATTGACAAAATAAATGTGTGCAAGAAACTTACAATTTTAGTCCGTCTTTTACATCCGTCTGGATCTTTCTTTTCTGTGGGGAAATTATGTAGAATGAACGGAGGTTTACAACCACATTTCTTCTTCTTTCTGTCTTTGTGCTTTGCAATTGTGCGTTAACTTTTAAGGCTATAAATTCCATTCGAGCATTTGAAAACAGCACAATGCGCACCTGTCATTATTGTATGCGTCGCTTAAGGCTTAAAGCCTTTGAAACAATCCCTGTAAAAGCCTTAACTTTTACAGTCTGCTAATGCTACTGTATAAGAAATTCAATGGGAGCGGTGTGAGTTTGGTAGTTGGGATTTTTGCCCCGTTTGACCCACGCATGCGCAGATGCATTGCGCACTTCGCTTATTAGCAATAAAATACATCAGCGACCACTAATTATTATTGCATGTGGGTGGATAGATTTACAATCATGAGTATTTTTATGTTGTGTTGCTAACTGGGACATTAAATAATGTGTGACATGTCCTTTGAAATAAAGATTTCTTTCTTTCAAGGTAATAATTTAATGTGTGGATCAAGTAGGCAGTTATTACAGTCACTGAGAAAAAAAACACAAGCACTAATGAAAAACTCATCACGACAGAACTGTAAACTTCTTATACATAAATGCCGTTTGATTGTGGCTGACCCAAGGATAAAATGAGTCTTTTTGGTTTCAGTTTTTATTACACCAACTTGAGATTGATGCTGTAATGAGCAGTTGGTCATTAAAAACTGAAGCACTCTGACACAAAAGCATGTGTTAGGAAAACGTAAGTCATATATAGGTCCTGAGGTGAACTGATGCAGGTGCTTATCCCAACATTCTGTAGCATTAAGTGGATTAGTGTCTATGCCTGTCCTGTGCAAGTTACTTCCTCAACAAAGGCTGGTATCCTTTAACAGATGGATGGACTAGGAGAAGGCAGATGAAGTACCTTCTCTAAGGGCACAGAGATGACATAGAATCGAACCCCAGTCTACAGCTTGGTAGCCCAACTCTTTATTCCACTGAGCTACCTGCTCTACAAAAACTAAAGTTGCTGACAGAAGGACCTCCTTTTTGAGGGTTAACAGACTCTGCAAGGTGATGGTTGCTGTTCTCGGTTATCCACGTAGGAGACATCTGGAAGTTTACAAGCAAACATCAAGATATTTGGGTCTTCAAGACGTTTCACCACATAGTGACTCAGGTGAGTGGTGAAATGTCTTGAAGATCAAAAAGAAGTCCAGTTGCTGTAAAAAAGATTTTTTACTACTTAGCCGATGTAAACACCCAAAACGTGAATCAGCTGCAAATCGTGAATTATCTGCAAACCGTTAATTGCAAAACATCAATACTGAAAAAATATCTCCCAAAACGTGAACACGGGTCTCGCAAATCGTGAATATCATGCAAGTTTATGGATCTCGGTTTACGGATCAATTACTACAGGAAATCTTGATCGCAAACCCTATGACTGTAAAAATGATTTTTGTATTTTTTTTTTGGCAGGGGCTTTTTCGGCGGGGGCTTTTTGGTGGGGACACACCCAACGAGGCCGGCATTTGACAACAGAAGTGCCAGCTGCTCGGATCACCTCCCCACGTCACCGGCTGTGGTGACCCCTGCCAAAAAAAAAAAAAAAAAAAAAAAAAAAAAATCATTTTTGCAGTCACAGGGTTTGCGATCAACATTTCCTACAGTAATTGATCTGTAAACTGAAATCCATAAACTACTTAAAATGAAAAAATATATGTTTATTAATAATGACATTCACATTTTGCGAGACCCGCGTTCACGTTTTGTGAGACCCACGCTCACGTTTTGGGAGATATTTTTTAGCATTCACGTTTTGCGGAGAATTCACGATTTGCAGCTGAATCACGTTTTGGAGGTTAACAGCCTACTTGCTATATCACAACACATGTGCTGGTCCCAGTTTAAATCACATTTGAGATCCTTGACTACTTTATTGATTGGTAATAATTTATTGATTTTGTAAAATGACGGAGTATCTTTAAAACACTTACATGTCGCTGGCAGTGGAAGAGTTACGGGACATTGTTTTGGGTGAAAGCTCAAAGTCTGAGTCGGAGCGGTAGAGAAAGGACTCTCTACGCTGACTGTGGGGGAAGTTAGCCTGAAGAACCAGACCAGACCCCGGACTGGTCTGAGAGTCCAGTGGACTGCGTCCAACCGACAGGCCATTCTCCACATCAAAGCTACAGAGAGAAAGAGAGAGAGAGAGAGAGAGAGAGAAGAGCTGTCAGCAACAAATATGACAGTTTCTAGTATTCTACTACTACTGCATCTATTAACAACATCCAGTCAAACAAACAGTAACACGTTTTAAGCTTTTTGTGCATTTGAAAGTTTTAATGTGATGTAAATAGAGCAGTCAGGTTCTTAAAGAACCATGTGACTAATGGATAAGATGAGAGTTAAACCAACATAAGAACAAGAACTGCAGAACCATGTCATCAATAGTGAAAATAAATAAATAAAAATTTTTACCACAGGGTCGGAATTAAAAAAACCCGAAAAAATAAAAAACTTTAATACTTAGTGAAGCTGAATGCATGAGGCTACGTGTCAATTACAATCACATAAAAGAAATATTGAATACACTGTTGCAATTTACACGCGCACACACATGCACACACACACGCAAACACACACAAGATTAATAAAGATTAATATGGTCAAGAGTAAATCAGTAACAACAGAAACAGGAAATGGCTATAAATGTAATTATGAACAATAAAATGAATCAGAATGAATCAGATGAATGTACATTGTGTGCACAACTTCAGTTAACCAGTAGAGTGATGACCCATAACGACAATATACCTGATGTTATACGTGAGGTTTTTCAACATTTCCCTGATAAAAATGTGAGTAGTTTCCACGTGAATGACCTGTAAAAATTGGATTTTGAAAGTGTGTGAAGCATTTGCAAGTTATGGTAGCTGCTCTTTAACTTACGCAGAAAAAGATGAAAACAACAAGCACCAAGCCAGACTAATGCAATAAGACCAACAGCACAACAACCGAAACAGGATGGCGAGCAGAAGCAACAGATACACCAACAAGGAGGTATGGGTGTTTTGGCTTTCTTCTAAACAGACAAGGTCTAGCAAGGATTTGAGTCCACAAGGAGGAACGAGATAATGTTTGTTGTGACTGAAACTGTAGCAGAATTATTACGTCCCTGAATACATAGTAGATACACAAGCCAAATGGGAGTTTAGTGGGGACACAATGAATGACAAGGGCAATTACACAGCTGTTCCCGTAAAAGACTGTGACATCTGGGAAATAGGTTGAGTTCCGGTGGTGGAAATGGACCTCATGGAACTACTCTGAGTTGTACTTTGCTCTCACCCACATAGACCGGCAGTCCATCCCTACCACTTGAACGTAGCTGTCTATCTGCCTCAAGCAGTTGATACATGGGTGCCTGCTTGGACTTGTCACACCTGTGCAGCTGCCATGTCTGATTACTCTGTACATGTTTAAAATATTACTCCTACATATACTGCTGTACATGTGAGCTATGTTTTTGACATCTAGTCTACTCTTTCCTTATCTACAGAGTTTTGATTCTTGAGGTTCAACAAAGCAAATACTGAGTGAAAGTGTTGGAAATGGTTAATGGACAGCTTTTTGACAGCACATTTATTTTCAGCACATTCACTCTTTCATATGCACAAAGATGCAACAAGCTCCCGTGCATAGTGCTGTGAAGTGGAGTGTATTGCTCAAGATACTTCAAGACCAGGGGTATAGAACTACCAACCCTGCTGTTTAGACATCCCAAAGCAGTTATTATTGTCAGAATGGGATCTGTTTCAGCCACTTGGACCCAGTGTACAGTTGTTGTCCAAGCACAAAAGTAAAGTAAGTCCATGGTCCCACCAAATAATGAACAGTGAATAATGAGCCACACAGCATGTTGTATTGCTACAAGAGGAAGTATTCAACAATCGTGGGAGAATAGTAGCTCTGAGAGGCAGAATATTCAGCTAACGAGGCTCATCTCTAAGCGTGGTGCTGATTTCAAGAAGTTCAAATTTAGCAACAATGTGGGGCAGTTTGTGTCTGAGGTACTACAAGGCTAAAGCCCTTTCACAGTGGCGTATTCGTAGAGCTGCTCATTGTGTCATATGGTCTACGCTGAGATGAGCAGCTCTACGCTGAGTTTTTTCTCCCTACACAGCAGTATGTTGAGGGCTATGCGCGTAGGACGGAAGAAATTAAACATGTTTAATTTTCTTTGGCGTAGAGAGCTGGACACAGTTTTAAGCAGGTCTGCACAGCACTGCATGTACATAACCAAAAACTGAGTGCGTGAATCCAGAGGAATCAACTGGAGACATGAGAACAGGATCACACAGCCCACAGCACCTGTGTGCTCAGAACCGGGAATCGAACCTCAACTTAAAAAACCAGAAACGCAACAGAAACAGCAGGTCGGTCAGTCGTTCTCTCTCGCGTGCGCGCTCTCCCTCACATGCGCGCTCTCCCTCACTCTCACTCTCTCTCTCTCTCTCTCTCTGTGTCTGATCAAACCTGTGACTTTAAAATTAAAGTGCACTCGCTGCATGTCGGTGCGCTCATCAAACGCCCTGATCGTGGCAGTAATGCAAATGTAACAACCTCATGATACACTCCACTGTTTTCCAAGTGTAGTGATGTGTTCTGCACAGCCGGCAGGAGTGAACTGGGTTTAAATAGCGGCAAGGTACATGCGACTGTGTGCACATTAAAAAGCACAAACCACGCAGCTGCAAGTATGAAATGCATGGAAAAAGGCTGAGTACACGCGCATTTCGGGCGTATTTAAATGAAACACAATGTTTGCAATACGCAGCTCTACGAATACACACCAATGTGAAATGCGCATAACAAGGATTTTAGAGGCATGTGTGTGGTGAGGACGAGGCTGCTATAAGCCATTATCGAGTGCCTGGCAGCTATGATGACCTAGAGGCTATTTTTGGAGGCTCAGCTTCTTGCGCACATTCCACCTGCTTTGTATGCTGGAAGCTGTATATGAAATAATTATTTTGTAGTGGATTAATCATTTTCTGTCAGACCTCTAATCACCCTGGAACACCTCTAACCACTTCCTGAATCACAGAGGACCGTTTCAATCTGCCCCCTTTTTCTTCCTCTCTCTCCTGCTCCATGAAGTGGAGAACATATTTTGGAACAGCTTAAAAGGTAACTATTTTTATTTGTAATAGCTTGGTAAAACAGTTGCATGCTCATTCCTTCTTTATAATCTGCTGTAAAAGTATGTTTATGATAGATTTAACATCTTGTTAATGGATCTGATGAGGTGTGCTCTGTGTGCACTGATGCCAAGGACATCACGGTATCAAATGTGTGTTTAAAAGCCGCAGAAGAAATAAAGCCAGCGAGAAGGAGCGCAGAGGCAACTGTCCAGGAAAGCAGAATGCACGCGTGTAGCAAAAGAGCGATTTTGCAGACATTAACGGACGAACACAAAGTTAAAGTTGGATCAAACTGTAGCAGAAGAAATAAAGCCAGCTGAGAGGAAGGCGACCGTGATGGATGCAAATGGCGAAGCGAGTCAGACGCCAGAAATTAAACATATTTCTTTTTTTCTGCGTCAAGCACAGGATGTTGAAAGGAAGTAGTTCTTGCAAGTTGAGGAAACTTACGGTACTCAATGTGACTGGAATGCCACACCCTCACAATACAACGTTACCCAATGCAATTTATGATTGCTCTGTGTTCCATTGTTGTCGAAAGTATAAATTACGCAGGTTTGTTTTTATACCGTGTACACAATGCGTGAAACTACGCACTGCAGGTAGCTCCTCGCTCTCACCTCAAATTCTCTCATGATTGTGTTAAATAAAGGACATAAGTCCTGCTCACAGACTGACTGCCAGAGACAGGACATGTCCACATCCAGTAAAAAGCCCAGACATCTCCAGTCTATTCATGGATGGTTCATTTGCAGGCGTGCGTGAACGCACCGGCTGCAGCTCATGGTCTCAGAAAGAAAGATAAACTATAACAGAAATCAGAGTGCACACCTGCAGAGCTGCACAAGAACAAATATAAACTAGAAGAGAAATCAGAGTGCACAGACTGGCTGCAACCAGTCTGCCAGGACCTCCTCTGTGCTGTCACCTCATCTCTGCCCCCCTGCTGCCCACACCTGATGCAGACATTCCTGCATCGTCATGATGCAACTCGAAGCAGGCCTGGTGTGAAAGGGTCTTTAGTATTCGGTGGGACCGAGGCTTTAGTCCCCTTCGGTTGCTCCCTTGTTTGCACTCGGGTTCACCACAGCAAATCCAAGGTGGATTTGCATGTTGAATTGAACAGGTTTTACACCGGATTGCCCTTCCTGACACAACGCCACATCACATGGAGAAATGTGGCAGGGGTGGGGAACCTTCTGCACTGAAATTAAGTGCACTAACCGCTTGTCCACCACCCCTGCTCATTCGCTCAAGCACACAAAAGAAGCTAGAAAAGCTTGGGACAGACTACGATTTAACAACCATGTGTGTGTGTTCTAAATTCACTTGAAAATTTTATAAACAGTTTTATTAATGTTACCTAGAGTAGTTCAGAGCAGGAATACAATTCAACATGAGTCATTTAAAGGTTCAAGAAGACTTCTTCTCTGCAGATGGGTTTGTTCCTTCCCCTGATCCCATTCTGCATAACAATAGACAAACATCAACAGATCACTGGAAGGTTCTCTGCTCCTATTTTTAGCCCAGCCTGCCTTCAGCGCTCCAGCAATAGCACTGCCTGGTAAATGAAGAATGGCTGTTATGCAATCACTGTGAATGAGAAGTATGTGAATGTGTGTGTGTGTGTATCTCATAGTTGATTGGTGCGACATGTCAGAAGGGGCAGAGCCGAAACAGGGCTTGCCTCAGTGATGACAACCCCACACCCCCACAATGCCTCTCCCAACCCAAAACCTATTTTACAGCGCACGTTGTCCCCTCACTCTGTGTAGTCGGCTGTGACGAGAGGAGCCCAGTGATGTCAGCAGCTATATATAGCTCCGCCTGCCAGTAAAGAGGGCAAACCAAAACTTCTGAGGAAGCATACGTAGATAACCCCCATCCACATGGCAGGGTGACGATGATTCTCCCCACAGAAAGGATGGAACTCCATCCTATCTCTTTGTTCCATCACACTGATGTTTGAGGCACTGCTCAACAACTTCTTTGCAATTGCGTTACATCATGTCAGCAAGAGAACGTGCATAGTAGACTTTGCAATCATCCACATATAAATTAGTGTTGTAAAATTAGACATAAGCAACCACAATGTTATGGTTTGTGGTATATGTTGAACCCAAATATGCAGACATAGAAACTCAGAGGATATGGCAAAAAACTCAGATTTATTAGCTGAGCAACAGAGAACAGTTCACCAAATGAACCAAGAGACCAAGTGCAAAAAGGGAACTCAAAAATGAAGGAGGTAGAAAGGGCCGATGGAGAAACGGGGAGATAAAACTGACACAGAACCAGGAGCTCTAGGACAGGGAAAATACTTAAGCAAAAAAATACTCACAAAAGTGCGGAGTGGGCCAAGGGAACTCAGAGACAGAGATCATGTCAAAAAATGAACCCCCAATGAGACAACAGAACAGGTGTGCTTAAATACTGAAACAACTAATGAGACAGGTACGTGTCTTTGGAAGTGGGAGGAAACTGGAGCACCTGGAGGGAACCCACGCAAACACGGGGAGAACATGCAAACCCTACAGAGAAAGGACTAAGTGGGAAGTGACTCCAGGACCTTCTCACTGTGAGGTAACAGTGCCAACCACTAAGCCACGGTGCTGCCTGAGCAGAAACTCAACAGACTTCGAATAGCGCTAGAGCTCCCACTACTGTGCAAAATACAGTACTACAGCAGCTCCCACAAATGCAATAATGCAGTACTGCAGACAATGAAAAGGCAAACAACCAAACAAAAAAACCCACAACCCCACACAAATTACAACACCACACCACATAATGCAGGGGTGGGCATCGAGGGCCGAGACACTGCAGGTTTTCCATGTAACCAATCACCTCAGCAGGTGGGTTGCTGATGAGCTTCTGCTCTGAACATAAACAACTGGTTGTCAATGAAATCACCTGCTGAGACACCTGATCATTAATGAAATCACCTGCTGAGGCGATTGGTTGCACGGAAAACCTGCAGTGTCTCGGCCCTTTATGGCACATGATTGCCCACCCTGACATAATGTATCCCCACAGAGTAAGTACGACACATTTCCTTGTGTTGTAAATTTGTGGAAAGGGCTTCATATTCAGCTTTTCACCCATTTCCTGCATATTGGAAGGATTTTCCCATTACATTGTGCAATTGAGGCTCTGCTCACATCTTTATTTTGTATTTTGCTCTTTTTGGGGCATGCTGACACACTTTTGAGATTTGAGAGTGTTTGTGACATTTTATACAAATAATTCCTGATTTGTTAATGTTGTTTAACAATCTTGCTTCTAGTTGGGTTTGGCTGTAAACCAACTCACAAAAGAATAAGTAAACTTATCCTAACTTATCCTCCTTATGCTGCCTTCTGTGATTGGATAAGATGGGCATCTTGTTCAGTTGCAGCCTACAACATGCTGACCTTGGTCCATCTCCTGCCTCCAGCATTGTTCTTCATTTCTCTGACGTAAATGACAGCTGCCTTGTTTCTCTTCAGCTCAGTTTTACTACTTTCTCACACACCCTTAACCTCCACATCCTCTACTTTTGTTCGCAGAATGTTTTTTTTGTGTGTCATATCATCCCTTCTGTCATTGTAGTTAAAGTTAAATGAACTTTCAAGTGCATCAATGTGGTCAATGGCTGTTTTATACATAATTTTTTTTCTGTGATCCTCATGTTGACTGATTTGGGATGACATTTCCTGTTGAAAGTTTTGTGGTTTGCCCAGCTCAGCTACATTAGAAACAAACCAGCTTTACCAGTGTGATCACTCCAACATTTGATGATTTAAAAGGACTGAAAAAGGTCCTGGTTAGTCCTAAACTCAGACATATGAAGCTGCAGAAAGAGGAGGCTTTCACAAGTGGGGACAAGGTCAGGTTTGGGAAGCTAAACGGCTTTATGCTGAGAAACTCAACATCAGTTCTCAGCCAATGACTCTACTTCTGTCTGGAAAGGACTCAAGGCCACCTGACACTTGCACGACTGTGATACACTTGCGTGCACTCTGCCGTGCAGGAGAGTAAACTAGTCTAAAACTCTTTGTAAACTGTTGTAAACTGTGCACAGCTTTGTGCAAGTGCGCAAAGAAAATTTTGAAATGTTCAAAATCTCCATCACACATTAATTACGTGAACTTCACGTGAACATTCCGGAAACAATTCAAAAACTCATGAGTGCGAGTGATTGTGTCTGTGCACTGCATCAGAGCACAGCTCGTCTGGATGAACATGCAACTGTTTTACTGAGCTATTACAATACAACCATGATGATAATTACCTTTGTAGACTGTTCCAAATGCTTTTTCCACTTCATTAAGGGCGCGTGTGAGAGAGAAAAGCTGCAGCTGGAACAGCCCTCTGTGATTCCGGAAGTGATTAGAGGTGTTTTCAACAGCCAACTCACAGAGAAAATGATTAATCCGCTATGAAATAATTATTTATATACACAGCGTCCAGTGCACAATGCGTGGCAACCAGTGGAACAAAGCACAGCGTCCAGCTGGGAACACAGTGGGTGGGATCGTCATGACGGTGTGTGTGCAAGTGCGCGGATCAAAGTCGTGCAAGTGTCAGGGCACCTTCAGACAGATCACAACCTACAAACCTAACCCTTCCCACTCTTTCAATGACCTTCATCTAGCCAACCAGCTGAACGAGTTCTACTGCAGATTTGAAAGACAATGGGACAGTCCTAATATCACTCCCCATGATCACCAGCTTTAATCCATCATCACCTTCTCCCCTGTGGTCTGCTCCCCAGACAAATGCTCACAGCAAGGACCCGCACCAGGCCTCTCTCCATTCATAAGAGGGATCTCAACAGACTCTTCAAGAGACAGGACCCATGCAAAGCAGCTGGACCTGACTCTGTCTCCTCATCTATACTGAAGAACTATGCAGACCAACTGTCTCCGGTGCTCATAGACTTCTTCAACACCTCACTGGAGACATGCCAGGTGCCAGCATGCTTCAAGGCCTCCACCATCATCCCTATCCCCAAAAAACAAAGAACTACAGGACTTAATAACTACAGATCCATCGCCCTGACCTCTGTGGTGATGAAGACCTTCAAGTGCCTTGTCCTCACACACCTCAAGACCATTCAGTCACCAGTCTGTGAAGCTCCTGAAGTTTGTAGATGATACGACCCTCACTGGATTCCTCTGATGGGTAAGAGCCTGCCTAGAGATGGGAGATCGATCACCCAGTGTCCTGGTGCAAACAGAACAATCTGGAGCTTAATGCCATCAAGACAGTGGAGATGGTTGTTGACTTCAGAAAGAATCCAATCCTGGCCGCCCCCATCACCCTGTGTGACTCCCCAGTTGCCATTGTGGAGTCCTTCTGCTAACTGGGGATCACCATCACCCAGGACTTCAAGTGGTAACTGAACATCAGCTCTCTCATCAAGAGAGCACAACAGAGGATGTACTTTCTGTGGCAACTGAAGAAGTTCAACCTGCCAAAAATAGTGATGATGAACTTCCACACTGCCATCATTGAGCCCATCATCGACTCCTCCATCAATGTCTGGTATACTGCTGTCACTGCTAAGGACAGGAACAGACTGCAGCATATCATCCATGTAGCAGCGAGGTGATCGACTATAGTCTGTCATCCTTACAGGACCTGTATGTATCCAGGGCCCTGAGGTGAGCAAGGAAAATTGTGGCTGATCCCTCACACCCAGGACACAAACTTTTTGTCACCCTCCCCTCTGGCCAGAGGTTGAAGTGCATCAGGACAAAAACCTGAAGACACAATAGCAGCTGCTTTCCATCCATAGCTGGACTCAGAAACAATGCTAGAGACCCCCACTGCCCCCCAGTACCATAAAGCACAGATGGGTCGTCCCTGCACTGAAAGGTACTGTAAATCTGTACTTCAATCACCTGTTTTTGCACTGTCCCATTCCATTAAGTATTATTTATTTAATAGTGAATATAGTTTTGTTTATTTGACTCTTTTTACTTCTTATAGAGGGCAGCATGGTGGCTTAGTGGTTAGCACTGTTGCCTCACAGCGAGAAGGTCATGGGTTCAGTTCCCTCCTGTGGCCTTTCTGTGTGGAGTTTGCATGTTCTCCCCGTGTTTGCATGGGTCCTCCGGGTGCTCCGGTTTCCTCCCACATCCAAAGACATGTGGGGTGGGTGGATTGGAATCTTTAAAATTGTCCGTAGGTGTGTGAGTGGGTGTGAATGTGTTTGTCTGTTTGTGGCCCTGTGACAGACTGGCGTCCTGTCCTGGCTGTACCCCGCCTTGCGCTCTCTGACTGCTGGACTTGGCTCCAGTCCCCCGCGACCCTTAATTGGACTAAGTGGTTGAAGATGAGTGTGTGTGTGTACTTCTTATAGAACTGTTTTCCAGTATTTATGCACCAATAACACCAGATCAAATTCCTTGTATGTATGAAGTTACTTGTCAATAAATTTGATTCTGATTCTGATTCTAAATCAATGAGTCACTGCCACATTGTGGAGTCACTTTTAAGTTGGTGATGTCTACAGTTTCCTTATCAGAATTTAAAAATGCTCTTCAGTGCTTTTTATGATGTGGTGTGTGGTGTCGTCACAGAATAAATTAGATCAGTTTCAAATCGTACATTACATAATTCTGCTGCTAAAAATTATTAGTCAAGTACTTTAATTTCAATTTTGAGCTGAGTCCAAATTTAATTTAGAATATTGGTTTGTAAGTATTTCTCTCTCTCTCTCTCTCTCACACACACACACACACACACACACACACACACCACACCACACAACACACACCACACACACACACACACACACCACACACACACCACACACAACACACACAGATTATGTCATTCGACTTTGTTGAGCAGACGCACACTCAGAACAGGTTGTTCAGTACAAAGAGAATATATGTGGGTGTTTTGTGTGAAAAATGAACCGTCTGCTATTTTGAATCCTGTGAGTGAAACAGCCAGTGAAGACAAATGTGTATGGGTGTTGTAGACCCACAACTGTCTGATTACATACTGAATGGAAAAATGTGACATTTTCATGGAGTTTGTTCTCGGAAAAGACAAAACCTCGGTACTGGATGCTGCACACTCAGAAAAATAACAATAAAACAAATACAAAACAGAAGCTGTCTGTCAGTAAGAAATACTGACTATTTGGGCTGTGTCTTCCACCCAGAATAAAAGTGTGCACCGTACAACGAGGATGATTCTGGAAGTTTCCACCAACGCTGTTGTGGTGTGCATGCCCACTACCCATGTCACATGCTCTCATGGGCATGGTGGTCTGAAGATGAGGTATGGTCAGGCACAGTTCTGGTGCACTGGTATCGTCTGGTTGTAGAACACAGTTGTGCAACAGACTAACAAAAATGTGGTCTAAAGTGACCGCTTTGTGTTTAAAGTGTGCACCACTCAGACGTGCCTCACATAAGTGGTTTGACAACACATGTACTTACACCCTGCTTTTATGCACAGCGAAACTAAACTGAAAACAACTATGAAACAAAATAACAGTAAGCACTTGGAAGATCTGTTAATTCACCAGAAAACCCCTCATTTCAATGCGCTTTGCCACTAAATCACTTTTGTGCTGTGTGGAATGACAGGTGACGTTGACTGTTTCGTTTAATTTTACAACCAAAACACACCCATGAACAATGAAGAGGGTAAATCCAGCCCATTAGTACCAATAACTCAACACTAAGTGCCCTGTAAAGAGTGAAAATGAGTCAAACATGCCCTAACACCTTAGGGCATGTTTTTGCACTGTGCGTGTCAGAGTGTTCACCATTGATCCTCAAGACAAAGACTTGAGGATTTTGTGATAATCGTAAATACTACTGACCTGTGCAAATGGAGTCACAATCATGTCTTCTCCATGCCTGCAAGAGCCACAGAGAAACAAACAGACACACTGTCAAAAAGTCACGTGTAAAGTAAAAATATGCTGTGCTTCCAAAACCGCAGCATACTTTTTAGATGTACTGAAGATGACAGAGGAATACTTGAGCTCATGTGTGGTCTGTGTCAAATTTCATTCTGGCTATAAGGACAGAGGTGTCTTTATTTGTAATACAAATACATCTTAGAGGAAAAGATACTTCATGAACAGACTGGAGCAACTAATTAACCAGAGACTGATGAGGAAGAGACCAGTTTAGTGTGACATCATTTCCTTAGCGACACTGGCTTGCAGCTTCAAACATTCCTATTACCAAGATTTAAAAGGCAACGACTTAGCCTAACTTCAGATAGATTACCTATCACATGCTTACACAACAGGTCGAGGAGCATGCACGGGTGCCATGTGTTGCCACATCTAAAACACTAAGGAACAGCCTTGGGTCCTGGATGGCAACAATCTAAGAAAACAACTGGGCCATCAACCTCAATACTCGAAAGCAACCATCTATCTGCCTCGGCCAAGTAAAATGTGGGAGTCCCCTTGGTCTTCTTAAGCAGAAGAGTCCTCAACACAGGACCTGCTTGTTGGATCACGCTCAGAGAAATGCGTCATATGGCTAAAATGTCTGAGCTGAGGTTCCCTCACAATGCAATTGACATTTGTCATCCAAGTATCCCTATGTGACCGCTCATTTGGCAAAGGAGTACCCAAGGATCTTCTGAAGTGACTTGGTACCAAATACAGTATATATAGTCATTGCTTTAGGTCACTGGTTAGTGTCCACGTTTCACAAACATACAGTAAGACAGAAACACCAGAACCCTAAAGACTTGGACCTTCATTCTACTTGCATTTCCAAACACCTCTGTTTAGTGACCTCATGACTTCATAAGGTCTTATGGAACTACACAACTACCTAGACTTTACCTTTACGTTGTAACCTTTGTTTTGCCACACTGGATCAGACTTTTTTTTAATAATAGAACCATTTACAATTATTCTGAAAGGTGCTTTGTGATTGCTACTGTGCCTTTTGCCACCATGCTGTGGTACTTTGGAACTGGAAGCAGTGGTTGCTGGGGAAGGTCACACAACACTAACAAGATAAATAAAATCTTCCAGCCAAACATCTAGCTTGGACCTCCAAAAGTTTTATATTAGTGTGAGAAGTTGATGTATGCACACACACACACACACACACACACCCACACACACACACCACACACAACACACACACACACACACACACACACACACACACACACACACACACACACACACACACACACACACACACACCAGGGTTCTCCCCAGAAATTTTTAGTATCGTGATGCTGTTGGCAATTATCACCTGACGAGGAGCTGTGCGCAATGCACACCGCCGGGGGAGAAGTCCTCCTCTGGAGGAAGCTCGAGCATGTTGACTGTTTCAAGTACAAATAAAGGCCATGTCCTGCAACTTCAACCTTCAGTCTTCTCTAAAATACAACTTAAGAGACATAAGAAAAATCTCCAGCACCAAGTTCTTGTTATGATAGAATGTTACTTATTGCACAATACACTCTAAATATACCAAATAGCTCTTAACTTAATTACACCATGATATTTTTACCTTTTACATACATGTTTCCAAAATATTGGACAATCAGGTTGTTAAGCTCACAATAACACCCAAATCATGAGTTCACAATAACATTTATTGAAACTAAAATGGTTACATGTACATTAAAATGATAGATTTGATTAGAGAATGCTGGATGGCACTTTGTGTCATCCATGTGTTTTTAATGTATTTCTAATTATATTACGTACTTAGATTGAACTTACTAAATATAATCAATCAATCAATCAAGGAGGTTGTCCAGGACATATTGTCATTGATGCGTGATTGTCATGGCAACAGCGGCATTGTTTTGGCATTGGTGAATGTGTCCATTTCACGTATGTTTTCATATGGTCGGGAATTTTGCAAATTTCAACAGAAATGGAGAGTTTTCACTTGTAAAATGAGCTACCAGTACCAGGAAAACTTTGTTGATGAGGAGTACACACACAGCGTGTCGTCATCATCACGTTACTCTTATTTCTCATAGTACAACCCTAATTACAATGAAATTGGGACGTTGTCTAAAATGTAAATTAAAACAGAATACAATGATTTGCAAATCCTCTTCAACCTAATTCAAATTAATATACAACACAGACAAGATATTTGATATTCAAACTGATAAACTTTATTGTTTTTGTTGATTTCCAAAAACAGTTTGAAATGTGGACTCATCAGACCACAACACATTTTTCCACTTTGCGTCTGTCCATTTCAAATGAGCAAGCGGCGGCGTTTCTGGATGTTGTTGATGTATGGCTTTCGCTTTGCATGGTAGAGTTTTAACTCGCACATGTGGATGTAGATGTGGTGGACGATGGTTTTCTGAAGTGTTCCTGAGCCCACACGGTAAGATCCTTTTCACAATGATGTCGGTTTTTAATGCAGTGCCACCTGAGGGATCGAAGGTCACGGGCATTCAATGTTGGTTTTCGGCCTTGCCGCTTATGTGTAAAATGTTCTCCAGATTGTCTGAATCTTCTGATAATATTATGGACTGTAAATGATGGAATCAATCCCTAAATTCCTTGCAATTGAACATTGAGAAACACTGTTCTTAAACTATTTATTCATGCAGTTGTTCACAAAGTAGTGATCCTCCCCATCTTTGCTTGTGAAGGGCTGAGACTTTTGGGAATGCTCCTTTATACCCAATCATGAGTATCCTCAGTTTGCATATGCTTATTAAGTGTTGTTTGAAGGAAAGGTGATGTAACACAGTGGTAAACATACCACTGTCCCAGCTTTTTGAAACGTGTTGCAGGCATCCATTTCAAAATGAGCAAATATTTGCACAAAAACAATAAAGTTAATCAGTTTGAACATTAAATATCTTGTCTTTGTGGTGTACTCAATTGAATATATGTTGAAGAGGATTTGAAAATCATTGTATTGTTTTATTTACATTTTACACTATGTCCCAACTTCACTGGAACTGGGGTTGTAAGAGAATTTGCATTTGTTACTGATTTTCTACAGCAACTGGGCTTCAAACATGCTCCAGCAGACAGCCCGAAGAAAGTGAACACC
Organism: Thalassophryne amazonica; assembly: GCF_902500255.1. Lineage (NCBI taxonomy): Eukaryota > Metazoa > Chordata > Actinopteri > Batrachoidiformes > Batrachoididae > Thalassophryne > Thalassophryne amazonica. Next base: position 61,025,640 of record NC_047112.1, on the reverse strand, counting down.
TGGACATTCGTAAACAGGCCAGCTGGCTTAAGCGGAGAGAGAGGGAGGGAGCGTCTCATCAGTCAGACCTGCAGCTTGGAGTCAGATCTACATGCAGTCGGTAACGGACGGTAACAGCAGCATTTGCAGAAACAATGTTTAATAAGTCAAGTTCCACCACAACACCCAAGGATATTATACAGAATTTTCCCCTTTACATGAGGGACCATAACAACAGTTTAGGAACCAGCAAAATGGGAGATAAAAATGGTCCAGTCCATGCCTGATGTCATGCTCAGCCCCGGCTCGGGGTTTAGGTCTTCGCTCTTGGGGTATTTCCTTTGTAATTTTCTGGTTTTACTTTTCATTAGTTCATACTTTATCATGTTAGTCTCAGTTTGGTTCTGTTTATTGTTTTGCTTTGTTTATTATTTACTCACTGGTTTCATTCAGCACCTCATTATTTAGTTTGCAGTCATTCAGTATTTCGTTGCTTTTCCTTGTGTTGCACTTTCGTCACTGGTTTCATTCTTTGCTTATCATTTATTGTGTAGTTTGTATTTGTTCACTCTGGGTCTCTTAAGTTACTTTAGTTTTAGTTCTGTTTATCACATTTGTTGTATAATGCTTAGTCACTGGTTTTTGTTATTTTTAATCTCCAGTGTTGCTCGTCAGATTATGTACCATTTGTCATTTATTGCATTATTCAGTAGTCAATGTCAATGTCAAATTTATTTATATAGCACATTTAATACAGAAAAACTGCGTAAAGTGCTGCACACACCAATAATAATAATAATAATAATAATAATAAAAAACACAGCAGGAACAAAATGGCTAAAATGATAATCACAACCAAATCAGGAATCGGCTAGCATGAGTTGAAAGCCAGAGCAAACAAATGAGTTTTTAACCAAGACTTGAAGATGTTTAAAGACGGGGCCATACAGACATTCAAAGGAAGGCCTGTTCCATAGTCTCGGAGCCGCCCGCTGAAAATGCACGGTCTCCCCTGGTTTTTAGCCGGGATCTCGGCACTTCCAGAGTCAGTTGATTGGCTGATCTCATATTCGACCTGGAGCATGAACCGACAGAAGCTCGGTGAGGGAAGAAGGAGCCAATCCATTTAAACATTTAAAAACCAACAGCAACAATTTGAAATGAATCCTGTAACTGACTGGAAGCCAGTGCAGTCACCTGTTTTGTTTTCTGTTCATCACTTATTCTCTGTTTACCCCATAGTTTGTTTTGCCATTTTATTGTATTTACTCTGTACCAGTCAATAACAGTTCCATTCTAGTTTTAGTTTTAATCATTAGTTTACTTGTTTTCCCATTTTGACTTGTCACGTAAGCTCTTAGGTTTGCCACTTTTGTTTTGCTCACGTTAATTATTTGAGCACGTCATGTTTCTTTCTCACAGTTAGTTTTTCTGTCACTCACTTCTCTTGTTTTGCACTGCTTTGTTTTGCCCTCCCCACTCTCTTGCCTTTCTTCCCTCTTCTTTGTTCACTAAACCACACCTCTTCCCAGAACCTTCCACACACCTGCTTCACATCAACCTGATTAGTTTGCTCCTTATTAAAACCCTCACAGTTCCACAGCTCACTGCCTGACTGTTGACTCTGTTCACATTCTCGCCTCTCATTTTCATCTTGTTTGCGCTTGTGTAATTTTTGACCTTGTTTGTGTACTCCAACCTCTGCCTCACCGTTACCTTGAACTCAGCCTGTTTTTTTTTTTTGGTTTTTTTTTACTCTGCCTCTGTTTGCCTGCTTTGTTCCTCAGCACTGTGTGTATGAACCCTACCTGGTTTACGGACAAAGTCTCAGCTGCACCATGTCTGCTACCTCTGCCTGTAAGCTTGACCTCTTGTGTACCGAACCCCACGCCTGTGTAACAGATAAAACCTTTTATCCATCAAAACCAACCATGACTGTGAGTCTGCATTGGACTCCACCTGTTACCTGTGTCAAGCCACCTCACGCCCTGAAACCTGAGAGTTACACTGCGCTAAAAAGGCAAATAATGAGAAACAAATAAAACCTGTCGCTGTGAAATGGACGATTCTTTTTTTGCCCGCAACAACAGACAAGAGTCCCAGTTACAGAATTTAATCAGCAGAAAGGTGAGGCACGACTGATATCTTTAAATGCTCTGATGAAGGTTGATGAATAAACTTAATAAAAAAAAAAAATCACAAATTTACGCCACGGTGTACGCCACAGCGTACGCCACAGCGTACACCACAGTATGTGCTGTAATGAGACTATAATGGCACAGCGCCATTATTCATTGTCTGGGAGAACTCTACACACACACACACACACACACACACATTCATTTCACATACATTCAGTGCTATGTAGGACAAATGTAGATGAAAACACCTGTGACTGTAGCTCAGAATAGAGAGTCTGACACCAACACTACCCATGTGTGGGTCTGATTCCCACTGAGACCCATAACCATGCAGTCAAGTTAACACATGGTATAAAACCCCTATCGTATATTACTGGACAAACTTTCTCACATGGAGCATACTGTTTCTACATTTGAGTAGTAGTTTTAAGAAACCTTTGAAGCAGTAACGGACCTACAAAAAGTAATTTGGTGTAATTGCTGAATTAGCATTTAAAATTAAGAAAATAATATTTCATCCATGGATACTCATACGAGGTCTATTTAGAAAAGTATCCGACCTTATTATTTTTTTTAAAAACCATATGGATTTGAATCACGTGTGATTACATCAGACATGCTGAACCCTCGTGGGCATGCGAGAGTTTTTCACGCCTGTCGGTTACGTCATTCGCCTGTGGGCAGTCTTTGAGTGAGGAGTCGCCACCCGCTCGTCGATTTTTTTCATTGTTTAGGAATGCTCAGAGACTGTTGCTTTGTTGGATAAAAATTTTTTTCAAAACTGTAAGGCACAACTGAGTGGACACCATTCAATAAATTCAGCTGGTTTTCGGTAAAAATTTTAACGGCTGATGAGAGATTTTGGTCTGGTAGTGTCGCCGTAAGGACGGTCCACGGCGCCTGACGGCGATCTGCGCTTCGAGGCGGCAGCGTCTCGCCGTTTCAAGTTGAAAACTTCCACATTTCAGGCTCTGTTGACGCAGTAAGTCGTCAGAGAACAGAGAACTTTCAGAAGAAGTCGGCATGAGGAGTTTATTCGGGACATTCCATTGTTAACGGTCATTTTGTAATGAAAGAACGTGCGGGCAGAGTCGCATGTCGGGCTGGACCCGACCGGCGGGGGGTCGCGGCAGGAAAACACCTCCGCTGGAAATCTTAACGGGCAAGTTGGAACATGCCCAAGCTGTTAAACAATTTCTCAGTTACTCACTTGTTGAAAGCCATTAAAAGCCGCCTGATTCTACAAATGGTTTTCAACACGGAGGTGTTTTTCCTGTCGCGGCGCACACAGATTTGCCGAGTCGTCACGAAACGCTCGGCGAATTTGCGCGTACGTCTTTCATTAAAATAATGTCCTTAACAGTGGAATGTCCGCATAAATTCCTCATGCTGGCCTCTTCTGAATCTTCTCTGTTCTCTCACGATGTCCTGGGTGAATTAAGCCTTAAATTAGGATGTTATCAGCTCGAAACAGGCCGACGACAACGCCTGGAAGCGCTGCAGGACGTCCCGCTCCGTGGGAAGTCCTTACACCGACAGAAACACCCCACAATCTCTCATCAGCCGTTTAAACTTTTCACAGAAAACCAGCTTAATTTCTCGAATAGTGTCCACTCGGATATTCCTCACAGGTCCAGAAAAATTTTGATAAGCAACGCGCGCCGTCTCGAGCAGCGTGTGAAACAAAGGAATTCAGCCGATGAGGGCGGGACCACATCTCACTCAAGGCCTGCCCACAGGGAAATGACGTCACCGACACGCGTGAAAAAACTCACGCATGCGCACGAGGGTTCAAGCATGATTGTGGTAATCGCATGTCATTCAAATCCATATAGTTAAAAAAAAATAAAGGGTCGGTTTATTATCTAAGAGACCTCGTATGTAAATATGTTGTGGGAGCAGAAAAGTGTTTTGCTCTTCAGTCAACACCTGCTGGACTCCAAATTAAGTGGTGGAGAACTTAAGGAGCATCAGAAATCCAACTCCAGTCTCTGTGATTTTGTTTTTGTTGTGTTTCTACCTACTAATAGGCAGATACTTTAGTTTTAATTGTGCTTTCACAGCAGATCCACCTCCAAGACATATCTGTAGAAGAAGAAGTAATAAAGTGCAGAAGAAGAGGTGTGTTTGTGCATTTGGTGCTGGGAGAACAAACTGCTGGTAACCGGTGTAGGACTTATTAGAGGTTCAATGTCATGCACTCGGTCACCAATCAGGTCTCAGTGAAAAATCCATGCAGCCGGGGTGAAAAGCGACAGCCCAACTCAACGTGTAAATAAATGCCTGTGGGATGCAGTCTGGAAAACATTTTCACAATGATGACATCATGGGTAAAAGCCAAACAGTTTCTAAATAATTTCCATTTTGACTTCTTGCTCTCTCTCTCTCTCTCTCTTTGTGTCTTTTTTTTTAATTGTATCGTATGGAAATATTTATACCTCACTGAGGTGATGCCACTACAGGTGATAATGGGGCTATCTGTCAAATACCCCGTGAGAATATTTTGACAAAATCAAACAAAACTGCTTCCAGTAGTGTGCCTGTAGAGCTGAGCATCCAGTAGCTGTAATTATCATTATTATTATTAAATTATTATTAATTTTTAGGAAAAGGTGAAGTAAGTTTGTGAAAGGTGATAGTGGCAAGTTGACATAAAAAAAAAAAAAAAATCAAAAAGCAATCACAGCACTCTTCACACATTCTCTCACCGAGGCATCCAGCAGAGTTCCCAATGCTCAATCCCTCCTCCCTTCAAAAATACAAACATGAAGTCCACGACATATTCAGTGACCTGGAAATGTTCATGCATCCATCCCTACTTTCTGAAGAAAACTGGCTGTAAAAGTGACCTGAAAGCTCAGAAGCAGCGTACAACCTAAAACAAATGCGAAAATTACATTTTCTCCATAAAATCATCAGCATGAAAGACCCACATCACTTCAGAGAATCATAATTTTGCCATTTTGTGTTGGTGTAGTCAGCCAGTTAATATGCCAATCAATTAACAGTAATAACTGATTAATGACTGTAATGGGGAAGAGAAATGATGGGATTCATGTTGTCCACGATCATAATATCATAATTAATAAACTGCCTCCAGCAACCTCACATTAAAATGCATTGATGAAACTCATCAGATCCTTTTATAAGAATGCTACCATGTTACAGTAAATCAATTTTTTAGTCTGTGATTTCCTTAAAAAATAAACATTTGGTTTTTTAGAGATCTGGTTGGGTCAAATAGTCATGAATTTTGCAAAGAGGGCAATTTTTCACTTTGTATCCAGTGTTGATCAATTTATGTCCAGTGTAAAATATGAGTATTTAGGGATATTAAATTCATGATATTTCATGAAACATCCTCATCAGATAAAAATTTTACAGAGTTATGATATAATAACCATGTTATATTTTCTGGCGTTATAGACGCTATGCAGCAGAAACAAGTGACCATAAAGATTTGGAAGACAACAGGTCTACATTATCATAATTAAGTAGCCTCTTACACAACAAGGCAGTGTTTACAAAAAATACTATAATATGAGAGAATATTTGGACATTCATATGACCAGTTACATTCCGTACGGACTCTACAGGCTGTATGATGACCATTTACTGTCATTTTCCCCTTGTTTTATTAAATTAAAGTTTTGTTCTAAGAAGAAACATACATAACAACAAGATACATGTTATTTTTAATACTGAAATGAACCCAAGTTATGTCCTCATTATGAGGACCGTTGCTCTACATAAATCACCGGACACAACACAATGGATGTCTGATGGCTCTTTTACAGCACACAAATTCTCAGACAATTCAGACTACCATGCTGGATCTTATGTTTCAAATCAATAAAAGTATTAATATCATTATGTCATATCATCAGTTATCTGCAAATTCATAAAGATGAAAACCCCCCCATCATTTTTACTTTAAGTTGTATTCTGTTTAAAGGACATGTCACATCAAAATCATAATTTATTTATTAGTGACCATCCGATGATACACCAGGATTACTTTGTGCACTTCCGTGACTGGTCTCGAGGTAGCATTTGCAACAAACAGCTACAGAGATGGCCAAAAACAAAGTACTCCCTTGAATGGAATGTAGCTGCTACATTAAGAATGTTAAGGTTAATTGTAAAGTTACATAAGCGTGATGTCATGTTGTGATGACTCATTTTTAAGTGATAACTGTTCATTTTGATGCAGTCGTGGTCAAAGCAGCACCGCTCTCCACTATGAGAAGACTTAGTGCACATGCACTGTTCATCATGAAAGTGTTGAAAACAGTCTGCTAGAGGCTCAGCTTTGTGCATGCTTACAAGGGCCACTTCACACATAGTACAAATAAGTACAACTCAGCTGACTCATGGCGGAACAGCTCGTATGAGCAAACCACGAAAACATTGCGCTGATGGGCAGGCGTGCACGATGTCACTGCTATGGTTTGTTCACGTGGGAACACAGAGCGAGCAGCTGCGATGTGTAACAACATCAACCAGCTGCTGTGAAAATAAAAAACATAAAAATACATGCCACTCACAGGATTCAAACCTGCACTTTCCAAAAGCTGTGATTACCAGCCAGAAACTTTTTGTCAGAAACGCAACACACTCGCACACGTGCAAGACGAATGCACCACATGTGTGTGGCTTTTTGCAAAGCCACACTTGTGGGGCACTTAGACAAATTTCACATCCAGTTCGACAGTGATGACAGTTTGAATGGTCACACATTTTCTAAGTGCCATGCGAGTGGTGTTAAAGTGTTCGTCCATGTCAACTGGAATTTGGCCGACACCTGCTGCGGAGGGTTCGATGGGCTCTCACAGCACACAGTCTGTCTTTCAGCCGCTGGTGTGTGCAAATAGGTATAGCAACAGGTGTATGAGGTGTTAGAGGCAGCTATGATTTACACATATTGCATACGATTCCTGCTTCATGCACAATTCGACCAAATTCACACTATGTGTGACGTGTTGTCATTGATATAAGTGAAAAATCTAAGAAATACATCTGTATGAACAGACAGCCTGAAAAACAGCTGACAGTTCAGTGTCCACGTTTACGGGTGGAGCTATAATGGGGTTAAAACAGAGTGCTGCTCCATTACAGAACACACTCTGCACACATCAAGATTGAAAAGGCTACCAGCCCCACTGAGGAGAACAAAATCTAAAAGGAAAAAAAAAAACAGAATAGGGCACTCACCCACTTGTAGAATGATTTTCAAAATTAAATATGTAAAGTCCACTCCACCAAAGAAGTCCTCATGCATGGATCATGAGTGATTGCCAGCCGGAGAACAATGTCCCACGGCTGCTCCGCAGGGAGCGCCTCACAAATGTCTCTCACGATTCTGCCATATTAGATACAAAGTCCATTATCTCCTGAAAATAATGTATTCTGACTTTTTCCAATGTAAAAAATCTGTCTGCATGCATGTAAAAACAGCACTGTGGAGACATTCTATCTTTAAGTCCACAGCAGCAGTAAAATAGTGTCATGTGACACAGACAGCAGTGTCAGCATACATTAGGATCCAAAATCTGACAGACTCTGAAAAAATTAAGAGTTTCGGGGTGTGTCGCCTCCTGTCTGTACATCCTCTGTAGATCTGAGCCATCACTTCGAATGAAAGCTCAGAAGCTTCGTTATCGAACGTACCAGTGTCTGTCGGCCATTCGGATGTTTCTGCATTTTCCTAAAATGTGCATCACACGCAGAGAAATGCCGAGTAAGATGTTTCCGGAAATGTACCTGCTGACTCGCTAAGAGAGAGGGATAATAAGTGAAGTGCACATTTTGGGCCGCGCGGTGCATTATGGGTAGGCTAAATTTTTGACTACCAATCCACAAGCTATGGCGGCGGAAAGCAGCGAGGAGTGCTATGATTTGGATCATTTCAAACCGCTGGAAAGTTGACGATTTAAAGCATTTTTGTGAGCTCCGCGGATTGCCTGTTACAACTAGGACTACGTATAGCAGTGGACAGAAATAGAAAGAAGAGCTGGCTGCGCTTGCGTGTGCTGCATCTGTACAGAACTACCATTAATGCCAGCAAAGGAGGAAGAGCACGCTGCTGTTGAAAATGACCAGTCCTTGTTGATAGTTGGAGACAAACAAATTTCTGACCCCTTGAAGGCAACTGACGGATGGTTAGACCAAGTCTAGAGTCTGAAACTGTGGATACTGCAGAATATTTGCTAAGCAGGGATGAGAAATCACGACTCCACCGGCTTCATAATGACTACAATGACGGTGAGTCTCACATATAACCTCTTTGGTGTCCACGTTTGTTTTGATAAGTTGACAGACATACAATGATATGTGCATGCATGCAGTTTGTTTATAGAACATGTCAATTTTACAATATTACGCGCCACGTCATTCATGGTGCGACATTACAGCCATAAGCCGATGCATGAAAACGGCGTCATCAGCCACATTATAATTTGGCACAGTTCAGGATATTGACAAATAAATGTGTGCAAGAAACTTACAATTTTAGTCCGTCTTTTACATCCGTCTGGATCTTTCTTTTCTGTGGGGAAATTATGTAGAATGAACGGAGGTTTACAACCACATTTCTTCTTCTTTCTGTCTTTGTGCTTTGCAATTGTGCGTTAACTTTTAAGGCTATAAATTCCATTCGAGCATTTGAAAAACAGCACAATGCGCACCTGTCATTATTGTATGCGTCGCTTAAGGCTTAAAGCCTTTGAAACAATCCCTGTAAAAGCCTTAACTTTTACAGTCTGCTAATGCTACTGTATAAGAAATTCAATGGGAGCGGTGTGAGTTTGGTAGTTGGGATTTTTGCCCCGTTTGACCCACGCATGCGCAGATGCATTGCGCACTTCGCTTATTAGCAATAAAATACATCAGGCGACCACTAATTATTATTGCATGTGGGTGGATAGATTTACAATCATGAGTATTTTTATGTTGTGTTGCTAACTGGGACATTAATAATGTGTGACATGTCCTTTGAATAAAGATTTCTTTCTTTCAAGGTAATAATTTAATGTGTGGATCAAGTAGGCAGTTATTACAGTCACTGAGAAAAAAAACACAAGCACTAATGAAAAACTCATCACGACAGAACTGTAAACTTCTTATACATAAATGCCGTTTGATTGTGGCTGACCCAAGGATAAAATGAGTCTTTTTGGTTTCAGTTTTTATTACACCAACTTGAGATTGATGCTGTAATGAGCAGTTGGTCATTAAAACTGAAGCACTCTGACACAAAAGCATGTGTTAGGAAAACGTAAGTCATATATAGGTCCTGAGGTGAAACTGATGCAGGTGCTTATCCCAACATTCTGTAGCATTAAGTGGATTAGTGTCTATGCCTGTCCTGTGCAAGTTACTTCCTCAACAAAGGCTGGTATCCTTAACAGATGGATGGACTAGGAGAAGGCAGATGAAGTACCTTCTCTAAGGGCACAGAGATGACATAGAATCGAACCCCAGTCTACAGCTTGGTAGCCCAACTCTTTATTCCACTGAGCTACCTGCTCTACAAAAACTAAAGTTGCTGACAGAAGGACCTCCTTTTTGAGGGTTAACAGACTCTGCAAGGTGATGGTTGCTGTTCTCGGTTATCCACGTAGGAGACATCTGGAAGTTTACAAGCAAACATCAAGATATTTGGGTCTTCAAGACGTTTCACCACATAGTGACTCAGGTGAGTGGTGAAATGTCTTGAAGATCAAAAAGAAGTCCAGTTGCTGTAAAAAAGATTTTTTACTACTTAGCCGATGTAAACACCCAAAACGTGAATCAGCTGCAAATCGTGAATTATCTGCAAACCGTTAATTGCAAAACATCAATACTGAAAAAATATCTCCCAAACGTGAACACGGGTCTCGCAAATCGTGAATATCATGCAAGTTTATGGATCCGGTTTACGGATCAATTACTACAGGAAATCTTGATCGCAAACCCTATGACTGTAAAAATGATTTTTGTATTTTTTTTTTGGCAGGGGCTTTTTCGGCGGGGGCTTTTTGGTGGGGACACACCCAACGAGGCCGGCATTTGACAACAGAAGTGCCAGCTGCTCGGATCACCTCCCCACGTCACCGGCTGTGGTGACCCCTGCCAAAAAAAAAAAAAAAAAAAAAAAAAAAAAATCATTTTTGCAGTCACAGGGTTTGCGATCAACATTTCCTACAGTAATTGATCTGTAAACTGAAATCCATAAACTACTTAAAATGAAAAAATATATGTTTATTAATAATGACATTCACATTTTGCGAGACCCGCGTTCACGTTTTGTGAGACCCACGCTCACGTTTGGGAGATATTTTTTAGCATTCACGTTTTGCGGAGAATTCACGATTTGCAGCTGAATCACGTTTTGGAGGTTAACAGCCTACTTGCTATATCACAACACATGTGCTGGTCCCAGTTTAAATCACATTTGAGATCCTTGACTACTTTATTGATTGTAATAATTTATTGATTTTGTAAAATGACGGAGTATCTTTAAAACACTTACATGTCGCTGGCAGTGGAAGAGTTACGGGACATTGTTTGGGTGAAAGCTCAAAGTCTGAGTCGGAGCGGTAGAGAAAGGACTCTCTACGCTGACTGTGGGGGAAGTTAGCCTGAAGAACCAGACCAGACCCCGGACTGGTCTGAGAGTCCAGTGGACTGCGTCCAACCGACAGGCCATTCTCCACATCAAAGCTACAGAGAGAAAGAGAGAGAGAGAGAGAGAGAGAGAAGAGCTGTCAGCAACAAATATGACAGTTTCTAGTATTCTACTACTACTGCATCTATTAACAACATCCAGTCAAACAAACAGTAACACGTTTTAAGCTTTTTGTGCATTTGAAAGTTTTAATGTGATGTAATAGAGCAGTCAGGTTCTTAAAGAACCATGTGACTAATGGATAAGATGAGAGTTAAACCAACATAAGAACAAGAACTGCAGAACCATGTCATCAATAGTGAAAATAAATAAATAAAAATTTTTACCACAGGGTCGGAATTAAAAAAACCCGAAAAAATAAAAAACTTTAATACTTAGTGAAGCTGAATGCATGAGGCTACGTGTCAATTACAATCACATAAAAGAAATATTGAATACACTGTTGCAATTTACACGCGCACACACATGCACACACACACGCAAACACACACAAGATTAATAAAGATTAATATGGTCAAGAGTAAATCAGTAACAACAGAAACAGGAAATGGCTATAAATGTAATTATGAACAATAAAATGAATCAGAATGAATCAGATGAATGTACATTGTGTGCACAACTTCAGTTAACCAGTAGAGTGATGACCCATAACGACAATATACCTGATGTTATACGTGAGGTTTTTCAACATTTCCCTGATAAAAATGTGAGTAGTTTCCACGTGAATGACCTGTAAAAATTGGATTTTGAAAGTGTGTGAAGCATTTGCAAGTTATGGTAGCTGCTCTTTAACTTACGCAGAAAAAGATGAAAACAACAAGCACCAAGCCAGACTAATGCAATAAGACCAACAGCACAACAACCGAAACAGGATGGCGAGCAGAAGCAACAGATACACCAACAAGGAGGTATGGGTGTTTTTGGCTTTCTTCTAAACAGACAAGGTCTAGCAAGGATTTGAGTCCACAAGGAGGAACGAGATAATGTTTGTTGTGACTGAAACTGTAGCAGAATTATTACGTCCCTGAATACATAGTAGATACACAAGCCAAATGGGAGTTTAGTGGGGACACAATGAATGACAAGGGCAATTACACAGCTGTTCCCGTAAAAGACTGTGACATCTGGGAAATAGGTTGAGTTCCGGTGGTGGAAATGGACCTCATGGAACTACTCTGAGTTGTACTTTGCTCTCACCCACATAGACCGGCAGTCCATCCCTACCACTTGAACGTAGCTGTCTATCTGCCTCAAGCAGTTGATACATGGGTGCCTGCTTGGACTTGTCACACCTGTGCAGCTGCCATGTCTGATTACTCTGTACATGTTTAAAATATTACTCCTACATATACTGCTGTACATGTGAGCTATGTTTTTGACATCTAGTCTACTCTTTCCTTATCTACAGAGTTTTGATTCTTGAGGTTCAACAAAGCAAATACTGAGTGAAAGTGTTGGAAATGGTTAATGGACAGCTTTTTGACAGCACATTTATTTTCAGCACATTCACTCTTTCATATGCACAAAGATGCAACAAGCTCCCGTGCATAGTGCTGTGAAGTGGAGTGTATTGCTCAAGAATACTTCAAGACCAGGGGTATAGAACTACCAACCCTGCTGTTTAGACATCCCAAAGCAGTTATTATTGTCAGAATGGGATCTGTTTCAGCCACTTGGACCCAGTGTACAGTTGTTGTCCAAGCACAAAAGTAAAGTAAGTCCATGGTCCCACCAAATAATGAACAGTGAATAATGAGCCACACAGCATGTTGTATTGCTACAAGAGGAAGTATTCAACAATCGTGGGAGAATAGTAGCTCTGAGAGGCAGAATATTCAGCTAACGAGGCTCATCTCTAAGCGTGGTGCTGATTTCAAGAAGTTCAAAATTTAGCAACAATGTGGGGCAGTTTGTGTCTGAGGTACTACAAGGCTAAAGCCCTTTTCACAGTGGCGTATTCGTAGAGCTGCTCATTGTGTCATATGGTCTACGCTGAGATGAGCAGCTCTACGCTGAGTTTTTTCTCCCTACACAGCAGTATGTTGAGGGCTATGCGCGTAGGACGGAAGAAATTAAACATGTTTAATTTTCTTTGGCGTAGAGAGCTGGACACAGTTTTAAGCAGGTCTGCACAGCACTGCATGTACATAACCAAAAACTGAGTGCGTGAATCCAGAGGAATCAACTGGAGAACATGAGAACAGGATCACACAGCCCACAGCACCTGTGTGCTCAGAACCGGGAATCGAACCTCAACTTAAAAAACCAGAAACGCAACAGAAACAGCAGGTCGGTCAGTCGTTCTCTCTCGCGTGCGCGCTCTCCCTCACATGCGCGCTCTCCCTCACTCTCACTCTCTCTCTCTCTCTCTCTCTGTGTCTGATCAAACCTGTGACTTTAAAATTAAAGTGCACTCGCTGCATGTCGGTGCGCTCATCAAACGCCCTGATCGTGGCAGTAATGCAAATGTAACAACCTCATGATACACTCCACTGTTTTCCAAGTGTAGTGATGTGTTCTGCACAGCCGGCAGGAGTGAACTGGGTTTAAATAGCGGCAAGGTACATGCGACTGTGTGCACATTAAAAAAGCACAAACACGCAGCTGCAAGTATGAAATGCATGGAAAAAGGCTGAGTACACGCGCATTTCGGGCGTATTTAAATGAAACACAATGTTGCAATACGCAGCTCTACGAATACACACCAATGTGAAATGCGCATAACAAGGATTTTAGAGGCATGTGTGTGGTGAGGACGAGGCTGCTATAAGCCCATTATCCGAGTGCCTGGCAGCTATGATGACCTGAGAGGCTATTTTGGAGGCTCAGCTTTCTTGCGCACAATTCCACCTGCTTTGTATGCTGGAAGCTGTATATGAAATAATTATTTTGTAGTGGATTAATCATTTTCTGTCAGACCTCTAATCACCCCTGGAACACCTCTAACCACTTCCTGAAATCACAGAGGACCGTTTCATCTGCCCCCTTTTTCTTCCTCTCTCTCCTGCTCCATGAAGTGGAGAACATATTTTGGAACAGCTTAAAGGTAACTATTTTTATTTGTAATAGCTTGGTAAAACAGTTGCATGCTCATTCCTTCTTTATAATCTGCTGTAAAAGTATGTTTATGATAGATTTAACATCTTGTTAATGGATCTGATGAGGTGTGCTCTGTGTGCACTGATGCAAGGACATCACGGTATCAAATGTGTGTTTAAAGCCGCAGAAGAAATAAAGCCAGCGAGAAGGAGCGCAGAGGCAACTGTCCAGGAAAGCAGAATGCACGCGTGTGCAAAAGAGCGATTTTGCAGACATTAACGGACGAACACAAAGTTAAAAGTTGGATCAAACTGTAGCAGAAGAAATAAAGCCAGCGAGAGGAAGGCGACCGTGATGGATGCAAATGGCGAAGCGAGTCAGACGCCAGAAATTAAACATATTTCTTTTTTTCTGCGTCAAGCACAGGATGTTGAAAGGAAGTAGTTCTTGCAAGTTGAGGAAACTTAACGGTACTCAATGTGACTGGATGCCACACCCTCACAATACAACGTTACCCAATGCCAATTTATGATTGCTGCTGTGTTCCATTGTTGTCGAAGTATAAATTACGCAGGTTTGTTTTTATACCGTGTACACAATGCAGTGAAACTACGCACTGCAGGTAGCTCCTCGCTCTCACCTCAAATTCTCTCATGATTGTGTTAAATAAAGGACATAAGTCCTGCTCACAGACTGACTGCCAGAGACAGGACATGTCCACATCCAGTAAAAAGCCCAGACATCTCCAGTCTATTCATGGATGGTTCATTTGCAGGCGTGCGTGAACGCACCGGCTGCAGCTCATGGTCTCAGAAAGAAAGATAAACTATAACAGAAATCAGAGTGCACACCTGCAGAGCTGCACAAGAACAAATATAAACTAGAAGAGAAATCAGAGTGCACAGACTGGCTGCAACCAGTCTGCCAGGACCTCCTCTGTGCTGTCACCTCATCTCTGCCCCCCTGCTGCCCACACCTGATGCAGACATTCCTGCATCGTCATGATGCAACTCGAAGCAGGCCTGGTGTGAAAGGGTCTTTAGTATTCGGTGGGACCGAGGCTTTAGTCCCTTCGGTTGCTCCCTTGTTTGCACTCGGGTTCACCACAGCAAATCCAAGGTGGATTTGCATGTTGAATTGAACAGGTTTTACACCGGATGCCCTTCCTGACACAACGCCACATCACATGGAGAAATGTGGCAGGGGTGGGGAACCTTCTGCACTGAAATTAAGTGCACTAACCGCTTGTCCACCACCCCTGCTCATTCGCTCAAGCACACAAAAGAAGCCTAGAAAAGCTTGGGACAGACTAAGATTTAACAACCATGTGTGTGTGTTCTAAATTCACTTGAAAATTTTATAAAAGTTTTATTAAATGTTACCTAGAGTAGTTTCAGAGCAGGAATACAATTCAACATGAGTCATTTTAAAGGTTCAAGAAGACTTCTTCTCTGCAGATGGGTTTGTTCCTTCCCCTGATCCCATTCTGCATAACAATAGACAAACATCAACAGATCACTGGAAGGTTCTCTGCTCCTATTTTTAGCCCAGCCTGCCTTCAGCGCTCCAGCAATAGCACTGCCTGGTAAATGAAGAATGGCTGTTATGCAATCCACTGTGAATGAGAAGTATGTGAATGTGTGTGTGTGTGTATCTCATAGTTGATTGGTGCGACATGTCAGAAAGGGGCAGAGCCGAAACAGGGCTTGCCTCAGTGATGACAACCCCACACCCCCACAATGCCTCTCCCAACCCAAAACCTATTTTACAGCGCAGTTGTCCCCTCACTCTGTGTAGTCGGCTGTGACGAGAGGAGCCCAGTGATGTCAGCAGCTATATATAGCTCCGCCTGCCAGTAAAGAGGGCAACCAAAACTTCTGAGGAAGCATACGTAGATAACCCCCATCCCACATGGCAGGGTGACGATGATTTCTCCCCACAGAAAGGATGGAACTCCATCCATATCTCTTTGTTCCATCACACTGATGTTTGAGGCACTGCTCAACAACTTCTTTGCAATTGCGTTACATCATGTCAGCAAGAGAACGTGCATAGTAGACTTTGCAATCATCCACATATAAATTAGTGTTGTAAAATTAGACATAAAGCAACCACAATGTTATGGTTTGTGGTATATGTTGAACCCAAATATGCAGACATAGAAACTCAGAGGATATGGCAAAAAACTCAGATTTATTAGCTGAGCAACAGAGAACAGTTCACCAAATGAACCAAGAGACCAAGTGCAAAAAAGGGAACTCAAAAATGAAGGAGGTAGAAAGGGCCGATGGAGAAACGGGAGATAAAACTGACACAGAACCAGGAGCCTCTAGGAGCACAGGGAATAAATACTTAAGCAACAAAAAATACTCACAAAAGTGCGGAGTGGGCCAAGGGAACTCAGAGACAGAGATCATGTCAAAAAATGAACCCCCAATGAGACAACAGAACAGGTGTGCTTAAATACTGAAACAACTAATGAGACAGGTACGTGTCTTTGGAAGTGGGAGGAAACTGGAGCACCTGGAGGGAACCCACGCAAACACGGGGAGAACATGCAAACCCTACAGAGAAAGGACTAAGTGGGAAGTGACTCCAGGACCTTCTCACTGTGAGGTAACAGTGCCAACCACTAAGCCACGGTGCTGCCTGAGCAGAAACTCAACAGACTTCGAATAGCGCTAGAGCTCCCACTACTGTGCAAAATACAGTACTACAGCAGCTCCCACAAATGCAATAATGCAGTACTGCAGACAATGAAAAGGCAAACAACCAAACAAAAAAACCCACAACCCCACACAAATTACAACACCACACCACATAATGCAGGGGTGGGCATCGAGGGCCGAGACACTGCAGGTTTTCCATGTAACCAATCACCTCAGCAGGTGGGTTGCTGATGAGCTTCTGCTCTGAACATAAACAACTGGTTGTCAATGAAATCACCTGCTGAGACACCTGATCATTAATGAAATCACCTGCTGAGGCGATTGGTTGCACGGAAAACCTGCAGTGTCTCGGCCCTTTATGGCACATGATTGCCCACCCCTGACATAATGTATCCCCACAGAGTAAGTACGACACATTTCCTTGTGTTGTAAATTTGTGGAAAGGGCTTCATATTCAGCTTTTCACCCATTTCCTGCATATTGGAAGGATTTTCCCATTACATTGTGCAATTGAGGCTCTGCTCACATCGATTTTATTTTGTATTTTGCTCTTTTTGGGGCATGCTGACACACTTTTGAGATTTGAGAGTGTTTGTGACATTTTATACAAATAATTCCTGATTTGTTAATGTTGTTTAACAATCTTGCTTCTAGTTGGGTTTGGCTGTAAACCAACTCACAAAGAATAAGTAAACTTATCCTAACTTATCCTCCTTATGCTGCCTTCTGTGATTGGATAAGATGGGCATCTTGTTCAGTTGCAGCCTACACAACATGCTGACCTTGGTCCATCTCCTGCCTCCAGCATTGTTCTTCATTTCTCTGACGTAAATGACAGCTGCCTTGTTTCTCTTCAGCTCAGTTTTACTACTTTCTCACACACCCTTAACCTCCACATCCTCTACTTTTGTTCGCAGAATGTTTTTTTTTGTGTGTCATATCATCCCTTCTGTCATTGTAGTTAAAGTTAAATGAACTTTCAAGTGCATCAATGTGGTCAATGGCTGTTTTATACATAATTTTTTTTCTGTGATCCTCATGTTGACTGATTTGGGATGACATTTCCTGTTGAAAGTTTTGTGGTTTGCCCAGCTCAGCTACATTAGAAACAAACCAGCTTTACCAGTGTGATCACTCCAACATTTGATGATTTAAAAGGACTGAAAAAGGTGCTAAAAGCTGGGTGTCAACTGTAATCAAGCAGATTTTCCATTTCCATACTCAGCTCCCTATGTTCTTTCAGTATCAAGTCAACTTGCACTCATCTGTGCACCTATACAGTTGTGCTCAAACGTTTACATACCCTGTCAGAATTTTTGATTTTCTGGCCATTTTTCAGAGAATATGAATGATAACACAAAAACTTTTTTGTCACTCATGCTTAGTGGTTGGGTGAAGCCATTTACTGTCAAACAACTGTGTTTACTCTTTTTAAATCATAATGACAACAGAAACTACCCAAATAACCCTGATCAAAAGTTTACATTCCCTGGTGATTTTGGCCTGATAACATGCACACAACTTGACACAAATGGGTTTGAATGGCTAAAGAAGGTAACCATCCACACCTGTGATCTGTTTGCTTGCAATCAGTATATGTGTATAAAAGGTCAGTAAGTTTCTGGACTCCTGACAGGCCCTTTCATCTTTCATCCAGTGCTGCAATGACGTTTCTGGTTTCTGAGTCATAGGGAAGGCAAAAGAATGATCAAAAAAGGTAACTGAACTGTATAAAACAGGAAAGGGATATAAAAAGATATCCAATGGACTGAGAATGCCAATTAGCAGTGTCCAAACTCTAATTAAGAAGTGGCAAATGAGGGATTCTGTTGGAACCAGACCACGGTCAGGTAGACCAACAAAAATTTCAGCAACAACTGCCAGGAAAATTGTTCAGGATGCAAAGAAAAACCCACAAATAACTTCAGTTGAAATACAGAACTCTCTGAAAAAAGGGGTGTGGCTGTTTCAAGATGCAAAACAAGGACACATTGACAGACAATCATAGTAGAGAGGCACTGTGACATCACTGGCTGGTCTCTCTCTGGCTACTAATCCAACATGGTGGAATCTACTCTGAAACCGCAACAATTCTGTGTAAATCTAATAGGGCTGCAGCTATTGATTATTTAGTAATCAAGTATTCTACTGATTATTCTGAAGATTAATTAAGTAACTGGATAAAAACTACTTTTGCATTTTTAAACAACATCAATAGTCCAGGGCTCTCCCTAAGCAATGGCACAAAGTCGCTGCACCATCATACAGATTGTCAAATTTAGTGTATCCCTTTCTGTTTTCCTGGGTAATTATTTATTTTTTTCCACATCTTTACAAGTTTTGGATCTGTGTCAGGAGCTCAGCACTCCCCTGACACCGGAGTGTAAGCGCAGGCGGTTGGTGTAATCCTCAGTCAGTCAGGCTGCACGTGAATGTGAGCACAGCCTGTGAAAAACTGGGCTCTGGAGCGCAGTTTTTCCACAGAAGTCACACTGATAAATCTGCTCTGCACCCTGTCGATGAAAACCTGACTTAAAGTGCACGTAGAGGGCCAAGTCTATTTGCCCGGTGGCCGGGGATGCAAAGCCGTGTCAAAAAGTCTATTTGCCCAATCGTCGGCTGAATAAGGCACAGTCTATTCGCCTGACTACGGTCGGGCCAAAGTCTTGACATTTTGCTGAAATGGCGATGGGTTTTGGCTTTCTGTTTTTTGTTTATTTCCCCTGAATTTGTTACGTTTTTAAGTTTTTGTTTTGTTTTTTAAAGGTTGGTGGACTGGGTCCCTGCGTGATTTTTTTTTTAGCCCTTTCTCTGCAATTCAGTAGATGCATTTCAGCTGGAGGTTGAACATGCAAGCCTCGCAGTCAGTTTTTTTTATTATTATTTTACTTAAGTTACAGTGTTTGTGAAGTGTTGCATGTTGCCCAAAAAAGCAAAAATTAAAAAGCGAAACACTCAGTACAAGTCTGAGCAAAACACAGAAGAAAGAGTGGACTTTTGCTGAGAGAATCTTCTTTCAGAAACTACTTGTCACTGTGGCCGGGGACAAAGCTGTGACTCGCCTGGTGTGAGGGGAGTGCTGAACCCCTCACACCTGGCAGAGAGAGCCAGCAGCTGGCCGGGCGGAGAGCAGAGAGCAGCCAGCGGACCAAACAGTGTCTTTTTAAAAAACAGACAAAACACACTGCTTCGCTTTAAATGCACAGTAAGCTATTTCAGATGATCAGCGTGGACCGTCTTTCTCTTAAAAGACTTTATTCTACTCTGTGTTTCACGTTGGAAAGCTGTAGCTTTTGGTGCTACATTGATTAGCTCTTACACGGCTTATGTGCAGGCTCTAGTCTTCTTTTTTTTCCTGAGGATGTTACAGCACCACACACAGGCTTGGCATATGTACTACAATGTTAAACGGAGCTTGGAGGCACAGAATTTACCTGGAATATTTTTTGTAATCGAATTATTCGAGTTATTCATCTAATCGTTTCAGGGCTAAAATCTAACATGTTTCTCATATATTATGTAAAAGCTAGTGAGAAATAAATACTTCTAAAACTGAAAATGCAGTTTTTGTAACCTGATAATGCCCCTGGAGTCATTTACAAGACATGTTGCGGACGTCAGCGTGGATGCGCATCACACGCGGTCAGAGGTAAATAAAATATTGTTTATGACTGGCTCAGTTTATTCTGCAACATCAGTATCAACATACAGAGGTGAATGTATCAATGACACACTGATAACAGATTAAAGCACAAACTCCTATTTACATTGTGGTCCTTGTGAAATGATCACATGACAAAACAGAGGGGCTTGACTGAACGTGTACAAACTGTAAAGAAGACAATAGGATCTAAATAATAATAATAATAATATTAATATAATAATAATAATAAAGCTTATAGTTAGGGCTGGATCAGGTGACCCTGAACCATCCCTTAGTTATGCTGCTATAGACGTAGACTGCTGGGGGGTTCCCATGATGCACTGTTTCTTTCTCTTTTTGCTCTGTATGCACCACTCTGCATTTAATCATTAGTGATCGATCTCTGCTCCCCTCCACAGCATGTCTTTTTCCTGGTTCTCTCCCTCAGCCCCAACCAGTCCCAGCAGAAGACTGCCCCTCCCTGAGCCTGGTTCTGCTGGAGGTTTCTTCCTGTTAAAAGGGAGTTTTTCCTTCCCACTGTAGCCAAGTGCTTGCTCACAGGGGGTCGTTTTGACCGTTGGGGTTTTACATAATTATTGTATGGCCTTGCCTTACAATATAAAGCGCCTTGGGGCAACTGTTTGTTGTGATTTGGCGCTATATAGAAAAATTGATTGATTGATTGATTGAATAATATATATATATATATATATATATATATATAGTAGGGGGTTTCCTCGATTAGTTTAATGTTGAGAGCAAACTCAGAAGACTCAGAAGACTCAAAGACTGACAGGAAACGGATTTCAATTTTAGATGTTGTATTGAAAGATGCCTTCACTAAACAGAGAGTTGCTACATCTTGCAAGCTGATCACACAGTGCTCTGCCTGCCTCTTCTGCCTGCACCCGACCTGCACCCAGATGGGCGGCCTGTTACCCTTAGCGTGAATCAGTAAAGTTATGTGATTGGCTGAAATATGTTGCATTTGACATTTATATGCGGTCACTGCTTGCATTGTATATCTGAAATGGTATGTGTAAAAGTAAATCTGTATTTTGTCTGTGCAGCTTGGTAAGCAAAAGAATAGCATGCATCATGGCATCCCAGAGGAGGTATGAAGTAATCAAATTATATATATGCATGTATGTATGTACAAACAACAACAAATCTACCACCGAAATTAGGACTAGAAAAGCAATTGACTAGAAGCTAGGCTAAATATTTGAACTAAAATTCACATTAATAACAAATACAAGGGTTGAGTTTCTCCTCCCTTAACTGACTGAATAAAAATGACTTAACTGTATTTTAAAACTTACCTTGTTGCTTATGGCTAACCTTAACCTATTTAAGAGGTCAAAAAAATCACATTCTGTTTGCTAATTTTATGCTCATACACCCAAAGGTATTTTAGCATTGCGCTAAATTTGCTATTTCAATCAAGCTTGTGACCTTGCCAGAAAGATGTGTCGACATCGATTAATAGTCTCTGGTCCCCCCCCAGGGTAATGATGAGGCATTTAGCAGGCTGACATCGTTGAATAGGTGGCTGGCACAACTTTGTAGACAGCAAGGCTTTAGTTTCATTGATAACTGTCCTTCGTTCTGGGGCTGCCATGGCTTGCTGATGCTGGATGACCTTCACCCTACTGGGAAAAGTGGCGCCATCTTGTCTGCAAACATAGATAGAGCTCTACAGGGAGGGTAACATAAGGATTTTACAGCAGGCCACAGAGCAGGTGATTAGCGACCCTGCAAGGTTTATGACAAAGGTGGGTGTGGAATCCATTAGCTTAGTGGGGAAATTAGTGCAGAAAATCCACTATGGTGATAGGGCAGTTTATCTGCCAGGAAGGGAAATTCAACAAGTTGAGACTGTGGCCTGCTTCCGTAGATGTGTCCATAAAAATCATAGAGGGATATGCTTTTACTTTGATGTTGAAATTTAGGATGGACTGTTGACTGGTCCAGCAATATCAAAGATTTCGTGTCTGCTACCTACAACTCGTGCAGAATGTCTCAAAATTAAACCTACTTCCAGGCATCTTATATATGCTAATCTGGAACAACCCCTAAACCCAAACAGCGCAACCGTCAACCCCACAGAGGTCCTTTGTCTGGGTCTCATTAACATAAGATCACTATCCTCAAAATCATTAATGATTAATGATCTAATTATGGATCATCACTTAGATATGACTGGGTTATGTGAAACCTGGCTTAAACCTAGAGCTGTCCGCCCTTAAATAAGGCCTGCTCACCGGCGTACACATTTAGTCACGTCCCTTGTGATGCGAAGCAAGGCGGGGGTGTTGCTCTTATTTATATATCTAGGTTTAGCTTATTATCTGTTGGGGGTCACAAATATAACTTATTTGAGCATCTAATTCTCTACTCTGCCCATGATGCTACGTATTGCCAATGTCAGAAGAATAAAAATCAGCCATATTACTTTGAAACTGTATATAGGCCCCCTGGCCCATACTCTGAATTCTTAGAGGAATTTGGTGATCATCTCTAACCTGTCAACGAGTGCAGATAACATTCTGATTATTGGTGACTTGAACATTCATATAAATAAGTCTTCTGATCCCCTCTGCAAATCATTTATGGAAATTGTGGATGCATTAGGATTTCAGCAATGCATTCAGGACTCGACGCACATTAGTGGAAATACCCTGGATTTCGTTCTCACATGTGGTATTGCTGTCACGAATATTAACATCATGCCTCTTGCTTCGGTGGTCTCTGATCACTCACTTATTAGGTTTAAAGTTTTGCTGCCTTGTTTAGTGGAACAACGTTATTTATCACTATGGCGATGCATCAACTCCTCAACTACGACTGAACTCGAAGCAAGACTGCCTAATATCTTAGCTTCATGTTTGGAAAATGCCCAATCAGTAGACAGACTTATGGATAGTTCAAACTCAGTGCTCAAAACTACACTCCTCATGTCCTGCTTATTTGATCCTATACCAACAAAACTTTTTAAGGACTTGTGGCCCACTCTTGGGCCGACTGTGCTGGAAATGATTAATCTCTCATTAACTTCTGGATCTGTTCCTAAATGTTTCAAATCTGCAGTGATTAAACCATTATTTATGAAATCTAATCTTGACCCTAGTGTACTGAAAAACTATAGGTTAATATCAAATCTATCATTTTGCTCCAAAATTCTGGAAAAAGTGGTTTCACGGCAGCTTGTGCTCTAAAAGCAGACTACAGTGGCTTTTTGAGCCACTGTAGTCTGCTTTTAGAAAATATCATTCCACAGAGACAGCTCTCACTAAAGTGGTGAATGATCTTCTACTTGCAACGGATTCAGACACCACTATAATTCTGGTGCTGTTAGATCTCAGTGCTGTGTTTGATACTGTGGATCATCATATTCTACTCGAAAGGCTGGAGAATCATTTTGGGATTACTGGGAGTGCCCTTGCATGGATGACATCATACCTGACCACTCGTTCTCACTGTGTTTTGTACAATAACACTACCTCTAACTTTAGTGACATGAAATTTGGTGTTCCACAGGGGTCCATCTTAGGCCCCCTGGTTTTCTCCCTTTATATAGCACCCCTTGGGCACATATTGTGGCGTTTTTGGGTTACCTTTCACTGCTATGCTGATGATACTCAGTTATACATGCCAATAACTGCTGGTAATCTCATTCACATAAAATCCTTAGAAGACTGCCTTGCATCAATGAGAAGCTGGATGTCTAGTAACTTCCTACTTTTAAACTCTGATAAGACTGAAATGATGGTTCTTGGTCCAGTGACACATCAGCATTAATTTGACCAGTTAACGCTTAGCCTAGGCTCGTGTGTCATACATCACACTGGCAAAGTGAGGAACCTTGGGGTAACTTTTGATCCTACGTTGTCCTTTGACCGCCACATTTGAGATATTATGAGGAGTGCTTTCTTTCATCTGCGAAATATAGCGAAGATTCGTCCCATCCTGTCTATGGCTGATGCTGAGACCCTGATTCATACGTTTGTCTCTTCTAGATTGGACTACTGCAATATTCTATTTTCTGGTTTACCGCAGTCCAGCATTAGGGGTCTCCAATTGGTTCAAAATGCTGCTGCCAGAGTTTTGACATTAAACAGAAAGTTTGACCACATTACACCCATTTTGGCATCTCTTCACTGGCTTCCTGTCCCAGTGAAATCAGATTTTAAGGTTCTTCTACAAGCCTATAAATCTGTTCACGGACTGGCACCTCCCTACCTAGCTGACTTAATTAAACGCTACATACCGGCCTGGGCTTTGCGTTCTCAAGGTGCAGGACCACTTAGTGTCCCTAGGGTGAATAAAAAGTCTGTGGATCACAGAGCCTTCTCTTATCGTGCCCCTGTTCTGTGGAATGGTCTCCCTGCGTCAATAAAACAGTCAGATTCTGTAGAGACTTTCAAGTCCAGACTTAAGACGCACTTATTTTCCCTTTTGTATGGCGAGCATACTGGCATAGTATGTTTCTATGCTTTTTACTCTTTTAATTTATTTTATTGGGAAACGGAGCAGGCTGCGGCCTCAACTTTATCTAAATTCTGGGTCTTTTAGTGAAGCTTAGTGCTACTGGCCGGCGATCACCTTAGTATTTCTTCTGTTTTTCTTGTTGGTTAATGCTGACAAATTACACTCTATTTGTCTTTCTGATGCTTGATTCTGCTTTTTTCTTTTCTCTTTGTTTGAGGTGTGACTCCATCCAGAGATGGGTGTGGTATCTGTTTCAGAAACCGTCTTATGCACCGGCAACATTTCCTGTATGTTCGTTGTGTGAATTGTTTTGTGTCTGTAGCATGGCCCAAGCAGAGGGTCACCCCTTTGAGTCTGGTCTGCTTGAGGTTTCTTCCTCAGAGGTAGTTTTTCCTTACCATTGTTGCTCTGGGGGTTGGTATGGTTAGACCTTACTTGTGTGAAGCGCCTTGAGGCAACCTTGTTGTGATTTGGCGCGATATAAATGAAAATAATTTGAAAAAGTGAAACTGAAGCTCGCAAACACTGTTATGAAACCTGCCACAAATATCACATTACAAATAAAAAGGTGAAATTTATCCCAGATCTTGCTCAGAATCTGGATCTGGCTGCAGCGAAATAAGTGTTATTAATGAAGCTGACGCAAAAAAAACAAAAAAAAACAGCAGCAAACATCCCAATTTCAATCTTTTGCACTTTGGCCTTGGCAGACGTTTCTCTTAGTGACTGTCTGGTTTAAATCTTAGGGCCCCTTCACACATTGCACAAATAAATAGGAATCAGGGCGAATCACAGCAAGACAGCTCAAATAAGTGAACCCCGAAAACATCGAGCTGATGTCTGGAGGGACACACGGTCGGGCAGGTCTGAACAATTCCGCTGCGACAGTTTCTTGCATGCGCACAAGCATGCATGAAACTGTCGGAGTGGGAACACAGTGAGAGCAGCTGGAGCATGTGGAACCACATTGTGCTGCTGATGTGGAGAGCAAATAAAAAGAAAAACTAGTTGGAACCTGTGAAACCACATTGCGCTTAAAACTACACACCATAAAAAACACTGCAATGTCCAATATTTAATCCCTCTTATCAAGCGGATAATACAAGTATGATCCCTCTGTGCCTCTGTATATGCCCCATGGTCACAGACGTACAGTCATACAATGACATTAATAAAACAGTGCACTGTCATTATGTCGTATTATGTCCAGCTGGGTAAATAAGTAATTACTACAGTCACTGGACATTGATACATTAAATACTGGTGTTTCATTAGTGAAAATCGCTGGGTTGATATAAATAATAAATAAAAGGGGACCCAATACAGAACCCTGCAGTTAAATAACACTGGTTAAATAAAAAATATATGCCACTCGCGGGATTCGAACTTGCAATTTACAAAAGCTCTGACTAACAGACAGAAATTTCCGCATCGACAGTTTCATGCATGCGCACAAGCATGCATGAAACCGTCAGAGTGGGAACACAGTGAGAGCAGCTGGAGCATGTGGAACCACATTGTGCCGCTGCAATTTACAAAAGCGCTGATTAACAGACAGAAATTTTACCACTGCACTACAGTCACTGTCTTATAACAGGAGCATAAAATGCTTAAAATCAAGAAGGAGAGAAATGCATTTTTCAAAAAAAGAGAAATTAGACGATGTAGACGAGAAGAGGTTTTCATCGCCTTTAATTATGGCAAAAAACTGCTGTAATAACTGACAAAACGATGTTTGTTACGACGTATTTTTGGCGATACGTGACTGAAAGTGGCATATTTATTGCACTGTTGGCTTGTAGTCCTACGGTGCGCCACTCACAGGACACGCATGTCCTGTCAGACATACGTGACATTCAGATCTCCTGCTGCGTGACCACATGATCTGAGGTACGTTTCACCGGGGAAACCGCCTGTCAATGTGCGTGCCGTGCGCTCGCTTGCTGCAGCCCATCACAAAAATGATATATGCTTTTATGTATGTCCACATGAGGACAGCAAGCAGACACACGCGTGTCACAGTGGACAGCTGTAAGGCCATGTCCCTCAAAACACGGTACGTGTTCCCCAGCCGTGACATCCAGAACTAGAGATTTCAACAGCTGCTGCTGTCGGTGGCCACGCCCCTTGTCCGTTCAGCGCAAAGACCAATGTGTCATTCTCTGTTTCTGTGTTATGTGAGCTTTTTTTTTTTTTTTAGTTATTTTGTTATGTAATTGAGCATGGTGGATTAGTGGTTAGCACTGTTGCCTCACAGCGAGAAGGTCATGGATTCAATTCCCACCTGTGGCCTTTCTGTGTGGTGTTTGCATGTTCTCCCTGTGTTTGCGTGGGTTTCCTCCCACATCCAAAGACATGCGGGTTAGGTGGATTGGAATCTTTAAATTGTCCATACTGTGGGTGTGCGAGTGGGTGTGAATGTGTTTGTTTGTTTGTTTGTGACCTTGTGACAGACTGGCGTCCTGTCCTGGGTGTACCCCACCTCGCGCTCTGTGAGTGCTGGGACAGGCTCCAGCCCCCCATGACCCTTGATTGGACTAAGCGGTTGAAGATGAGTGTGTGTGTGTGTTATGTAATTGTGTATGTGGTTATTGTAGTATTTATGTACATACCTGTCCTGACAGTGGTCTCTGTGTTTGTAATGTGACACATTGTGTGCACTGAGCCATCATTTGCAGCTGTCAGTGAGTCTCTGGCTGGTGATCAGCTGGGAGGTGGCTCGCCAAGCTGTGTGCGCTCAGACATGGCTGGCCACTCCCCATCTGTACATACATATCAGCAACAGTGTGCCCCCCCCCAGCACGCCACATGTGTTGCGGGTGGGGTGGGGGGGGGCAAAAGATATGCATGCCACATGTGTTTTTGGGGGGGGGGGGGTGCAACATGTGTGATACACATGCACGGCACATGTGTTGAGAGGGGAGCTGATACACTGGCATATCTCATCTGTGTTGCCTTGGAATGCCACAGTCGTGGGGCACTTAGACAAATTTCACATCCAGCTCGAAAGTGATCGTCTGCTCACTATTTTTGTGCTAACAGCGCAAATGGCCCCACATTTTCTGTGTCCAGCAAGCGGTGTTGGATGTTTGTGTGTCACCTGGAATTTGGCCAACACCTACCGTGATAGGGCTCAAATGGGCTCTCACAGGACACTCTCTGTCTTTCGGCTGCTGGTGTGCGCAAATAGTAGCAGCGACAGGTATATGAGGCGTGCGAGGCAGCTCAGATTTTTCACAAATGGCATGCAATTCCTCCTTCGTGCACTAGTCTGCTTCAGTTGTGTTATGTGTGAAGGGTCCCTTAGGTCAGCTTACTGCAACCCATATTTTAATCAAAGAGGTTACTAGTTTGTGAAATCCAACAATGACTTTTTTTCTTTTGTTTGGTTTTGCCAAACAGAAAACATGTTTTGTACAAAAGCATGATTTTTTTTAAAATTGGTCACTAAAGGCAGCTATCAGCACTGATGCGTAAAATTTCACATGACTTCAATGTCACCCATATCACCGAAAAGATTTCAGTACTGTTATTAGAGCCCCTTCACACATAGTGGTAGGTTTGGATGAAGGGCACACTTATTGCGCATGACGCAGGAATCGTGTGCAAACCGTGTAATGTCGTCCCTGCCTCCAAAACCTCATACACCTGTTGCTACAACTATTTGCGCACATAAGCGCCTGAAAGACAAAGTGTGCGCTATGCGAACCCATCAAACACTCTTGCGGCAGGTGCTGGCCAAATTCCAATTGACATGCACGAACATCTAACACAAATCGCACAGCACTTACGAGGGTAGATCAAAAAGTTCTTGGCCTCACCAAGAAAGGTTGTCAGGATACTCCTAGTTCCTGGTTATTTTTCAACATAGTGCCCCTTCACCTCAATGCACTTTGTCCAGCGGTGCTCCAACATTCCGATGCCTTCACGGTAGAAGGCTTCATTTTGGTCCTTCAGGTAGGACTCTACAGCCTTAATGACGTCATCATTTGACTCAATGTCAATGGCAATGGCAATCCATGTCATCATGGTGGATTGGTGTCATGCCATTTTTATGCAGATATTTAATCACCACACGAGCTTCTTTTGTGTCCATTTTTGGATCTTCACTAGATCTGAAGACTTTCAAACAGCCTCACCTAAAAATAAATAAAGACAGACGCATGAATGTTAGTGCATAACCATACAACGCATAATAGTTTACAACTGCATCATAGATTTGGAGATGCTGCCCTGCCTTCTAGGTGAGGCCGAGAACTTTTCGATCTACCCTCGTAGAAAATGTGTGGCCAGTCGCACTCTTGGCACAACAACAGACTGAAGACAATCACTTTTGTATTCGCAGAGTAATCTGTCTAAGTCCCACATGAGTGTGGCTTTGGTGTGTGCGCTGAGATGACAGGAGGTGTGTCCTCCCACTGAAGCAGCTGTGGAAATCTGTGGATCTGGACATTCGAGCTGGACACCACATACTGTGTTTGGACGGACATGGACAAACAACTGCCTCATTGTGATGTGCATGTGTCTGTTTGCTGTTATCAAGTGGACATAAATAAAAACATATATCACTGTGGCGACGAGCTGCAGCGAACGCACGTGCACACGGTGTGCACATGGACAGGCTGCTCCCAGGTTGAAACAGACTGTCAGATCAGAAAACACAACAGGCAATCTCACTGTCACGTCACCCACGTGAGCTCTGTTCCACATGACGTGGCGTCCTACGATGCGTCGTCCACAAGACACCATCAGAGACGCACCAGCAGATGTGGACATGAATAAGACGAATAAAATGCTTCTCATTCATGTCATTTCATGACTGTATGTCTGTGACCATGGGTCATTTATAGAGGAACAGAAGGATCACAGTTGAATAGCTCGCTTGATAAATGCGATGTTTTTATGGTGTGCGATTTTAATTTTTTTTGTAATACTTCCATGTCCTTCCTGATATGAGGCAGATTCCCGCAGCTTTCAAAGAACAGCTCCGTAGCTCAGTGGTAAAGTCGCTGACTGGCAATCAGAGCTTTTGAAAGTAAACAAAGCGAGTTGGCGTCCAGTGGGTGGTGTGTGTGTTTTTTTTTAATTATTCCACATCAGCAGCACGATGTAGTCCCACAGGTACCGGCTGGTTTTTACTTTATTTATTCCACATAAACAGCGCCATTTCCTGCACCTCGCACTGTTCCTGCTCGAAAGACACCAGCGTGTGTACGAACTATTGCACCAGGTTCCTGCACGCCTGCCCGTCGACGCGATGTTTCGCGGTGTGCTAAGTTCGAACTGTTTTGCGGTAATCAACCAGATGTCAACACTATGTGTGAAAGGGCCCTTAATTATGTTGTTCTCTGAAGACTGCACGTGTTGTTGTTTGTTTGTGTTGCATAATCGTTTTAGTAGTCATTGCCACTTTTTGTGTGACACCGTGTTCTGTAGAAAATCCAGCTAATTGTTGTGGAAACATTTTCCATCACCATTAAAAAAGCCAGGGATTTTTGTTTTTCTTGATAAGGATAAGGTTTTTGTTTATGGACAGAAATATTAAATCCTCTGGATGGGAAATAACAACTAATTCCAGCTGTGCACATCTCCATGTGCCTGTGCTGTGCTCATGGGAAGAAGTGCAGTGGGATTTACAGGACTCTCTGTTGTGTGAGAGTAATGCAGAAAACAACACTCAAGCCCAGATGTTTTTCATGACTTATGACACAGTCTGAGGGTCAAAGGTCAAATACACACACACACACACACACACACACACACACACACACACACACACACACACACACACACACACACACACACACACACACACACACACACACACACACACACACACTCTCTCTCTCTCTCTCTCCCTCCTGTTTTCTTTCCTTGTAGCATGGGAAATGTCCACGGGGCCTGGACTATCACACCAGGAAAGAGGTGAGAGG
Organism: Thalassophryne amazonica; assembly: GCF_902500255.1. NCBI lineage: Eukaryota > Metazoa > Chordata > Actinopteri > Batrachoidiformes > Batrachoididae > Thalassophryne > Thalassophryne amazonica. The sequence goes on along the minus strand of NC_047112.1, from coordinate 60,995,077 downwards.
TCAGTGGATGAGTAAAAACAGACGAGAGGACATAGTACAGCGAGCGTGGCTGTGAGAGAGGTCAAGAACTACAGACAACTTAATGAGATCTGAAAATAGATAAGGAGTCTTAAATGGAATCCAAAGTAGAAAAACCACACTGCGTGTGAGAGCGACACCGATCACAGACAACTGTGATGTCTGATTTTCTACTGCTGATCAGATCTGAGACCCGCACAAAACCCAGAGAATCCTCATTTCTGCAGCCACTTTTACTTAGATCAGGGGATGGAGTTCATTTACATCTATCAGTAAAACTCCCAATCAGATTTGTGTGGACCAAGACTGAAGCAATTTAAGATGTACGCTAAGAAGAGGGCACAGGTGGCTTTGAACTGAGAACCTCATGTTGGGAGGCAAGAACACCTCAAAACACCGGTCAGAGCACAGGCACCAAACTATCTGATGCACATGCATTAAAAACAATATGGATTTTTATTTGCAGTGTCAAGCAGCAAAATGCACAAATTTTCATTTGCAGCAATCTTGGAACATTCTGCACACCTTCTCTGCATTTAAATAAAACAACAGGATACGCAAGTGGGCACATCATCATCCTCAGAGTTCTCTTTAGTAAAACACTTCACTGGACTGACACCAAGTGTCACAGCTACACTTTGCAGTCACCTGACTAGACACTGCTGATTGCTATACAAATGTAACAATGACCCTGCGTCCAACACCCCCTTCTGATGTCAGAGCAGCTCATGTCTCTCTAAATATAGCCGTGGGGAGGAGAAGGTTGCACTGTGTTGAATGAGCTGCTGTGTTTATTATTTTTCTATGGGGCCTTTGACCTACAGGCAGTGGAAGGACTCTGCCTCTCCAAGGAGCACAACTCTGTTTTGATTGCCGTTAGACGGGGGAGGAAGGTGGTCGGCCACCACAGAGAATGCACAATACATATGTTCAACCAGCGTGACTTTGTGTTTCAGTATTCATTATCAGATGAACTTTAATACTTTTAAAAATTCAAATGGGATCAAGAGCTGATGAAATGAACAACAGCTTTCCTCAGTCTCTTTTGCTCATTTTTTTTGGCAACCCACAGGACAAGTCTGTGCAAATTTTGTGCAGCATTTTAAAATTATTGCATAGTGGATGGATGGAAAAACTGATCCATGTGGATACAAAGTAATGAATGTGTGCAATGCATAAACTCTCATGATAACCGACAGTTCAAAACAAAAATACTGTGCTGAGGGTCTTGGTAATGTTTGGGTGTATGCCCTGAACTTTTCTGGTGACTGTTCATGTACTTCTATACATACAAAACTGCTGCCCCCTGTTGTCTAATTGGTTAAGTGGCTAGTTGGCTGTAAGACTGAACTGTTGGATGACAGACATTAGTTCTTCAGTACTGAAGTGTTAATTTACTACTTGGTATCTGGTTAGGGAGCCATTGTTAAATCAGAACTCCTGACATACCTGATACTGGAGATTAAAGGCAACATCTTACAGACAGTGCAAAGCAGCACACAGGGGAGCACAAGTAACATTCCACTCCACAGTTGTATTTTTCATGTCCACCACCAACATCACAGGTCGAATTGCATTCATTTGTGCACCTATGTGTGAAACACGAGGTGCAGTCATGCACAATGCTGGAGTGTTGCTTCTGTGATGAAGCAGAAAGCAAATACGCCTTAAACCAGAAGAAATGTGGTCTATTGTTGAACACAGAGATGTTACTGTATTAAGGTAAAATACTCATATACACCCTACATAGGCATGTTCATCACACATGCACATTCTGCTTGTATACATAATAAAACTGTATTGAACACAATCATTGAATGAAATAAAAATAAACACAAACAAAAAAATGACAACTTCACTTTACTGTTTCAACTCAGGGAGCTTTGGTGGCTGCCCTCTGCTGGAGTGCTGTGACACATTCACCGCAGATCTGTTAACTAGCTAGAAATCCTCTCACTTAAATCTGTTTTCTAAACAGTAATGCGCCAGGTTTAAGGTTGCTACCGATCCTATCTGGTATTGGGATTGGCTTCCGATACTGACATAATTCAAGCATCAGAAAATACCGATCCAACCCGTGACATTTTCCGATACACGAGGAGCCACTGTGAATCCACTCAACTGCTGGTATTTCCTCTCTGCTTTGTTTGCTGCTGAGCAGGAGGAGGGGAGGTTTCTGAAGCCAAGCTGTTTGAGAGAGGTCTCTTCCACAGTGCTCTAGCTGAGGATAGTGGCAAATTTCCACCCAGCTCTCGAGTTCAAATTATCTGTTCGTTGAGCATGGATTGTCCCGAAAAATGAACTCAATTGTTGCTGAAAATGTGTGCTGAAACATTAGTGGCTTCAGCATCCCGAGGCTGTGAAATGCTATGAAACACCTGCTCAGATCACAGCTGAGGAGGACAGCTGAACAGAGATTCTGTCTGCTGAAAGGAGAAAAATATCCATTAAAATCCTGCGCACGAGTGTCGCTGATACATTTAAAATTTTACAGTTTATTTTACAGTTGAGAGGCTTTGTGTTTCCAAAACGTTCAAAGTTTGCACAGCACACAAACAGCAAGAGAGAGAGAAAGAGAGACAGAGGGAGAGAGAGAAAAAGCGAGCAAGAGAGTGAAGGAGAGAGAAAGCGAGAGAGAGAAAGTGAATGAGAGAAAGGAAACAAGACACAGAAAGAGAGGCAGAGAGAGAACTTAATTTTTAATTTTTACTCTTATAGCGGAGCAGATATGTGGATGAATTGTGACATCACAGAAGGAGCCATTTTCCAAGATGGCTGCCATGCACTGTTGTTTTATTAGCAGCTCAGATTCTAGACCACCAAAGGTGTTGAACCTGGTCCCTAATCCTACATTTTTAAGGATGAGGAATGCACTGGTACTATTTATATCCCCAAACAATGAGTCAGAGAGGGATATTATGGTTTTTCATGAAGTGCCACCATGTCTGCCACTGCAGAGTTTTCACTTTAGCATGTTAACTCCAAGAGCTTTCATTTAATTCTTTTCAAATTATCTGGAAAGTTTCATGCCCCCCTGAGGATGAAGTCTATTGATTTTGGTGACCCTAGGACCTACCCTCTAGCACCACCATTAGGTCAAACGTTTGAATTAGGATTAGTGCATCTTTAAAAGCTTTCATCTAAATCAATGAAATCTAATGGGTTTTTTGGTTGTTTGTTTTTAATGACAACAAAAAAGAGGTCACAGTTACAGTGATTGCTGAAATGCAACGCTAGCTCTGAAAACATAACTGCAGTGGCATAGTGACAACAAAAAAGAAAGTTAAATGCAACATTAGTTCTGAAAACTCAAGCCACCACAGTGGCAAAACACAGTACACTTAAGCTCTGCCTTGAAACATTTGCACTTTCCACTGCATCCCTTTCTTGCATCCACAGCAGAGGAGTTCACGACAGGCCCTGGTAGATTCTGGTGATACAAGAAGTTCAGCTATGGTGTTGTATCCTTCCCCATCTCTGCCACGTGTTGAATTAGCTGGATATTTCGGTATCTCTATCTTCCTGACACAGAACACATTTATTCCTGTCTGTGGTCAGGCACTGTGCATCTGACATTCTAGGCTGAGTAGGGTCCACTAACTTGAATAGTTTGGCCACTGTCTCACAATTCACTATGCTACTTAAAGAACAGTTTGTACTAGCTCTAGCACCACCAGTCCAGCATCAGTTGAAACCACAAGGAAGGTATTATATCAGCTGCCAGCACAGTCACATGGAAGAGCACAGTTAAGGCCCCCTGACACTGCCATGCAGGAGAGGAAACTCGTCTCAAACTCATTGTAAACGTTTGTAAAATGTGCGCGGCTCCATGCAAGTGTGCAAAGAAAATTTTGAAATGTTCAAAATCTCCATCACGCATTAATAATGTGAACTTCACATGAACATTGCGCAAACAATTAAAAAAACTCTGCGTGAATGCAAGTGATTGCTTCAGCGCACACAGCGCAGCTTGTCTGAATGATTATAATGCGATGTTAAATCTATCTATCATAAACATAATTTTACAGCTACTCATAAGAAGGAAGGAACATGCAACTGTTTTACCAAGCCATTACAATATAAATATTACAAATACCGGTTCCAAGACGTTCTCCACCTCATGGAGTGGACAAGAGTGAGAGAGAGAAAAAAGGTCCAGCTGCAACAGTCCTCTGTGATTCCAGAAGCAATTAGAGGTGTTTTCAACAGCCAACTCTGACAGAAAATGATTAATCCACCACAAAATAATTATTTAATATAAGCAGTGTCCAGCGTACTAAAGCACAGCATCCAGTGCAACAAAGCACAGCGTCCAGCTGGGAACACAGTGGGTGAGATCGTCACTATGAAGTGCGTGCAAGTGCGCGGATCAAAGTCGCGCAAGTGTCAGGGCACCTTTAGCTGCAACAGGCCAGTCAAGGTCATCTGAAAGCATACAAATGTACATAGAGATTAGTCCCAAAAATTGAGACTGGCATTGAACCCAAACCAACTGAATACCAGTGGTGTCAAAAGTACACACATTTGTTACTTAAGTACAAGTATAGATACTGCAGTTTAAAAACACTCTGGTAAAAGTTGAAGTATCAACTTGACCTCTTTACTCAAGTAAAAGTGAAAAAGTATGTGCTAGAAAACCTACTTAAAGTATAAAAGTATAAAGTAACCTTTAAAAAAAAAAAAAAGGTAGATGCCACTATATGAATTGAAAGCTTAATTTAAAAACTGATTCGTTCTACATGTGGCCCAAGACCCAAAACCCAAAATTACCCCCCCCCCCCCCCCAACACCACCTGCACGAAAATGTTTCAATTCTAGAAGCTCTGAAATGCAATCTGGGACTATTCCAGACGATAAACTGCAGTGAGTGCAGCATCCATTTAGTGAAGGAAAAAAAAAAACAACTTTCCTTATTCAAATTCATTCCAGTAGTATTCTGCTCTTACTAGGATGCAGCAGTTTTCTAGTTTGGCAGATAGTTCTGGAGTAAATCACTGAAGAAAGTTAACACATTGAAAATATGGTTTGACCAAAACAAACTGTCATTAAACTTAAATAAAACAGGGATGAAATGGAGGTGTAAGAGTCACTAGGTGTTCACAGGAAACACTTATTTATGTATGTATGTATGTATGTATGTATTTATGTATGTTCATTGTTAGTTGCTTTTATATTTTATTTTCTGTTGTGTTTCTATTCAGGTTCTTTTAGTCTCTTTCTCTGAAATTGTATATAATAATCATTAGATTATTAATATATAAACAAAAATAAATTTAAGAAATATTACAATTTGAAAACAAATGCACACGAATGTGAAGACAGCTGGAACTGCTTCATGCTAACTTTTAACATTGAAAATGCCATAGACATGCTAACGCATTAGCGTCGCTCCCGTTTTTAAGTTATAAAATACATCTATCAACTGTTTCAGAAGACCATAACAGGTCGGTTTAACATAGAAAAGGTAAATAATACTCACAGAAGTATGCTCTTTAGGGTTTTAGCGGGGGAAAATTAAGCGAAAGAAAGAAAGAATAAACGAAACAATAGGTCGAAGCATTGCTTCAATCTGCGAACCACTGCTTCGATTGGTTCAAAATCCATTCCTTTATCTTCATTGATCCATGTTTCTGATATAGCAATTATGTTAAATATTTTTTTAAATTGACTTAAATATTCTTTAATGTTGTTAAAGTTTGCATACAGACTTCTGCTGTTGAAATGGATTATTGATAATTTGTTATCCGTTTTAATGATCCGATTAAACTGTTCATCTGTATAATAGCAACAACTGTCATTGAGATTTGAGAAGAAATTATTGTCCGGGTCTATATCGTGCTCCAAGTCCAGTACATTGTGGTCTGTGTATTTAAATGTTCTCAGTTCTAGTTTTCCATGATCAGCAATCCTGTGAGTTATATCCTTCTTGTCTCCAGATGTAGATGATGTAGTAGATGAATAGGTTCCTCTGGTCTGTGTCATGGTGTTGTGATGTGTTTGTGTCCTCATACCTTATTGGTCATATTTGTCCAGTTCCTCGATGTTCCTGATTACCATAACCTTCACTTGTTCCGGTGTTCCGTTCAGTTTGATGAATGTTTTGCAGTTGGATGTCCATGTCTGTTGAATTTTTCCCTGCTTTTTTAAGAGACGAGCTTTCCTGGCGATGTCTGCGTTTCTTTTGGTCAGATGTTCATTGATGAATACGTTTGTTCCTTTGAGTTTCCGTCCCTGTTTTAACAATACCATTTTATGTTTTCTGTTGACAAACCTCATTATAACAGCTCGCTTGTCTCCATCCTCTCTCCTGGGCAGGGGGTGGCACGCTTCAATGTTATTACAGTCCATTTGAATACCTTTAGATTGCAGGAAGTCAGCCACTTCTTGTTCCACTGAGCTGGCCTCCTGCTCACTGGCCTCCCCTCCGCTGTCTTCTGACACCGCCCGTGCTTAGGATCGAGGTTTAATATGAATTCCTGTAATAATAACGTCGTTCATCCTTGTGTACTGTTCCAACTCCGCAACACGGTTCTCCAGGTGCACCAGACGCCGGTCTTTCTCGGCATTCTGGATCCGGAGAGCCTTCACTTCTTCCACCAGCTCCATAATGGATTTCTGCTGCATTTTAACAACAGAGATTTCCTCAGACAAAAAGTCCAGGGACTTCTTGATATCATCTCCCTCCTCCGCCATCAGTGCCTTCTTCGGACCCATGGTCAGATAACGCCGCGCTGGCGCCTCGGTAAAGCCGTGCCGGTGGAACTGCGCTGGCGCCTTGGGCTTCAGGTGGAGCCGCACCGGTAGATGTGCACTGGCGCCTCGGCCCTCGGTGAAGCCGCGCTGGTGGAACTGCGCTAGCGCCTCGGGCTTCAGGTGGAGCCACGCCGGTGGATGTGCGCTCGGCGCTGAAGCCAAGAGTAACGAGGCTGTTTGTTTTAAAAATGTAAGGAATAGAAAGTATAGATACTTGTGTGAAAATGTAATGAGTAGAAGTCAGAAGTAGGCAGAAAAATAAGTAATGGAGTAAAGTATAGATACCTAAAAAGTGTACTTAAGTACAGTAACGAAGTATTTGTACTTCGTTACTTGACACCTCTGCTGAATACTGATGCTTTGACCAATGAAATAACATTTTCAAATCAGTTTGAAATATGCTGTGTATGTACCCTTCATAAATGCTTGCTACTCAGCTAGATTGCTGATGTTAGCCAAATATGTTAGCTAGTTAGCTTGTTTAATAATGAGGATTAATAAACTAGTGCAGCAAATAAATCCAAATTTTCACCAGAACACTTCAGTTTGTGACAAAAGTCTCAAATTTGGTACGTGTGTTCTTCAGAGGCTATTTTTTTATATTCACTGGATGCCCACTCAAAATTTAAAGATGGCTGCCAATTTTCAAGATGGCCGCCGAGCAGATTCCTAATTCGGGCGTCGTTTGTCTCTATTCATGTTTTTTTTTTACATTTTTTTCCTTTTATGTACTTCACACAGTTCCAATAAACCATTGCACAATGCATTTATGTTAATAATTGTCTACAGCTTTTTTAAATGAGGACTGAATCAAATATCACAATGAAAACCCACGATTTCAGTGAGTTATGTCTCCTCTGAAAAAGTTTTCTTTAAAATGAGTGGTACACACTGTTCATTGCCACATACATCTGTATAGCTGTCAATACATGTAAATATACAAGTTAGTTGGTGGTATTATAATAAAAATTTAGTTTAGATGAGTGAATGTCAATGTCACCAGTGTGCCCTGCTGTGTAACTCAGCATGGGGTTCAGTGTCAGCTAATCTTCCGTTACTAATGTTCTACCTTCATGTAGCTTTACTAACTCCAGTGGTAGATTATGACTAATTGTGTAGTGCACAATTAGTGCAGGAGGCAGACAGCCGCCTCTTCGTCCATGCCAGGTATGCTGTAGGACAGGGCAGCAAATCTGATATGGTCAAAGCCAATGACACAGATCTTCTGGTCATTGATCTCAGTGTCTTCCCAACTCTCCAAGGCATGGGTCTACAGCATGGATTCCCATTCATAACCTATACAGCAATGTTGGCCAAGAAAAAGCCACAGGAATGCTGTTCTTCCATGTTTTCACGGGTTGTGATGTGGTCTCTGTCTTTAGAAACAAAGGAAAGAAAACAGCTTGGCAAACATGGGACATATTTCCAGAAGCCACCCCAGTATTTTCCAAACTAAGCAAATACCCACCAACCATTGAGGACTCAGATATCAAGATACTGGAGATGTTTGTGGTCACCATGTATGACAGGTCCAACACTGTTGACAGTGTAGATGAAGCCAGACTTGACCTGTTTGTCCAGAAGCAGAGACCATATGAAGCCATCCCTCCTACCAGTGCAGCTCTACTTCAACACACCAAATGTGCAGTATACCAGGCAGGATGCATATGGGCTCAGGCGATTCTGCATCAACCAGAAGCAGACAATCCAGTTGACTGGGGCTGGAACAAGGTTGGTGATGAATGGAAGGTCTACTGGACAGCCAACTCACCAACTGCAAAGAGTTGTGAACAACTCACCAAATGTGGCTGCAAGTCTGGCTGTCGTGGCAGATGCAAATGCTACAGGCTTGGCCTGGCCTGCATAGCTCTCTGCAGTTGTAAATGTGAGGTATGAGCAGCCTCTCTCTTGAGCCCCCCCCCCCTTTTTTTTTGTTTGGTTACGAGTATTTTGATTTGAAAGTGTCAATATAATGAACAAACATTTTGAAACTGACACACTTCAATAAATGTATTTTTCCATGTTTGAAGAAAACAAACACTCTTCCAATGTAGCACCTCTTTGCACTGCGAAATTGTTGGACTATATGGGGTTAATTTACTTTTTATGTTGTTTGGCTCCATTGGCATCTTTCAATCATGTGACAATTTACATCACAAATATCTAAGAAAAGGGTGAACATTACACAGAAGTAATGTGCACTCCTATTGTTTTGCAAATTTGGAAGTTCTTCTTGTGCATTTATTACTTATTTGTGGGGCTATTTTGTTCACAGGAACTATGCTGTCGTTCGTATCCTTCAGCAGTCAGTGTCAAAAATCGTGCACTGATAACACGTCAATGCCATTTGGATACTGTTTTCTCATATTAGTTATTGTTATTTCCATGCACACAATATTTTGCTCAATTAACACTTTAGAAAGTGATTCTTTGGCTTTTCAAGTGGAGGCTTGAAAATTGCGAAGGAGAGGGAGAGAGAGAGAGAGAGACTGACAGAGAAAGAGGGAGAGAGAGAGAGAGAGAGAGAGAGAGAGAGAGAGAGAGAGAGAGAGAGAGAGAGAGAGAGACAGACAGAGAAAGAGGGAGAGAGAGACAGAGAGAGAGGGAGAGAGAGAGACAGACAGAGAAAGAAGGAGAGAGAGAGAGAGAGAGAGAGAGACAGAGAGCGAGAGAGAGAGAGAGACAGACAGAGAAAGAGGGAGAGAGAGACAGAGAGAGAGAGAGAGAGAGAGAGAGAGAGAGACAGAGAGAGAGAGAGAGACAGACAGACAAAGGACTTAATTTTTAATTAACACTTCTTTGACAATGTAAACATATGTCTTCCATAGACTGACAGAATGCTGTCTTTTCTCATGAAGTCCATAAAATAAGGCTATAAAAGTCTATATATATATATATATATATATATATATATATATATATATATATATATATATATATATATATATATATAAAGTACTTAATTCTTTCACCAAAACATCAAATCTAGGCTTTCATCTTAGATACACCTTCTGGCAAATTGTCGCTCAACTTTCAGGTCTCCCTTTTAAGAAAATCCTCATATAAAATCAACAATAATGACAATATAATAATACATTAAAGCAAACAGAGCTCTGGTATCGGTATCAGCAGATATCCAAATTCAGGGATCGGGATCGGTTCAGAAGTGAAAAATTGTGGATTGGTGCATCCCTAGCCAGGTTTACACTCCAACTTTTAAAGGGGGCAACAATGAGACTGTTTATTTCATGCCATACCCAAAACACGTCCATGACTAATGAAGCAGATAAATCCAACCCTGCATGGAGTTGGACTTGACCCAAATGCACTTGTCCTATGCACTCTAGAATCATTAAGACTGGGCTCTAGACATTTGTTGGGTATCTGCCAAAATTTTTTGCACATGATAAACAGTATATATGAAAAGGTAGAATTCACTTCTGCTCTATTAAGCACACAGCTGAAAGCAGAACCAGGAGGAGATTAACATATTTCTTGTCTCCAAAATGAGAGTGACTGAGTTTGCGAATGTTTTGGCTTCGTAAAAACCTGGCTGTCCCCTCCCCAAAAATCAGTCTGCCCTGCCTTCACTGAGCATGCGTCACTTCTGAGCGTCAGCAGCGATTCCAGTCCAATCCAGTCATCATCTAGCTCAGCGACAGATATCTGAAGCTTTTGTACAATAATCATTTCCAAATAAATTCAGCATTATTTCATCATAAAAGATGGCGGACTGATCAGAGCACCACAGCTGCTGCGCCTACGTCATTTCAGAGTGTCAGTAGTGATTCACAGATTATCGCCTCGTTTCTGCTTAAAACTGACTTTAGAACGATTTAAGAGATTTTACTTTGTGATCTGATGGTTAATAATCACATTATTCCCATTGATCGCTTTGGGTGTAGAGAGTCAGACTCAGAGTCAGTCTCAGACGCACGCGCATTGAAGGTATAATGAAGGCAGGGCGGACCAATTTTTCGAGGGGACCATTTGGACGGCGGCACTGGTCACACCCGGGATTGTCTCCAGTGGCCAATTGACAACCCCTAAAGACACAAGTGGAAGAGAACAGATGCACAGCGGTTCTAGCTGTAAGTTGTTCACAGCCTGACTTCAGAGAGTGCGAGTGCTGAATTACATGAAGTGCTCTTTTCTGTCAGAGGTGAAAGGCTGGAGAGCTGGCAGCAGTTCAGGGTGAGATGCTTTGGAGAGCAGCTGTTTGATGTTATTTTAAATATGGTGCTGTGGTTTAAGGACGGTCTTCTTATGGTGTGTTTTGAACTGATTGGCCCTCTGAGGAGAAATGTGACAAAGGTGTTACATTTTTGATCACAGAAAACCTCAAATGCTAATTTACTCCCGTGAACAGCATTGCTCGCAGGGTCTATGGGCAGTGATTAGCTGTGTCCGTCCACTCGGGAAGAAATCAATACTGTGGCTGATTAGCATTAACATCCCTACAAAGTGGTTAGGAGGGTAACACAGTGGGCCAGAGGCAGCCACAACCACCAGAACCACACAACACAGACGCAGGCTGGATGTGATTACAGCCCCAGCAGGGCTGAGCTAGATTTGGCTCTGCTATCGACCTCAAAATCGAACATTACATCATGCCACACATGTGGACATAGTGCGCATACACTTGAATGCACGCGCACACACACACACACACACACACACACACACACACACACACACACACACACACACACACACACACACACACACACACACACACACACACACACACACACACACACACACAAAATCAGTCTTTGCTCAGCAACTGACCACATGCTGAGTGCTCCTCTAATTATGTCCATATCGCACTAATTGGCGCCTTTCTTTATACAATGATTGAGTCGGGCAGTGAAGCAGGACAGTGCCGCTTCCTCCTCTAATTAGCCCAGCGCAAGCAGGGAGCAGCCAATCAAATCACTCATTGCTGGGACTCAACAGGAGGCAGAAGACAGAGGGAACAAAAGAAAAAAAGAAGAGCAATGTGTTTTTCTTTAAATCTTTCAGTGAATTTTACTTTTTAATTGTTTTTAGGTGTTCACTCAGAACTCTGAATTTCATATTGTACAGACCAAAAAAAAAACCCTCTTGCACGTAGCTATTTCTGTCTGTCTGGTCGGTGGTTAGGATAACTCACAAAGCCAAGAAGATTAAGGTCCTACACAGGTCCTAAGGCCCAGCTGGGTGCCACTTATCTCTGCCCTCCCAACCCCAGACTGGACATCAGTCCGTAACAGGTTACTTCCACAGCCAAGGCCAGGACCCAGTACAGGTGGGTGGACTGCACATAGAGTGTCATGTCCACAAAACAGACAGACAGTCTGAAGCAGACACTTGGAATTGTGCTGCAACCTACAGATTTTAAGAAAATAACAACAACTAAGAAATCACAAGTACTTGTACATCAGTATTCACAGCCTTTGCCATGAAGCTCAAAATTGAGCTCAGGTCCATCCTGTTTCCACTGATCATCCTTGAGATGTTTCTACAGCTTAATTGGAGTCCACCTGGGGTTCAGTTGACTGGACATGAATTGAAAAGACACACACCTGTCTACATATAAGGTCCCACAGTTGACAGTGCATGTCAGAGCACAAACCAAGCATGAAATCAAAGGAATTGTCTGTAGACCTCTGAGACAGGATTGTCTCAAGGCACAAATCAGGGGAAGGGTACAGAAACATTTCTGCTGCTTTGAAGGTCCCAATGAGCACAGTGGCTCCCATCATCCATAAATGGGCGAAGTTCAGATCCACCAGGACTCTTCCTAGAGCTGGCCGCCTGTCTAACCTGAGTGATCGGGGGAGAAGGACCTTAGTCATCAGTCAGGGCAGTGACCAAGAACTTGATGGTCACTCTGTCAGAGTACCAGTATTCCTCTGTGGAGAGAGAAGAAGCTTCCAGAAGGATAACCATCTCTGCAGCAATCCACCAGTCAGGACTGGAGTTTGACTAAAGGCACCTGAAGGACTTTCAGACAATGAGAAACAAAATTCTCTGGTCTGATGAGACAAAGATTGAACTCTTTGGTGTGAATGCCAGGCATCATATTGGGAAGAAATGAGGTACCATTCCTACAGTGAAGCATGGTGGTGGCAGCATCATGCTGTGGGGATGTTTTTCAGAAGCAGGAACTGGGAGACTAGTTAGGATGGAGGGAAGGGGGAATGCAGCAATGTACAGAGACATCCTGGATGAAAACCTGCTCCAGAGCATTCCTGACTTCTTGATTAAAAAATAAAAAACTTTTTTCATGTTGTCATTATGGGGTGTTGTGAGCATAATTTTGAGGGGAAAAATTAATTTACTCCATTTTGGAATAAGGCTGTAACATAACAAATTGTGGAAAAAATGAAGCGCTGTGAATACTTTCCAGATGCACCGTAAATTTTCCAGCTGTGACACACTCACTTATTGATGTCAGGTCTGGTTTCACGACCATCTCCGCCTGCCTCTTAATTTACCATAGTGCAGACTTGCAATTATTCCATTCAGGTTTTCTACCAAATAAGAGACTAAAGCCCAAGGTTTGCTATCAAAAGCACCGAAGGTATGAGCTGGAAAACAGCTGACTTAAGTTTTGGAAGCTCTGTGGGAATTTTGCTGAAGCATATTTGTTGAAGGAACACTTGGCATCATGACAAAGATGTGGAGCAGAGGTGTCCAGAGGTTCCAATGTTTTTGGGTGTCAGGTATCAACTGACAACATTTTGGCATCTACTGTAGTCTCCAGAACCCCTCTTTCTCTCCTATGGTATATATCTAGAGTCCAAAATAATAGCATAAACTGGCAGATTCCTGTAAATCTGATGAATTATTTAGTAAAGTACACCTTCTAGAGAACAACATAATTGCTGTAGATATGAGGAACAAAAACAGAACACTGGAGTTTATCCTTCTGGGAAAAAAAAATCATATCTTTTTATTCTGGCCCGTTTTTTAAAAACTGACCTTCAATAAAATCACATCTGAGAGCATGTGCCGGTGTCATGCCTCACAGCATCTACAAAACCATGGAACCGCCTTGGGTTGTGGAAGGCAATCACCCAGGCAGATATCCGGTCCATCCCCACCTCTTGAAAGTAACCATCTATCTGCCAAAGCAAGGTGAAACATGGGCATCCCCGTGGACATCTCAAGCCATGTGTATTTGTAAATATGTCATTTTTTATTTGTAAAAAAAAAAAGGCATTTGCAAAACTGAAAAATCTGTCTGTTAAGTGTGATTCAGCACAACAAACAGCGACTGTGTGATATTTGGGCACTATTCACGCTGCCATCCAGTAGATGGGTCAAAATGCATAGAACACTGCCATCTACATTTACAAAACACAACCAGACAAACAATGGTGCACAACACACAAACCCAAAAGCAATAAAAAAATCGATAACCCTAAGTCCTCAAACTAAAGTACCAAGTACTTTAATACTATCAGGACAGTTATTCCAGATGTTAACACCTTTAACAGAAACACGAGTTTTGCAGTAGTCCAGATCCTTAATTTCTCAAAAAATAATATTCCTCTCAAATTATAACTGGAGTTCCTCAGTTTAAACAGATCCTGGACATGTTGTAGCAACAGTTCATTTTTAACTTTATACATAATTTGTATTGTGATGTAATCAACCAAGTCCTAGAATTTTTGAATATGTAAACAGGCAAACATGGGATTCCTTGGCTCACAATATGATTTGTTAGAGATAATTCTTTTGCAACAAAATATTGCATTAATACTAGATTTATATGTATTTCCCCATACCTCAATACAATAGGTCATATAGGGAATGAGCAATGAATGATATAAAATAGTTAATGAGCGCTGGGAAATTAAATCTTGTGCTTTATGCAAAACTACAATGGCTTTTGACATTTTAGATTTAACAAAATTAATGTGTTTTCCAGCTCAGTTTATCATCAATAACAACACCAAGAAATTTAGTATCAGTTACAGTTTCAATTTTAATATCATTTAATGATAAAATTCTATAGAAATTCCTGGACTTGTTTCCATACATGATACACTTTGTTTTACCACGTGCTACCAGAGGGCATTACTGAACATAAATGACAAATAGATGCGTGTCAGACATTCATTATTTGTCCCATTGTATAGGTGACATCACTACTGTGCATTTTTTTCCTTCACGTTTCGCTCTGTTGCACTGCTCCAATAGCTTTTTGTAAAAATGCTTCCATCATGCAAGGAGCTAAATCCGGTAGCTGCAGTGTTCATGGGGACATCTTTAGTGCCAAAGAAGCTCTTTTTCGCTGGATTCAGGAAAGCAACATGTGTTTCCACATACTGCTGAACCCCCCAGTGGCTCTTGCTCTGCTCAGCGGTATGTCGCATACACCCAGCGAGCTACCAGTCAATTGGAGAGAACTGTTGTTCAAACACAGTGCCTACTCTGTCCCCTGCTGTTGGCTTCCTTTTCCTACAAGAACCACCTCCCTAATTTTAAGTCAAATTTCAAATGTTGCAGATCTATTTAGGTGTCATACAAAACAAATAATAAAGGTTTTCCATTTATGAACTGGAAAGAATATATGGCATTCATTGAAATACAGAATGTTTCATTCAGCTCAGCTGCCACCTCATTGAATGAGTCATGCAAATATTCTTACCACTCCACTCATAACCATTCATTATTTGTATAATAATTCTTTTAGAACTTGAATAGCAAACAAAGTAGGAGAGTGTGGTGGATCTGCATGTTGATTTGGTACAAGTATTACACTGGATGCTTTTCCTGATGCAACTCTACATTACATGGAGAAATGTGGGAGAGGTGGGGTTGGAACTTGGAACCTTCCACACTGAAATCAAGCACACTAACTACTTGGCCACTTGGTTACAGTGTAAACAGCAATATTTACATCTGCCAAGGATGTAATAAAATCATCAGTGTTTACACAGTAAAATCACCAGCAGTGTTAGTTTTACACTGGTGATTTTACTGTGTATTTATTTGTCTGTCTGTTAGCAGGATTACGTCAAAACTACTACACGGACTTTGATGAAATTTTCACCACAGATAACAATTAGGCCAGGTGATCTGGATCCGGATTCTGGATCAAGATTTCACTTTATATAGGCTTTGAAGGATTACATCAAAACTACTTAACGGATTTTCACCAGAATTTCACCACACATTGGTCTTTGGAAGAGACCATTAAATTTTGGAGGTGATCCAAATATGGATTCTGTATCAGGATTTCACTTTGTAGACTTTTATGGATTGTGTCAAAACTACTGCAGGGACTTTTAAGAAATTTTCACCCCAAAATTTAATGGTGTCTTCCACGGATTAGGCCATGGAAGACTTCATTAAATTTTGGAGGTGATCCTGGATAAAGATTTCACTTTATATAGGCTCTGAAGGATTACGTCAAAACTACTTCACGGATTCTCATCCAATTTGCAACACAGATCGATATTAGGCATGGAAGACTCCACTGAATTTTGGAGGTGATCCGGATACAGATCACCTGCAAACCATCAACCTCCAAACCAACGGTATGGTACATACAATTTCCTCCATGAATTTCTGGTCATTTGAACATCTTTTTCGACTTTGTGTTGTAAAGTTGGTCATATTTTCTGACTTTTCTGCCAAACGTGTTTGATCCATAATTGAAATGTAATCAGCGTACGCACTGCAAAACCTTTTAAAATATGATGAGAGAGGAAGGAGTGAAACTGTAAAAGTGACAAATCACAGCCCTTTGCGGTGTTCAATTTAGCAGGTGCATGGTTTGCAGGCACACAGAGGGCTGTGATCTAAACTGGTTTAGTTCATCACACTCAGAGATATGCATGAAACATAGGGCCCCTTCACACATAGCGTGAATTTGGTCGATTTGCACATAAAGTGCGCATGAAGCAGGAACAGTGTGCAAAACGTGTAAAATCATAGCTGCCTCATACATCTGTTGCTACATCTATTTGCGCACACCAGTGGCTGAAAGACAGAGTGTGCGCTGTGCGAGCCCATCGATCTCTCTCACGGCAGGTGCCTGCCAAATTCCAGGTGACACACACGAACATCTAACACCACTCATTTGGCACTTAGAAAATGTGTGGCCATTCATACTATTAACATGACAACAGTCAGCAGACGATCACTGTTGTCCTGGCAGTGAAATTTGTCTAAGTGCCCCACAAGTGTGGCTTTGGTGTGTGCCCTAAACTGATAGGAGGTGTGGCCGCTGACAGAAGCGGCTGTAGAGATCTGTGGATCTGGACATCCCAGCTGGACAACACGTACTGTGTTTGGACGGGTATGGACTAACAACTGCCCACTCTGATGCGCGTTTGTCTCCTTGCTGTCATCACGTGGACATAAATAAAAACATATATCGCTTGGTGATGGGCTGCAGCGTGCACACGCTTGCTCGCTGCAGCCCACTGACTGGCTGCTCTCGGGTTGAAACAAACTGTCAGATCATAACACGCAGCAGGTGATCTGAATGTCACACCACCCACGTGAGCTCTGTTCCACATGATGCGGTGTCAGTCCTGCGGCATGGCATCCACAAGACACACGTGTCGGGCAGAACACCAGCGCATGGCTGGCTGGACACACCGGACCAGTAGATGTGGACATGAGAAGAGCGAACTGTTTCATCATTCATGTCATTTCATGACTGTATGTCTGTGACCATGGGTCATATACAGAGGAACAGACGGATCATATTTGTATTGCCCGCTTGATAAGAGGGATTCAATAAAATGCAATGTTTTTATATGGTGTTTTTTTTTTAAATACATCCATATCCTTCCTGATATCAGGCAGTTTCCTGCAGCTTTTACAGGACAGCGATTGTAGCTCAGTAGTAAAGTTTCTGACTGGTAATCAGAGCTTTTGGTGCAAGTTGGTTTCCCATGGGTGGCATGTAATATTTATTTTTTTATTTTCATAGTGGCTGCGTGATGTGTAACAACATTGCACAGCTGCTCTGAAAAGCTGCTGTGCTCCCGCGTGCACAAAACCACTGGAGCATGTATTTTAAAATTTTTTAATTTATTTTTCTTCGCAGCAGCTGCACAACGTGTAACTACATCGAGCAGCTGGTGGCACTGTGTTCCTACGTGCATGAACCATCGCATCGTGCATGCCTGCCTGTCAGCGAGATGTTTCGTGGTTCGCTCATACGAGCTGCTCCAACGGGTGTCACCCTGAGTTGTACATATTTGCACTATGTGTGAAGGGGTCCTGAACAAAATGCTGCTTGTTGCCTGCACTGTAATATGGTGTTAATAATCACTGGCCTTGAATTACGCCCAGCCTTGTTTAGGTCTTGTGTCTGAGCACAATTTGAAAAAATAAAGGGGTGGTCTTTTACGCAAGGAGATACGGTTCTCACTTTCTTCGAATCGGTGAATGTCAGCGCTGAACTTCATTTCATACCTCTGTTAATGGACACGTCCAGACTGTTCTGTCTGGTATATGCGAGGGTTTTTTAATGGAAATACATTACAATGGGGTGAAACGTTTTGTCCAATGTGAGCGAAAATCCGCTATACAAAATCCGTTATACACAGTGTTTATTACATAGAAAACCATACAAAAGCATTGGGACTTTTACTTTTGTCAGTGAATGTGAATATCGGGTTTATACGATGACAGTTAAAGCGAGTTTTACTGTATTCCCTATCAGAAAAGCAACATGTAAATGCATAAAAAGAGAAAAGACAAGAACTGAGAACATATGAATAGGCAGCAAGTACAGGAGCAGTGAATCACAAAATGCAGTTCAGACTGGAAAAAGGCAAATGTCACTATAAGTCCATAAATAATTTAGTTTGTCCATACATTACAGGACAAATTAAATATCAGGCAAACTGTAGCTGAAATTCCATTTTTTTTAAAGAAAAATCCTTCTCTGTTCCACTCCACAATGAAGCTACATCAGTGGTTGCATAGTCTTCACAGCTTCTGTAATCACAGCCACAGAAGCTTATGCCTTCAGAGTTGTCATGACAATCTTGGTGGCTTCCCTCACTACTATCTTTTTTGTACAGCCTTTGAGAACTGCCTACTCCAAAATGATTTACCACACTGTAGCACACATTTTTTAAATCTTAATGACAGCTGCAAATGAAGTCCAAGATATAGTCAGTGACTTGGAAATGTTCATGTATCCATCCCCTGTCCAGTTATTTATGGGCTCTGAAAATGGAGGGGCTATAATAAGAGCCATCAGGATAAGACATATACTCCTTGTCCCCATAAATCAGTAAATGTGTTGGGAGATCACCCAAGTACACACATATGTTAAATATGAATGAAAATTGGTCAACTGGCCCCTAAGATGTCACACAAACAAGCACAAACGAATGGACAGACATGCTGATCGCTATATCCCCCGTATTTTATACCAGGAGGACAAAAATGGCTGTAACCTTTAAATGGTTAATTTAATATTGCTAAACTCCTTGAATTAAAGCTGACACTAAAACCACATATTAACTATTTCCTTTTAGTTGAATTGTGGCAATATACAGTTGAATTGTGGCAATATACAGAAGTGAAATGAAAGTAATTGCGACACTGTCCACATAGTTATGGACCTGAGTGGAGTAGGTTCAGACTGAGAAGCATGCACTGTATTTGCTGTGATCTGCAGCCAGTTTAAGCCTAAACATTTCCTGTGTGCAACAGTATTTTAAAAGACTTTACGAGGACAGTCCCTGTAAAGTCTCTTAAACCTGACAGGACTAACGTCGCCTCTGAAAGTAAATCAAAAATCGTCAACCACCATAAACCTAAAAGCAAACTCAAAATATCTGCACAGGTGGACATGAATCTTTGCCAAAACAAACCAGAGCTCCAAGCTTACAAGGAATCAGAAAGTGACGAGGATGCACGCGGTGTGTGATCATCCATGCATGATTACAATAAAGTCTTCTTTTCTCTGCTGCTTTCTCACAAGTGTTATTCAACACATCTGGTTGATCCATCAGCTCCATAAATACAGCTGATTTTACGTTCATTAGAGCTCTCCCTTTGAAGGCATTTTATTAGCAGGCTGACATTATAAAGGGACTTTGATCTCTCTCTCCGCCTGTCTACACTGCTGGTGTCAAGACTTTTTAAAAGAACAGCTGCAAAGTTACTCATATTTCCTTGCACGACTGTTAAGGTAGCTCAGTTTCTCTCAGGTCATCTGTGTGTGTGGGTGGGTGAGCACACATGAAAATGTGTATGCAATGATGTAATTGCATATTTTAAAAAAGGTGAAAAGGTATGACTGTAGCATATCATGAAACACTTGGGGATGGGAAAAATTAAACTGTTATAGTTTAAAGTGATTTTCATATCTTTCAAAACACACCAAACCATATTAAAATTACGTTTTACCCCTGTTAATTGGTGACATTTGATATTAGGAGTAATTGCTATACCATTTTTATTGACACCCTGTCATAAGCCTTCTCTAAATACACAAACACACAATGCAACTCCTTTTGACCTTCTCTGCACTTCTCCATCAACACTATCTGTGCAAACATTGCATCTGTAGTGCTTATTATATCAATTATGATTTTATACAAAAAAAAAAATTGATGTTCATTTTAGCACTGTACGGCAATTAAAAATTTAAAAGTGCAGAAGAGGTTACAATTTGCCAAAGAACACATCAACTGGCCTAAAGAGAAATGGAGGAATATTTTGTGGACTGATGAGAGTAAAATTGTTCTTTTTGGGTCCAAGGGCCACAGACAGTTTGTGAGACGACCCCCAAACTCTGAATTCAAGCCACAGTTCACAGTTCACAGTGAAGCATGGTGGTGCAAGCATCATGATATGGGCATGTTTCTCCTACTATAGTGTTGGGCCTATATATCGCATACCAGGTATCATGGATCAGTTTGGATATGTCAAAATACTTGAAGAGGTCATGTTGCCTTATGCTGAAGAGGACATGCCCTTGAAATGGGTGTTTCAACAAGACAGTGACCCCAAGCACACTAGTAAACGAGCAAAATCTTGGTTCCAAACCAACAAAATTAACGCCTCTCAGATGTGAAGAAATCATGAAAAACTGTGGTTATATAACTAAATACTAGTTTAGTGATTCACAGGATTGCTAAAAAAGCAGTTTGAACATAATAGTTTTGAGTTTGTAGCGTCAACAGCAGATGCTACTATTATTGTGAACACCCCCTTTTCTACTTTTTTTTTTACGAATAGCCCAATTTCATACTTTTAAGAGTGTGCATATCATGAATGCTTGGTCTTGTTCTGAACACTACTGTAGCCCCTAATTGTTTTGTTTGTACAAGAGCTGAACCTGGACTGATTTGACTGTCAGTCCTACTCTTTTAAAGAAGAAACCTGTATGAAAAACTTTCTGAATCAGTTTTCACACTTTCCTGTTTCACTGAGGCTGTGTAGTGAAGATAATTGTTTATTTATTTATTTAACCAGGTTAGTCCCATTCAGATTGAGACATCTTTTGCAAGGGAGACCTGGACAATTATTAAAGTTCCAATTCACCTAACTTGCATGTCTTTAAATGTGGGAGGAAACCCACGCACACATGGGGAGAACATGATAACTCCACAAAGAAAGCCCAAAGGTGGGAATCAAACCCATGACCTTCTTCTTGTGTGGCAACAGTGCTAACCACTAAGCACCGTGCTGCCCTGTTTATGATCATTATGTTTAATGAGCGTGCAGCACTAAAGACCGTGGTTCACACAAAATGATCATGGGATCATTTTTGACACCACAAACAGATAAAAGGGCATGGAAAACTCCACTGAATTTGGAGGTGATCCAGATACGGATTGGTGGGTGATGGAAATCTTGGATTGCTCTTGTTTAATATTATTATTACTGAAATCTGCTGACATAGCTAGGTGTTGAGCAGAGCAACTCCTTGCAATTTCTGCTTGCGCATCTTCCAAAGTCTTTCATTTTGGAACATATTGAAAAAAGCATGCAGGTCTTCTCTAAAAATGGTACTACTATGCACTTTTGGAAGGGAAGGTACACATAAAATACACTTTTTCTTCATCCAAAGATGACGCATCCTGTTCACTGTGGGGAGCCATGTTGTCACACATCACCGACTCGATGTATTATGGAAATTGTCACTGACAAATTACTTGTAATCAATGGAACGGCTGGTTAGTTCCTGTTGAGGCTTAGCGGGTATTTCTAACATGTAAATATTGAATTAAAAATTGAAATTACTCATTAATGTACCCAGATATTGTGTGTGAAAAGTAACTGAACATTTCTTGTAATATTCTTAACCAAATATACAAAAACTATGCCCACCCTTTTTATAGCTCACGAAAGTCACAATATATTGGGACGGCTGGGTGTCTTATGGTCAGAATGTCAAAGGTGACGCGCCCTGGCCATGCAAATGATTCTCCTCATCTAAGTCTCCCTAAGCAAGCATTTGTTTGACACAAAGTAATTCCAATGTTACTCCCAGATCCTCCAAAAAGTCCAAATACCAAAGACATCATGCCGCTGCCTTTGGTCACTGGTTAGGCACTTTGTTCTCTCTGTCTGTCTGGTGGGAGTAAGTCATCATCAAGTCACTCTCATAATATATCACCATGTGTTGACAGCTGACTTGAGACTTGACTTGGGACTTACTGATTCATGACTTGAGTGACTTGACAGTGACTTACTCCTACCTCTGCTGGCTAGTACCCAAGTCTCACAACTATACAGTAAGACAGGAGGCACCAGGACTTTAAAGACTTGGGCAATCGTAACCTCTGTCCAGAGACATGATGACTCCATAAGCTCTTCACAGGCATTTCTCGATCTCAAAGACCCAAACCCAGAGACATGAATGTTATAGCCAAGATAAGTGAAAGCCTTTGGTCACTGTCCACACGTACAGGGGTACTTGGGAAAAACATATTTTTTTTGATGTGCTTTGACCTTTTGTTCACATGCCTGCTGTGTTTTTGGTCATTGCAAACAGAGCTTTTGAAAAACCCCTTCCAGTGTGAAGATTTTCAGAAAATCTGTTTCAGTGCTTGGGTGTAGACAAGGAAAACTGAGATTTTGTCTTTTTTTTCAGGGCTCTGATTGGCCAACATGGCTACACAGTTAGTGCTTTGGTATGGTTTTGATAACGCTTGACCATATGTTATGCATTTTCATGTGGACAGGGATTACAGTGTATATAGAATTTTTCTTTTTGAAATAAAGGTGGAAAATCCCTGTTTTCAGAAACACCCATGTAAGTATTTAGCTTTTCCCTACATACCGATACACCTGTGATGGCCAAGTCCAGAAATTCACTGAAAACCTAGATATTAGTCTTGATCTAGGATAATCACAAACCCAGACAGTCTGACTCCCCACTCAGCTTTTCAAGCGCTGCAATCAGAGTATCAATTTATGTCGCAAAGATTACAGCATCGTGCAAGAAGTCAATGTCAGTATTGTAAACCATTCCCCCAAAAAAGATACCTAAACCGCTGGTTTCACCAACCCAACACAACACCAAGTCCATGCAAGCAATGAACGGTGTAGAAGTCAGAACACACACCTGATGAACACCAGAATTCAAAATACAGAATGTCTGACCCGACTCAGCACAGTACTCACAGTAACTGTACGAGTATATCAGCTGGCTATGATGCCCATTACCTTACTGGAAATCCCACAAATCCTCAGGATGTCCCAGAGAGCAGCCCGATTAATCAAGTCAGACGCTTTATGAAAATCAATACAAGCAGTGCAAAGTCATTAAAGTGTAGGTGGCACCAAAAAATGTGCAAATAATCACTAAAAATGATGAAATGTGGATATTGTAAAAAATTCTGAACAATAAAAGTCAATGATAGGTGTGAAGGATAAACTACAGCTGTCTGAAGCCTGCGCTCTATTTCAGCCCTCAGCCGCAGCCATATTGTTGTACATCATCACGAGAACAGGACCTGCTGATTCAAGCCCAAATCAACTGCAAACACTGCAGAGGTCGAACTGTTTTCGGATGATTTTTTTTCTAGTGTGGAGCTTTTTTTTTCTTTTTTTTTTTTTAAGTCCAGTCCAAAGGTGTTTCTGAAGCAGCTGTGATGACACAACCTTATGGTTTTTAGCCTTATTTAGACCACAATGAGGGAGACACAGCCTTGGAGGAAAACCTTCAGTCTGACAACAGTGACGATATTGACAGAGTTCAGAACACAGAATGGCGATTATAATATAAATAATGCAGACGATTTCAGCATGCAGGAGATGATAAACTTTTTTCCCCCCAGCTCTGTGGTCATAATCGACTGTTAAAATTTTTTTTTTTAAGAAGTTTGTTTTGCTATCCTTGACATCAGAAAACAGTGATGAGGAAGTGTGGATTTTTTATTTATTTATTTTTCTTAGAAACATGTACATACATTTCAAATCTGAAAAATGACACGAGGGACTGAAAATATCATCTATTTTTAAAATAAATATTGTTTCCTTCTTGAATACAGTTAGCGTACTGTACGTTAGTAGCATGATAAACATGCTATTATTAAATATTAAACCCATTCACACAAGGAGTAAATAATATGGTCTTACCTGTCCATTTCAGTGAGATCATCTTCAGTCTGATGAAACGGTCTGAAAACAATTACATTTGTTGTCCTGGCTGAAAAAAAGTCCATGATGATGTTAACGAGCCGCTTTGCGCCGCAAGTTGAAAGACTCCTAACATCTCATGTGCTCATAACGTCTCAGTCTGCACGTGATGAAATTATGTCATGATCCACAAAACAATAAAATAAAATAATGTGAAAATACTCAGTTTTGCCTCTGTGTCGAGTGGAGAAGCTGCAGACACCATGTGTGCGTGCGTGCTCGTCAATATAAGTGTTCCACCTGCCAATCAAAAGGATTCTGCCGGCGAGAATTAACCGTTCTGACACCTATAACGCTGTGCAGCTCCGACCTGAGTGGAAACGGGGCTGTCAGTAGCCTGTAAAAATCCATAAATTAATGGGGCTATTAAGATAATGGCTCTCGTGCTGATGTCACTTCCTCCTTCTTCTCCAATGCCGGGACTCGCCTGGAAGTTTGTGGTTTTTGTGGCGCACAGTTCAAAATCTGAATATTTATCTCTTCAGTAACTGCACACCAGGAAAGGATACATTTCAAACTGTTGTTTAATTTTAGTCTTAAATACTCAAAAAAAAAACAAAAAAACAAACACATTACATATCATGTCAGCTACACTTTAATGTTCCATTTTAAAATCATACAAACAAATCTTTTGTTAAAACTGCAATTCTGATCGTGTCCTGTTTTTGTAATTTCTGCCATTAGGTGACTTGTAGCTCTCTCTCTCTCTCTCTCTCTCTCTCGCTCTCTCTCTCTCTCTCGTCATTTTTAAGCTGTGTGTTGTTTGTTGTATGTTTCTCCATGTAATATGAAGTTGTGTCAGGAAGGACATCCGGCATAAAACCTGTGCCAAGTCAACATGCAGATTCACCTTGGATCAGCTGTGGCGACCCCGAGTGAAAAACAAGGGAGCAGCTGAAGGGATTTTTTTGTTGTTTGTTGTATGTCACATGACTAAAATTAACATTTCAAAGTTGAACTTATATTAGTTCCTGTGTGATGTCATCTGGTTTTGACCCAGTCAGTTCTGCAGTGTTTAATCAACACGTCAGCAAGTGCATACGGTCCCATTCAAAAGAGTGTGAAATAAATTTTTTCTAGAAATAATGTTAGGACACTACAGTTGAGAATTGGTGATTTAGAAAAGTATTAATTAATATGGAATGCACTTGAGATAAATAAAATGACACACATTAAATATACGCAAAGCAAACACTGCAGGCTGCAGTCTGCAGCTCACGGCTGCGTCCATGCAGTACTTCAAGGAACAAAGGAAACAAGGAAAAGGAACAAATGGTCTGCAATGAAGTTTCAAAAATGATACATTGTTGAAGATGTCTTCATTTCTCATAGAACTTAAAAACTGAGTATCATAACACAACCTGTCGAATGCTCATTATTAAAGCTCAAAAAACCCACAAATTATCATCAGCTGTTTTTGTCAAGTAGACAACACAACATTTAACTCACTGATTACTATGGAGGCACTGAAATCAAAATGTTGTACACCGTGTCCAAAAATGTGTGACTATAGTTGGGTGGGATATTGAGATGTCTGAACTGGAAAGTCAGTGAGTTTAAAGCCCTGGTGCCACCAAATAATGAACACTGAATAATGAGCAACGCAGCATATTTTCTTTTCTTTTTTTTGGTACGACGGGAGGTATTCAACAATCGTGGGAGAATAGTGGCTTTTAGAGGCTCTGAGAGGCAGAATATTCAGCTAACGAGGCTCATCTCTGAGCGTGGAAGTAATTTCAAGAAGTTCAAAATTTAGCAACAACAGCGTGGGGCAGTTTGTGTCTGAGGTACTATGAGGACAAACGAGGATTTTAGAGGCATGTTTGCGGTGAGGACGAGGCTGTTAAAAGCCCATTATCTGAGTACCTGGCAGCTACGAGGACGGTTCAGGCTATTTTCGCTCAGCTCTCTTGTGCACTACAATTCCACCTGCTTTGTGCTCCAGACGAGATACTGCATAAAAAATAATTTGGTAGTGGATTAATCATTTTCTGTCAGAGCTTGGCAGTTGAAAACACCTCTAATCACTTCTGGAATCACAGAGGACTGTTTCATCTGGACCCTTTTTTCCTCTCTCCTGCTTCATGAGGTGGAAAACGTATTTGGAACAGGTAAAAACATAACTATTTGTAATGGTTTTATTGTAATAACTTGGTAAAACAGTTGCATATTCATTCCGTCTTTATAAGCAACTGTAAAAGTATGTTTATGATAGATTTAACATCTTGTTATGATCAGATGAGCTCCGCTGTGCATGCACACTGGTGCAATGCTCACTCAAGACGAGCATTTACGCAAAACGCAAGCTTGCAAAAGAGTGATTTTGCAGTCAATAATGGATGAACACAAAGTTAAAAGTTGGATCATAGTGTCAAAATGACTGTGTGTTTAAAGCTGCGGAAGAAATAAAGACAGCCAGAAGAAGCACAGAGGTGACAGTCCAGGAACACAGAACTTGATTGCGCAAAAGAGCGATTTTGAATATATTAACAGACAAACACAAAGTGAAAAGTTGGATCACAATGTCAAAAGCCGAGGAAGAAATAAAGACAGTGAGAAGAAGAGCAGAGGGGACTGTCCAGGAACCTGTGGTTCGGTTCTAGCTGGTCTGCTTATCAATCAATCAATCAATCAATCAATTTTTTATATAGCGCCAAATCACAACAAACAGTTGCCCCAAGGCGCTTATGGATATGTTTTTTTTTGGGGGGGGGGGGGGTTGAGCCACACAGTTGCGGTAGCGGGTGTATATAATTAAAATGGCACCTCATTGTGGTGTCTTTTTTGCGTGGTCACAGAGAGCTGGGTAAACACACAGAACTGCTGCATTTAATGACTCTGGAACACAGATGAACAGCAGCCTGACGCACGGGTGCACACCGGCCGGTGTCATGCCAAAGTAGTTATCCCTGTCAGAATTTGTATCCCTTGGCGCGGGAGCGTGCACTCACTCAGTGCAGCGTCTTTTTTTGGACTGCATTTAAAAAATGTGACAACAACTTGAATGGATGCTGTGAATTGAAAACCAATGTGTGCACCAATGTCGTGTTACAAGGCGCTACATGGATCATATGTGGCTTGACGTGGATCATATGCGGCGACACGAGTCATTTGAGGCTGGACAGGGCTCAAATGACAGGTCCCTCATGGCTCATTACAGGCTGAAACCTGGCACATGTGAGGTACAGAGAGGCACATAGAGGCACCTTAGTAGCAGATACGTGATAGCTTAAAATGTGGATCATTCTTCAAATAATCACTGATACACTCATGTGTGGCTCATTATTCACGGCTTATTATTCGGTGGGACTGAGGCTTAAGCCTTAATTGGACCTGAGTGTAGATATGTCTGTGAGCAAGGCACTAAAATTTTGGCCACATTGTTTTTACACAGCTGTGAGATAAAGGTGTTAAGAAAGAAAACATACGGTAAGTGGATACAGCAACATCTTATATTCAGAATGTCACTTATTTATTCATATTTCACTCCCTATTCTTCAACTGTAGCAACTCTGATACAGAACCGGATTGCGGGCACTTATTTATTCATATTTATTTGTTTAAAAAATTTAAATCCTGTAGATAGATTTGAATGCAGTCAAATGGAGCATGATCATACTGTGAATTCAAACACAGGAAAAATGGCTTAAATTTACAAGTAAATCCAAAGCTGTGTGAATAAGTGAATGCATTGCTGACTTTAACAGGTTTTTTTTAAATTTACTTGATGTTTTTTTAACTAAACTCAACATTAGTAGGTAATTTAGCAGGTAAAGAACAAAAACAAAATAATAAACTGTAACAATATGAATGTTCCTGATTGTCTCAAATATTAACAATTATGGAACAGTTTTGTTCACTATATAAATCCATCAGGAATTTAACAAAAGAGATTATGATTTTTTTTAAACCCACCCTGAAAAACGTTTTGTGAATTTA
This sequence comes from Thalassophryne amazonica, assembly GCF_902500255.1. Taxonomy (NCBI): domain Eukaryota; kingdom Metazoa; phylum Chordata; class Actinopteri; order Batrachoidiformes; family Batrachoididae; genus Thalassophryne; species Thalassophryne amazonica. Next base: position 60,966,739 of record NC_047112.1, on the reverse strand, counting down.
CTTGATTTAAATGTGTACAGTGGTCCCACATAATCAGAATGTGTCCAACTAAGATCATTTTCTTCTCTGCCCTAAATAGATACACAGAAGAAAATTATGTTAGTTGGACTCGTTCAAGCAAATCGTGGAAATCCCAAGAACTTTTTTCAGTGCACATGCTGAGTGTTTTTCTGCAGTGCCTATGCTTTAATTTTTTTTAGTGACAGCAGCTTTGGGTTTGGAACCTACCGCCTGCGTTTCTGCACGATGTCGATGGGTCTGTTGACGGCGCGCGCGGAGCCGCACACGCTGCCGTTGCACATTTTAAAGCAGCGATCCTGAACCGCGGGGGCCAGCAGCACACAGTTAGTCGGTAAGCTCATGTCTTTTTCTTCTCTTTCTCTCTCCGTGTGTGTGTGTCTATGTTTGTGCGCGTCCCTTCTACTTTCTCCTCTGCTCCTTTTTCTCCTCCGCGCGCCCCTTCGATCCTCCGCTCTCGTGCGCTCTGCGCGCGCCGCTCCGGGATTCCACTGAGGCGCAGACGGACGGAGGTCGGTCCTCCTCCTCGCTGGGGTTCGGCAGCATGCCTCTTTATCCGAACGCCGAGAGGAGGAAGAACAGAAGGAATACTGTGAGGTTTTATACACAGCTGTTTCCTCGTGCGCGCACGCGCGCTCTGCTCCGTGTGCTGGAGGCGCAGCGGGGATCCGGACGCAGGGCTAAAGACTTCAACCGTCTCTTTGAAAGTAAAAAAAAAAACCCACCTCTCTGACTGGCTCCTCCTTTCCTGACTGGGTTTGAAAACACATTTAAAGTCTGCGCTGTGTGTGTGCGCGTGCGCGCAGCGAGTTTTATTGTGACAGATTTGTGCGTGCTGGTGTCAGTGCACTAAAACATGTTGACGTGTTTGACGCTGCAGTTCTCTCCAAGAACATTTTCATCATCAATACGCCCGTTTCAATTACAGTCAGATAGATTCAGGTAGACCAGCGAATTTTGTCCGTTATAATCTAAATTCATATACAACGGCCACAATTTGCTATGTGTATGTATACTCAACAAAAATATAAACGCAACACTTTTGGTTTTGCTCCCATTTTGTATGAGATTAACTCAACGATCTAAAACTTTTTCCACATACACAATATCACCATTTCCCTCAAATATTGTTCACAAACCAGTCTAAATCTGTGATAGTGAGCACTTCTCCTTTGCTGAGATAATCCATCCCACCTCACAGGTGTGCCATATCAAGATGCTGATTAGACACCATGATTAGTGCACAGGTGTGCCTTAGACTGCCCACAATAAAAGGCCACTCTGAAAGGTGCAGTTTTGTTTTATTGGGGGGGATACCAGTCAGTATCTGGTGTGACCACCATTTGCCTCATGCAGTGCAACACATCTCCTTCGCATCATCCGTGAAGAGAACACCTCTCCAACGTGCCAAACAGCAGCGAATGTGAGCATTTGCCCACTCAAATCGGTTACGACGACGAACTGGAGTCAGGTCGAGACCCCGATGAGGACGACGAGCATGCAGATGAGCTTCCCTGAGACAGTTTCTGACAGTTTGTGCAGAAATTCTTTGGTTATGCAAACCGATTGTTTCAGCAGCTGTCCGAGTGGCTGGTCTCAGACGATCTTGGAGGTGAACATGCTGGATGTGGAGGTCCTGGGCTGGTGTGGTTACACGTGGTCTGTGGTTGTGAGGCTGGTTGGATGTACTGCCAAATTCTCTGAAACGCCTTTGGAGACGGCTTATGATAGAGAAATGAACATTCAATACACGAGCAACAGCTCTGGTTGACATTCCTGCTGTCAGCATGCCAATTGCACGCTCCCTCAAATCTTGTGACATCTGTGGCATTGTGCTGTGTGATAAAACTGCACCTTTCAGAGTGGCCTTTTATTGTGGGCAGTCTAAGGCACACCTGTGCACTAGGCGCTGAATGATCTATGGGCACCAACTAGACTTAGTATTTCCTTGATTAAAAGCCTGACCTTGAATTGGGGCATGCCTCATTTAATGACCGGATCAAAACTTTGTCTGGAAAAAATAAACACCTGCCTTAAATAAGCGCCGGACATTATGTGCATTAAAAGGATTATATTTGGTTGAGTCACTCTTTTTTTTCTAAGTCCGCTACAGAGTAGTACCTTAAAAAACTAAAGCCTGATTTATGCTTCTACAACTTCATAACTCTGTGGCCATGCAATGACATCGACGTGCATGTGACCGTTTTAAAGTTCTCAGTCACGTCTTATTGCAATTTACCATAGGAACAGCAGCTTTTTCTGGATCAATTTGTCCCTCAAATAGGTCCACTTCTTTATATTAATCATCGACCTCCAAACCAACTGTACCATACGTACAATTTTCCTCCATGAACTGCAGGTCATTTGATCATCTTTTAATTAAGGAAATACGGTACCCACTTTCCTCAAATCAGTGAGTGTCAGCGCGTAACTTCATCTCGTACCTCTCTTACTGTGCACGTCCAGACTGCTCTGTCCGGTACATGCGAGGGTTTTTTTTAATGGAAATGTATTATGATGGGATGGGATGTTTTGTCTTATGTGAGCAAAAATCCAGTATATACTGTGTTTATTACATGGAAAACCATACAAAACACTGGGACTTTTGCTTTTGTCTGGTGTGTGTGAATATCCGGTTTATATGATGACAGTTTAGGTGAATTTTACTGTATTCCTCTTTATTATTCAAATTCACAACCAGCTTTCAGTGACGTTTTCTGATTTGCAGTAGCAGCTCCAGAAGTTTTTTTTTTTTTTTTTGCAGGTAACACATTGTGCAAATAGTCTTTTTAAAGTATATTTCAACCAGTGGTGGGCACAGTTCCGATAATCCGATAACCGATAATTATCGAAGAGAATGTTTTCATTAACGGATTATCTTTTCAGATAACTTTAAAAACCATTATTGGACTAATTATCTTCTGATAAATTTTCGTCCAATAATTTTTAGACTGTTAACGTAGTAAACAAAGCTGAACAGCTACAAACATTTTTAAAATTTAAAATCAGTTGAGCACCTACCTGTTAAATGTTTCATAGCAGATGTGTAGTTCTACGTTCTGCAAACAGAAGAGAGCTGCTTCTAGGAGAAACTGCTCTATCCTCTGCAGACAAAGGAGAACTGGTCACAAAAAGAAAAAAAAAATCATTTCTTTTAACCCCATACTGATACGCTGGAAATATCACCCAAGTCATCCAGAGGCACACATTTTTAACTTATGGTTCAAATTTTAACCAAACTAATTTCAGACAAGTTATTTAAACTTACTGTCATGTCTGAAGTTTTATAAAGTGAAAATATCAGCTATATGTTTTAGTTTTAAAGTAATGCGCTAATTTTTAAGGTTTTAGTGTGGACAGGAGAAATGCATTTCAGACACTCTGTTCAGGCTCCACGGACAACAGCATTAAACTCTAGTGCCTAAAACTCTCATGAATATATTCTCTGGGTTTACAGGCATTGTTATTGTGTTTGTGTTTGTTAAAGTAGACCTGCATTGAAATAAATGTGGTCAGATTTCAGAAAGAAATAGCTGATATGTATTTATAAGACCCTTGTGAATGCAGTAAAGTAAATCTGTAATCCCAAATTTGTAATTCAGCGGAGAAATCTTCGTTTAAAGATGACAAATTTGCAGCTAAAATTTAGCCCTCTGTGAAAACAGTTTGTACAGCTGTATCATTTCCATGACGTCAGGGACAAGACGACGCGCTCCCGCCTTCAGTCCGATACCACATTGAAATTGATTTTATCTGTTAGTAATGTTACTTATACATGTCCTGGTTTCAACATCCAAAAGTAAGCTGCAATGAATGTGAGATACAGATCTGTGTGCTCAGATCAGCAACGACATCGACAGCGGGCGCCGTTCTTCCTCTCCTGCTCTCTGCCTCCGCTGCGCTTATTAAGTCTGCAGGCTCATTAACGAGCTCGTTAACCACTGACGCGGGCCACTCACACTGCCCGTGTCTGCTTTGCAGCCGGTGTTGTGCCAGATTCAGCGCACAACACCGGCATCACCTCTCTGTCTACTGAATGGAGCTGCAGCACACTTGGCACAAGTCCTGAGATTACGCTCGCTATTTTAATGCGAAGCGGCCAGTACACCTGTTGCTGCAAGGACAGACTTCTTGCGGCAAAATCCACAGCACCGCACGTCTCGGCAATCGGAGCCCCAGAGCTCCATGGACGCTGAGAGAGGTTTATATATTTTTAATGACTGGGATTCTTTGCGGGTCTTGCCTCCATATCCTGCGATGGTACCGGAGGTGAAAGACAGTAGATTTTCATTGCGACACCACTCAATCAAACGGGCGTATGAAAAGGTCCCCCAAAATAATTTTCAAGCACAAATAAAAGAAATGTGTACTCACCAAACATGCCGCAAGACAATATGAAGTTTTAAAAAAAGTAGATCCTTCCGTATAAGACAAGAAAAAGGTGCAGATGCAAACTGACGTAAATCCACAAAATACAGTTGGCGCAATGCATGCTGGGAGAGGGTCTTGTCCGTGACGTCTCGGCAGCATCCATGATGAGAGGGACAATTTGCGGAGGGCTAAATGTTAGCTGTAAATTTGTCATTTTCAAATAAAGATTTCTCCTTTGAATGACAGATCTGGGCTTGCAAATTTACTTTACTACATTCAGAAGGATCACATGTGTAAATGTAAGTCATTTTTTGGTCAAAAAATCTGACTGCATTTTTTTCAATGCAGGTCTCCTTTAAATTCCATGCATCTTAAATGTAGCAGACACGGATTATCTGGAATTTTGTTTTGGCAAGGTTTGACGTTCTCTACTCCCAGGTAACACACAACGTAAATGCAACATTGCTGACAACGTCGCAGCAACGTTGTGGGGAGTCTACAAATTCACATTGCTACAACGTTGCAACACAACTTTGCTGACAACATTGCAGCAACGTTGTGGGGAGTCTACAAAATCACGTTGCAACACAACTTTGCTGACAACGTTGCAGCAACGTTGTGGGGGGTCCACAAATTCACTTTACTACAACATCATTGCAACTACTGTGCAACGTTCCAGCAATGTCAAATTGTTAGCTGGGCTGCCATCTACTGGCCAGTAGTGTTCATGGCAGTATTCAAATTGAAGCTGGGTAAACACTGTATGATATTTTCAATCACTGTACTCGCTTACAGCTCAAACTGTACCACAGAACCGCACGGTGTAAAAGTTCAGAGTGCACGATTTATGTTCTCACACACGTACATTCAAAAAACACGTCAGATTCGTGTTTCCAGAAGCAAAATGTAAACAGAAGCTTTTTTTTCAAACTTAATTTACAAAAACTCTCGATGGGACCCATCAAAGTTTAAAAACAAAACAAAAAAAAAAAAAACATTACAAGACAGGCCTGCAGTGTTTGCACATGCACAGTGCGAGAGTTTGGACACTTGTAGCGCTTCAGTAGCGGGATACCCTCACGACGACTGACCAGAATGATATCAAACAGGTTCGATTTTCATTCGACCATATGATCGCAGATCAGGAGGTGGTTGTGAGATGTTAAACGCAACTCATTATTCCATGTATACTACACGATGCAGGACGCGCGATTAACCTGAAACTCGGTGCGATCCAAAAAATTCTCGCACGAATGAAAAATCAGCTGAAAAAGGGCCAAAACTCACACAGTGTAAACCCAGCTTAAGTACTGAATGTCTGGCACCAGCAGATCATGACAGTGTTCTATTATTTATTTTTGACAGGTTATATCTAATTACAACTTGGCTTTTTTTTTTTAAATGCCTTTTTTTAACAAATAAAAAAACTGAATGTTTTACAAAAGCACATTTATCTGTAAACACCATCACACGACACACCTCACATTAACATGTTGGTTTACATAATGAATGAGTCAAACCAATCAGCCGAGGCACATTTTACCCAGAATCCTTTGTGATCTGTCTGTGTTTGTTACAAAACTTCAGAATTTGTGCATTATTCAACATTAAAAGATATATGTTGTATTTTAACGTTGTACAAATGACAGAATTGACAGTTATTCTATCAGTATTCATTTTATTTATACACCAAACCATAACTCAGCATTGCTTTATTTTCCAAGACCTCGGCCTGACGGCATTATTATGTTTGGGTAGAGAGTTGAGCTTCATGTCTCCTCTCAGCTTGCGTCTGTGCTGGAAGCCATGTAGTAAACAGGAACTTCCAGCAGGGGGCAGGATGCTCAAAGACAGTAGTGCTGACTCATTGTTTGGGTCTGTTGTTCCTTTTGATGCTTCTAAAAGCGATCGTGGTGTTACAACTGAAAATCAGCTTCTTAGTGGTTGCAAGTGTACCGGAGACAATACTGGAATTTATTGTTTATCTGTAACTTCTGATATATTTTTGGGTGGTTTATCAGTTTATCTTTATCAAAGATAACTTTTAAGTTATCTGATTATCTGTTATTGAAGTTAATTTTTTGGTTATCTGTGCCCACCACTCATTTCAACTACCTACTGTGGTGTTAATTTATAAAAATACCTCCAATAGAAATGCAGCGTAGTGAACATTCTGCCAGAATTACTCTGATTTCACAGTTTTCTCTTAGAATCAGCTAATCAGTAACAGCTGCTAATAGGAAGCAACCGGTCACCCTTTTAGCCATCAAATCGTGACCATTAATATCACTAAGGCAAAGCCTTGGACCGAACATCGATGTAGGTTGATGTAAATATATTGTGTCGATTGCATGTGATACACCACAGTTCAAAATTGGTTAGGTGCATGAAGCTCTTGAGATGAAGGTACTTTAAATAGACTGACACGATTTGTTAATGATAAACTTTTGTAGGCTTTAATGGTACATACATATCCTCCTGACTAGTCAGAAAGATTATTAAAGGTATTCATGAAAATATCATTGCTAAGTAGAATATCAAGTACAGAAACTTCTGTATTCTCGTGATCTATAGCTTTATTGAATGATCAATGTAATTTACAACAATGGTAAATAATATATTTATGTCACCAACATTAATGACTGAAGCTACTCACCATCTCACCATGTCATTTAAGTCCTTCAGACTTTTTTCAGTAAAATGGTTCTGGGAGCATTAGCATGGCTAAAACCCTTCAGCGTTTGGGGTCCCCCCCCAGACCCCACAACCAGGGCTCTCTTGACACTCCGCCATTCTAAGCATTTTTTCTTTGACTCTCACATGCCTGGAAGCTCCTCACCATCTCAACATGTCATTTAGGTCCTTCAGACATTTTTTTTTTCAGTAAAATGGTTCTGGGAAGCATTAGCATGGACAAAACCTTTCAGCTTCTCGTTCAGCCTTCGTCCTCATTTGATGTTCAGTATGAAAGATGTTCTTTAAAATATTGGTTCTAACTCACCTCTCTGCCACTTGCAGTTCGCAGACTCTGAGGATCGCTCCTCCCCTGCCTTCTTCCGATGGCAGGGATCTGAGATCTACACACCCTCACTCTGTCCTGATGGGGACCTCTGCCAAAGGCTTTTTTAACATTCTGTACATTATTACAGTGAATTAAAATCTTTATCTTGCCTCCTGAGTCTTTATGGCAGAACTAGCAACAGTTATTGTTGTTTATAAATCAGAACTATACTTCTGACAGGACACAAATGTAAATTTGGGAAATGGTACAAGCACAACACAACAAAGCTACACAACTAACACAAGACACTGAGGACAGCTGTTGATTTCCTTGAGGTGGGGAAATTCTCCTTCATGTTTTGAGGATGTTGTACAGTTGGTTATCAGGAAACTACTTATTTTTAATTGAGCCAAAACAAAAAAACTGAACAGAGGGAGAAACTGAGCTTGAAAATACATGAACCATAATCTTGAACATTATGAGATCAACTGAAACAAAGATTTTCTAAATCATAGTTATTGCAGAGAGAAAGTTATAATTATGGAAACCTAGACTTAGGATATACTGAGTCAAAATTTATAGTCAAATTAATCCAAACCAATACATAATAATAATAATAAAAATATTAGGAGATGTTATTAAGTGAAAAGCTTGATTTAACATGAGATAATTTTGACTTTTAACCAAAAATGATTTTACAAAGAGTGTAAGGGTAGAATATTTAGGTGGATTCCAAACAAAAATCTGAGTGGTTTACTCTCTGAAGATGATGTTTTTGTCTGTTGGTTGAGTTCATGTGTGTGAATTACTTTGAACCCAATTAAATGATTTTTTTTTATGATGCTGAATTACTGTAAAAGGCAGACTGGATTGTTGTTATAATCTAGGTCCAGGAGTTAATAACTAAAAACAAAAACTAAAAACAAACACACATATGTCGACAATATGGACTGCGTTTATATCTATATCAGAAGCTCAAAGCGCTTTACAATAATGCCTCACATTCACCCCGATGTCAGGGTGCTGCCGTACAAGGCGCTCACTACACACCAGGAGCAAACTGGGGTTTAAGGACCTTGTCCAAGGGCCCTTAGTGATTTTCCAGCCAGACAGGGGCTTGAACTGAGGATCCTCTGGTCTCACACCCAATGCGTAACCACTAGACCATCACCTCCTCATAATAATTGGAGGATAATAATTGGAGGACATTCAGTTTACACATTATCACATTATTTTAGTACTAGCCAGTCTCATGGTTAGGATGATTGGACTCACTGTATGACCGGTCAGCGTCTGTCGAAATCATAGACAAATATTTGTCTTTTTACGGGCAGAGGACAGGGGGCCGTGCCAGACCCGGGGTGGCAGGAACACGTGAGGCCAGGTTTGGAGTGAGAAAGCATGTAGAGCTCAAAGTTATGAAAGTGTGACCACTCCCTAAAACTGCTGCAACATCTGCTCATTCATCAGTTCTTTGGGAATACAAAAATAATGCAAAGTACAAAAGAAGCCTACATATGTACTGAAATGGAATTAGCCTTCTTTTTTTTATTTTAACGTTTCAGAGTCTGTCAAACTTTTATGCTAAACTACTGTGTTGTAGTCGCCGTGATTCCATTAATTAATTCTGACCCTTACTTCACCCTCTCATTAAAACCATATTTTCCCTCCAAACTTCAACAGTTCAACGTAACACCTGCGTCACTGGATTCCAAGACAACTGCATTCCTTCAGCCACGATTGCAACTTGTTGCCAAGGCAGTGGGGAAATCCACTATTTTCTGGCATCAGCAGTGCCATGACCCTGATTCATAGGTGCTGATCTGCAACCCAGCCACGTCATAGTACGCCACACGTTTCTCCACAGTGCGTGTGTTGGAGGACATAGTTCAGTGAAAGCAGCAGAATGTCATTATTTAAAAAAAAAAGAAAAACATCACAGGGTGGATTTCTTGTTTTTGTTTCATCTTCATTTCTAATAAATGTCCCAGTGCACTGATGATGACAGCTTGGTTGCATCATTTTATACCTATAGGGAGCCATAAGACAGCTGTAGGTAAGCCATAGGAGAGCTATAGGGGAGCCGTAGATGACCCACAGGGGTGCTATAGAAGTATCATAGAAGAGCTATATGGGAGCCATAGGAGAGCCACGGGGAAGCCATATAAGGGCCATATGGGCACCATTGGAGAAATATAGGTGAGCCACAGGAAAGCCAAAGGGGAGCTATAGGCAGATTAAAAAGCATAAGCAAATTTCACCCGCTGGGTTTGAATGAAATGGTCCAGTGCACCACTTCATGTTGCTGGTGAAAGGGTGGAGACAGGGCATTTGGGAAATCCTCCTCCCCCAGGAAATGCTTCAGTTTTGCCTATTAAATGGTGCATTCTGAAGTGTTGCTTTAGTACTTTGCATGTTTAATCAATGCTAATGTAAATATACTCAACAAAAATATAAACGCAACACTTTTGGTTTTGCTCCCATTTTGTATGAGATGAACTCAAAGATCTAAAACTTTTTCCACATACACAATATCACCATTTCCCTCAAATATTGTTCACAAACCAGTCTAAATCTGTGATAGTGAGCACTTCTCCTTTGCTGAGATAATCCATCCCACCTCACAGGTGTGCCATATCAAGATGCTGATTAGACACCATGATTAGTGCACAGGTGTGCCTTAGACTGCCCACAATAAAAGGCCACTCTGAAAGGTGCAGTTTTATCACACAGCACAATGCCACAGATGTCGCAAGATTTGAGGGAGCGTGCAATTGGCATGCTGACAGCAGGAATGTCAACCAGAGCTGTTGCTTGTGTACTGACTGTTCATTTCTCTACCATAAGCCATCTCCAAAGACGTTTCAGAGAATTTGGCAGTACATCCAACCAGCCTCACAACCGCAGACCACGTGTAACCACACCAGCCCAGGACCTCCACATCCAGCATGTTCACCTCCAAGATCGTCTGAGGCCAGCCACTCGGACAGCTGCTGAAACAATCGGTTTGCATAACCAAAGAAGTTCTGCACAAACTGTCAGAAACTGTCTCAGGGACGCTCATCTGCATGCTCGTCGTCCTCATCGGGGTCTCGACCTGACTCCAGTTCGTCGTCGTAACCGACTTGAGTAGGCAAATGCTCACATTCGCTGGCGTTTGGCACGTTGGAGAGGTGTTCTCTTCACAGATGATGCGAAGGAGATGTGTTGCACTCCATGAGGCAAATGGTGGTCACACCAGATACTGCTGGTATCCCCCCCCAATAAAACAAAACTGCACCTTTCAGAGTGGCCTTTTATTGTGGGCAGTCTAAGGCACACCTGTGCACTAATCATGGTGTCTAATCAGCATCTTGGTATGGTACACCTGTGAGGTGGGATGGATTATCTCAGCAAAGGAGAAGTGCTCACTATCACAGATTTAGACTGGTTTGTGAACAATATTTGAGGGAAATGGTGATATTGTGTATGTGGAAAAAGTTTTAGATCTTTGAGTTCATCTCATACAAAATGGGAGCAAAACCAAAAGTGTTGCGTTTATATTTTTGTTGAGTATATTAACACCTCCATCAGAATGTACGTACTTGATATTACCCATTATTTGTAACAAAAAGAACATAAAATCTGATTTATTGTATTTGTGATTTACTTGATTTGTACACTTTGTATATTACTAAAATGTATGATGTTATGTCATTTGATCCATTGTTACAATGTGTACAAATTATTTTCCACAATAACACTTTTTAGTCAAGCCTGATGTGGGGGTTAACCAACATCGGCAGACACTGACGGTGTGCTGCAGCTGGAAACAGCCTCGCAGTTCATTTGCAAATAATAATGACGTAGACACTTGCGAATGCACCTTACAGTTGTTTGTAGTGATTATCCCAAATAAATGCAGGGTATGTGATGCACATGTGAGAGGGCCATATGTGAATACGAAGCCCCACCCTGACTCCCCCCAAGTAATAGTGTCTCAGACCGCTGCAGCACATCACGTACCAACATACGTCTCATTTTCTTATCTCCATCATGTTCATTTTCTCTTGATTACGTTGGTGCAAACCACCGTTGCCACTGAAAGTATCAAAAGATTAATACAAAGCACTGTAGGCAGCTTCCTGGGGGATAATCTGACCACATTCTGGAATGCTTATCGCTGAAATCTCCAAACATAAATGTGTGGAAACTCCGCTCCTGCTTTCTTCTTCCACTCTTACCAGAATTACAACTGAAAGAGAAACTGAAAGAGAAACAAGTGTTTGGATTTCATTCTGTAATTCCTAGAATCATTCAGATGTTTACATGTTTTGAAGTGAGTCACACTATTTTATATAACTGCTGAGTGGATCCTTGCAATTTGATTGGTGCTTTGTATGTCACGTGACATGGATTATTCATCCAATTTGTGTTGCCTTGCATTTAGAGTGCAATTTGGTTCCATTTAGAGTATAAATTTGGTTCCATACATTTGGTACCACTGCACTCTGCACGCACGCACGCACGCACGCACACACACACACACACACACACACGTGCACATACGCACGCACACATACAGAACACGCGTGCGCACACACACACACACACACAACAAACAAATCCACTGCGCTGTAAGCCATCTGATGTGATTTTTTTTTCGCTGCAGAGGAAATAAAAAAATCTTTTTTTTGGTAGTACATGCACGAACAAGCGCCTTCCCACTTGTGTGAGTGCGCACTGCCACAGAGCTTTTAAATGATTTGCTTAGCTTTTAAACAAACGTGGCGACATTTGTTTTGCTGAAGCCACAACGATTTGATGCATGGCATGGCAGACTTCATCATCAGAATTATTTTTGGACTCCTATTTAACGTTTGTGTTGGACTGCTGATGTCAGTGACGCACCAAAGCTGGATTCATTTCTGATGTTATTTTTTTCACTGCACTGACAAGGTACCAAAATGTAAATTCCTTTTCTGTTGTTTATAAATTAGTATAATATAAAATGACAAGGATTTATTTTAGCCATTATACAACCCCAATTCCAATGAAGTTGGGACGTTGTGTAAAATGTAAATAAAAACAGAATACGATTTGAAAATAATCTCCAACCTATATTCAATTGAACACACCACAAAGACAAGATATTTAATGTTCAAACTGATAGACTGTTGTTTTTGTGCAAATATTTGCTCATTTTGAAATGGATGCCTGCAACAGATTTAAAAAAAGTTGGGACGGGGCAACAAAAGACTGGGAAAGTTGATGAATGCTCAAAGAACACCTAACTGAAAACAGGTGAGTGTCATGATTGGGTTCAACCCCTGGCAAAAATTATGGAATCACCGGCCTCGGAGGATGTTCATTCAGTTGTTTAATTTTGTAGAAAAAAAGCAGATCACAGACATGACACAAAACTAAAGTCATTTCAAATGGCAACTTTCTGGCTTTAAGAAACACTATAGGAAATCAAGAAAAAAAGATTGTGGCAGTCAGTAACGGTTACTTTTTTAGACCAAGCAGAGGAAAAAAAATATGGACTCACTCAATTCTGAGGAATAAATTATGGAATCACCCTGTAAATTTCCATCCCCAAAACTAACACCTGCATCAAATCACATCTGCTCGTTGACATTAACCCTATGTCATGAAATTGACCCTATGTGTCTTTTTGCAAGGAATGTTTTCACAGTTTTTGCTCTATGGCAAGATGCATTATCTTCTTGAAAAATTATTTCATCATCCTTAAACATCAGAAAAGTGTCCAAAATATCAACGTAAACTTGTGCATTTATTGATAATGTAATGACAGCCATCTCCCCAGTGCCTTTACATGACATGCAGCCCCATATCATCAATGACTGTGGAAATTTATATGTTGTCTTCAGGCAGTCATCTTTATAAATCTCATTGGAATGGCACCAAACAAAAGTTCCAGCATCATCACCTTGCCCAATGCAGATTCGAGATTCATCACTGAATATGACTTTCATCCAGTCATTCACAGTCCACGATTGCTTTTCTTTAGCCTATTGTAACCTTGTTTTTTCTGTTTAGGTGTTAATGATGGCTTTCGTTTAGCTTTTCTGTATGTAAATCCCATTTCCTTTAGGCGGTTTCTTACAGTTCGGTCACAGACGTTGACTCCAGTTTCCTCCCATTCATTCATTTGTTTTGCTGTGCATTTTCGATTTTTGAGACATATTGCTTTAAGTTTTCTGTCTTGACGCTTTGATGTCTTCCTTGGTCTACCAGTATGTTTGCCTTTAACAACCTTCCCATGTTGTTTGTATTTGGTCCAGAGTTTAGACACAGCTGACTGTGAACAACCAACATCTTTTGCAACATTGCGTGATGATTTACCCTCTATTAAGAGTTTGATAATCCTCTCCTTTGTTTCAACTAACATCTCTCGTGTTAGAGCCATGATTCATGTCAGTCCACTTGGTGCAACAGCTCTCCAAGGTGTGATCATTCCTTTTTAGATGCAGACTAACAAGCAGATGTGATTTGATGCAGGTGTTAGTTTTGGGGATGAAAATTTACAGGGTGATTCCATAATTTATTCCTCAGAATTGAGTGAGTCCATATTTTTTTCCTCTGCTTGGTCTAAAAAAGTAACCGTTACTGACTGCCACAATCTTTTTTTCTTGATTTCTTATAGTGTTTCTTAAAGCCAGAAAGTTGCCATTTGAAATGACTTTAGTTTTGTGTCATGTCTGTGATCTGCTTTTTTTCTACAAAATTAAACAACTGAATGAACATCCTCCGAGGCCGGTGATTCCATAATTTTTGCCAGGGGTTGTATAAAAGGAGCATCCCCAAAAGGCTCAACCATTCACAAGCAAAGATGGGGTGATGATCACCACTTTGTGAACAACTGGGTGGAAAAAATAGTCCAACAGTTTAAGAACAATGTTTCTCAACATTCAATTGCAAGGAATTTAGGGATTCCATCATCTACAGTCCATAATATAATCCCAACATTCAGAGAATCTGGAGAACTTTCTACATGTAAGTGTCCAAAAACCAATCGAATGCCTGTGACCTTTGATCCCTCAGGCGGCACTACATTAAATCCGACATCTTGTAAAAAGGATCTCACCAAGTGGGCTCAGGAACACTTCAGAAAACCATTGTCAGTTAACACAGTTCGTCACTACATCTACAAATGCAAGTTTAAACTCTACCATGCAAAGCGAAAGCCATACATCAACAACATCCAGAAATGCTGCCGCCTTCTCTGGGCCCGATCTCATTTGAAATGGCCAGACCCAAAGTGGAAAAGTGTGCTGTGGTCTGATGAGTCCACATTTCAAACTGTTTTTGGAAATCATGGACGTCGTGTCCTGCGGACAAAAGAGGAAAAAGACCATCTAGAATGTTACCAGCGCAAAGTTCAAAAGCCAGCATCTGTGATGGTTTGGGGGTGTGTTAGTGCCCATGGCATGGGCAACTTACACATCTGTGATGGCACCATCAATGCTGAAAGGTACATCCAGGTTTTGGAGCAACACATGCAATGTCTTTTTCAGGGACGTCCCTGCTTATTTCAGCAAGACAATGCCAAGCCACATTCTGCACGTGTAACAACAGCATGGCTTTGTAGTAAAAGAGTGCGGGTACTAGACTGGCCTGCCTGCAGTCCAGACCTGTCGCCCATTGAAAATGTGTGGCGCATTATGAAGCGCAAAATACGACAACGGAGACCCCAGACTGTTGAACAACTGAAGTCATACATCAAGCAAGAATGGGAAAGAATGTTCTGTATTTCCAAGCACTGTTCTCTCAATTTGCAAGACTGTTTTTAATGCAAGTACCTGTTGAATTCATGCAGGTGTTTTTGTTTGTACATGTGTGTATTTGTAAGAGTGCTGTCTTATTTAGGAAGTATTGTGGCCTCTCTTGGACGCTATATAAACACGGTAGTGGATCTGAGCAGCTCTACTGAACACCTTCGAGTTCATTTAAATCAGTCATTAAAAAGGGCAAGTAACCCACACAGATCAGGACGTCCTTAAGAACTGAGTGACTATGCTTGATGTGTGAGAGGTTACCATGACACCATGACAAATCTGAAAGGAGGTACACATTCAGCTGCACACACAACTTTTATCATTCATGCAGACCGCCAACATCATCACATAGTTTTTGCATCAGGTGTGTGTGTGTGTGTGTGTGTGGATGGGGGTGAAAGCTCCTTAATGAATTTTTTATTGAATCAGTTTAATCATCATAAAAGGTTAACAGTATGAGTAACAGTCGTGGGTATTTAAATATCATCACCAATACATGTTGTAAGTGCTCACAGAATGCACGTTTTTAACTACACTGTGGAGTTTCCAGGTTTTATTTAAAGATACCGATCATTTAAATTTTTCAACTATTTGTGCAAAGGCTTTTCTCTCATGCAATGGTCAATATTTTTTGTCCGTTATTTCAGTAGGTGAAAATTTTATATATTCTGCATTCGTTACATATAAACTAAAAATGTTTCAAACATTTTGTTTAATTTTTATTTTGACAATATGGCCTACAGGTCCAAAAAAGTATCCCAAAATGTTAGTGTATTTCATGAAATCAATTTAAAAAAAAGGATTTATGATACAGAAATGTGGAATATCTTAAAAGTGTATTTATTTATGCATTGAATACTTGGTTGGGGTCCTTTTTCACAAATTACTGCATCAGAGCAGCGTGACATGGAGGCTGAGGTGTTATGGAAGCCCACGTTGCTTTGATAGTGGCCTCCAGCTCCTCTGTATCATTGGGTCTGGTGTCTCTCATCTTCTTCTTGACAATACCTCATAGAAAATTTGAGGTATGTCCAGTAATACGATGGTCAGTAAACCAGTTGCTGGTTGTCTTGTCACTGTGGGCAGGTGCCTTAAGATGCTCTAAAATCTCCTGGTACATGGTTGTGCTGACTTTGGACTTGATAAAACACAGTGGACCATCACCACCAGCAGATGACATGGTGGCAAATCATCACTGACTGTGGAAACTTCACAGTGGACTTCAAGCAACTTGGATTCAGTTCCTCTCCACTCATCCTTCAGACTCTGGGACCTTGATTTCCAAATGAAATGCAAATTTTTCTTTTCATCTGAAAAGAGAACTTTGCACCACTGAGCACCGGTCCGGTTCTTTTTCTCCTCTGTCAAGGTAACACGGTTTTAACATGGCGTCTGGTTCAGCTTGATATTAGGAATGTGACACTTTCAAACCATTTCCTGGACATGTCTGTGCATGATAAATGGACTGCATTTATATAGCGCTTTGCCTCGCATTCACCCATACACTCACACACCAATGTCAGGGTGCTGCCATGCAAGGTGCTCACTACACACAGGGAGAAACGTGGGGATTAAGAACCTTTCCAAAGGGCCCTTAGTGAAAGGGGTTTGAACCAAGGATCCTCTGGTCTTCAGCACAGTGCTTAACCAGTAGACCATCACCTCCTGATGCACTGATTCCAGCCTCAGTCCAGTCCTTGTGAAGTTCTTGAACCAGATTTACCTACTCAAGACTGAGGTCATCCCTGTTGCTGCTGCTTGTGTCTTTTCCGACCAGACCAGGCTGTGTGCTTGTCCTGCTGAAAAGTCAACTGTACCCTAGTCTGAGGTCAAGAGTGCTCTGTAGCAGGTTTTCATCCAGGATGTCTCTGTACATTGCTGCATTCATCTTTCCCTCAATCCTGATAAGTCTCCCAGTTCCTGCACAGTTCCCCACAGCATGATGTTGCCACCACCATGCTTCACTGTACACGGTAAATTTTGCTGAGTAAAATACACTCTGCCGGGATAACATTTGGTCCCAGTCCAAATAGAGTAAAATACACTCTATTATAGAGTTTCTCATGGTCTGAGAGTCCTTCAAGTGCCTTTTGGCAAACTCCAGGTGGGCTGCCATGTGCCTTTTACTAAGGAGTGGCTTCTGTCTGGCCACGCTACCATACAGGCCTGATTGGTGGATTGCTGCAGAGGTGGTTGTCCTTCTGGAAGGTTCTCATCTCTCCACAGAGGAATGCTGGAGCTATGACAGTGTGACCATTGGGTTCTTGGTCACAGATACAGATGACAAAAGTACAATGAAAGTTAAGGTGCAAGCCTTTCAGTGCAAATATAAACCTGAGTAAACTACGCACAGACATGAAAGGTCTGGATGAAGGAAGGAAAATTAACATAAATTTAACAAAATGAAAAAGGTCTGGCTGGAGCACAAATTAAAAAAAAAAAAATTACAAGTACACAGTAGCAAAAAACAAACAAACAAAAAAATTACATATAACAAAAGGGAAAACTATGTATAAAACTGTGGATATTTCAGTGGCAGTGGATATTGCACATAAACAAATACTGCACTCATTTCAAGTGCAGCATGTGACCTGGTTATCTGGTTCCAGTGGCATTTAAACCGCTAACAACAGTTGGGTAGAAACTGGTTTTCAATCTTGCTTTAGTGGCCCTGTACCATCTGCCTGATGGCAGCAGCTCAAACAGAGCGTGGCCACGGTGGGATGAGCCTTTTAGAATGGTGTTGGCTCTCCTGAGACAGTAAGAGCCATGAAGGTCCCCCAGTGTGGCACCCCTGTCTGCACTTCCCTGATTAAGGCCCTTCTCCCCTGATCGCTCAGTTTAAACGGGTGACCAGCTCTAGAAAGAGTCCTGGTAGATCTGAACTTCTTCCATTTAGTGATGATGGAGGCCACTGTGCTCACTGGGACCTTCACAGCAGCAGAAATGTTTCTGTTCCCTTACCCAGATTTGTGCCTCGAGACAATCCTGTCTCAGAGGTCTCCAGACAATTCCTTTGATTTCATGCCTGGTTTGTGCTCTGACATGCACTGTCAACTGTGGGACCTTATATGTAGACAGGTGTGTGCCTTTTCAATTCATGTCCAATCAACTGAACCCCAGGTTGCCCCAATTAAGCTGTAGAAACATCTCAAGGATGATCAGTGGAAACATGATGCATCTGGGCTCAATTTTGAGCTTTATGGCAAAGGCTGTGAACACTTACTGTATATACACGTAATTTCTGATTTTTTTAAAATACATTTACAAAAATCTAAAAAAAAAAATCATGTTGTCATTATGAGGTATTGTGTGTAGAAGTTTGAGGAAAAATTAATTTCATTCACTTTGGAATAAGGCTGTAACATAAAACATAGAAAAAGCGAAGCACTGTGAATACTTTCCAAATGCACTGTAACTGAAAAAACATCAAAGTTTTTCATGATGTTCTAATGTTTTGAGATAAGTTAACTTTCCTTCTAAAATGTTTTTGTTTCTGTTTAAAACATTTTATTAAACATAAGACCACACGTGGTTCACTACTGACTGGAGAATGTCAAACCTTTATTTGAGAAATTTATTTAGTCATATTAATGTTTCCACAAGTTGACATAAGGAGTGTCAAAGAGACCAGATTTTGGCTGTATGACAACTGAATAAGATCCTGTTGTGTGGGCCGCCAGAAGAGGATGTACTGCTGGCCCACCACCAAAGGGCGCCCTGCCTGAAGTGTGGGCTTCAGGCACGAGAGGGCGCTGCCGCCACGGACACAGCCGGGAGTGACAGCTGTCACTCATTAATTCATGACAGCTGTCACACATTCTTCATCATCGCACTCCATAAAGACCAGACGTCATCTCCACCTCATCGCCGAGATATCATACTTCATTGGAGGTAATATCCTCAGCCGTTTGTGTCTTTTGCAATATATCTGTATATTGTGAGTGTTTGCAGGAGTACCGGTTCCTTTTTCTGTGGAGGCTGAGTGAGTGCAGGACGGCACTCTTTTCCCCTGAGGAATCACTGCGGTACTCTGCAACATATTGAGTGAGAGGTGGAGGTGGCATTCCCACCGCTGTTGTTACTGGGTGTACACACACCCACACTTGACTGTCTTTGTTCTTCGCCAGCAGTACCAGATCCGACAGTCGGGGACGGTGATCACCCGGGAATTCGGGACTTGGCGGATCCAGTATTTACCAGGTTCTGTGGGGGCGGAAATCGTGTGGTTCCGGCTCTTCTCAGGACAGACGTCTTCTATCCTCGAGCCTGCCCACACGTCACCTTTGTAATTTGACTGTAATTATATTCTGAGATTGTCTGTATGTTCGTTGTGCACATTTCACAACATTAAATTGTTACCTTTTGGCTCATCTATTGACCGTTCATTTGCGCCCCCTGTTGTGGGTCCGTGTCACTACACTTTCACAACAAGATCCATTAGGTGTTCAGATTCAGTTTGATCTTACCAGAAAATTACTGGTTTGATATTACTAAGAATTTTGCTAAATTGTAGGATGAAATTTCATTTCAAAATTCATATTTCATTTAATATTTAAGAAAAGAGTGTTTAAGCATTCGTTACAAGGTGAGAATGATGTGGCACCCCACCCTATGGACATAACCCTTTTGGAACGTTTGGTGACAGGAAGTTAGACTGAATATTTAAAATTTCATGCATGTAACCAGTCAAAATTTAATAGTTTGAAATCTGAGTTATTTCCACCTTCATTCTAACAGTATAGACAGTATGCATTTTTCCTCTGCAAATACCAAACAGCACAGCGCCACCTGGTGGAGAAATTGGCGAAATAACTGTCATTACAGTGAGAAGATTATTGATGAAACTGAACTCTTTGGTTACCTAAATTCCTCCTGCACTTCTCACAAAGCACACAACCTGGTTTGACAGCTGAAGCATGTTAGTGTTTACTCACTGTTGTTTGCCTCCTTCAAAGTTTATTTAAACGCCACGTGTGGACTGATTATGAGCAAACATTTCCAACAGCTGTCCAGCAGATGTCGCTCTGTGCTTACAAACTACAGTGACACGCGGGACAAAGACAAATGCACACATTCAAGAGACAGACAGACCAAGACAGCTTGTGGGGTTCAAAGGATGAGAATTCATCCATCCATCCATTTTCTATACCCGCTTACTCTAACTGGGGGGGGGGATTTCATTGTGTGACTTCAAAATGTGTACAAGCAAAACAACTGAATCTACTATTGGTAAAACACAAATGGCCCAGTGGCACAATCAGTAGTCATTTTCGGTGTGAATGGCTAAGACACATGTACAGGGTGTGCGCTCAGAGATGGAAACACGTGACACGAGCATGTGCTGTGTTGGACTCAAGCTGGCAGGGCTGCAGACCTATTCCAGGCTCAGGGTTCTATTCCAGGGGTTTGCTGGGATCTTTATCAGCCAGCCTGTTCAAAACCTGCTGTGGCTGTGATGGCCCACAAACAGACGCTCGCTAGGTGCACACATGTCGAGGTATAACAGCATACAGCAATCAGTGTTTAGACCAGACCACCAACTGGCAACTACCAGAGCATCAACAGTTTAACACTGATTCCATCCAATGCTTGGTTTCCAGAATATTCTCCATATTTCTATAATATCGTCCCCTCCTAACACCTCTGACAATCCTAACATTCATAACTCACTTACCACGCACCTCTTGCGCCTCTCTACCTTTCATTGCTATGCAATTTTTGATCATTCTCTGTGTACGAGTATGTAAAGGGAGCCTATTTTTTTTTACTATTTTCCTGTATATAAGCATGGGGCCATAATTTTGACCTTGCCCACCAACCCTGATTATTGACAATCTTAACTAAAATCAAATAACTTCTTCCCATCCTCATGTTCAATGTACCTGCGAAGTCTGATCAAAATAGGAAGAGGCGCTCAAAAGATATCTTGCTAAAATGACTAGGAACACAATCTGTTTTTAACTATGCTACTGCAAGCTCACTATCTTGTCACTGCATAAATATTTATGTACATGGAAAAAAATGTGACACTGTGCACAGTAGATTTTGATCTATTGGAGCATTAAATCAAGCTGATTAACTCCAATTTATACTACGAGACAGCTGAATTAACACTGTAATAGAAATAATTTCACACTATTTTTTATGGGAACATACACACTCGCTGCAGAGTCAATATAACTGGAAAATGTATTATGTGAAAACACTGCTAAGTGCATCATTCTTGGGGAAAATGCTTTTTAAACAAATAGCTGCAGTGCAAAGGACAGGCATAATTTTGAAGGGTACTGTGTTCTCTTATTTTCTCCTCTGTGCACATCTATCAGCTTTCTTTTTTTTCACGCAGTCATTTGCTGTGATGCCCTTTAGCTGTTCTTTGAATCAGATAATTAATTGATTATATCAGCTGCAGATCAATATTCTGGTCTCATTTGCAACCTGGCAAAGAGCAATACTTTGTCAGAGACGTTTCTGTCCTCATATGCACATGGAAGACACACTTCAGCACCTGTAAACTGACATGTGGGTAAATGGACCTCAGAACAAGTTTCAGCTCCTGACTGAACTACCACTGACCTCCTTAAATCCAGGCCATTTACAACCAAAGTGTTTTTCAGTAAATAACATCAGGGGTCTTAGTAAGGCATTATGAAGTAAAAAAGGACGTAGACAAAGAAGATGCAGGCTGTAGTGACGAGGCTATGCTAGCAGAAACGGTCACATTAGCCTCCATCCGCGACACCATCAACAAAACCTTGCTTAAAGCCATGTCTGGACTACAAAATAGTATTTCCAAACAATTAACAGATATCAATGAGAATTTGGAGGAAACTGGGAAAAATAGAGGCTACGTTAAAGAGACTACAGGCAAAGCTGAGTAGTGCATCGGAGAGGTGGAAAAATTTGGCGTGGAGGTGCAGAAAGTTTTAACCCAGATGCAGAAAACCCAGCTGGAACTGAAATCAAAGATTACTGTTGTGTGGGCCGCTGAAGAGGAGGTACTGCTGGCCCACCACCACAAGATGGCGCCCTGCTTGAAGTGCGGGCTTCAAGCAAGAGAGGGTGTCGGCTTTGCTGGAGGTGACAGCTGTCATCAATCAACACAAGCTGTCACCCATCACCACCACTACAAAGACCAGACTGCAACTCCACCTCCTCGCCGAGAAATCAACTACCATTCAGGTAATTTCTCTGCTGCCAGACACTGTGTGTGTTTAACCTGAACTTCTATTTGCAGCCGTTTTCCTGGAGTGTTGCCTTATCTGGAGGATTGGCGTTTGGTGTGACAGCGACGGCTTCGCCTCACACCCCAACTCAGATAAGTGGTTGACCAGGAGCTGCACGAGTGTGTGTGATTGGAGGTGGAGGTTTTCCCTCCTTTACTTAATACAGACTGTGGGATTACTGAGTGTGCGAATTCACACTCATCTGGACTGTCTCTGTTCTCTGCCAGCAGTACCGGGTCTGACTGCTGAAGACAGCGGCCACCTGGGGTGCAGGGCTTGGCGGCTCCGGTGTTCTTCAGCTCCGTTGGTGGTGGAAGCTGTGTGGGGATCCAGCTCTTCTCTCTCCAGGCGTCTTCTATCGTCGAGCCTGCCCACACGTCACCTGGTGTATGATTGACAGTCCACCATATTGTTGTTGTCTGTACGTTGTTGTGCGATTCACAACATTAAATTGTTACTTTTTGGCTTATCCATTGTCCGTTCATTAACGCCCCCTGTTGTGGGTCTGTGTCACGTCACTTTCACAACAGGATTTCTCGGCCAGCGTCATGGATCCCGAGGGGCGTCAACCATCGCTTGAACAGCCAATGGGAGAGCGAGGTGCACAGGCAGGAGGCGTGTTGGGTGAGCTGCAGCACATCTTAACCGCCTTTGCTGCTCGGTTGGACTTAGTTACCGAGCAGAGCAGTGTTCCCAATCGCAGGATAGAGGCTCTCACCGCCCAGGTGGAAGCGCGTGCTCAGGGCGCTGCTGCAGCACCTCCTCCTGCTGACCGTGTGCCAGAAACAGACATTCCGCTGGTCGTTCAACGACCCCCCCCCACCTTCCCCTGAAGCATACATAAGCCCTCCGGAGCCGTACGGAGGCTGTGTGGAGACGTGCGCGGACTTCTTGATGCAGTGCTCGCTCGTCTTTTCACAGCGTCCCGTCATGTACGCGTCAGACGCCAGCCGGGTGGCTTACGTTATAAACTTGCTTCGAGGAGAGGCACGCGCCTGGGCTACGGCACTTTGGGAGCAGAATTCACGGCTCCTAACGGTTTATACTGAGTTTGTGAGGGAGTTCCGACAGGTGTTCGACCACCCTCATAGAGGCGAGACCGCTTCAAGTGTGCTGCTGTCGATAAGACAGGGGTGTCGGAGCGCAGCAAAGTATGCAGTCGACTTCCGCATCGCGGCAGCGCGAGCCGGCTGGAATGCTGTTGCGCTCCGCGCCGCCTTTGTAAACGGACTGTCTCTGGTCCCCAAGGAGCACCTGGTGGCGAAGGATGAGCCGCGGGATTTAGATGGGCTTATCGACCTGGTTATACGGTTAGACAACCGATTAACAGAACACCGACGGGAGCGAGACGAAGGGCGTGGTCAGGCACAAGCCGTCCCTCTTCCTCCCGGGTCTGAAAGGGAGCCATCTTCCCCACGCTCCACTGCCAGGGCTCTCCACGTGACAACAGCTCCCCCTGCTGACGTTGCTATGGAAACGAGCAGGGCCAAAAAACACTCACTCACATATTTGGATTTGTGGTATCAAGGAGGGAGCTAAGGGGACCTCAGTGCTTTGCTTTGTGGAGAACTTTATAAAAACTGAACTGTGTGAGAGAACCGGCCTGTACAAACTGGTATTGAACGTGCACACAGAGCAGCTGGACCTAAACCTGCCGAGACTGATCCTCCAAGATCGATGGCCATGAGGTTTCTGAAATACACCACCAAGGAGAAGATCATCAGTGTGATGTGGAGGAAAAAAATACATCCTGGACAGGAAAAGGGTTTTTTCAACCACAACTACACAATTGTGATGGAAAAAAGGAGAGGATACATATCAATCAAGAAAGTTTTTAAAGAAGAGGGAATCAGATTCCACATAACGACTAAAATGTGTGTTTTCCTGGAGTCGGAGACTGTCACATACGAGAGCATGACCAAGCTGCCCAGGATCCACGAACAAGATACCACCAAGACCGGAGGGCCGACAGAGAGAAGCATCGCAACCGAGCCCCTGCTGGGAGAAGGTCAAGAGCAACCAGCACGGAGCCAGAGGTGAATATCAGCAAAGGATCCGAGACAAGCTCCGTGGATTTAACCGGCTGGCCAAAATGGACAACGACGACTGTTAATCCATTGTTTTTCCCTGAATGTTTACCTGAAACAGGGCAGTGATGGTAAACTGCATATGACAAAGACACCAGAATCCTTCCTTTTATTAATACCCTTAACCCAAACTGTTAACATTGTTTGAACCCTGCTAGCATACAGATGACATTAACTGATTAAATCTGGCCTATTTTAATTTAAGAACGAGGTAGTCAGTCTACAGCTACCATATCTCATGGCATTTTGTGATGCAGCATCACGAAATATACATTAATTTATTGGCTTGTGATATTGTCATGAAAAGTGCAAAAGTTTCGTAATGGGAGCACAAATTTATTCTAATACATTCCGTGACGGCTGCACAAAATTAAAAGTGATGCACTGGGAGGTTGGTTGGGGGGGTGGGGTGGGTATGGTTAGGGTTAGGGGAAGGAGTAGGGTCAGGTTATGGTTATAGTTATGGTTACGGGTAGGGTTAGTAAAAGTAAGATAAAAGCCCTGTCACGAAAATTTAACTCATTTTGTGACGGAAGCATGAAAAGAAGTCATGAGACTGGGTTTGTCTACAGAGTCTGAATGACAGCCATCCACACAAACAACCTGAGGGGGCCCCATCGCCCTGTGGTCGGAATACCCCCCCCACCACGACAGGCCCACGGACAGCTTCTTTGATGGAAGCCCATTTTTATTTACTGTTTTTTTTTTTCACTGATGCAGCCGTTCTGTACTCATCGTTCATAGAATCTGTTCATTGTTCTGAACGCCGTTCTACACATGCAGAACAAGGAATTTAAGGTTATCACTCTTAATGTAAATGGTTTCACTGGTCCTATAAAAAGGAGTAAAATGATATCTAAGGTCAAGAGGGAGCAGGCACAAATTATATTTTGGCAAGAGTCTTGTTTCAGTTTGTTCTGTCTGTCAGTGGCTCTACAAACAGGATGTTTGAGTGTTACCCCTGATCACAGGGAACTTTTATTCTGAGGCTGGCTCAATAACACAGCATTACTCAGCCTGCGTAACACTCTAACCTGTCCGGGTCCAAACCAAGAATATAAAAATCAATTCCTATAGGGGAGTGCAGTCTTGTTTGAACCCCTGTGTGATATTGTGTGATTTGACCACATTCAGGGACAGCCTACACAAACATGGGAGAGACTAATCCCCGGGTGGAGTGTGAGCGTTTGAGCACAAACCGTTCGGTTTGTTTGGCAATAGTCCCCACCACATAGAGGACGTGCCAGTTTAAAATGGTTTCCACTGAAGCCCCCATCCTCTGAATGGTTCGTGCTGACACTCCCACACTCCACCCGGGGATTAGTCTTTCCCCACAAACAGCATCACTTCTAATGGAAAAATACTGTATTATTTTGTTTTCGGCTGCAATCACTGAAGCAGTCATGAAAAGTGCAGATTTTTTCAGTTCCCAGTGGAGAAGGGAAGACAAGGCAAATGTGAGAGGTCGTGTCAGTTAGCCTACACAGCTAAACAGAGTAGCTGCGTTCTCTTGCCTGCACAACCGCCTAGACACGTTTGAGTTCTGGGTCATAAACAAACCGCAACACATGTCCACTTTCCACCGCATCATCACTTTTTCTTTGCATTTTCACTTTGTTTGCTGTGTGATTTGCCCAAAACTCAGAGAAAGTGCCGTGTTTCTGCTGGGGACAGACGACTGCTGGATGTTGACAAATTGCATCATATTTTACTCCTTTAGCACCGCCCTCAAATGAGACTGCCGTGCCCAACTGCTTAACAAGCCAAGAGCATGAAACAATAAAAAAAGTGGGTTTTAGATACACTGACTATTCATCATTCAAAACAGGACACAAAAGGGGTGTAGCTATTCTGATGCCAAACTGTGTTTATTTTGAGCTTCTTTCAGAAACCAAAGATAAGAGGGCAGGTTCATCATGGTAAGGGGTGAATTACATGATAAAGATGTGACTTTGCTAAATGTTTCTGTGCCTCCAAGTAGCAACAGGATGTTCTTTAAAAAAATATTTGAACTAACTGCATTCCAAACTGCTGGAGTTTTGATTTGCGCAGGTGACTGTAACATCAAATGTCAATCCTAAGCTCACGACTAAAGACATGACTAATGAATAAAAGGAAAATCACCAACATTGAAAGATAGTTTAATAGAAAAGTCCAGGATCTTGGCTTGATAGATGTCTGGAGAGATTTTCACAACCATGTTAGACAGTCTATAGATTTGACTCAAATCAACATAACGCCTACACAAGGAAGGATTATTCATGCATAATTCTGAGAGATATAGGTTAAAAGAATGTGAAATAGGTCAGAGGAACTTATCAGATCACTCCTCCCTCCACTTAAAATTACACTTAGTGGGTATAAACAACAACATGGAGATTAAATACTAGTATGCTAAATAACCCTGGGTCCAAGGAATATAATAAAGAATGAACTAAAAGTGTACTTAGAGGATAATGATGATGGGAATGTGAACCCAGTGATACTGTGGGATGCCACTAAGGCAGTTCTAAGGGGGAAAATTATATCAGAAACCGCTTTTGTCAAAAAGGTAAAAACTGAAAGACTCCTAGAATTGCAAAAACAACTTCTAGATCTTGAGCAACAACACAGTAAAAACAAGGATCCACAATTACATCAGTAAATGAGACCAATTAAACAAAAAATGGATAAGACATACTGCAATAAAGTGGAGAAAAAGCTAAGATTTACAAAGTGTCTGCTTTGTAAATCTTAGCTTTGCTTTTATGAGGCAGGCTCTAAAGCCTCCAAGGTACTAGCCTGGAGGCAGAGAAAACAGCAAACACAAAATACAGTCTATAAAATTAAAGATCCCATTACTAAAAGGGTAGCATGCGAATTAGAGGGAATACAAATAGCATTTGAGATAAATTACTAGGCATTGTCCACTCAACCTACAACAGTCAAAACCTGCAAGGTTGAAGAATTCTTGGACCAGCTGGACCTGCCCTCTATTGGTAAAATGACAAACTAATTAAAGAAATATGTCCTGGAGAAATTGATAGGGTAATCTAGTCCCTGAAGTCCAGTACATCTCCAGGGACTAACGGATTTCCAGGAGAATGATACAAATCACTTAGAGAGCAATTAATAACATTATTACAAAGAGCTTCAATTACACCCTGAAGGAGGGAGTTCTTCCTCCATCTTGAAGGGAGGCCATGATCTCAGTAATTCCAAAAGAGGGTAAAGACTCAACAGAATGCGAAGCATATAGTCCCATTAGCGTCTTGAGCCAGGATTATAAATTTTTTGCAGCTATTCTAACAAAAAGAATGGAGGATATGATGCCCTTCCTGATCAACGAGGATCAATCTGGTCCTTGATGAAGAATGAACGTTGTCCTGAGTCTGCCAATGCAGGCAGACTCAGGACAACATAAGGAGGACCCTACATATCACTGAATATATAAAAAGGAAAAACTTTGAGCAATTTTACTGAGTATGGATGCAGAAAAAGCGTTCGACTTGGTGGGGTGGCAGTTCCTCTATAAAGTTATGGAAAAATTTGATTTCCACGAGACGTTTACCAATAGCATCAGAACTTTATATACATCCCCTATGGCCAGAATCAAAGTAAAGGAAAGTCTCTCCAAAACAATACACCTGCAATTACCAGGGTTGCCCAGCCAGCCCATTGCTCTTCAATCTATTTATTGAGTCACTCGCTCAAGCCATTAGACAAGACCTAGATCTAGAAGGTATCATAATAAGAGAGACAAAGGACAAAATATATCTTTATGCTGAGGATGTTTTAGTCAGCCCCAAGAATCTAGAGTCTGGGGCTCCTAGATTAATGGATTTGTTGCAGATGTACAGGGCCTTGTCAGGCTATACTCTCAATATTCATAAGACACTAGCTTTGTTGGTCAACTTTACTTAAAAACATCTTAAAAATAAGTATAAGATTAATTGGAACTCTACTTCTATTAAATATTTAGGTATGACATTAACAAAACACAGCTGTATTCTGAAAATTATATGCATATTAATACACACATAAAAGAGGACCTTGATAGATGGGTCCTTCTGTCCCAGGATCTGGGTAACAGAGTAATGGTGATAAAAACAAATACTTTGCCCAGGCTACTTCACTCGTTTCAGTCCTTACCCATTCATATCCCAGATAATCAATTTAGGGAATGGGAGAAGGTGATTTCTCGGTTCATCTGGAACATCCAGTTCATCTGGAGTGAGATACAAAACTCTGCAGCTGCCGAAACATATTGGAGGGATGGGCTTACTGAA
The DNA here is from genome assembly GCF_902500255.1 of Thalassophryne amazonica. Taxonomy (NCBI): domain Eukaryota; kingdom Metazoa; phylum Chordata; class Actinopteri; order Batrachoidiformes; family Batrachoididae; genus Thalassophryne; species Thalassophryne amazonica. Next base: position 60,937,984 of record NC_047112.1, on the reverse strand, counting down.
CCTCAAAAACTATTATTTAGCAGCACAGATAAGGCCACTCATGTTCTGGTGTAATCAAGAATATGTTTCAAAATGTAAAGCCATGGAGCTGTCACTGTTAGATAGGCCTCTGCAGAGCCTGCTAGGATGTCCACTGACTGCCAAACAATATGATATCCAGAGCCAGTGGGTCTTCTATAGATATTTGGTCCAGTATAGTAAAACAACTTAACATTCAGAAAGAAATGAGAATCTTAATGTGGCCAATATATGACCCAGATTTTAAGCCTACTGTGGAGGGTGGAGGGTTCATTCAGTGGGACAGACAAGGTCTCACAGCACTGTGCCTACTGGTCAATCATGGGGAACTTTCAGATTTTAAAACCATGTCTGACAGATATGGCTTTGCTCGACAGGACTTTTACAAGTACCTCCAACTTCATCATTATTTAGAAAAAAATGTTAAAAGACTCTTGCCAAGAAACCTCTCGGGTGTAACACAAACGTTCATTAGGGTCTACAATGCAAAATTGTCCAGAACGATTGTTGGAGAGTTAAACGGGTACATAGTCGAATTAACAGGTCACTCAACAGATTACATAAAGGCAAAATGGGAAAAAGAATTAGGGATTGTAATTACCCCTGAAAAAATGGACAAACGTAATTAACACACAAATCACAACTACTGCCTCACACATATGGAGGGACTTCTCATGGAAAAACTGAATCAGATATTATCCAAAGCAAAGTCCAAACAGACTGGGACATGACCCAAATGCTGGAGGGGATGTGGATATTGTGAAGCAGATCATACACAGATATTCTGGGGATGTTCTATTCTTAAATCTAAAATCTTTATGGCAGTGAGTAAAAAGGTTATAACAAGGCAATGGCTCTGTGGGGAACCTCCTACCATCGACCAATGGCCAGCAATAATCACAAACATCCAGTGTATGGAATGCATGACTTTCAGTTTAAGACTCCAAACGGATAAATATGATGATCTCTGGGAAAAATGGGACACGTATCTCACAACAAGAGGTGATAACCTGTTTTGCTTTTGATTTATGGTTTATAAAAGCAATATTCTTATCTTACAGTCTCCAGTACTGTGCTCCCAGCCTCTCAGCTGTTGCTGTTCTCAGTATTGTTTTACACTTGTTACTGTGAACATCTGAACAAATGCTTTTTATTCACCACAACTAACCCCAAGCCCCAAATTTCACCCTAACCATAACAGAAGTAGAAGAAAATGGACTTTATTACTTCTTACAGAAATAAAATTCCCTGCACGTTGCCACAGAGACGAGGAATGAGTCCCTCTGTGGACAAGACAAAGTGCAAGGATTTGATGCCTGAGAAAAAAATGTTTCCCCTTTAGGAAGTACATTTTCCCTCTTTTTTCCATTTTGGTACACAGAATATTCTTTATGATTATTTGGCAATCAAGAAACTATGCCATTCATACACATTTCTTTGCATTTCTTTGGTTCATTCTTTTGTTTTATTTTGTTTTAATCCTTGACATAATGTAGTACATTTCCAAAATTTCCCTCTATTTTGTAAATTGACTGTCGGTTCCATTTATGCATGCATTACCATCAATTATGCATGTAATATAATATAACATAACATCACCTTTATTGTCACTGTACATATATATACATACATACAACGAAATTTGTCCTCTGCATTTAGCCCATCCTAATTACAGTTAGACACAATCCAACCACTAGGAGCCTGGGGACAAACTCCAGATGTAGAGACGCTGCCTTGGTCAAGGGCAGAGAAAGGAGCAGACCCTAAATGAGCATGTTTTTGATTGTGAGAGGAAACCCAGACAGACACGGGGAGAACATGCAAACTCCACACAGAAAAGGCGGGATGTGATCCCACACCCTTCTTGCTGTGAGGCATCACTGCTAACCACTAACCCACCCAACCCAGTCTCATGGTTTTTTTCGTGCTCCCGTCACGAAATTATTCAAATTTTTGTGATGGGATTTTTTAAAAACTCATTACTAACCCTACTCCTCCCCCCCACCCTAACCATAACCACCCTGACTCCTACCATATGTACGATAATTAGCTCTGCACTGAACACAATGGCTGCAGCACGTTCTGCAACAAGGCATTTAACCCACTTTCACTCATGGAGGTGAGTACATTTACATACAGTAGTGTTCAGAATAATAGTAGTGCTATGTGACTAAAAAGATTAATCCAGGTTTTGAGTATATTTCTTATTGCTACATGGGAAACAAGGTACCAGTAGATTCAGTAGATTCTCACAAATCCAACAAGACCAAGCATTCATGATATGCACACTCTTAAGGCTATGAAATTGGGCTATTAGTAAAAAAAAGTAGAAAAGGGGGTGTTCACAATAATAGTAGCATCTGCTGTTGACGCTACAAACTCAAAACTATTATGTTCAAACTGCTTTTTTAGCAATCCTGTGAATCACTACACTAACATTTAGTTGTATAACCACAGTTTTTCATGATTTCTTCACATCTGCGAGGCATTAATTTTGTTGGTTGAAACCAAGATTTTGCTTGTTTACTAGTGTGCTTGGGGTCATTGTCTTGTTGAAACACCCATTTCAAGGGCATGTCCTCTTCAGCATAAGGCAACAAGACCTCTTCAAGTATTTTGACATATCCAAATTGATCCATGATACCTGGTATGCGATATATAGGCCCAACACCATAGTAGGAGAAACATGCCCATATCATGATGCTTGCACCACCATGCTTCACTGTCTTCACTGTGAACTGTGGCTTGAATTCAGAATTTGGGGGTCGTCTCACAAACTGTCTGTGGCCCTTGGACCCAAAAAGAACAAATTTACTCTCATCAGTCCACAAAATATTCCTCCATTTCTCTTTAGGCCAGTTGATGTGTTCTTTGGCAAATTGTAACCTCTTCTGCACATGTCTTTTATTTAACAGAGGGACTTTTCAGGGGATTCTTGCAAATAAATTAGCTTCACACAGGCGTCTTCTAACTGTCACAGCACTTACAGGTAACTCCAGACTGTTCCACAAAATTGACGAACTCACTGACTGAATGCCACACTGCTATTATTGTGAACACCCCCTTTTGTACTTTTTTTTTACTAATAGCCCAATTTCATAGCTTTAAGAGTGTGCATATCATGAATGCTTGGTCTTGTTGGATTTGTGAGAATCTACTGAATCTACTGGTACCTTGTTTCCCATGTAGCAATAAGAAATATACTCTGAACATATACTTCTGAACACTACTGTACATCAGGGATGTGAGTTGAGTTTTTGGTAACAGTAGGGCTTCGATAGCAAAAATGTAGATGAGTGGTTAAGTGACTGATTCTAACCAAGACAGATTGTGTAAACAATAACTCAAAAACAATACATATCATTATGCAACAAATTGACCGAAAGACCCATTTTGATTTTCCTATGCAATATCCCACAGATGTGCCTGCCACCTGCTGGGCAGTTTGTGGATGCTTTATCTTAGACTAAAGCTCCTCTCACAAGAGAAGTAATTGTGACATTTAGAGGTGTGTGTAGCACTTACCACCCGAGTCGCCATTATCTGCCACAAGCATGTCACACAACACTACACCGTTGCTGGCACTTGTCAGCATATGGTTAGTGTTTTGGTCATGTTCAAAACATTCACCACAGAAAATTCACTTGCTGCAGGCTGTCCCATGCCACTAACATGCCATGCACAAAGAGGTCTGTGTGACAGACTGGAAAGCACCAGGTTGATCAGATAGTCTAAATCCATGATAAAATGTAAAAAAAGAAAAAAAAGACAAAGCTGATAAAACACTGGCAAGGAAGCAGCAGACAATGGCTGGGAGTACTTCTGGTTTTATGTGATATGTTGACTGCCACTGGACACACCAAAGGTTGCCACACCCATGCCTTCTGTGTGTGAATTTCATTGCAAGTGTGAAGGGTGATGTGAAGTGTTTCAAATTTGAATGGAATTTATTAAATCAAGGACACAGAGAACCATATATTACATTGTCACTAAATCACAACAAACTAATCTACTAATGAAAACTATCACCCTGAGGGTGACGGGTATGTTGCCAAAAGGTGAACAAGAGAGACTACCACACAAAACAACCACCATGAAGAGGTACAGATGGGCAAGGCCATTCACTATATTCATGCCAAATTCGGAGGCAAAAAAAGCAAAAATTGCAACCACCAAAGAATTTTTTGGGGTGATTTTAGTGTTTGACCTTCCTGTGACCTTTTACCTTTGACCTTGATCCTTTTGTGTGCTGAAAGGTATCTCCATAAAACTGCTATATGTGAACTTACAAGAGTCTGCAATGATGATTGCACGATTTTTCAAACCCTTAAAAAATCAAAATGTTGCATGTTTTTTCATCATAACGTCACCATATGACATCATAACTTAAAACCTTTGTTATATTCCAGATCCTCTCATCAAGTCCTTTCATTTGATGTATTACTCAATATGTTGACCTCAAATATGAAATTTGTAGGTCATCTTTGACCTTAAGGTAATCCTTGAAGGTCAAGGTCGATCACTTAGCCCAAGTAGTGGCTTATGCGCCAAACCACCTACTATTATCCGATGAAGTTTGGAGGCAAAATTGCAGAATTGTAAAATTGTGACCAGGAAAGTTGTTTTGACTTTCCTGTGACCTTGACCTTTGACTTTGATCCTTTTCTGTGCTAAAAGGTATCTCCATAGGACTGCTATATGTGAACTTACAAGAATCTGCAATGTAAACTGTGTGCTCCAGAGTGAGCTAAAGGTGAAAAATGCAATGATTACAAAAAACACAAACACACAAACAAACAACAACAAAAACAAACATACACGCTGACTAACAAATCTTGCAAAACTTTGTTTTGACAAGATAATTCATTCAGGATTTGTTGTCAAACATGGAAAGAGCAGGTGTTGCAGTCTCCAAGTGTCCCTTCTTTTCTAAAATGTATTGTATTTTACGGACTACAAGTCGTATCAAAATATGTCGCACTGGAGTATAAGTCACACCTTTTTTTCTGTATTAACAGCTCTCTAGTTTGGGATTTTTGTGCGATGTTGTAATGTACTTTTGGGAGTCACATCTATACTTTTATTATTGGAGTCTGAAGTCTCACAGGACAAGTTGGAACATGCCCAGCTCACCGGATACTCACTCGACTGAAAAGCCACCGAAAGCCATCTGGATCTTACAAATGGTTTCCAACACGGAGGTGTTGTTTGTCCCGCGCCATGAGCGGCTGCATCGCGACGCGCAAATCCGTCCGCACGTCTTTCATTACAAAATCTCCTTTAACAGTGGAATGTGCCGATAAAGTGCTGATCCCGACCTCTTCTGAAACTTCTCTGCTAGTCACACGACGTCCTGCATCAACAGAGCCTTAAATTTGGAAGTGATCTGCTCATTCCAGCCTGTCGATGGCCGCTAGGGGCGCGGTGCGCCCTCCGCTGCCGTGGGCCGTTTTTAATCCAGTTTTAATGGTCCTTAATCCGTGTGATACCGATAGAATCTTCACCGAAATCCATCTGAATCTTTCGAATGGTTTCCAACTGGCTGTCTCTAACAGTTTCTGAAAAAAATTTCATGGAGCAAAGCGGCAGCCTCTCAGACATTTCACTGACAATAAAAATCCGACGAGGGGGGTGGACCAGTGCTCACTCAAAGCCTGCCCACAGGTGAATGACGCAACCGACAGGTGTGAAAAAACTCACGCATGCGCACGAAGGTTCAAGCTTGTCTGATGCAAGCGCACATGATTCAAATCCATATAGTTTCTGAAAAAAATAAAAAGGTTGGATACTTTTCTCACAGACCTCGTATTTTCTTTTTGGACATAGTGGATTATCTCGGTAATGAAGATGAGCCTGTGGAGTCATGAGGTCACTGGACAGCGGTGGCTGGGGATGCTCATACCTTTGCAGGAGAATGAAGGCCAGAGTCTTTTGGGTCCTGGAGCTTCCTGTCTTACTGTATAGTTGTAAGACTTGGACCAGTGACTGGATGTCTTTGGTACTCTGTCTTTTTGAAGGATTTTTGGGTACAGCTGGAATGGCTTTGTGTCAAACAGTTACTTGGGGAAACTGGTAAGGAGTATCAGTTACATCGCGGGGGAACATCAACTATGATAGTTTGGCTACATGGTGTGTTTTTCTTGACCTGATGCAATCTCACACTTTTTTTGTGCTCCTGTCACGAAATGATCTAACATTTTCGCGATGAGTTTTTTTGGATTTTGCTATTTCTAATCCTACCCCTTTCCACTAACCATAACCTAACCCTCTCCCTTAACCCTAACCATAACCCTGACAGCCCCCCACATCACGCCTGCTCCTGTCACAAAAATGTGGTGCTTTTCATGATGGTATCACAAACTAATAGATTCATTTACTTTATGCGATGCCATCATGAAATGGAGTGAGATTAGGTTGTGCAGTATGCAGGTGCCTCAGTGTTGAGGGCCTCACGCATTGGTTGGAGAAGGCCAAGGGGACAGCTACACTTCACCTGGATGTGGCAAATAGATGGTTACTTTCAAGAGGTGTGGTGGACCACTTGTCAGCCTAGGTGGTTGCCATCCAGGACAAAGGGTGGTTCAGTAGTGTGTTGGATGCGGAAACGTTACCTGGTCCTGTTGGCTTTAGTTGTGAAATGACAAACAGTGAAGTCCTGATAACACATGTGAATAATCTTTCAGTCTTTATGTTGCTTATGCTGCATTTACACATAATGACGACAATTCACAAAAGCCACGAAGTACACATTCCTGGCTGCTGATCACGAATGTGATGATTTGGGGCAGAGGTGTCAGGTGTCCTCAGGAACTGCTGCAACCTGTTACCACGCGTTACGATTAATGGCACCTGTTGCTGGAGAATTATCAGGAACCGTTACGCACGGTCAAGAATAATGTTCCACGTTGTTGCGCTATCGCGCATAACAGCGTATCATTAACTTCTGTCACGTTGTGAATGAGGCGAATTGTCTCCACACACACCCATATTCATCCATCAGCTGCTGAACAATTCAGATTGCTCCAGTTTGCTCCTCAAAATCCACAGCCAAAGATCTTTGTGACTGCATGCTTAGTTAGGCTCTGTGCCATGGAGTGGCACAGAGAGGAGGAGGAGATGGAGAGAGCCAGATGTGTGGCTCTTGTCACGGCTCGTTTCACTTGTTTTCCCAAACATCAGGCGCAGCAGCAGCAGGTGGAACACCTGCAGGAGTGCGCTGAGGAGCACTGGAACGACACTTTTATCCAACTTGGCGTCACTGTCCTTCTTCAGCATACTGCAGCAATGAAACTGAATGCGGTGCAGCAGGGTTTAATTGTGCAATTGTGTGTGAGAAGAACGCTGTCACGCTCTATTAAGGATCACCACTAATCAAGACAGATCAACACACTCAGTTGCAACCTCCACAAAATGAGACAAAATGAGGGTGATGCGTGACATTAGTGGAAGATTTTTTGACAGCCAAAAACATGCTCCACGAAAATCACGAATATCACGCACCGACACGCACTATTAAGAAATCTATTCAGAAGCGTTGTCACGTTAAGAATGTCATGAATGTGCCAAGAATGGTGCAAATATGATATTTGTAACGCGTCCTGCCTTTGTGTAAATGCACCATTATCCTGGTTGATCCTCGTGAGCGTTGCTGTTGCACTTTCATAATAAAGCTATTTTTTGTTTTCAGAGTGCAGCTGCCAGTTGTCTGACATTAAAATCCTTTTACTGTAAACCACATTCAACAGCATATGATATAATCCTTTGTAAGGGGAAACTGAAGCCACAACTTAAAAAAATGTGCCAGAAACATCTGCACAAATGTAATACTGTTCAGTAGTTTTCACTGTGGAGTCTCCTATACAGTCCACACGGAGGCAAAACAACGTCTAGGAAGGCCAAACAGAAACCATTCTAATTTCCCTTTTTTTGCTCTGTAATGTGGAATAACCCCCCATTGTCCATGAACGTCATGTGACCTGTATTTTGGATTGTGGTCACTACCTGGTGTGGTTCCTGGAATAGCAAGGCTGCACTGGTGTGCAGGTCATGTGCAATAATTTCACAAGTGCACGTTTCATCCCAATAGGTCCCCATAGCAACAATGTAGACATTTTGTCATTAGTTCACAATAGATAACCTTCCCCATCTCTGTCAGTCACTTGGCAATGTCTTCTTCTTCTGCCTCTACACCGAACCATTAAAGAAAAAAAATCATACATATAAAAAAGGAAATCAAGATTTCAAAGTGTTCAATAACAGTGAAAATCGCAGCAGGTCTCTTTGGAGATGCTGGCCTGTTCACTGTCTACATGTGGATGGCTGACAGTTTTGGAAGAGAATGGTGTGACAGAAATATACTGTGAAAATTTTGTCTTAAGTAGTCATTTTCTTTTCTTACAGTTTCCCCAATATAATTCATTCCAGCATCATTTCTTCTCAAACAATGACTTCAGTCATTGCTATAATTCTTATTTAGATTCCATTTCATTATGCTGGATAATTTCCAAATATGCCTGCTACAATAACTATTTTTCTCAGAGAATGTACTGTGCCAGAAATAATTTTGACAAATATGTATTATTATCATATTGTATGCAACTGACAATTTAAAGAGTAACGAACTTTAATTCTCAAGAATATTGAAACACCAGAATTGGAATTTCACATGGTTGTTGGTTATTTTACAAATGTGGGAATGCCTGCGTGGTTGCTATCCAGGACCCAAGGCAGTTCTGTGGTGTGATAGATGTGGCAAAGCACAGCACCAATGCATGCTCCCAGACTTGCCTTGGAACTGGAATGTGAGGAAAAAAAATCTTAAAATATTTTTGGTAAGTAAAATATAAACAACTAGAAGCACTCAGAGAGTGCAAACCTCCGCCAAGGCCATGGGGTCACTGACGCCATAACATCTACACACCGTGGAATCACTGAACCTAAAAAAGTCTAACAATGATGTTTGCTCAGTAGTAAAAAAAAGTTTCATCTGCTGTGACTGGATAGCATCAATCAATCAATTTTATTTATATAGCGCCAAATCACAACAAACAGTTGCCCCAAGGTGCTTTATATTATAAGGCAAGGCCATACAATAATTACATAAAAACCCCAACGGTCAAAACGACCCCCTGTGAGCAAGCACTTGGCGACAGTGGGAAGGAAAAACTCCCTTTTAACAGGAAGAAACCTCCAGCAGAACCAGGCTCAGGGAGGGGCAGTCTTCCACTGGGACTGGTTGGGGCTGAGGGAGAGAACCAGGAAAAAGACATGCTGTGGAGGGGAGCAGAGATCAATCACTAATGATTAAATGCAGAGTGGTGAATACAGAGCAAAAAGAGAAAGAACACTCAGTGCATCATGGGAACCCCACAGCAGTCTAAGTCTATAGCAGCATAACTAAGGGATGGTTCAGGGTCACCTGATCCAGCCCTAACTATAAGCTTTAGCAAAAAGGAAAGTTTTAAGCCTAATCTTAAAAGTAGAGAGGGTGTCTGTCTCCCTGATCTGAATTGGGAGCTGGTTCCACAGGAGAGGAGCCTGAAAGCTGAAGGCTCTGCCTCCCATTCTACTCTTACAAACCCTAGGAACTACAAGTAAGCCTGCAGTCTGAGAGCGAAGCGCTCTATTGGGGTGATATGGTACTCTGAGGTCCCTAAGATAAGATGGGACCTGATTATTCAAAACCTTATAAGTAAGAAGAAGAATTTTAAATTCTATTCTAGAATTAACAGGAAGCCAATGAAGAGAGGCCAATATGGGTGAGATATGCTCTCTCCTTCTAGTCCCCGTTAGTACTCTAGCTGCAGCATTTTGAATTAACTGAAGGCTTTTCAGGGAACTTTTAGGACAACCTGATAATTTTAGAGATATTGCGCAAATGCAAAAAAGCAGTCCTACATATTTGTTTAATATGCGCATTGAATGACATATCCTGATCAAAAATGACTCCAAGATTTCTCACAGTATTACTAGAGGTCAGGGTAATGCCATCCAGAGTAAGGATCTGGTTAGACACCATGTTTCTAAGATTTGTGGGGCCAAGTACAATAACTTCAGTTTTATCTGAGTTTAAAAGCAGGAAATTAGAGGTCATCCATGTCTTTATGTCTGTAAGACAATCCTGCAGTTTAGCTAATTGGTGTGTGTCCTCTGGCTTCATGGATAGATAAAGCTGGGTATCATCTGCGTAACAATGAAAATTTAAGCAATGCCGTCTAATAATACTGCCTAAGGGAAGCATGTATAAAGTGAATAAAATTGGTCCTAGCACAGAACCTTGTGGAACTCCATAATTAACCTTAGTCTGTGAAGAAGATTCCCCATTTACATGAACAAATTGTAATCTATTAGATAAATATGATTCAAACCACCGCAGTGCAGTGCCTTTAATACCTATGGCATGCTCTAATCTCTGTAATAAAATTTTATGGTCAACAGTATCAAAAGCAGCACTGAGGTCTAACAGAACAAGCACAGAGATGAGTCCACTGTCTGAGGCCATAAGAAGATCATTTGTAACCTTCACTAATGCTGTTTCTGTACTATGATGAATTCTAAAACCTGACTGAAACGCTTCAAATAGACCATTCCTCTGCAGATGATCAGTTAGCTGTTTTACAACTACCCTTTCAAGAATTTTTGAGAGAAAAGGAAGGTTGGAGATTGGCCTATAATTAGCTAAGATAGCTGGGTCAAGTGATGGCTTTTTAAGTAATGGTTTAATTACTGCCACCTTAAAAGCCTGTGGTACATAGCCAACTAATAAAGATAGATTGATCATATTTAAGATCGAAGCATTAAATAATGGTAGGGCTTCCTTGAGCAGCCTGGTAGGAATGGGGTCTAATAGACATGTTGATGGTTTGGATGAAGTAACTAATGAAAATAACTCAGACAGAACAATCTGAGTCTAACCAAATACCGGCATCACTGAAAGCAGCCAAAGATAACGATACGTCTTTGGGATGGTTATGAGTAATTTTTTCTCTAACAGTTAAAATTTTATTAGCAAAGAAAGTCATGAAGTCATTACTAGTTAAAGTTAAAAGAATATTCGGCTCAATAGAGCTCTGACTCTTTGTCAGCCTGGCTACAGTGCTGAAAAGAAACCTGGGGTTGTTCTTATTTTCTTCAATTAGTGATGAGTAGTAAGATGTCCTAGCTTTACGGAGGGCTTTTTTATAGAGCAACAGACTCTTTTTCCAGGCTAAGTGAAGATCTTCTAAATTAGTGAGACACCATTTCCTCTCCAACCTACGGGTTATCTGCTTTAAGCTGCGAGTTTGTGAGTTATACCACGGAGTCAGGCACTTTTGATTTAAAGCTCTCTTTTCAGAGGAGCTACAGCATCCAAAGTTGTCTTCAATGAGGATGTAAAACTATTGACGAGATACTCTATCTCACTTACAGAGTTTAGGTAGCTACTCTGCACTGTGTTGGTATATGGCATTAGAGAACATAAAGAAGGAATCATATCCTTAAACCTAGTTACAGCGCTTTCTGAAAGACTTCTAGTGTAATGAAACTTATTCCCCACTGCTGGGTAGTCCATCAGAGTAAATGTAAATGTTATTAAGAAATGATCAGACAGAAGGGAGTTTTCAGGGAATACTGTTAATTCTTCATTTCCATACCATAAGTCAGAACAAGATCTAAGATATGATTAAAGTGGTGGGTGGACTCATTTACATTTTGAGCAAAGCCAATTAAGTCTAATAATAGATTAAACGCAGTGTTGAGGCTGTCATTCTCAGCATCTGTGTGGATGTTAAAATCGCCCACTATAATTATCTTATCTGAGCTAAGCACTAAGTCAGACAAAAGGTCTGAAAATTCACAGAGAAACTCACAGTAACGACCAGGTGGACGATAGATAATAACAAATAAAACTGGTTTTTGGGACTTCCAATTTGGATGGACAAGACTAAGAGACAAGCTTTCAAATGAATTAAAACTCTGTCTGGGTTTTTGATTAATTAATAAGCTGGAATGGAAGATTGCTGCTAATCCTCCGCCTCGGCCTGTGCTACGAGCATTCTGGCAGTTAGTGTGATTCGGGGGTGTTGACTCATTTAAACTAACATATTCATCCTGCTGTAACCAGGTTTCTGTAAGGCAGAATAAATCAATATGTTGATCAATTATTATATCATTTACTAACAGGGACTTAGAAGAGAGAGACCTAATGTTAATAGACCACATTTAACTGTTTTAGTCTGTGGTGCGGTTGAAGGTGCTATATTATTTTTTCTTTTGAATTTTATGCTTAAACAGATTTTTGCTGGTTATTGGTGGTCTGGGAGCAGGCACCGTCTTTACGGGGATGGGGTAATGAGGGGATGGCAGGGGAAGAGAAGCTGCAGAGAGGTGTGTAAGACTACAACTCTGCTTCCTGGTCCCAACCCTGGATAGTCACAGTTTGGAGGATTTAAGAAAATTGGCCAGATTTCTAGAAATGAGAGCTGCTCCTTCCAAAGTGGGATGGATGCCGTCTCTCCTAACAAGACCAGGTTTTCCCCAGAAGCTTTACCAATTATCTATGAAGCCCACCTCATTTTTTGGACACCACTCAGACAGCCAGCAATTCAAGGAGAACATGCGGCTAAACATGTCACTCCCGGTCCGATTGGGGAGGGGCCCAGAGAAAACTACAGAGTCCGACATTGTTTTTGCAAAGTTACACACCGATTCAATGTTAATTTTAGTGACCTCCGATTGGCGTAACCGGGTGTCATTACTGCCGACATGAATTACAATCTTACCAAATTTACGCTTAGCCTTAGCCAGCAGTTTCAAATTTCCTTCAATGTCGCCTGCTCTGGCTCCCGGAAGACAATTGACTATGGTTGCTGGTGTCGCTAACTTCACATTTCTCAAAACAGAGTCGCCAATAACCAGAGTTTGATCCTCCGCGGGTGTGTCGCCGAGTGGGGAAAAACGGTTAGAGATGTGAACGGGTTGGCGGTGTACATGGGGCTTCTGTTTAGAACTACGCTTCCTCCTCACAGTCACCCAGTCGGCCTGCTTTCCCGGCTGCTCGGGATCTGCCGGAGGGAAACTAACGGTGGCTAAGCTACCTTGGTCCTGCACCGACTACAGGGGCCTGGCTAGCTGTAGAATTTCCACGGTGCGGAGCCGGGTCTCCAATTCGCCCAGCCTGGCCTCTAAAGCTACGAATAAGCTACACTTATTACAAGTACCATTACTGCTAAAGGAGGCCGAGAAATAACTAAACATTTCACACCCAGAGCAGAAAAGTGCAAGAGAGACAGGAGAAGCCGCCATGCTAAACCGGCTAAGAGCTAGTAGCTGCGCTAAGCTAGCAGATTCCTAAAGACACACAAAGTGAATAATGTGTAAATAATTAGAGGTGATTCAGCAGAGAGAGTGCTTTAGTTAAGGCACGTGAAGATTACACTGTGAAACAAATCGTTATCTAGGTAACTAGATCAATCTAATTGCACAGATTTAAACAGCTAACAGATACAGCAAAACACTGCTGTGCTCCAGAACAGGAAGTGATACAATACCGCAGTGAGAGCCAACCACCAGTAGAGCTTGCTGGTAGTCATGTATCCTTGCGCTTGGCATCACAGTTTATTGCAACTTGCACCTTCCCAGAAGCTACTGTCATCTGAGCACTGATATTGATATTGCATGTGCTTATAGACAAAAATAAATAAGAGACAAATTCAATTTATTATTCAACTAAACTGCAAATATATGAATTTTTAACATTTATTAAACACTTCTCTAAACAAGGCCATAGGGTCATTGACCCTAAAGAGATTCCCTCCTTGGCACAGTGATCTATTTCTTTTTGTCTCTTTCTCTAAAATTGTATATAATAATCATTAGGATTACTAATATATAAACAATCAAAATTCCCCCTATCCCCATGGTGAGAATCTTTAAAAAAATTCCTGGATCCAGATCGGATCCGATCACCACTAAAATTTAATCACTTGGTTCCTCTTGTCATTTCCACCACTCACAAAATTTCATCAAATCCGTTCAAAACGTTTTGAGTTATCCTGCTGACAGACAGAGGGCTAGCCCTAAACAAAAAATAAATTTAAGAAATATTATAAGTTGAAAACAAATGCCCCGAACGTGATGACAGCTGCAATTGCTTAATGCTAACTTTTAACATTGAAATGCCATAGACATGCTAATGCATTAGCATCGTGATCCGATCACCACGAAAATTTAAATCACTTGTTCCTCTTGGCATTTCCAACCACTCCACAAAATTTCATCAAAATCCGTTCAAAACAACCGAAAACAAAATAAACTCCTTGGCGGAGGATAAAAATGTAAAAATATTATAAGTTGAAAACAAATGCACCTGAACATGATGACAGCTGCAACTGCTTAATGCGAAACTTTTAACATTGAAAATGCCATAGACATGCTACGCATTAGTATTGTGATCCAGATCGTGATCCGATCACCACTAAAATTTAATCACTTGTTCCTCTTGTCATTTCCAACCACTCCACAAAATTTCATCAAATTTCTTCAAAACTTTTGAGTTATCCTGCTGACAGACAGACAAACAAATGCGACCAAAAACATAACCTCCTTGGCGAGGTAATAATAAAATGGAGTGACTGGCACCTCAACTAGCTGAGTTACTTGTTCCACGCCCAGGTAACAGAGATAATTTGAGCCATGTCTTGTATATTTCATGTCACTTTAGTTTAGGAGTAGTAAGTTGCATTGGGTGTATGTTGTCATCATTAAGTTTTCATAGAACAATGTGTGAAATTCATGAGACTCAAGTGAATGACGATAAAAGGCTGATAGTACAACCCCTGGCAAAAATTATGGAATCACCGCCTCGGAGGATGTTCATTCAGTTGTTTAATTTTGTAGAAAAAAAGCAGATCACAGACATGACACAAAAATTAAAGTCATTTCCCATGGCAACTTTCTGGCTTTAAGAAACATTATAAGAAATCAGGAAAAAACCATTGTGGCAGTCAGTAACGGTTACTTTTTAGACCAAGCAGAGGGAAAAAAAAATGGAGGAATCACTCAATTCTGAGGAAAAATTATGGAATCATGAAAAACAAAAGAATGCTCCAACACATCAGTAGTATTTTTGTTGCACCACCTCTGGTTTTATAACAGCTTGCAGGTCTCTGAGGCATGGACTTAATGAGTGACAAACAGTACTCTTCATCAATCTGGCTCAACTTTCTCTGATTGCTGTTGCCAGATCAGCTTTGCAGGTTGGAGCCTTGTCATGGACCATTTTCTTCAAACTTCCACCAAAGATTTTCAATTGGATTAAGATCCGGACTATTGCAGGCCATGACATTGACCCTATGTGTCTTTTTGCAAGGAATGTTTCACAGTTTTGCTCTATGGCAAGATGCATATCATCTTGAAAAATGATTTCATCACCCCCAAACATCCTTTCAATTGATGGGATAAGAAAGTGTCCAAAATATCAATTAAACTTGTGCATTTATTGATGATGTAATGACAGCCATCTCCCCAGTGCCTTTACCTGACATGCAGCCCCATATCATCAATGAACTGTGGAAATTACATGTTTTCTTCAGGCAGTCATCTTTACATATTGGAACGGCACCAAACAAAAGTTCCAGCATCATCACCTTGCCCAATGCAGATTCGAGATTCATCACTGAATATGACTTTCATCCAGTCATCCACAGTCAACGATAAATTATTGGAATCACCCTGTAAATTTCATCCCCAAACTAACACCTGCATCAAATCAGATCTGCTCATTAGTCTGCATCTAAAAGGAGTGATCACACCTTGGAGAGCTGTTGCACCAAGTGGACTGACATGAATCATGGCTCCAACACGAGAGATGTCAGTTGAAACAAAGGAGAGGATTATCAAACTCTTAAAAGAGGGTAAATCATCACGCAATGCTGCAAAAGATGTTGGTTGTTCACAGTCAGCTGTGTCTAAACTCTGGACCAAATACAGACAACATGGGAAGGTTGTTAAAGGCAAACATACTGGTAGACCAAGGAAGACATCAAAGCGTCAAGACAGAAAACTTAAAGCAATATGTCTCAAAAATCAAAAATGCACAACAAAACAAATGAGGAACGAATGGGAGGAAACTGGAGTCAACATTTGTGACCGAACTGTAAGAAACCGCCTAAAGGAAATGAGATTTACATACAGAAAAGCTAAACAAAAGCCATCATTAACACCTAAACAGAAAAAAACAAGGTTACAATGTGCTAAGGAAAAGCAGTCATGGACTGTGGATGACTGGATGAAAGTCATATTCAGTGATGAATCTCGAATCTGCATTGGGCAAGGTGATGATGCTGGAACTTTTGTTTGGTGCCGTTCCAATGAGATTTATAAAGATGACTGCCTGAAGAGAACATGTAAATTTCCACAGTCATTGATGATATGGGGCGGCATGTCAGGTAAAGGCACTGGGGAGATGGCTGTCTATTTTTTTTTCTTTTTTTCCCCTTCTTTATATTCTACTATTGTAGTATAATTACACAACTCTGGAAGAACGTTTGGCTTCTGTGAGTGGAGAAACTGGGAATGGTGCAACATTTTTATTTTATCTTCATTTTACATACAGTCCCAACTTTTTCTGATTTGTGGTTGTTTCTGTTGCATTTCTGAAATTGTTTCTCCTCATCAGTCACGTTTGTGCTTAAACACTACATTAAGCTCAAGACTGAACAAATAAATACCTTTGGAAAATAACAGCTGTTAAAGTTCAGAGTTCTCACCTGCTTTTTGTGATCTGTGCGTCTGGACATTTTTTTTGTGTGTGTATCTCAGTTCATTCATATATTCTCATTTTTTAAATATGTTTTTAAAGATATTTGACCGTTTATTTCATCTCATGATCTCATAAATTCAGCATACGACGCGCACATGGTGTGAACAGGACGGTAACGGCAGAATCACACCTTTAGAGAAAGTTCAGAGAGAAGTAAAAGCTTCACGTTTTCGTTTTGTTAACATGTTCACTCCATTTAAAATCCTCTCTCTGCTCCGCGCTCGCTGCGCACCGAACGTGTCGCGCCTGCATTCAGGAATCTCGGGCAACTTACACATCTGTGATGGCACCAACAATGCTGAAAGGTACATCCAGGTTTTGGAGCAACACATGCTGCCATCCAAGCAATGTCTTTTTCAGGGACGTCCCTGATTATTTCAGCAAGACAATGCCAAGCCACATTCTGCCCGTGTTACAACAGTGTGCCTTCGTAGTAAAAGAGTGCAGGTACTAGAATGGCCTGCCTGCAGTCCAGACCTGTCGTCCATTGAAAATGTGTGGTGCATTATGAAGCCCAAAATATGACAACGGAGACCCCGGACTGTTGAACAACCGAAGTTGTACATCAAGCAAGAATGGGAAAGAATTCCACCTACAAAGCTTCAACAATTAGTGTCCTCAGTTCCCAAATGCTTATTGAGTGTTGTTAGAAGAAATGGTCATGGTTCTCACCAGCATATAACACTGCTGCATGAAAAAATTATGCTGCAGTTGGGCCGTTATGCTGTTTCCAAGGATGTGTAACAGGAAAATGCTAATTTCTGATCATTTCTATCATCAGATATGATGATCAGAAACAATCATTACTGATTTTGGACCCGCAACGGCTAAAAAATTAAATAAAAAAATGACCATCACCAGATCAATACCGCAAAATAATGCCAAATACCACCACCATACTGAATTGTAAATAAAGTGTTGTGAAATGCCATAACCAGAATGCAGCGCTTTCAAATGCCACCAGTTGTTATATAAATAATAAAAGCATAACCAATAAATATACTAGCACAGTATTTAGCACAGTGCTTTAATTTTCCCTCAAAATATTTTATTTTACAAACTATATCTCGCCATTTTTGAATGGCTTATCTATTAAAGAGTAAAAACTGAAGGAAATCAATTGTAAGGCCTGAAAGAAGTTTCTGTAGGAGGTATTTTAGCCATAAGGTCAAGTGAGAGGAGGAAGTGTTGCTTTTTAAATACTTAAAAGACACTGGACTCGAGTGGATTTAATGCTGCTATAACAGACTGATGCAGAAGGTGGCAGCAATGCAACAATAGGATGCCGGCTGCCATTAAATGCCATAGAAGAAGAAGAAGTGTGCTTGATTAAATCCACAGTGATGCGTTTCGTGTCAAAATAAAGCAATTTCTCATTCATACATACACACACACACACACACACACACACACACACACACACACACACACACACACACACACACACACACACACACACACACTATATATATATATGTGTGTGTGTGTAAATGGAAAATGGAGGTTTTGGAGAACAGAGATGCCACGGAGGGTGCCATATTCAAAGTACTAATGTTACAATGACAAAATAAAGGTTTTAAAAAATTAATCCTCAAAATTTTCATAATAAAGGATGCACATCATCGTGCCATGCTCACACTATATCCGAAAGCTGAGGTCGATCTGACAAACAGTCAGAGAGATATGTGAGCCACATACGCACACACAGACATTTCTTGGTTTACAGATCGATAACACCCTGTTCAGATGTGCGTGCGTTGCCCCATGGCTGTGGGATGCATTGACTCGCAGGGACACTGTGCTTTCGGTTCAATTGTGCAGTGTTCATGTGTAGTTCACAAGATGAATGCGTGCCACAGACACTGCACATAAAGATATCCCCCCTTCTAGTGGAGGTGCACGTACGGCCACATTCTGGATATGCTGGCAGGAGTTGATGTGCCTGATTATGACGAATTTCCCTCAAACGCAATCAGACTGTTTTGAATGCTGTTTTGACGCCGGCTTGAACAAAACATTCGGGCTGGACACAGGAATTTGCCCGATTGTTTGGAATGCATGCAGATTGCTGGAGGAGGTTTTCAATCGCACCTCCACTTTGCCCAAATGGTGGCTGAATATTCATTCAGACGGCATTCGGGCTCATTCGGACTCTAATGTGACAAAGCAAACGTCACTGAAAATGGATATCACTCTCTGTGCTCTATTTCTGAAATGGATAAAGACTTTCTAATCAAACTATTGATTATCTTCAAATCACGTCAGTTTCAAGCTAATAAGTGAATCAACATAAACTGTTTTGTTGACTGCCAGCTGTGCACATTTTGAACTGCGCAGATGAAGAAGTGGATTCCAGCCTGGAGCCGTCTATCCGCCCTCTGTCTGCTCTGAGTGTGACGATGTTAAGGATTTTATATATATATATGTTATCACTGTTAAACATTTGTACCTTTTGTCTTCTTTCTGATGAGAACGGTGTTGTGCTGTTTGCACCTAACCCCGAGAATGTATGTGTTATTCAACCTTGTTTTAGCATGCTGGGGTCAATCTGAACTGGGAATGAGAAGCTGGATGTACTTATTATTATTCTGATTGTGATGTGATGCTTAGTGTTCCAGGCAGATGCAGAACAGCTGATAACTGCAACAGATGAATGAGATGTGCTGACCTTCGACGATAAGAGTGAAAGAAAGAAACTGTTTTTGCTTACAGCTGCACTTATTGACGTGTGTGTTTATGTTACGGGAAGAAACTTGTCTTGCGTCATTCCCCCACCCTTAGGACAAGTTTTGTTCATGTGATGAGGGATTCACTAATAAAAAGAGCGAAGCGCAGGCCAGACTTTAGTGTAGCTTTGGTGTATAGCCTGACTGCACTCCGCGCGTAAAATTTGACTTTCTGTCTCACTGGTGTTTCTTGACTCTGTTTGTCTTATCAAAGGTTTTAAGAATGTTTGGAGGAGAAAATACCCAACAGACGACAAACAACACGTCAGCTGGAGTGACAGCAGCGAGTGGGAGAAGACTCAAGAATTCGCAGACGGAGACACGTGCACACATCAGAATGTAAACTGGCCTGCGTGTGTTGTGTCTTTAAAGCGCATTTACACAAACATCCCCACATGGGCTTACAGTGCCCTCTGTTCAGTCAGAACCCCCCCATGTTTTCACCGTGGTTAATGTGTTGAAAACATTTTAGCAAAAAACAGAAAGCCTGTTAAATGAAACCTGCCACAAACAACATTTACTTCCTCTCAAAAACTGAAGAGTAATGTCTGCACTCAGTCTACCCTTACCAAAAAATAGTACTTATAAGTATATAAAAAGTAAACTAGAAGTATACTTGAAACATACTTGCATATACTACTTTTTGGTAAGGGTAGTTTCATATCACCACATACTCTGAAAGAACTATTGACACAAACCTCATTATTCTGTACAAACTCCTTCCTCGGGTTTCTAGGAAAAACAGGTCTAAAGGGACTATAAAGGTTTGTGTGTGGCTGCTAAATACAGTATTATAGGTAAATATTTCTTTCAGTCTTACAACACACTAGTAAAACCATGTTTCCTTCAAGACTTCATTTCAAAGAATTCCTTACAGACGGAGAGATGGCAGTGATACTCGCAGCACTGTGATGCATATGAAGCATATGCAATACAGGTCTGTTTTTTAATACGTAATGTCAACACGTCAAATTTTGACTTTCACATATGGGCTACATGCACTTGTTATCCTACAGTTGATTCACATTTGAGGTGGTACCCCTCAGTTTGAGAACCATTGTATTCCTGAACAGTGGGCCTCATACAAGAACTTTTTGTCATACTTTTTTCTCGTACATTTTTTAGTACAATGTGCTTGTAAGAACGTGTGATGTCAGATTCGGATAACGATCCTATATTCTAGATTATTGCCTAAATGATGTGTAATTGTTGAATGCTGCTTGTGTGTAAACCAGAGGTGTGTTCACGTGGACAGTGAATTAACCAAAACGATGCCCCAGAACACCATATATGGCTAATAATGTTCAATAGTTGTGGCAACCCTAATTTATGTTATAAAAATTACTTGAAAATCAATGTCACACCTGAAGTTTTTTTGTTTGTGACATACCACAAACTGGGTTTTTAAATGGCAAATGTGACTGGGATGAGTCGTGTCACTGTTGCCGACATTCATTCATTCATTTTCATAGACAGACAGCCACATACCTAAGGTCAATTTATAATTTCCAATTTACCAAACTCGCATGTCTTTGTAAATGGGAGGAAGCCGGAGCAGCTGGAGGGAACCCATGCAAACTCCACACAGATTGGACCAAGTCAGATTCAACCTGGTTCCTTCTCACTGTCAGGCAACAGTGCTCACTAAGCCAATATGTCAGAATATTATAAACAGCTGGTACTGAAAAACTGAAAGCCGATATGGTCTGGTAACTGAAGTACAGCTTTAGAACATACCCTAAACATGAGTGTCTCCGACCGTGTCCAAAACCAGCTGGCACCCCCCCTTTCTTGTCAATCGGTGATCTTTGTTCATCATCCTGTTGGTGATCGACTCATACACGACACATCAGAGTGTGAAGGACAAGCTCCATATCTGCCCCACGCCTCTAGGTAAATACGGTTTTACGTTCTGGAAACTCGGCCAGTTATTTACCTCTTCTGAGCCAACAGTGGGTCTTGATCAACTCCATGGTGATTTGCACTGATTATCCAAAGTCAACCAAGGAGGGTTCCTGGTGAAAAACATAAACAAAACTGACATAGATGGAGGGAGGACAGGTCTAATTATTCCCCAGTGTCTCAGGATGAAGGAAAAAAAAAAAAATCTGTTGAGGAATGTTACCAGGGTTCTACTACTGAGGTCCCAGACAAGCTTCACAAGGCTGCTGGATGACTGTTAAGGCTCACAGATGGAAACAGCAGAAACTCAACTACTCCAATGGAACACTGACCATTAATAAGGATTTTCCATGGCTGGTTTTCTCTCATTGTTTGTCCTTGTAAATATCCAAAGAGCCCTCAATTTGACCTTGAGGTATTTGTAGAAGAATATCAAATCATCCAAGCGAAAAATAAGAGCCATGTCTGGAAAAGTGCTTTGCTTCTGCCTTCTCTGTTGGACAGTAGCTGTGCTCGCAGAAAAGAGGGAAGAGTTGAGACTTTGCTGATGGCAATGACCTCACAGGAAAGTGTCAGCTGAGGGTAAACATCTCCTCCAGCAGTAAGAGTCCCCTGAGAATGCCGTGAGAACTCAGAAGATCCTATCAGGAGAACTTATTACATCAGGAGATCCAAAAACAGCATGCAAAAAAGTCAAGCATATGTCCTCTTAACAGCACTCTCAGACAATAATAATAAAAAAAAGCCACAGCAATCTTGGTAAAGGTGTGAGCTTTGCGAGACTGAAATCATGTCTACTTTTAGCCAAACATTTGATGCGTCCCGGCTTAAAGTGAGATCTGACTCCACTGCTCTGCTGCTGGGTGTTTTTATGTTTTGCAGTGCTTGTTCGGCTCAGCTTTCATTGACACGTGAGATCAACAAACTGCCTGATTCAACACCCTCGTTCTGCTGGCCCTGCAGCGACATAATTACACAGGTTATTGTTAGAGTTGGTGCTGGGCAGGGTGGGATATGAAGGGCATTTAAGGAATGAACCGCAAAAGCTGGTGCACACCCACTCACACATTCATACACAAAACACACTCAGCAGGCAAAGAGGTTTAGAACATATGTGATGATCTTTGAGATCAGACAGAAACTAGAAGGGCACTCAAAATCCACATACATCCGCCACCAGTCCTTTTACGCTTGTGTTGATATATATATATATATATATATATATATATATATATATATATATATATATATATATATATAAAAGCCAAGTGGTCTCTTTGTACATGTATGCATGTGTATGTCCATGTGTGTGGCTTTGATGACGAAGAAACCGGGGAGAACATTTGGTATGCTTATGTACAACCCCAATTCCAGTGAAGTTGGGACGTTGTGTAAAATGTAAATAAAAACAGAATACAATGAGTTGCAAATCCTCTTCAATCTATATTCAATGGAATACACCATAAAGACAAGATATTTAATGTTCAAACTGATTAACTTTATTGTTTTTGTGCAAATATTTGCTCATTTTGAAATGGATGCCTGCAACACATTCAAAAAAGCTGGGACAGTGGTATGTTACCACAGTGTTACATCACCTTTCCTTCTAACAACACTCAATAAGCGTTTGTGAACTGAGGACACTAATTGTTGAAGCTTTGTAGGTGGAATTCTTTCCCATTCTTGCTTGATGTACGACTTCAGTTCTTCAACAGTCCGGGGTCTCCATTGTCATATTTTGCGCTTCATAATGCACCACATATTTTCAATGGGCGACAGGTCTGGACTGCAGGCAGGCCAGTCTAGTACCCGCACTCTTTTACTGCGAAGCCACACTGTTGTAACGTGCAGAATGTGCTTGGGCGTTGTCTTGCTGAAATAAAGTCATATGCAAATCTGTCTAAACGCCAGGGAGATCGGGGCCTTAAGCAGGGACGTCCCTGAAAAAGACGTTGCTTGGATGGCAGCATGTGGTTGCTCCAAAACCTGGATGTACCTTTCAGCATTGATGGTGCCATGACAGATGTGTAAGTTGCCCATAGCCATGGGCACTAACACACCCCCATACCATCACAGATGCTGGCTTTGAACTTAGTGCAGGTAACAATCTGGATGGGCTTTTTCCTCTTTTGTCTGGAGGACACGATGTGCATGATTTTCCAAAAACATTAAAACAATAAGTTTATCATTTTGAACATTAAATATCTTGTCTTGTGGTGCATTCAACTGAATATAGGTTGAAGAGGATTTGCAAATCATTGTATTCTGTTTTTATTTACATTTAACACAACGTCCCAACTTCATTGGAATTGGGGTTGTACTTTGGTCAAGGAAGAACACAGTGAAAACGGAAAGTTGATAGAACTAATATTTTTGAGAAACTATGATATTAGGTAACAACAGTGAACAATGGATGTTAATAGTTATATCCTGGACTCACACGCCAATTCTAGCAGGGGGAGCTGTAAACCATCTACATATTAGAAAGCCAAGTGGCCTCTTTGTGCGTCAATGCGTGCGTGCGTGTGTGTACCTTCGATCACGGACAAACTGGGGAGAGCTGACATTTGCGTCATCTGTGTCTTTAGTTTTTGGATTTGGTGTTCAGTCCTGTCCTCATCTTTATAACAGTTTGTTTTATCTGTTGCCCACAGCCCCCTTTTGGTTCTCTATGTGTGTGTGTGCGTGCCCCTTGGGCCATGTGTCTGGTGTATGTGTGAGCTTTCCTGCTTCATGTGTGAGTCTTGTATGAGTGTGTGTGCGTCCTCGGTTGTGTCTCACTTGTACATATGTGTGTTGGTGTTCCGTGGTCACTTCCGTGGTCACTCCCCCCTGCTCATGTGGTCCTGTCTGCGAGGTGTCATCTGTGTCTGTCACTGTATGATTGCTGTCTTTTCTCGCATCATCCTTCCATGGTAAGGGTTCTTGTGCTCTTCTGTGTTTATTACATGTTTGTGATTTTCTAGTTGTTCTAGTTCCACATTTACCTTATGAGTATGTCATTGTCGTATGGGTTTTTCCCCTGTGGCGCTATCGATCTGTTCGTGGTCTTATGGTCTCACTGCTTGTTTGTTTAGCTGTTGATTATGGTTAGTTCCGCGATTGTTTTTTTTTTGGCATTCTGTGTACCTTATGCTTTTGTTTTCTATTACGTGTAAAGTAAGTCCTTTCGGCTGCTCCCTTGTTTCCAAGGTGGATCTGCATGCTGAATTGGCATAGGTTTTACGCCGGATGCCCTTCCTGATGCAACTTCACATTACATGGAGAAATGTGGCAGGGGTGGGATTTGAACCCGGAATCTTCTGCACTGAAACCAAGCGCATTAACCACTTGGCCACCAGCCCTGCTTTGTTTTATATTACGTGATCAAGTTTTATTTGTACTCATCTCATGATGTCCGTTTTATCTTCGATTTCTTTGTGTTCCTTAACCCAAACTGTTAACATTGTTTGAACCCTGCTAGCATACAGATGACATTAACTGATTAAATCTGGCCTATTTTAATTTAAGAACGAGGTAGTCAGTCTACAGCTACCATATCTCATGGCATTTTGTGATGCAGCATCACGAAATATACTTAATTTATTGGCTTGTGTATTGTCATGAAAAGTGCAAAAGTTTCGTAATGGGAGCACAAATTTATTCTAATACATTCCGTGACGGCTGCACAAAATTAAAAGTGATGCACTGGGAGGTTGGTTGGGGGGGTGGGGTGGGTATGGTTAGGGTTAGGGAAGGAGTAGGGTCAGGTTATGGTTATAGTTATGGTTACGGGTAGGGTAGTAAAAGTAAGATAAAAGCCCTGTCACGAAAATTTAACTCATTTTGTGACGGAAGCATGAAAAGAAGTCATGAGACTGGGTTTGTCTACAGAGTCGAATGACAGCCATCCACACAAACAACCTGAGGGGGGCCCCATCGCCCTGTGGTCGGAATACCCCCCCCACCACGACAGGCCCACGGACAGCTTCTTTGATGGAAGCCCATTTTTATTTACTGTTTTTTTTTTTCACTGATGCAGCCGTTCTGTACTCATCGTTCATAGAATCTGTTCATTGTTCTGGATTGTGATGTCTGAGAGAACGCCGTTCTACACATGCAGAACAAGGAATTTAAGGTTATCACTCTTAATGTAAATGGTTTCACTGGTCCTATAAAAAGGAGTAAAATGATATCTAAGGTCAAGAGGGAGCAGGCACAAATTATATTTTGGCAAGAGTCTTGTTTCAGTTTGTTCTGTCTGTCAGTGGCTCTACAAACAGGATGTTTGAGTGTTACCCCTGATCACAGGGAACTTTTATTCTGAGGCTGGCTCAATAACACAGCATTACTCAGCCTGCGTAACACTCTAACCTGTCCGGGTCCAAACCAAGAATATAAAAATCAATTCCTATAGGGGAGTGCAGTCTTGTTTGAACCCCTGTGTGATATTGTGTGATTTGACCACATTCAGGGACAGCCTACACAAACATGGGAGAGACTAATCCCCGGGTGGAGTGTGAGCGTTTGAGCACAAACCGTTCGGTTTGTTTGGCAATAGTCCCCACCACATAGAGGACGTGCCAGTTTAAAATGGTTTCCACTGAAGCCCCCATCCTCTGAATGGTTCGTGCTGACACTCCCACACTCCACCCGGGGATTAGTCTTTCCCCACAAACAGCATCACTTCTAATGGAAAAATACTGTATTATTTTGTTTTCGGCTGCAATCACTGAAGCAGTCATGAAAAGTGCAGATTTTTTCAGTTCCCAGTGGAGAAGGGAAGACAAGGCAAATGTGAGAGGTCGTGTCAGTTAGCCTACACAGCTAAACAGAGTAGCTGCGTTCTCTTGCCTGCACAACCGCCTAGACACGTTTGAGTTCTGGGTCATAAACAAACCGCAACACATGTCCACTTTCCACCGCATCATCACTTTTTCTTTGCATTTTCACTTTGTTTGCTGTGTGATTTGCCCAAAACTCAGAGAAAGTGCCGTGTTTCTGCTGGGGACAGACGACTGCTGGATGTTGACAAATTGCATCATATTTTACTCCTTTTAGCACCGCCCTCAAATGAGGACTGCCGTGCCCAACTGCTTAACAAGCCAAGAGCATGAAACAATAAAAAAGTGGGTTTTAGATACACTGACTATTCATCATTCAAAACAGGACACAAAAGGGGTGTAGCTATTCTGATGCCAAACTGTGTTTATTTTGAGCTTCTTTCAGAAACCAAAGATAAGAGGGCAGGTTCATCATGGTAAGGGGTGAATTACATGATAAAGATGTGACTTTGCTAAATGTTTCTGTGCCTCCAAGTAGCAACAGGATGTTCTTTAAAAAAATATTTGAACTAACTGCATTCCAAACTGCTGGAGTTTTGATTTGCGCAGGTGACTGTAACATCAAATGTCAATCCTAAGCTCACGACTAAGACATGACTAATGAATAAAAGGAAAATCACCAACATTGAAAGATAGTTTAATAGAAAGTCCAGGATCTTGGCTTGATAGATGTCTGGAGAGATTTTCACAACCATGTTAGACAGTCTATAGATTTGACTCAAATCAACATAACGCCTACACAAGGAAGGATTATTCATGCATAATTCTGAGAGATATAGGTTAAAAGAATGTGAAATAGGTCAGAGGAACTTATCAGATCACTCCTCCCTCCACTTAAAATTACACTTAGTGGGTATAAACAACAACATGGAGATAAATACTAGTATGCTAAATAACCCTGGGTCCAAGGAATATAATAAAGAATGAACTAAAAGTGTACTTAGAGGATAATGATGATGGGAATGTGAACCCAGTGATACTGTGGGATGCCACTAAGGCAGTTCTAAGGGGGAAAATTATATCAGAAACCGCTTTTGTCAAAAAGGTAAAAACTGAAAGACTCCTAGAATTGCAAAAAACAACTTCTAGATCTTGAGCAACAACACAGTAAAAACAAGGATCCACAATTACATCAGTAAATGAGACCAATTAAACAAAAAATGGATAAGACATACTGCAATAAAGTGGAGAAAAAGCTAAGATTTACAAAGTGTCTGCTTTGTAAATCTTAGCTTTGCTTTTATGAGGCAGGCTCTAAAGCCTCCAAGGTACTAGCCTGGAGGCAGAGAAACAGCAAACACAAAATACAGTCTATAAAATTAAAGATCCCATTACTAAAAGGGTAGCATGCGAATTAGAGGGAATACAAATAGCATTTGAGATAAATTACTAGGCATTGTCCACTCAACCTACAACAGTCAAAACCTGCAAGGTTGAAGAATTCTTGGACCAGCTGGACCTGCCCTCTATTGGTAAAATGACAAACTAATTAAAGAAATATGTCCTGGAGAAATTGATAGGGTAATCTAGTCCCTGAAGTCCAGTACATCTCCAGGGACTAACGGATTTCCAGGAGAATGATACAAATCACTTAGAGAGCAATTAATAACATTATTACAAAGAGCTTCAATTACACCCTGAAGGAGGGAGTTCTTCCTCCATCTTGAAGGGAGGCCATGATCTCAGTAATTCCAAAAGAGGGTAAAGACTCAACAGAATGCGAAGCATATAGTCCCATTAGCGTCTTGAGCCAGGATTATAAATTTTTTGCAGCTATTCTAACAAAAAGAATGGAGGATATGATGCCCTTCCTGATCAACGAGGATCAATCTGGTCCTTGATGAAGAATGAACGTTGTCCTGAGTCTGCCAATGCAGGCAGACTCAGGACAACATAAGGAGGACCCTACATATCACTGAATATATAAAAAGGAAAAACTTTGAGCAATTTTACTGAGTATGGATGCAGAAAAAGCGTTCGACTTGGTGGGGTGGCAGTTCCTCTATAAAGTTATGGAAAAATTTGATTTCCACGAGACGTTTACCAATAGCATCAGAACTTTATATACATCCCCTATGGCCAGAATCAAAGTAAAGGAAAGTCTCTCCAAAACAATACACCTGCAATTACCAGGGTTGCCCAGCCAGCCCATTGCTCTTCAATCTATTTATTGAGTCACTCGCTCAAGCCATTAGACAAGACCTAGATCTAGAAGGTATCATAATAAGAGAGACAAAGGACAAAATATATCTTTATGCTGAGGATGTTTTAGTCAGCCCCAAGAATCTAGAGTCTGGGGCTCCTAGATTAATGGATTTGTTGCAGATGTACAGGGCCTTGTCAGGCTATACTCTCAATATTCATAAGACACTAGCTTTGTTGGTCAACTTTACTTAAAAACATCTTAAAAATAAGTATAAGATTAATTGGAACTCTACTTCTATTAAATATTTAGGTATGACATTAACAAAACACAGCTGTATTCTGAAAATTATATGCATATTAATACACACATAAAAGAGGACCTTGATAGATGGGTCCTTCTGTCCCAGGATCTGGGTAACAGAGTAATGGTGATAAAAACAAATACTTTGCCCAGGCTACTTCACTCGTTTCAGTCCTTACCCATTCATATCCCAGATAATCAATTTAGGGAATGGGAGAAGGTGATTTCTCGGTTCATCTGGAACATCCAGTTCATCTGGAGTGAGATACAAAACTCTGCAGCTGCCGAAACATATTGGAGGGATGGGCTTACTGAACCTCAAAAACTATTATTTAGCAGCACAGATAAGGCCACTCATGTTCTGGTGTAATCAAGAATATGTTTCAAAATGTAAAGCCATGGAGCTGTCACTGTTAGATAGGCCTCTGCAGAGCCTGCTAGGATGTCCACTGACTGCCAAACAATATGATATCCAGAGCCAGTGGGTCTTCTATAGATATTTGGTCCAGTATAGTAAAACAACTTAACATTCAGAAAGAAATGAGAATCTTAATGTGGCCAATATATGACCCAGATTTTAAGCCTACTGTGGAGGGTGGAGGGTTCATTCAGTGGGACAGACAAGGTCTCACAGCACTGTGCCTACTGGTCAATCATGGGGAACTTTCAGATTTTAAAACCATGTCTGACAGATATGGCTTTGCTCGACAGGACTTTTACAAGTACCTCCAACTTCATCATTATTTAGAAAAAAATGTTAAAAGACTCTTGCCAAGAAACCTCTCGGGTGTAACACAAACGTTCATTAGGGTCTACAATGCAAAATTGTCCAGAACGATTGTTGGAGAGTTAACGGGTACATAGTCGAATTAACAGGTCACTCAACAGATTACATAAAGGCAAAATGGGAAAAAGAATTAGGGATTGTAATTACCCCTGAAAAAATGGACAAACGTAATTAACACACAAATCACAACTACTGCCTCACACATATGGAGGGACTTCTCATGGAAAAACTGAATCAGATATTATCCAAAGCAAAGTCCAAACAGACTGGGACATGACCCAAATGCTGGAGGGGATGTGGATATTGTGAAGCAGATCATACACAGATATTCTGGGGATGTTCTATTCTTAAATCTAAAATCTTTATGGCAGTGAGTAAAAAGGTTATAACAAGGCAATGGCTCTGTGGGGAACCTCCTACCATCGACCAATGGCCAGCAATAATCACAAACATCCAGTGTATGGAATGCATGACTTTCAGTTTAAGACTCCAAACGGATAAATATGATGATCTCTGGGAAAAATGGGACACGTATCTCACAACAAGAGGTGATAACCTGTTTTGCTTTTGATTTATGGTTTATAAAAGCAATATTCTATCTTACAGTCTCCAGTACTGTGCTCCCAGCTCTCAGCTGTTGCTGTTCTCAGTATTGTTTTACACTTGTTACTGTGAACATCTGAACAAATGCTTTTTATTCACCACAACTAACCCCAAGCCCCAAATTTCACCCTAACCATAACAGAAGTAGAAGAAAATGGACTTTATTACTTCTTACAGAAATAAAATTCCCTGCACGTTGCCACAGAGACGAGGAATGAGTCCCTCTGTGGACAAGACAAAGTGCAAGGATTTGATGCCTGAGAAAAAAATGTTTCCCCTTTAGGAAGTACATTTTCCCTCTTTTTTCCATTTTGGTACACAGAATATTCTTTATGATTATTTGGCAATCAAGAAACTATGCCATTCATACACATTTCTTTGCATTTCTTTGGTTCATTCTTTTGTTTTATTTTGTTTTAATCCTTGACATAATGTAGTACATTTCCAAAATTTCCCTCTATTTTGTAAATTGACTGTCGGTTCCATTTATGCATGCATTACCATCAATTATGCATGTAATATAATATAACATAACATCACCTTTATTGTCACTGTACATATATATACATACATACAACGAAATTTGTCCTCTGCATTTAGCCCATCCTAATTACAGTTAGACACAATCCAACCACTAGGAGCCTGGGGACAAACTCCAGATGTAGAGACGCTGCCTTGGTCAAGGGCAGAGAAAGGAGCAGACCCTAAATGAGCATGTTTTTGATTGTGAGAGGAAACCCAGACAGACACGGGGAGAACATGCAAACTCCACACAGAAAAGGCGGGATGTGATCCCACACCCTTCTTGCTGTGAGGCATCACTGCTAACCACTAACCCACCCAACCCAGTCTCATGGTTTTTTTCGTGCTCCCGTCACGAAATTATTCAAATTTTTGTGATGGGATTTTTTAAAAACTCATTACTAACCCTACTCCTCCCCCCCACCCTAACCATAACCACCCTGACTCCTACCATATGTACGATAATTAGCTCTGCACTGAACACAATGGCTGCAGCACGTTCTGCAACAAGGCATTTAACCCACTTTCACTCATGGAGGTGAGTACATTTACATACAGTAGTGTTCAGAATAATAGTAGTGCTATGTGACTAAAAAGATTAATCCAGGTTTTGAGTATATTTCTTATTGCTACATGGGAAACAAGGTACCAGTAGATTCAGTAGATTCTCACAAATCCAACAAGACCAAGCATTCATGATATGCACACTCTTAAGGCTATGAAATTGGGCTATTAGTAAAAAAAAGTAGAAAA
The DNA here is from genome assembly GCF_902500255.1 of Thalassophryne amazonica. Classification (NCBI taxonomy): domain Eukaryota; kingdom Metazoa; phylum Chordata; class Actinopteri; order Batrachoidiformes; family Batrachoididae; genus Thalassophryne; species Thalassophryne amazonica. The sequence goes on along the minus strand of NC_047112.1, from coordinate 60,906,603 downwards.
GGGGGTGTTCACAATAATAGTAGCATCTGCTGTTGACGCTACAAACTCAAAACTATTATGTTCAAACTGCTTTTTTTAGCAATCCTGTGAATCACTACACTAACATTTAGTTGTATAACCACAGTTTTTCATGATTTCTTCACATCTGCGAGGCATTAATTTTGTTGGTTGAAACCAAGATTTTGCTTGTTTACTAGTGTGCTTGGGGTCATTGTCTTGTTGAAACACCCATTTCAAGGGCATGTCCTCTTCAGCATAAGGCAACAAGACCTCTTCAAGTATTTTGACATATCCAAATTGATCCATGATACCTGGTATGCGATATATAGGCCCAACACCATAGTAGGAGAAACATGCCCATATCATGATGCTTGCACCACCATGCTTCACTGTCTTCACTGTGAACTGTGGCTTGAATTCAGAATTTGGGGGTCGTCTCACAAACTGTCTGTGGCCCTTGGACCCAAAAAGAACAAATTTACTCTCATCAGTCCACAAAATATTCCTCCATTTCTCTTTAGGCCAGTTGATGTGTTCTTTGGCAAATTGTAACCTCTTCTGCACATGTCTTTTATTTAACAGAGGGACTTTTCAGGGGATTCTTGCAAATAAATTAGCTTCACACAGGCGTCTTCTAACTGTCACAGCACTTACAGGTAACTCCAGACTGTTCCACAAAATTGACGAACTCACTGACTGAATGCCACACTGCTATTATTGTGAACACCCCCTTTTGTACTTTTTTTTTTACTAATAGCCCAATTTCATAGCTTTAAGAGTGTGCATATCATGAATGCTTGGTCTTGTTGGATTTGTGAGAATCTACTGAATCTACTGGTACCTTGTTTCCCATGTAGCAATAAGAAATATACTCTGAACATATACTTCTGAACACTACTGTACATCAGGGATGTGAGTTGAGTTTTTGGTAACAGTAGGGCTTCGATAGCAAAAATGTAGATGAGTGGTTAAGTGACTGATTCTAACCAAGACAGATTGTGTAACAATAACTCAAAAACAATACATATCATTATGCAACAAATTGACCGAAAGACCCATTTTGATTTTCCTATGCAATATCCCACAGATGTGCCTGCCACCTGCTGGGCAGTTTGTGGATGCTTTATCTTAGACTAAAGCTCCTCTCACAAGAGAAGTAATTGTGACATTTAGAGGTGTGTGTAGCACTTACCACCCGAGTCGCCATTATCTGCCACAAGCATGTCACACAACACTACACCGTTGCTGGCACTTGTCAGCATATGGTTAGTGTTTTGGTCATGTTCAAAACATTCACCACAGAAAATTCACTTGCTGCAGGCTGTCCCATGCCACTAACATGCCATGCACAAAGAGGTCTGTGTGACAGACTGGAAAGCACCAGGTTGATCAGATAGTCTAAATCCATGATAAAATGTAAAAAAAGAAAAAAAAGACAAAGCTGATAAAACACTGGCAAGGAAGCAGCAGACAATGGCTGGGAGTACTTCTGGTTTTATGTGATATGTTGACTGCCACTGGACACACCAAAGGTTGCCACACCCATGCCTTCTGTGTGTGAATTTCATTGCAAGTGTGAAGGGTGATGTGAAGTGTTTCAAATTTGAATGGAATTTATTAAATCAAGGACACAGAGAACCATATATTACATTGTCACTAAATCACAACAAACTAATCTACTAATGAAAACTATCACCCTGAGGGTGACGGGTATGTTGCCAAAAGGTGAACAAGAGAGACTACCACACAAAACAACCACCATGAAGAGGTACAGATGGGCAAGGCCATTCACTATATTCATGCCAAATTCGGAGGCAAAAAAAGCAAAAATTGCAACCACCAAATAATTTTTTGGGGTGATTTTAGTGTTTGACCTTCCTGTGACCTTTTACCTTTGACCTTGATCCTTTTGTGTGCTGAAAGGTATCTCCATAAAACTGCTATATGTGAACTTACAAGAGTCTGCAATGATGATTGCACGATTTTTCAAACCCTTAAAAAATCAAAATGTTGCATGTTTTTTCATCATAACGTCACCATATGACATCATAACTTAAAACCTTTGTTATATTCCAGATCCTCTCATCAAGTCCTTTCATTTGATGTATTACTCAATATGTTGACCTCAAATATGAAATTTGTAGGTCATCTTTGACCTTAAGGTAATCCTTGAAGGTCAAGGTCGATCACTTAGCCCAAGTAGTGGCTTATGCGCCAAACCACCTACTATTATCCGATGAAGTTTGGAGGCAAAATTGCAGAATTGTAAAATTGTGACCAGGAAAGTTGTTTTGACTTTCCTGTGACCTTGACCTTTGACTTTGATCCTTTTCTGTGCTAAAAGGTATCTCCATAGGACTGCTATATGTGAACTTACAAGAATCTGCAATGTAAACTGTGTGCTCCAGAGTGAGCTAAAGGTGAAAAATGCAATGATTACAAAAAACACAAACACACAAACAAACAACAAAAACAAACATACACGCTGACTAACAAATCTTGCAAAACTTTGTTTTGACAAGATAATTCATTCAGGATTTGTTGTCAAACATGGAAAGAGCAGGTGTTGCAGTCTCCAAGTGTCCCTTCTTTTCTAAATGTATTGTATTTTACGGACTACAAGTCGTATCAAAATATGTCGCACTGGAGTATAAGTCACACCTTTTTTTCTGTATTAACAGCTCTCTAGTTTGGGATTTTTGTGCGATGTTGTAATGTACTTTTGGGAGTCACATCTATACTTTTATTATTGGAGTCTGAAGTCTCACAGGACAAGTTGGAACATGCCCAGCTCACCGGATACTCACTCGACTGAAAAGCCACCGAAAGCCATCTGGATCTTACAAATGGTTTCCAACACGGAGGTGTTGTTTGTCCCGCGCCATGAGCGGCTGCATCGCGACGCGCAAATCCGTCCGCACGTCTTTCATTACAAAATCTCCTTTAACAGTGGAATGTGCCGATAAAGTGCTGATCCCGACCTCTTCTGAAACTTCTCTGCTAGTCACACGACGTCCTGCATCAACAGAGCCTTAAATTTGGAAGTGATCTGCTCATTCCAGCCTGTCGATGGCCGCTAGGGGCGCGGTGCGCCCTCCGCTGCCGTGGGCCGTTTTTAATCCAGTTTTAATGGTCCTTAATCCGTGTGATACCGATAGAATCTTCACCGAAATCCATCTGAATCTTTCGAATGGTTTCCAACTGGCTGTCTCTAACAGTTTCTGAAAAAAATTTCATGGAGCAAAGCGGCAGCCTCTCAGACATTTCACTGACAATAAAAATCCGACGAGGGGGGTGGACCAGTGCTCACTCAAAGCCTGCCCACAGGTGAATGACGCAACCGACAGGTGTGAAAAACTCACGCATGCGCACGAAGGTTCAAGCTTGTCTGATGCAAGCGCACATGATTCAAATCCATATAGTTTCTGAAAAAAATAAAAAGGTTGGATACTTTTCTCACAGACCTCGTATTTTCTTTTTGGACATAGTGGATTATCTCGGTAATGAAGATGAGCCTGTGGAGTCATGAGGTCACTGGACAGCGGTGGCTGGGGATGCTCATACCTTTGCAGGAGAATGAAGGCCAGAGTCTTTTGGGTCCTGGAGCTTCCTGTCTTACTGTATAGTTGTAAGACTTGGACCAGTGACTGGATGTCTTTGGTACTCTGTCTTTTTGAAGGATTTTTGGGTACAGCTGGAATGGCTTTGTGTCAAACAGTTACTTGGGGAAACTGGTAAGGAGTATCAGTTACATCGCGGGGGAACATCAACTATGATAGTTTGGCTACATGGTGTGTTTTTCTTGACCTGATGCAATCTCACACTTTTTTTGTGCTCCTGTCACGAAATGATCTAACATTTTCGCGATGAGTTTTTTTGGATTTTGCTATTTCTAATCCTACCCCTTTCCACTAACCATAACCTAACCCTCTCCCTTAACCCTAACCATAACCCCTGACAGCCCCCCACATCACGCCTGCTCCTGTCACAAAAATGTGGTGCTTTTCATGATGGTATCACAAACTAATAGATTCATTTACTTTATGCGATGCCATCATGAAATGGAGTGAGATTAGGTTGTGCAGTATGCAGGTGCCTCAGTGTTGAGGGCCTCACGCATTGGTTGGAGAAGGCCAAGGGGACAGCTACACTTCACCTGGATGTGGCAAATAGATGGTTACTTTCAAGAGGTGTGGTGGACCACTTGTCAGCCTAGGTGGTTGCCATCCAGGACAAAGGGTGGTTCAGTAGTGTGTTGGATGCGGAAACGTTACCTGGTCCTGTTGGCTTTAGTTGTGAAATGACAAACAGTGAAGTCCTGATAACACATGTGAATAATCTTTCAGTCTTTATGTTGCTTATGCTGCATTTACACATAATGACGACAATTCACAAAAGCCACGAAGTACACATTCCTGGCTGCTGATCACGAATGTGATGATTTGGGGCAGAGGTGTCAGGTGTCCTCAGGAACTGCTGCAACCTGTTACCACGCGTTACGATTAATGGCACCTGTTGCTGGAGAATTATCAGGAACCGTTACGCACGGTCAAGAATAATGTTCCACGTTGTTGCGCTATCGCGCATAACAGCGTATCATTAACTTCTGTCACGTTGTGAATGAGGCGAATTGTCTCCACACACACCCATATTCATCCATCAGCTGCTGAACAATTCAGATTGCTCCAGTTTGCTCCTCAAAATCCACAGCCAAAGATCTTTGTGACTGCATGCTTAGTTAGGCTCTGTGCCATGGAGTGGCACAGAGAGGAGGAGGAGATGGAGAGAGCCAGATGTGTGGCTCTTGTCACGGCTCGTTTCACTTGTTTTCCCAAACATCAGGCGCAGCAGCAGCAGGTGGAACACCTGCAGGAGTGCGCTGAGGAGCACTGGAACGACACTTTTATCCAACTTGGCGTCACTGTCCTTCTTCAGCATACTGCAGCAATGAAACTGAATGCGGTGCAGCAGGGTTAATTGTGCAATTGTGTGTGAGAAGAACGCTGTCACGCTCTATTAAGGATCACCACTAATCAAGACAGATCAACACACTCAGTTGCAACCTCCACAAAATGAGACAAAATGAGGGTGATGCGTGACATAGTGGAAGATTTTTTGACAGCCAAAACATGCTCCACGAAAATCACGAATATCACGCACCGACACGCACTATTAAGAAATCTATTCAGAAGCGTTGTCACGTTAAGAATGTCATGAATGTGCCAAGAATGGTGCAAATATGATATTTGTAACGCGTCCTGCCTTTGTGTAAATGCACCATTATCCTGGTTGATCCTCGTGAGCGTTGCTGTTGCACTTTCATAATAAAGCTATTTTTTGTTTTCAGAGTGCAGCTGCCAGTTGTCTGACATTAAAATCCTTTTACTGTAAACCACATTCAACAGCATATGATATAATCCTTTGTAAGGGGAAACTGAAGCCACAACTTAAAAAAATGTGCCAGAAACATCTGCACAAATGTAATACTGTTCAGTAGTTTTCACTGTGGAGTCTCCTATACAGTCCACACGGAGGCAAAACAACATCTAGGAAGGCCAAACAGAAACCATTCTAATTTCCCTTTTTTTGCTCTGTAATGTGGAATAACCCCCCATTGTCCATGAACGTCATGTGACCTGTATTTTGGATTGTGGTCACTACCTGGTGTGGTTCCTGGAATAGCAAGGCTGCACTGGTGTGCAGGTCATGTGCAATAATTTCACAAGTGCACGTTTCATCCCAATAGGTCCCCATAGCAACAATGTAGACATTTTGTCATTAGTTCACAATAGATAACCTTCCCCATCTCTGTCAGTCACTTGGCAATGTCTTCTTCTTCTGCCTCTACACCGAACCATTAAAGAAAAAAAATCATACATATAAAAAAGGAAATCAAGATTTCAAAGTGTTCAATAACAGTGAAAATCGCAGCAGGTCTCTTTGGAGATGCTGGCCTGTTCACTGTCTACATGTGGATGGCTGACAGTTTTGGAAGAGAATGGTGTGACAGAAATATACTGTGAAAATTTTGTCTTAAGTAGTCATTTTCTTTTCTTACAGTTTCCCCAATATAATTCATTCCAGCATCATTTCTTCTCAAACAATGACTTCAGTCATTGCTATAATTCTTATTTAGATTCCATTTCATTATGCTGGATAATTTCCAAATATGCCTGCTACAATAACTATTTTTCTCAGAGAATGTACTGTGCCAGAAATAATTTTGACAAATATGTATTATTATCATATTGTATGCAACTGACAATTTAAAGAGTAACGAACTTTTAATTCTCAAGAATATTGAAACACCAGAATTGGAATTTCACATGGTTGTTGGTTATTTTACAAATGTGGGAATGCCTGCGTGGTTGCTATCCAGGACCCAAGGCAGTTCTGTGGTGTGATAGATGTGGCAAAGCACAGCACCAATGCATGCTCCCAGACTTGCCTTGGAACTGGAATGTGAGGAAAAAAAATCTTAAAATATTTTTGGTAAGTAAAATATAAACAACTAGAAGCACTCAGAGAGTGCAAACCTCCGCCAAGGCCATGGGGTCACTGACGCCATAACATCTACACACCGTGGAATCACTGAACCTAAAAAAGTCTAACAATGATGTTTGCTCAGTAGTAAAAAAAAGTTTCATCTGCTGTGACTGGATAGCATCAATCAATCAATTTTATTTATATAGCGCCAAATCACAACAAACAGTTGCCCCAAGGTGCTTTATATTATAAGGCAAGGCCATACAATAATTACATAAAAACCCCAACGGTCAAAACGACCCCCTGTGAGCAAGCACTTGGCGACAGTGGGAAGGAAAAACTCCCTTTTAACAGGAAGAAACCTCCAGCAGAACCAGGCTCAGGGAGGGGCAGTCTTCCACTGGGACTGGTTGGGGCTGAGGGAGAGAACCAGGAAAAAGACATGCTGTGGAGGGGAGCAGAGATCAATCACTAATGATTAAATGCAGAGTGGTGAATACAGAGCAAAAAGAGAAAGAAACACTCAGTGCATCATGGGAACCCCACAGCAGTCTAAGTCTATAGCAGCATAACTAAGGGATGGTTCAGGGTCACCTGATCCAGCCCTAACTATAAGCTTTAGCAAAAAGGAAAGTTTTAAGCCTAATCTTAAAAGTAGAGAGGGTGTCTGTCTCCCTGATCTGAATTGGGAGCTGGTTCCACAGGAGAGGAGCCTGAAAGCTGAAGGCTCTGCCTCCCATTCTACTCTTACAAACCCTAGGAACTACAAGTAAGCCTGCAGTCTGAGAGCGAAGCGCTCTATTGGGGTGATATGGTACTCTGAGGTCCCTAAGATAAGATGGGACCTGATTATTCAAAACCTTATAAGTAAGAAGAAGAATTTTAAATTCTATTCTAGAATTAACAGGAAGCCAATGAAGAGAGGCCAATATGGGTGAGATATGCTCTCTCCTTCTAGTCCCCGTTAGTACTCTAGCTGCAGCATTTTGAATTAACTGAAGGCTTTTCAGGGAACTTTTAGGACAACCTGATAATTTTAGAGATATTGCGCAAATGCAAAAAAGCAGTCCTACATATTTGTTTAATATGCGCATTGAATGACATATCCTGATCAAAAATGACTCCAAGATTTCTCACAGTATTACTAGAGGTCAGGGTAATGCCATCCAGAGTAAGGATCTGGTTAGACACCATGTTTCTAAGATTTGTGGGGCCAAGTACAATAACTTCAGTTTTATCTGAGTTTAAAAGCAGGAAATTAGAGGTCATCCATGTCTTTATGTCTGTAAGACAATCCTGCAGTTTAGCTAATTGGTGTGTGTCCTCTGGCTTCATGGATAGATAAAGCTGGGTATCATCTGCGTAACAATGAAAATTTAAGCAATGCCGTCTAATAATACTGCCTAAGGGAAGCATGTATAAAGTGAATAAAATTGGTCCTAGCACAGAACCTTGTGGAACTCCATAATTAACCTTAGTCTGTGAAGAAGATTCCCCATTTACATGAACAAATTGTAATCTATTAGATAAATATGATTCAAACCACCGCAGTGCAGTGCCTTTAATACCTATGGCATGCTCTAATCTCTGTAATAAAATTTTATGGTCAACAGTATCAAAAGCAGCACTGAGGTCTAACAGAACAAGCACAGAGATGAGTCCACTGTCTGAGGCCATAAGAAGATCATTTGTAACCTTCACTAATGCTGTTTCTGTACTATGATGAATTCTAAAACCTGACTGAAACGCTTCAAATAGACCATTCCTCTGCAGATGATCAGTTAGCTGTTTTACAACTACCCTTTCAAGAATTTTGAGAGAAAAGGAAGGTTGGAGATTGGCCTATAATTAGCTAAGATAGCTGGGTCAAGTGATGGCTTTTTAAGTAATGGTTTAATTACTGCCACCTTAAAAGCCTGTGGTACATAGCCAACTAATAAAGATAGATTGATCATATTTAAGATCGAAGCATTAAATAATGGTAGGGCTTCCTTGAGCAGCCTGGTAGGAATGGGGTCTAATAGACATGTTGATGGTTTGGATGAAGTAACTAATGAAAATAACTCAGACAGAACAATCTGAGTCTAACCAAATACCGGCATCACTGAAAGCAGCCAAAGATAACGATACGTCTTTGGGATGGTTATGAGTAATTTTTTCTCTAACAGTTAAAATTTTATTAGCAAAGAAAGTCATGAAGTCATTACTAGTTAAAGTTAAAAGAATATTCGGCTCAATAGAGCTCTGACTCTTTGTCAGCCTGGCTACAGTGCTGAAAAGAAACCTGGGGTTGTTCTTATTTTCTTCAATTAGTGATGAGTAGTAAGATGTCCTAGCTTTACGGAGGGCTTTTTTATAGAGCAACAGACTCTTTTTCCAGGCTAAGTGAAGATCTTCTAAATTAGTGAGACACCATTTCCTCTCCAACCTACGGGTTATCTGCTTTAAGCTGCGAGTTTGTGAGTTATACCACGGAGTCAGGCACTTTTGATTTAAAGCTCTCTTTTTCAGAGGAGCTACAGCATCCAAAGTTGTCTTCAATGAGGATGTAAAACTATTGACGAGATACTCTATCTCACTTACAGAGTTTAGGTAGCTACTCTGCACTGTGTTGGTATATGGCATTAGAGAACATAAAGAAGGAATCATATCCTTAAACCTAGTTACAGCGCTTTCTGAAAGACTTCTAGTGTAATGAAACTTATTCCCCACTGCTGGGTAGTCCATCAGAGTAAATGTAAATGTTATTAAGAAATGATCAGACAGAAGGGAGTTTTCAGGGAATACTGTTAATTCTTCAATTTCCATACCATAAGTCAGAACAAGATCTAAGATATGATTAAAGTGGTGGGTGGACTCATTTACATTTTGAGCAAAGCCAATTAAGTCTAATAATAGATTAAACGCAGTGTTGAGGCTGTCATTCTCAGCATCTGTGTGGATGTTAAAATCGCCCACTATAATTATCTTATCTGAGCTAAGCACTAAGTCAGACAAAAGGTCTGAAAATTCACAGAGAAACTCACAGTAACGACCAGGTGGACGATAGATAATAACAAATAAAACTGGTTTTTGGGACTTCCAATTTGGATGGACAAGACTAAGAGACAAGCTTTCAAATGAATTAAAACTCTGTCTGGGTTTTTGATTAATTAATAAGCTGGAATGGAAGATTGCTGCTAATCCTCCGCCTCGGCCTGTGCTACGAGCATTCTGGCAGTTAGTGTGATTCGGGGGTGTTGACTCATTTAAACTAACATATTCATCCTGCTGTAACCAGGTTTCTGTAAGGCAGAATAAATCAATATGTTGATCAATTATTATATCATTTACTAACAGGGACTTAGAAGAGAGAGACCTAATGTTTAATAGACCACATTTAACTGTTTTAGTCTGTGGTGCGGTTGAAGGTGCTATATTATTTTTTCTTTTTGAATTTTTATGCTTAAACAGATTTTTGCTGGTTATTGGTGGTCTGGGAGCAGGCACCGTCTTTACGGGGATGGGGTAATGAGGGGATGGCAGGGGAAGAGAAGCTGCAGAGAGGTGTGTAAGACTACAACTCTGCTTCCTGGTCCCAACCCTGGATAGTCACAGTTTGGAGGATTTAAGAAAATTGGCCAGATTTCTAGAAATGAGAGCTGCTCCTTCCAAAGTGGGATGGATGCCGTCTCTCCTAACAAGACCAGGTTTTCCCCAGAAGCTTTACCAATTATCTATGAAGCCCACCTCATTTTTTGGACACCACTCAGACAGCCAGCAATTCAAGGAGAACATGCGGCTAAACATGTCACTCCCGGTCCGATTGGGGAGGGGCCCAGAGAAAACTACAGAGTCCGACATTGTTTTTGCAAAGTTACACACCGATTCAATGTTAATTTTAGTGACCTCCGATTGGCGTAACCGGGTGTCATTACTGCCGACATGAATTACAATCTTACCAAATTTACGCTTAGCCTTAGCCAGCAGTTTCAAATTTCCTTCAATGTCACCTGCTCTGGCTCCCGGAAGACAATTGACTATGGTTGCTGGTGTCGCTAACTTCACATTTCTCAAAACAGAGTCGCCAATAACCAGAGTTTGATCCTCCGCGGGTGTGTCGCCGAGTGGGGAAAAACGGTTAGAGATGTGAACGGGTTGGCGGTGTACATGGGGCTTCTGTTTAGAACTACGCTTCCTCCTCACAGTCACCCAGTCGGCCTGCTTTCCCGGCTGCTCGGGATCTGCCGGAGGGAAACTAACGGTGGCTAAGCTACCTTGGTCTGCACCGACTACAGGGGCCTGGCTAGCTGTAGAATTTTCCACGGTGCGGAGCCGGGTCTCCAATTCGCCCAGCCTGGCCTCTAAAGCTACGAATAAGCTACACTTATTACAAGTACCATTACTGCTAAAGGAGGCCGAGAAATAACTAAACATTTCACACCCAGAGCAGAAAAGTGCAAGAGAGACAGGAGAAGCCGCCATGCTAAACCGGCTAAGAGCTAGTAGCTGCGCTAAGCTAGCAGATTCCTAAAGACACACAAAGTGAATAATGTGTAAATAATTTAGAGGTGATTCAGCAGAGAGAGTGCTTTAGTTAAGGCACGTGAAGATTACACTGTGAAACAAATCGTTATCTAGGTAACTAGATCAATCTAATTGCACAGATTTAAACAGCTAACAGATACAGCAAAACACTGCTGTGCTCCAGAACAGGAAGTGATACAATACCGCAGTGAGAGCCAACCACCAGTAGAGCTTGCTGGTAGTCATGTATCCTTGGCGCTTGGCATCACAGTTTATTGCAACTTGCACCTTTCCCAGAAGCTACTGTCATCTGAGCACTGATATTGATATTGCATGTGCTTATAGACAAAAATAAATAAGAGACAAAATTCAATTTATTATTCAACTAAACTGCAAATATATGAATTTTTTAACATTTATTAAACACTTCTCTAAACAAGGCCATAGGGTCATTGACCCTAAAGAGATTCCCTCCTTGGCACAGTGATCTATTTCTTTTTGTCTCTTTCTCTAAAATTGTATATAATAATCATTAGATTACTAATATATAAACAATCAAAATTCCCCCTATCCCGCAATGGTGAAGAATCTTTAAAAAAATTCCTGTATCCAGATCGTGATCCGGATCACCACTAAAATTTAATCACTTGTTCCTCTTGTCATTTCCAACCACTCCACAAAATTTCATCAAAATCCGTTCAAAACGTTTTGAGTTATCCTGCTGACAGACAGAGGGCTAGCCCTAAACAAAAATAAATTTAAGAAATATTATAATTTGAAAACAAATGCACCCGAACGTGATGACAGCTGCAATTGCTTAATGCTAACTTTTAACATTGAAAATGCCATAGACATGCTAATGCATTAGCATCGTGATCCGGATCACCACTAAAATTTAATCACTTGTTCCTCTTGTCATTTCCAACCACTCCACAAAATTTCATCAAAATCCGTTCAAAACAACCGAAAACAAAATAAACTCCTTGGCGGAGGTAATAAATGTAAGAAATATTATAATTTGAAAACAAATGCACCTGAACATGATGACAGCTGCAACTGCTTAATGCTAACTTTTAACATTGAAAATGCCATAGACATGCTAACGCATTAGTATTGTGATCCAGATCGTGATCCGGATCACCACTAAAATTTAATCACTTGTTCCTCTTGTCATTTCCAACCACTCCACAAAATTTCATCAAAATTTCTTCAAAACTTTTGAGTTATCCTGCTGACAGACAGACAAACAAATGCGACCAAAAACATAACCTCCTTGGCGGAGGTAATAAATAAAATGGAGTGACTGGCACCTCAACTAGCTGAGTTACTTGTTCCACGCACAGGTAACAGAGAATAATTTGAGCCATGTCGTTGTATATTTCATGTCACTTTAGTTTAGGAGTAGTAAGTTGCATTGTGTGTATGTTGTCATCATTAATTTTCATAGAACAATGTGTGAAATTCATGAGACTCAAGTGAATGACGATAAAAGCTGATAGTACAACCCCTGGCAAAAATTATGGAATCACCGGCCTCGGAGGATGTTCATTCAGTTGTTTAATTTTGTAGAAAAAAAGCAGATCACAGACATGACACAAAATTAAAGTCATTTCCAATGGCAACTTTCTGGCTTTAAGAAACATTATAAGAAATCAGGAAAAAACATTGTGGCAGTCAGTAACGGTTACTTTTTTAGACCAAGCAGAGGGAAAAAAAAATATGGAATCACTCAATTCTGAGGAAAAAATTATGGAATCATGAAAAACAAAAGAATGCTCCAACACATCAGTAGTATTTTGTTGCACCACCTCTGGTTTTATAACAGCTTGCAGTCTCTGAGGCATGGACTTAATGAGTGACAAACAGTACTCTTCATCAATCTGGCTCCAACTTTCTCTGATTGCTGTTGCCAGATCAGCTTTGCAGGTTGGAGCCTTGTCATGGACCATTTTCTTCAACTTCCACCAAAGATTTTCAATTGGATTAAGATCCGGACTATTTGCAGGCCATGACATTGACCCTATGTGTCTTTTTGCAAGGAATGTTTTCACAGTTTTTGCTCTATGGCAAGATGCATTATCATCTTGAAAAATGATTTCATCACCCCCAAACATCCTTTCAATTGATGGGATAAGAAAAGTGTCCAAAATATCAATTAAACTTGTGCATTTATTGATGATGTAATGACAGCCATCTCCCCAGTGCCTTTACCTGACATGCAGCCCCATATCATCAATGACTGTGGAAATTTACATGTTTTCTTCAGGCAGTCATCTTTACATATTGGAACGGCACCAAACAAAAGTTCCAGCATCATCACCTTGCCCAATGCAGATTCGAGATTCATCACTGAATATGACTTTCATCCAGTCATCCACAGTCAACGATAAATTATGGAATCACCCTGTAAATTTTCATCCCCAAAACTAACACCTGCATCAAATCAGATCTGCTCATTAGTCTGCATCTAAAAAGGAGTGATCACACCTTGGAGAGCTGTTGCACCAAGTGGACTGACATGAATCATGGCTCCAACACGAGAGATGTCAGTTGAAACAAAGGAGAGGATTATCAAACTCTTAAAAGAGGGTAAATCATCACGCAATGCTGCAAAAGATGTTGGTTGTTCACAGTCAGCTGTGTCTAAACTCTGGACCAAATACAGACAACATGGGAAGGTTGTTAAAGGCAAACATACTGGTAGACCAAGGAAGACATCAAAGCGTCAAGACAGAAAACTTAAAGCAATATGTCTCAAAAATCAAAAATGCACAACAAAACAAATGAGGAACGAATGGGAGGAAACTGGAGTCAACATTTGTGACCGAACTGTAAGAAACCGCCTAAAGGAAATGAGATTTACATACAGAAAAGCTAAACAAAAGCCATCATTAACACCTAAACAGAAAAAAACAAGGTTACAATGTGCTAAGGAAAAGCAGTCATGGACTGTGGATGACTGGATGAAAGTCATATTCAGTGATGAATCTCGAATCTGCATTGGGCAAGGTGATGATGCTGGAACTTTTGTTTGGTGCCGTTCCAATGAGATTTATAAAGATGACTGCCTGAAGAGAACATGTAAATTTCCACAGTCATTGATGATATGGGGCGGCATGTCAGGTAAAGGCACTGGGGAGATGGCTGTCTATTTTTTTTTCTTTTTTTCCCCTTCTTTATATTCTACTATTGTAGTATAATTACACAACTCTGGAAGAACGTTTGGCTTCTGTGAGTGGAGAAACTGGGAATGGTGCAACATTTTTATTTTTATCTTCATTTTACATACAGTCCCAACTTTTTCTGATTTGTGGTTGTTTCTGTTGCATTTCTGAAATTGTTTCTCCTCATCAGTCACGTTTTGTGCTTAAACACTACATTAAGCTCAAGACTGAACAAATAAATACCTTTGGAAAATAACAGCTGTTAAAGTTCAGAGTTCTCACCTGCTTTTTGTGATCTGTGCGTCTGGACATTTTTTTTGTGTGTGTATCTCAGTTCATTCATATATTCTCATTTTTTAAATATGTTTTTAAAGATATTTGACCGTTTATTTCATCTCATGATCTCATAAATTCAGCATACGACGCGCACATGGTGTGAACAGGACGGTAACGGCAGAATCACACCTTTAGAGAAAGTTCAGAGAGAAGTAAAAGCTTCACGTTTTCGTTTTGTTAACATGTTCACTCCATTTAAAATCCTCTCTCTGCTCCGCGCTCGCTGCGCACCGAACGTGTCGCGCCTGCATTCAGGAATCTCTGGCAACTTACACATCTGTGATGGCACCAACAATGCTGAAAGGTACATCCAGGTTTTGGAGCAACACATGCTGCCATCCAAGCAATGTCTTTTTCAGGGACGTCCCTGATTATTTCAGCAAGACAATGCCAAGCCACATTCTGCCCGTGTTACAACAGTGTGCCTTCGTAGTAAAAGAGTGCAGGTACTAGAATGGCCTGCCTGCAGTCCAGACCTGTCGTCCATTGAAAATGTGTGGTGCATTATGAAGCCCAAAATATGACAACGGAGACCCCGGACTGTTGAACAACCGAAGTTGTACATCAAGCAAGAATGGGAAAGAATTCCACCTACAAAGCTTCAACAATTAGTGTCCTCAGTTCCCAAATGCTTATTGAGTGTTGTTAGAAGAAATGGTCATGGTTCTCACCAGCATATAACACTGCTGCATGAAAAAATTATGCTGCAGTTGGGCCGTTATGCTGTTTCCAAGGATGTGTAACAGGAAAATGCTAATTTCTGATCATTTCTATCATCAGATATGATGATCAGAAACAATCATTACTGATTTTGGACCCGCAACGGCTAAAAAATTAAATAAAAAAATGACCATCACCAGATCAATACCGCAAAATAATGCCAAATACCACCACCATACTGAATTGTAAATAAAGTGTTGTGAAATGCCATAACCAGAATGCAGCGCTTTCAAATGCCACCAGTTGTTATATAAATAATAAAAAGCATAACCAATAAATATACTAGCACAGTATTTAGCACAGTGCTTTAATTTTCCCTCAAAATATTTTATTTTACAAACTATATCTCGCCATTTTTGAATGGCTTATCTATTAAAGAGTAAAAACTGAAGGAAATCAATTGTAAGGCCTGAAAGAAGTTTCTGTAGGAGGTATTTTAGCCATAAGGTCAAGTGAGAGGAGGAAGTGTTGCTTTTTAAATACTTAAAAGACACTGGACTCGAGTGGATTTAATGCTGCTATAACAGACTGATGCAGAAGGTGGCAGCAATGCAACAATAAGGATGCCGGCTGCCATTAAATGCCATAGAAGAAGAAGAAGTGTGCTTGATTAAATCCACAGTGATGCGTTTCGTGTCAAAATAAAGCAATTTCTTATTCATACATACACACACACACACACACACACACACACACACACACACACACACACACACACACACACACACACACACACACACACACACATATATATATATATGTGTGTGTGTGTAAATGGAAAATGGAGGTTTTGGAGAACAGAGATGCCACGGAGGGTGCCATATTCAAAGTACTAATGTTACAATGACAAAATAAAGGTTTTAAAAATTAATCCTCAAAATTTTCATAATAAAGGATGCACATCATCGTGCCATGCTCACACTATATCCGAAAGCTGAGGTCGATCTGACAAACAGTCAGAGAGATATGTGAGCCACATACGCACACACAGACATTTCTTGGTTTACAGATCGATAACACCCTGTTCAGATGTGCGTGCGTTGCCCCATGGCTGTGGGATGCATTGACTCGCAGGGACACTGTGCTTTCGGTTCAATTGTGCAGTGTTCATGTGTAGTTCACAAGATGAATGCGTGCCACAGACACTGCACATAAAGATATCCCCCCTTCTAGTGGAGGTGCACGTACGGCCACATTCTGGATATGCTGGCAGGAGTTGATGTGCCTGATTATGACGAATTTCCCTCAAACGCAATCAGACTGTTTTGAATGCTGTTTTGACGCCGGCTTGAACAAAACATTCGGGCTGGACACAGGAATTTGCCCGATTGTTTGGAATGCATGCAGATTGCTGGAGGAGGTTTTCAATCGCACCTCCACTTTGCCCAAATGGTGGCTGAATATTCATTCAGACGGCATTCGGGCTCATTCGGACTCTAATGTGACAAAGCAAACGTCACTGAAAATGGATATCACTCTCTGTGCTCTATTTCTGAAATGGATAAAGACTTTCTAATCAAACTATTGATTATCTTCAAATCACGTCAGTTTCAAGCTAATAAGTGAATCAACATAAACTGTTTTGTTGACTGCCAGCTGTGCACATTTTGAACTGCGCAGATGAAGAAGTGGATTCCAGCCTGGAGCCGTCTATCCGCCCTCTGTCTGCTCTGAGTGTGACGATGTTAAGGATTTTATATATATATATGTTATCACTGTTAAACATTTGTACCTTTTGTCTTCTTTCTGATGAGAACGGTGTTGTGCTGTTTGCACCTAACCCCGAGAATGTATGTGTTATTCAACCTTGTTTTAGCATGCTGGGGTCAATCTGAACTGGGAATGAGAAGCTGGATGTACTTATTATTATTCTGATTGTGATGTGATGCTTAGTGTTCCAGGCAGATGCAGAACAGCTGATAACTGCAACAGATGAATGAGATGTGCTGACCTTCGACGATAAGAGTGAAAGAAAGAAACTGTTTTTGCTTACAGCTGCACTTATTGACGTGTGTGTTTATGTTACGGGAAGAAACTTGTCTTGCGTCATTCCCCCACCCTTAGGACAAGTTTTTGTTCATGTGATGAGGGATTCACTAATAAAAAGAGCGAAGCGCAGGCCAGACTTTAGTGTAGCTTTGGTGTATAGCCTGACTGCACTCCGCGCGTAAAATTTGACTTTCTGTCTCACTGGTGTTTCTTGACTCTGTTTGTCTTATCAAAGGTTTTAAGAATGTTTGGAGGAGAAAATACCCAACAGACGACAAACAACACGTCAGCTGGAGTGACAGCAGCGAGTGGGAGAAGACTCAAGAATTCGCAGACGGAGACACGTGCACACATCAGAATGTAAACTGGCCTGCGTGTGTTGTGTCTTTAAAGCGCATTTACACAAACATCCCCACATGGGCTTACAGTGCCCTCTGTTCAGTCAGAACCCCCCCATGTTTTCACCGTGGTTAATGTGTTGAAAACATTTTAGCAAAAAACAGAAAGCCTGTTAAATGAAACCTGCCACAAACAACATTTACTTCCTCTCAAAAACTGAAGAGTAAATGTCTGCACTCAGTCTACCCTTACCAAAAAATAGTACTTATAAGTATATAAAAAGTAAACTAGAAGTATACTTGAAACATACTTGCATATACTACTTTTTGGTAAGGGTAGTTTCATATCACCACATACTCTGAAAGAACTAATTGACACAAACCTCATTATTCTGTACAAACTCCTTCCTCGGGTTTCTAGGAAAAACAGGTCTAAAGGGACTATAAAGGTTTGTGTGTGGCTGCTAAATACAGTATTATAGGTAAATATTTCTTTCAGTCTTACAACACACTAGTAAAACCATGTTTCCTTCAAGACTTCATTTCAAAGAATTCCTTACAGACGGAGAGATGGCAGTGATACTCGCAGCACTGTGATACATATGAAGCATATGCAATACAGGTCTGTTTTTTTAATACGTAATGTCAACACGTCAAATTTTTGACTTTCACATATGGGCTACATGCACTTGTTATCCTACAGTTGATTCACATTTGAGGTGGTACCCCTCAGTTTGAGAACCATTGTATTCCTGAACAGTGGGCCTCATACAAGAACTTTTTGTCATACTTTTTTCTCGTACATTTTTTAGTACAATGTGCTTGTAAGAACGTGTGATGTCAGATTCGGATAACGATCCTATATTCTAGATTATTGCCTAAATGATGTGTAATTGTTGAATGCTGCTTGTGTGTAAACCAGAGGTGTGTTCACGTGGACAGTGAATTAACCAAAACGATGCCCCAGAACACCATATATGGCTAATAATGTTCAATAGTTGTGGCAACCCTAATTTATGTTATAAAAATTACTTGAAAATCAATGTCACACCTGAAGTTTTTTTGTTTGTGACATACCACAAACTGGGTTTTTAAATGGCAAATGTGACTGGGATGAGTCGTGTCACTGTTGCCGACATTCATTCATTCATTTTCATAGACAGACAGCCACATACCTAAGGTCAATTTATAATTTCCAATTTACCAAACTCGCATGTCTTTGTAAATGGGAGGAAGCCGGAGCAGCTGGAGGGAACCCATGCAAACTCCACACAGATTGGACCAAGTCAGATTCAAACCTGGTTCCTTCTCACTGTCAGGCAACAGTGCTCACTAAGCCAATATGTCAGAATATTATAAACAGCTGGTACTGAAAAACTGAAAGCCGATATGGTCTGGTAACTGAAGTACAGCTTTAGAACATACCCTAAACATGAGTGTCTCCGACCGTGTCCAAAACCAGCTGGCACCCCCTTTCTTGTCAATCGGTGATCTTTGTTCATCATCCTGTTGGTGATCGACTCATACACGACACATCAGAGTGTGAAGGACAAGCTCCATATCTGCCCCACGCCTCTAGGTAAATACGGTTTTACGTTCTGGAAACTCGGCCAGTTATTTACCTCTTCTGAGCCAACAGGTGGGTCTTGATCAACTCCATGGTGATTTGCACTGATTATCCAAAGTCAACCAAGGAGGGTTCCTGGTGAAAAACATAAACAAAACTGACATAGATGGAGGGAGGACAGGTCTAATTATTCCCCAGTGTCTCAGGATGAAGGGAAAAAAAAAAAAAATCTGTTGAGGAATGTTACCGGGTTCTACTACTGAGGTCCCAGACAAGCTTCAACAAGGCTGCTGGATGACTGTTAAGGCTCACAGATGGAAACAGCAGAAACTCAACTACTCCAATGGAACACTGACCATTAATAAGGATTTTTCCATGGCTGGTTTTCTCTCATTGTTTTGTCCTTGTAAATATCCAAAGAGCCCCTCAATTTGACCTTGAGGTATTTGTAGAAGAATATCAAATCATCCAAGCGAAAAATAAGAGCCATGTCTGGAAAAGTGCCTTTGCTTCTGCCTTCTCTGTTGGACAGTAGCTGTGCTCGCAGAAAAGAGGAAGAGTTGAGACTTTGCTGATGGCAATGACCTCACAGGAAAGTGTCAGCTGAGGGTAAACATCTCCTCCAGCAGTAAGAGTCCCCTGAGAATGCCGTGAGAACTCAGAAGATCCTATCAGGAGAACTTATTACATCAGGAGATCCAAAAACAGCATGCAAAAAAGTCAAGCATATGTCCTCTTAACAGCACTCTCAGACAATAATAATAAAAAAAAGCCACAGCAATCTTGGTAAAGGTGTGAGCTTTGCGAGACTGAAATCATGTCTACTTTTAGCCAAACATTTGATGCGTCCCGGCTTAAAGTGAGATCTGACTCCACTGCTCTGCTGCTGGGTGTTTTTATGTTTTGCAGTGCTTGTTCGGCTCAGCTTTCATTGACACGTGAGATCAACAAACTGCCTGATTCAACACCCTCGTTCTGCTGCCCTGCAGCGACATAATTACACAGGGTTATTGTTAGAGTTGGTGCTGGGCAGGGTGGGATATGAAGGGCATTTAAGGAATGAACCGCAAAAGCTGGTGCACACCCACTCACACATTCATACACAAAACACACTCAGCAGGCAAAGAGGTTTAGAACATATGTGATGATCTTTGAGATCAGACAGAAACTAGAAGGGCACTCAAAATCCACATACATCCGCCACCAGTCCTTTTACGCTTGTGTTGATATATATATATATATATATATATATATATATATATATATATATATATATATAAAAGCCAAGTGGTCTCTTTGTACATGTATGCATGTGTATGTCCATGTGTGTGGCTTTGATGACGAAGAAACCGGGGAGAACATTTGGTATGCTTATGTACAACCCCAATTCCAGTGAAGTTGGGACGTTGTGTAAAATGTAAATAAAAACAGAATACAATGATTTGCAAATCCTCTTCAATCTATATTCAATTGAATACACCATAAAGACAAGATATTTAATGTTCAAACTGATTAACTTTATTGTTTTTGTGCAAATATTTGCTCATTTTGAAATGGATGCCTGCAACACATTTCAAAAAAGCTGGGACAGTGGTATGTTTACCACAGTGTTACATCACCTTTCCTTCTAACAACACTCAATAAGCGTTTGTGAACTGAGGACACTAATTGTTGAAGCTTTGTAGGTGGAATTCTTTCCCATTCTTGCTTGATGTACGACTTCAGTTCTTCAACAGTCCGGGGTCTCCATTGTCATATTTTGCGCTTCATAATGCACCACATATTTTCAATGGGCGACAGGTCTGGACTGCAGGCAGGCCAGTCTAGTACCCGCACTCTTTTACTGCGAAGCCACACTGTTGTAACGTGCAGAATGTGGCTTGGCGTTGTCTTGCTGAAATAAAGTCATATGCAAATCTGTCTAAACGCCAGGGAGATCGGGCCTTAAGCAGGGACGTCCCTGAAAAAGACGTTGCTTGGATGGCAGCATGTGTTGCTCCAAAACCTGGATGTACCTTTCAGCATTGATGGTGCCATGACAGATGTGTAAGTTGCCCATGCCATGGGCACTAACACACCCCCATACCATCACAGATGCTGGCTTTTGAACTTAGTGCAGGTAACAATCTGGATGGGCTTTTTCCTCTTTTGTCTGGAGGACACGATGTGCATGATTTCCAAAAACAATTAAACAATAAAGTTTATCAGTTTGAACATTAAATATCTTGTCTTTGTGGTGCATTCAACTGAATATAGGTTGAAGAGGATTTGCAAATCATTGTATTCTGTTTTTATTTACATTTTACACAACGTCCCAACTTCATTGGAATTGGGGTTGTACTTTGGGTCAAGGAAGAACACAGTGAAAACGGAAAGTTGATAGAACTAATATTTTTTGAGAAACTATGATATTAGGTAACAACAGTGAACAATGGATGTTAATAGTTATATCCTGGACTCACACGCCATTCTAGCAGGGAGCTGTAAACCATCTACATATTAAAAGCCAAGTGGCCTCTTTGTGCGTCAATGCGTGCGTGCGTGTGTGTACCTTCGATCACGGACAAACTGGGGAGAGCTGACATTTGCGTCATCTGTGTCTTTAGTTTTTGGATTTGTGTTTCAGTCCTGTCCTCATCTTTATACAGTTTGTTTTATCTGTTGCCCACGCCCCCTTTTGGTTCTCTATGTGTGTGTGTGCGTGCCCCTGGGCCATGTGTCTGGTGTATGTGTGAGCTTTCCTGCTTCATGTGTGAGTCTTGTATGAGTGTGTGTGCGTCCTCGGTTGTGTCTCACTTGTAAATATGTGTGTTGGTGTTCCGTGGTCACTTCCGTGGTCACTCCCCCCTGCTCATGTGGTCTGTCTGCGAGGTGTCATCTGTGTCTGTCACTGTATGATTGCTGTCTGTTTCTCGCATCATCCTTCCATGGTAAGGGTTCTTGTGCTCTTCTGTGTTTATTACATGTTTGTGATTTTCTAGTTGTTCTAGTTCCACATTTACCTTATGAGTATGTCATTGTCGTATGGGTTTTTCCCCTGTGGCGCTATCGATCTGTTCGTGGTCTTATGGTCTCACTGCTTGTTTGTTTAGCTGTTGATTATGGTTAGTTCCGCGATTGTTTTTTTTTTGGCATTCTGTGTACCTTATGCTTTTGTTTTCTATTACGTGTAAAGTAAGTCCTTTCGGCTGCTCCCTTGTTTCCAAGGTGGATCTGCATGCTGAATTGGCATAGGTTTTACGCCGGATGCCCTTCCTGATGCAACTTCACATTACATGGAGAAATGTGGCAGGGGTGGGATTTGAACCCGGAATCTTCTGCACTGAAACCAAGCGCATTAACCACTTGGCCACCAGCCCTGCTTTGTTTTATATTACGTGATCAAGTTTTATTTGTACTCATCTCATGATGTCCGTTTTATCTTCGATTTCTTTGTGTTCCTCTTTTCCTCTCGTATCTCAGCGAATCAAGGTTTACAATAATGGGGAGGCACCTGGGCTGGCCAATCACATTACAGAGGTGGCCCATGCCACCCAGGGTCAGTCAATCCATGTATCCACCCATGGAATCTATGTATCTGGCATGATCCTGCAGTGGGGTGGGGAATCCTGACCTTTGATCCTTATTGATGAACTTACATCCCGATTGCAGCATGAATGCAATCAGGATGTAAGTTCATTAATATAAATTCAACAACGGAATCACAATGAAAGATCACCAGAATATTATAATAATGATAGTGATAATAATAATAATAGCAATAATAATCAAGACTCCTACAAATACGAGAAAATCGCTGAATGTGGGAAGCTTTGTTAAGATACTCGTTGCAAGTAAATCAGTCAGTGTGTGTGGTTCTTTCATGAAGCCCCTTTGTTCATAGCATGATCTAGACTGTTGTCAAGTTACTGAGCAGTCACAAAACTGTATCAGCACTGTGTTGAAAAATATGAAGTCTGATGATGTGTTTGACCTCTTTGTGGGTCCTGAGCTGCTGTTGACAAAATCTTCATATTCAAGTGTAAAGTTACATTACTGGCAGCATTTTATTTTTTTATTTTATGTATTTATTTATTTTTAGTTGTTGAATGCTGTTATTCTTCTTTTCTCACTGGAACTTTAATATTTAATGTGTCAAACCCAGTAGAGCTTTGCGTT
This sequence comes from Thalassophryne amazonica, assembly GCF_902500255.1. Lineage (NCBI taxonomy): Eukaryota > Metazoa > Chordata > Actinopteri > Batrachoidiformes > Batrachoididae > Thalassophryne > Thalassophryne amazonica. Next base: position 60,883,339 of record NC_047112.1, on the reverse strand, counting down.
TACTCAGGCATGAAAAGTGATGTTGACTTAAAAAATGCTTGATGCTACAATTTCACTGATAATTATCATTTTGGTCAGCATCTCATCAATTTAACAATTCTGAAATTTGCAACAAACACATTTAAAAACCAAAATGAGCCACTGAGGTACAAAAATTAAACAATTGAGAACTACAGGAATAAGTGTGAAGATGAGTCTAATAGGTTCTGCACACTCATTAACTTTTCACACACCGTATAGCAAGAACCAAAGCAACTACAGATTGGAGTTTCAGATAATCAACAGAGAGATCACACTTCTGTCACACATTTACACATGTGTTCTTCACAGACACAGCAGCAACATTTTCAGCCTGAATATTCAAGAGTACTGAGCTCTCACCAACAGAGAGATGTTAAAACTAGTGCCACGGACATTTTATTTCAGCTGAATGAAGACACTGCAATTTCAGCTAAAAAAGTGAATGTGGCCAAAGTCTAAAGGTTGTACCATGGTCAAAATAAAAAAAAAAAAAATCTTAAAACCCATTGGAAATGTTTTCAACCTACCTACTAGCTACCTTTGCACCAAGTTTCAGCTCAGTAGCTTTAAAAACTGCTGACCAATGGCTCTAGGTGTCATTTTCAGTATGGCTGCCATGGCAGCCGTATTTAAAATTAGATCAAAACTTGAGAACAAAACCTGTAGGATATGATTTTAGGCTTGCTGATTGCTACCCATGTAGCAAATTTCATCTCAGTTGCTGCATAAATGGCTGACAAATGGCTATATATGAGATGTGCAAAATGCCCGCCATGATGGCCATATTTGAAATGCCTTGAACTAACTTTGGTGTCGTGGCTAAGAATATGCACCAAGTTTCAGCTTCATTGGTTCAGTGGTGCCTGAGAAGATGATGTTCAAAGTGACAACTGCAAATCCGTTTCCCAGATAAACTCTGCAATCTCTTTATGATGACACTGTAAAGTGATGTGACATCTCCTTGCACAAATGGTTTCTATTCCAAATTCATAGAAATCAAATGATATGAGCGAAGTGTCGCGAAGCTCACTCATGGTACAGGGTGTCCTAAACAGGAAGTGCCAAAATTCAAGTCCACAGTAAAACAGGAAATGTTCAAATGTCAAACACTTCCTGGATTGACAGACGAGAATCTTGGAACCCATGGAATCTTGCGGGAATTCAGTGGCAAGCTCACACTCAAACAGGAAGTGTTGAATTCTCAGTCACAATGAAACAGAAAATGTTGAACACTTCCTGGCATGGGTGGAGCTAGAGTGGAGCCCGGGGTTTCACTGAACTCCCCTGAAATCTGATTGGACTCAGATGATTGGCATGTCACAGCACCACACGTGTTTGAAACACCAGCATTTTCAAATCAGTAAGTCACAATGATTGCTAGGTTCCTCCTGTCCAGTAGTTTGTGCTGTGTACCACAAAAAGGTCTAATCCTTCTTAGCAGAAAAAGAAAAATGTTTGCTTCAGATTTGAACTGAACACATCGTTTGAACTATGGACTTCTAATCACACCAAACTTATATTGGTGAGTAAACGGCCGTATTTTATGCCAGAAATGAGGTCCAGGTTGTTAAAAGCAGCATTTCTCCTTTAATTCGGGTTGCATTATATACACGTTTAAGGTAACAGACAGCAGCTGGTTCATGCTCTGTTGGCTTATTAGTGCAGCAGATAACTGAAACAATCCTTCAAATGGTGATACAAGCATCAAATTCAGCACAAATACAGCTGGAGCAAAATTAATGGAGCAACTTTAACTTTTGACCCCTATACAAACTGAAACTGACCTTTGTCACCATTCTTATCATTTATCATTCTTATCACTTATCATATTTCCATTCCCTGACTTGTCTAAAGAAAATTGGCAATAAAACTGATTATTATTTTTGCATTTTGCTTTGCATTTTGTATCACCAGTTATCCATCTTCATGATGAAGTGGTATAGGAGAGGATTTTCTTAAAAAGAAAACCTGAAAGTTCAGCTACAAACTGCTAGAAGGTACATCTGAGATGCAAGCCTGAATTTGATCTGTTTTGGTGAAAGAAAATCCTTCTCTGCTCTACTCCACTATGAAGCTAAGAGTAGTGATGCAAAATGCAAAGCTTGCACTGTGCATAATTTCTCCAATCACAGCCACATAAGCCTATAACTTCTTCTGGGTTGTCTGGGTGTCTTGGTGGCGTTCCTCACTCTTCTCCTTCTTGCACAGTCACTCAGTTTTTGAGAACTGTCTACTCCATGCAGATTTAACTTTTAACTCAATTTATCAACTCAGTTGATTTAACTCAACTTTGATCACGGACAAACTGGGTCAGTCAGAGCTGAGTGTCGTCAGAGCGAGCTGCAAAAAGTTTGTACCTGAGTTTTCAGAGGTGGTGTTTGTAGTTGCCATCTGCCACGCCGGTGTTTGCCAACCCGGACAGTGGGAATACCACCTCAACCGGCAACTTAGCCCCGCGACTGGACAGCAACAACGTCCGAGGCCCAACGTGGTGAATTCACTGAGGCCGCGCGCTGCGTCATTAGAGCCGCGCATCACGAGTGCCGCTTCCCCGAGGCCTCGTGCAGCCACCGCGGATCCATCAGCGCGGAAACACCGAGGCCGCGCGGCACCAGCGCAGTGCAGATCCATCCCGGTGACAAACAACACAGGCTGTTAACATCGGCGATCGACAAGCTGCTCATAAGCCGACCATGGGGCCTAAGAAGGTTCTGACAGCGGAGGAAGGTGACGATATTAAAAAATCTCTGGACTTTCTATCAGAGGAGATTTCTGTTGTGAAGCAGCAACAGAAATCAATCATGGATCTGGTGGAGGAGGTGAAGGCATTACGGCTCCTGAATGCCGAGAAAGACCGGCATCTGGTGCAGCTGGAAAATAGAGTGGCTGAATTGGAGCAGTACACCAGAATTAACGACGTCATCATCACAGGTCTTCATATCAAACCAGGGTCCTACGCACGGGCGGTAACAGATGAGAGCGGAGGGGATCCCAGTGAACAGGAGGTCAGCTCTGTGGAAAAACAGGTTGCTGATTTCCTCCTATCTAAAGGTATAGAAATGGATTTAAATAACATTGAAGCGTGCCACCCTCTGCCCCGGAGAAATGACGGTGATAAACGAACCGTAATCATGAGATTCATCAACAGAAAACACAAAACAGCACTGTTAAAACAAGGAAGAAAACTGAAAGGGACAAACGTATTCATCAATGAACATCTCACCAAACGGAATGCCGACATCGCCAGGAAAGCACGCTTCTTGAAGAAACAGGGAAAAATCCAGCACACATGGACTTCAAACTGTAAAATATTCATCAAACTGAACGGATCACCAGAACAAGCAAAAGTCATGGCAATAAGGAACATCAAGGAGCTGGACAAATATGAACAATAGTGTTTCTTAAAGCGAGGATCTGGACAAATATGACCAATAAGGTATGAGGACACAAACACATCACAACACCATGACACAGACCAGAGGAACCTATTCATCTACTACCTATTCATCTACATCTGGAGACAAGAAGGATATAACTCAAAGGATTGCTGATCATGGAAAAGTAGAACTGAGAACATTTAAATACACAGACCACAATGTACTGGACTTGGAGCACGATATAGACCCGGACAATAATTTCTTCTCAAATATCAATGACAGTTGTTGCTATTATACAGATGAACAGTTTAATCGGATCATTAGAACGGATAACAAATTATCAATAATCCATTTCAACAGCAGAAGTCTATATGCAAACTTTAACAACATTAAAGAATATTTAAGTCAGTTTAAAAAAATATTTAACATAATTGCTATATCAGAAACATGGATCAATGAAGATAAAGGAATGGATTTTGAACTGGATGGATATGAATTTAATTGTGTAAACAGAAAAAATAAGAGTGGAGGAGGAGTGGCTGTGTATGTGGATAAGAACATGGATTATAAAATAGTAGACAATATGACAACTGTGATTGATAACTTATTAGAATGTATAACTATTGAAATATGTGAAGAAAAAAGCAAAAATGTATTAGTCAGCTGTATATATAGAGCACCAGGATCTTGTATTGAAACATTCACTGACTGTATGGGAAAAATGTTCTCAAAAACTAATCAAAAAACTGTGTTCATTTGTGGTGACTTAAATATTGATCTGCTCAATCCAAATAAGCATAAAATAACAGATGAATTTATCAGTATAATGTACAGTATGAGTTTATATCCAAAAATCACCAGGCCAAGCAGAATTACATCCCATAGTGCTACCTTAATTGATAATATATTCAGCAATGATATTGAGAATAACACTGTGAGTGGATTATTAATCAATGACATTAGTGATCATCTACCAGTTTTCATCGTTTATAATAGAAACCATCGGCGGAATCAGCCAGAGGAGAAAATAAAATACAGGCGAGTGCGGACAGAGGAAAACATGAACACACTAAAGAAGGATTTACAGGAGCAAAACTGGGAAAAGGTATACAGTGAAAGTGATGTTGATAGTGCATATGAAACTTTTTTACAAATATTTACATCATTATATGATAAAAATTGTCCAATTAAACAAGACTACAGAAAACAAAAAATCCAAGCTCGACCATGGATGACGAAAGGGTTACGAAATGCATGTAATAAGAAAAATACACTGTATAGAGAATTCATAAAACTAAAGACTAAAGAGGCAGAAAATAGATATAAGAAATACAAAAATAGATTAACTAATATTATACGGGTATGTAGGAAGGAATATTATAGTAACATATTATATAATAACAAAAACAATATTAAAGGAATATGGGATATATTAAATAGCATTATCAAAAATGGTAACAAAAAACAGAGTTACCCTCAGTATTTCATTGATAATAATGTCAAGAAGGAAAATAAGGATGAGGTAGTCAACGGTTTTAATAATTTTTTTGTAAATATTGGACCAAGCTTGGCAGAAAAAATTCCCGATTCCCAATCTGAGGATTGGGATAATAATCTTATAGAAAGAAATCCCTGTTCAATGTTCCTCACAGCAGTAGATGGAAATGAAATTATAGACATTGTGAATAATTGTAAATATAAAACATCTACCGATTTAAATGAAATTGATATGGTGGTGGTAAAACAGGTCATTGAATGGATTGTAGAACCATTAACATACATCTGTAACTTATCATTTCAAACCGGTAAATTTCCCAATCAAATGAAAATAGCTAAGGTTGTGCCGCTGTATAAGACTGGGGATAGACACCACTTCACAAATTATAGACCTGTTTCTTTGCTTCCACAATTTTCCAAATTATTAGAAAAGTTATTCAATAATAGATTAGACAAATTCATAAATAAACATAAATTACTTACTGATAGTCAATATGGATTCAGAGCACATAGTTCAACATCACTTGCATTAATAGAATCAGTTGAGGAGATTACAAACGCCATAGACCACAAATTACATTCAGTTGGAATATTTATAGACCTTAAAAAGGCTTTTGATACAATTAATCATGACATATTAATCAATAAACTTGAACAGTATGGGATTAGGGGGTTGGTGTTGCACTGGGTGAGAAGCTACTTAAGTAACAGAAAACAGTTTGTGAAGTTGGGGGAATATACATCATCATGCTTGGACAATGCTTGTGGCGTCCCACAGGGGTCAGTATTGGGTCCAAAACTGTTTCTAATTTATATAAATGATATTGTCAATGTTTCCAAAATATTAAAATTAGTATTATTTGCAGATGACACAAGCATTTTTTGTTCAGGGGGGGATTTGCAGGAGTTACTGAGGAGGATCAGTATAGAAATGGGAAAATTGAAAATATGGTTTGACAGAAACAAATTATCATTAAACTTAAGTAAAACAAAATACATGTTATTTGGCTATTGTAATACAGACATACAGGTTCAGTTACAAGTCGAGGGGGTAGATATTGAAAGGGTACATGAAAATAAGTTTCTGGGGGTGATAATAGATGATAAGATAAACTGGAAGACTCATATAAAACATATACAAAGTAAACTGTCAAGAAGCATTTCAGTTCTAAACAAAGCGAAACATATTCTGGACCACAACTCACTCCGCATTCTTTACTGCTCACTGGTTTTACCATATTTACAGTACTGTGCAGAGGTATGGGGTAATACTTATAAAGGTACAACACAATCACTATCAGTAATGCAGAAAAGAGCTATAAGAATTATTCATAATACTGGCTATAGAGATCATACAAATCCACTATTTTTACAATCCAAATTCTTAAAATTCACAGACTTGGTTCATTTTCAAACAGTACAAATTGTGTATAAAGCAATAAACAATTTACTTCCAGCAAATATTAAAAATATGTTTTTTAACAGATCAGGGGATTACAGTCTGAGGGGGAAATTTAATTTAAAGCATCAGTGGGCACGAACAACATTAAAAGGTTTCTGTATTTCTGTCTGTGGGGTGAGGATGTGGAACAGATTGGGAGTGGGGCTCAAGCAATGTCCAAGCATGAACCAGTTCAAACAGCGGTACAAAAATATGGTTTTTTCTGGGTATAGGGAGGAGGAAGGGTAGTGAGGGTTAGGGTGTTTTTGTTTTTTGCTTCGGCTTGTAAATATATAGTATTTTGTATGTAAGTAGGTATGTGAAGGTGTATATTTATGTTTGTGTATATATATGTGTATATATGTGTATGTATGTTGATGTGTGTATGTATATATATATATGTGTATGTATATGTATATATATATATATTGATATCGATTTAGGTGTGTAGGAATCTATGTGTATATGTGGCAAAGGGTATTACTGGTTGTGGGGAAGAAGGGGTAGGGATAAATAAGCTGATGCTTCACCCTACCCCTTTTCGGACATGTTGGGTACACAGTAGGAACTTTTTTGTTGTTGTCTTTACTGATCTATCTTGTAATTGTTGTTGTATCAAATGTTCGAAATAAACAGTTTTCATTTTCATTTTCATTTACAATAAAATGCAATACTGTTTGTATTTCTTTGTAATTAATGTAAATAAAGTCCAACACATATTCAGTGGCAGCTTTACCATCAGAGAGCGTCATCCAAAACTACCACAAAAGACTCCAAGCTGTCACTGATGTTAAAGGGACAATACACAGTATTAAGAACAGGGGTATGTAAAGTCTGGATCAGGGTCATTTGGGTAGTTCTCTTGTCATTTTGATTTAAAAAGAGGAAACACAGTTGTTTGACAATGAATTCAATCAATTCAATTCAATCAATTTTTTTATATAGCGCCAAATCACAACAAACAGTTGCCCCAAGGCGCTTTATATTGTAAGGCAAGGCCATACAATAATTATGTAAAACCCCAACGGTCAAAACGACCCCCTGTGAGCAAGCACTTGGCTACAGTGGGAAGGAAAAACTCCCTTTTAACAGGAAGAAACCTCCAGCAGAACCAGGCTCAGGGAGGGGCAGTCTTCTGCTGGGACTGGTTGGGGCTGAGGGAGAGAACCAGGAAAAAGACATGCTGTGGAGGGGAGCAGAGATCGATCACTAATGATTAAATGCAGAGTGGTGCATACAGAGCAAAAAGAGAAAGAAACAGTGCATCATGGGAACCCCCCAGCAGTCTACGTCTATAGCAGCATAACTAAGGGATGGTTCAGGGTCACCTGATCCAGCCCTAACTATAAGCTTTAGCAAAAAGGAAAGTTTTAAGCCTAATCTTAAAAGTAGAGAGGGTGTCTGTCTCCCTGATCTGAATTGGGAGCTGGTTCCACAGGAGAGGAGCCTGAAAGCTGAAGGCTCTGCCTCCCATTCTACTCTTACAAACCCTAGGAACTACAAGTAAGCCTGCAGTCTGAGAGCGAAGCACTCTATTGGGGTGATATGGTACTACGAGGTCCCTAAGATAAGATGGGACCTGATTATTCAAAACCTTATAAGTAAGAAGAAGAATTTTAAATTCTATTCTAGAATTAACAGGAAGCCAATGAAGAGAGGCCAATATGGGTGAGATATGCTCTCTCCTTCTAGTCCCCGTCAGTACTCTAGCTGCAGCATTTTGAATTAACTGAAGGCTTTTTAGGGAACTTTTAGGACAACCTGATAATAATGAATTACAATAGTCCAGCCTAGAGGAAATAAATGCATGAATTAGTTTTTCAGCATCACTCTGAGACAAGACCTTTCTGATTTTAGAGATATTGCGTAAATGCAAAAAAGCAGTCCTACATATTTGTTTAATATGCGCTTTGAATGACATATCCTGATCAAAAATGACTCCAAGATTTCTCACAGTATTACTAGAGGTCAGGGTAATGCCATCCAGAGTAAGGATCTGGTTAGACACCATGTTTCTAAGATTTGTGGGGCCAAGTACAATAACTTCAGTTTTATCTGAGTTTAAAAGCAGGAAATTAGAGGTCATCCATGTCTTTATGTCTGTAAGACAACCCTGCAGTTTAGCTAATTGGTGTGTGTCCTCTGGCTTCATGGATAGATAAAGCTGGGTATCATCTGCGTAACAATGAAAATTTAAGCAATACCGTCTAATAATACTGCCTAAGGGAAGCATATATAAAGTGAATAAAATTGGTCCTAGCACAGAACCTTGTGGAACTCCATAATTAACTTTAGTCTGTGAAGAAGATTCCCCATTTACATGAACAAATTGTAATCTATTAGACAAATATGATTCAAACCACCGCAGCGCAGTGCCTTTAATACCTATGGCATGCTCTAATCTCTGTAATAAAATTTTATGGTCAACAGTATCAAAAGCAGCACTGAGGTCTAACAGAACAAGCACAGAGATGAGTCCACTGTCCGAGGCCATAAGAAGATCATTTGTAACCTTCACTAATGCTGTTTCTGTACTATGATGAATTCTAAAACCTGACTGAAACTCTTCAAATAGACCATTCCTCTGCAGATGATCAGTTAGCTGTTTTACAACTACCCTTTCAAGAATTTTTGAGAGAAAAGGAAGGTTGGAGATTGGCCTATAATTAGCTAAGATAGCTGGGTCAAGTGATGGCTTTTTAAGTAATGGTTTAATTACTGCCACCTTAAAAGCCTGTGGTACACAGCCAACTAACAAAGATAGATTGATCATATTTAAGATCGAAGCATTAAATAATGGTAGGGCTTCCTTGAGCAGCCTGGTAGGAATGGGGTCTAATAAACATGTTGATGGTTTGGATGAAGTAACTAATGAAAATAACTCAGACAGAACAATCGGAGAGAAAGAGTCTAACCAAATACCGGCATCACTGAAAGCAGCCAAAGATAACGATACGTCTTTGGGATGGTTATGAGTAATTTTTTCTCTAATAGTTAAAATTTTGTTAGCAAAGAAAGTCATGAAGTCATTACTAGTTAAAGTTAATGGAATACTCAGCTCAATAGAGCTCTGACTCTTTGTCAGCCTGGCTACAGTGCTGAAAAGAAACCTGGGGTTGTTCTTATTTTCTTCAATTAGTGATGAGTAGAAAGATGTCCTAGCTTTACGGAGGGCTTTTTTATAGAGCAACAGACTCTTTTTCCAGGCTAAGTGAAGATCTTCTAAATTAGTGAGATGCCATTTCCTCTCCAACTTATGGGTTATCTGCTTTAAGCTACGAGTTTGTGAGTTATACCACGGAGTCAGACACTTCTGATTTAAAGCTCTCTTTTTCAGAGGAGCTACAGCATCCAAAGTTGTCTTCAATGAGGATGTAAAACTATTGACGAGATACTCTATCTCCCTTACAGAGTTTAGGTAGCTACTCTGCACTGTGTTGTTATATGGCATTAGAGAACATAAAGAAGGAATCATATCCTTAAACCTAGTTACAGCGCTTTCTGAAAGACTTCTAGTGTAATGAAACTTATTCCCCACTGCTGGGTAGTCCATCAGAGTAAATGTAAATGTTATTAAGAAATTATCAGACAGAAGGGAGTTTTCAGGGAATACTGTTAAGTCTTCTATTTCCATACCATAAGTCAGAACAAGATCTAAGATATGATTAAAGTGGTGGGTGGACTCATTTACTTTTTGAGCAAAGCCAATAGAGTCTAATAATAGATTAAATGCAGTGTTGAGGCTGTCATTCTCAGCATCTGTGTGGATGTTAAAATCACCCACTATAATTATCTTATAATAACAAATAAAACTGGTTTTTGGGACTTCCAATTTGGATGGACAAGACTAAGAGACAAGCTTTCAAATGAATTAAAGCTCTGTCTGGGTTTTTGATTAATTAATAAGCTGGAATGGAAGATTGCTGCTAATCCTCCGCCCCGGCCCGTGCTACGAGCATTCTGACAGTTAGTGTGACTCGGGGGTGTTGACTCATTTAAACTAACATATTCATCCTGCTGTAACCAGGTTTCTGTTAGGCAGAATAAATCAATATGTTGATCAATTATTATATCATTTACCAACAGGGACTTAGAAGAGAGAGACCTAATGTTTAATAGACCACATTTAACTGTTTTAGTCTGTGGTGCAGTTGAAGGTGCTATATTATTTTTCTTTTTGAATTTTTATGCTTAAATAGATTTTTGCTGGTTATTGGTAGTCTGGGAGCAGGCACCGTCTCTACGGGGATGGGGTAATGAGGGGATGGCAGGGGGAGAGAAGCTGCAGAGAGGTGTGTAAGACTACAACTCTGCTTCCTGGTCCCAACCCTGGATAGTCACGGTTTGGAGGATTTAAGAAAATTGGCCAGATTTCTAGAAATGAGAGCTGCTCCATCCAAAGTGGGATGGATGCCGTCTCTCCTAACAAGACCAGGTTTTCCCCAGAAGCTTTGCCAATTATCTATGAAGCCCACCTCATTTTTTGGACACCACTCAGACAGCCAGCAATTCAAGGAGAACATGCGGCTAAACATGTCACTCCCGGTCCGACTGGGGAGGGGCCCAGAGAAAACTACAGAGTCCGACATTGTTTTTGCAAAGTTACACACCGATTTAATGTTAATTTTAGTGACCTCCGATTGGCGTAACCGGGTGTCATTACTGCCGACGTGAATTACAATCTTACCAAATTTACGCTTAGCCTTAGCCAGCAGTTGCAAATTTCCTTCAATGTCGCCTGCTCTGGCCCCCGGAAGACAACTGACTATGGTTGCTGGTGTCGCTAACTTCACATTTCTCAAAACAGAGTCGCCAATAACCAGAGTTTGATCCTCGGCGGGTGTGTCGTCGAGTGGGGAAAAACGGTTAGAAATGTGAACGGGTTGGCGGTGTACACGGGGCTTCTGTTTAGGGCTACGCTTCCTCCTCACAGTCACCCAGTCAGCCTGCTTTCCCGGCTGCTCGGGATCTGCCAGGGGGGAACTAACGGCGGCTAAGCTACCTTGGTCCGCACCGACTACAGGGGCCTGGCTAGCTGTAGAATTTTCCACGGTGCGGAGCCGAGTCTCCAATTCGCCCAGCCTGGCCTCCAAAGCTACGAATAAGCTACACTTATTACAAGTACCGTTACTGCTAAAGGAGGCCGAGGAATAACTAAACATTTCACACCCAGAGCAGAAAAGTGCGGGAGAGACAGGAGAAGCCACCATGCTAAATCGGCTAAGAGCTAGTAGCTACGCTAAGCTAGCGGATTCCTAAAAACACGCAAAGTGAATAATGTGTAAATAATTTAGAGGTGATTCAGCAGAAGGAGTGCTTTAGTTAAGGCACGTAAAGATTACACTGGGAAACAAATCGTAATCTAGATAACTAGATCAATCTAACTGCGCAGATTAAACAGCTAACAGATACAGAAAAACACCGCTGTGCTCCGGAACAGGAAGTGAATGAATGGCTTCACCCAACCACTAACAATGAGTAAAAAAAAAGTTTTTGTGTTGTCATTCATATTCTCTTAAAAATGGCCAAAAAAGCAAAAGATTCTACTAAACGTTTGAGCACAACTGTATTTTTATTGTCATGTAAGAAAATTAACTTCAGCAACAGAGGGGATCACTGTTAATTACAGCATAGGGATCACTGTTAATTACAGCATATCATGAAACATAACTAGATAGACTGACTTTGTGTTATGACTATGAAAGTTGGCTGAATCATTACAAAATTTACCTCAACTAAACTTTTGAAGTTCAGCTAACTTCAAATTTTAAGTAGCCCAGACAAACTTTAAAAGTTAAAATAAAAGGTCTTTTTTTTTACAATGTGGTATCGTTTACAGATCATGCTCAATCCTTTTAAGGATATTTGTTAAAATTGATATACAGTATTACTTTTTGAGTAATCCCAACAACACTCTCTGGTGGAGTGATCAGACTAAAACACCCACCTGCCTATCATCCATACACATCTCAACCATTTACATAACATTCATCCATCCACTTATTATCCATTGACATGTCACCCATTCACCCATCTACCATCCCCTTATCATCCATCAAACCATCATCCATTCACTCGTCCACTTATTACCGATGTACCTATAGGGTGGTTCCGAAAAACAAACTTTAACTTTTTCAAGGTGCTTTTTTTTTGTTCCTTTAAGGGGAAAAAAATAATTGGGTGAAATTTCATGAGATTTGAAAAATATTAACCACTGCCGCCCGGACCCTGTTTTTTGTGACATGCGAGTGACAGTTTAAGTTATGGACTGGATACATTAGTTCATTAGTGGCATTAGTGGCATTTTCTTACATTTGCCTCAGGTCGCATTTTTAAGGCATTCAGCGTCAACATGGAGTTCCTCGTGAAGGACCCCTCAGAGTGGGAGGATGCATTTCATTTGTGAACAGGTACATTACTATTGCTGGTTTATGCTAATATGTTCAACTACTGCAATTTCCACCTTGTGTGCGGCAGTGGTTAGAATAGTCGTATCGAAATAACACATTTTGCACAAATCATTTTCTCATCAAGCTCAACAATTTTGTCAGGAAGCACCTTTCTAAGAAAGTCACATTTTTATTTTTGGTATATGGTAGAGGACCACCCTAATGTACCTTCCATCCATCCATCCATCCATCCATCCATCCATCCATCCATCCATCCATCCATCCATCCATCCATCCATCCATCCATCCATCCATCCATCCATCCATCCACTGATCATCCATTCACCCATCCACTTATTATCCACCCACCTATTACTCATTCTCCCATTATCCACCAACCCATCATCCATCAATGACCCACCCAACTATCATCCATCTATCCACCGACCCACCCACTTATCATTCAGTCACGTATCATCCATCCGTCATCCATACTGTTATTGATCAATCACATACTGTTATTGATCAATCACAGGGGCACTGGAGCCTATATGACTCAATAAACAACAATGTAGAAGAAAAAAACAATGTGGTGCCAGCAGGAATTGGAGCAAAAAACCTAGAGTAGTAGTACCATGTTCCATCAAACCTTCAAAAGGAGTTGAACTTAAAGGGACATTTTTCTAAATTATGATTGTCTTTGTATTTTGTTCCTTTTTTTCTTTATACTACTTGAGGACTGCTCAAATGCTTAATGGTTGTGCAGCTTTTAGACATGACTAACATCACTGCTCAGCACAGATGGGTTCATCTGCAGAACAAATTCAAAGAAATACATTCTGAAACAGCAGGCAGACAGAAGGTTGTAGAGTGATGTCAGGCTCGTATCAGCGTGAACACATGTTGTTAGGGAAGAGGCCACTCTGTGCTCATCCTCAATTGTTCAAACAAAACACAAAGAAATCAGATGGCTGTGAACTGCTGCTTCCCAGTGGAAACTGAACTGTGAATCATGCAGTCTGCTCTCATAGCAAGACGTCCACAAGTAGCAATTTGTGGACACCCCATGATGAGGATGTTTTGAACCCTGCCAATTATACAATAACATGATTTTGAAGGTCGCTGTGGTGGTTTATCATCGACTTGATAGGGGACTGATAATCAGCCAAAGGACCTGGAATAAAATCAAGTTATCGTCATTATTATCACTTAAAATACACAAACACATACAAACCATATCTACTCTTGCTCATCAAACAAAGGACATCCATTTTTCCTATGGCCAGAGTAGCTACAAATGAAGGCAACAAGCAGTTGGCATTTGTCCCTTGATGGGCATTCCCAGGGCATGGCCAGCTCATGGTTACTTTGCACAATGTTTAACAATAAATTAATATGTATATGTCACGGACATGAACGAGCAAAGCTCATCAGCATCTTGCCTTGTCATTTAGGTCCTTCAGACTTTATTTTCAGTAAATGCTTCTGGGGAGCATTAGCATGGCTAAAACCCTTCAGCTTCTGGGGGCTACACCCCTCAGACTCCCTCAACTATGGCCCTCTTAACCCCTCACCATTTTAAGCATTTTTCTTTATTTGTCTCTCACATGCCTGGAATGTCCTCACAATCTAATGATGTAATTTAGGTCCTTCAGACTTTTTCCAGTAAATGCTTCTGGGGAACATCAGCATGGCTAAAAACCTGCATGCAATTTACACACTAAATAGTCACTGACTGACATCATGAGCTGTCAAGGTACGCGCTGCCTGACACTATTCATGCAAGATCTCCTCTGTCTCTTTTTTATTTTATTTTTTGTTAAATTGAGACAAACAAAAAGTTACACAAAAACCTTACAGGGATTAAACATACCACAGCAAAAACTGAACAACAGCTTAATCTCCTGTATGGTTGGTCCAGGAAGTGTTCAACAGTTAACATTTCTGGTTTCACTGTCGACTTTCCACTGAATACCCGTGAGATCTCCTCTACTTGCATGAGATCTCCTCTTTCTCTTTTTATAAATTTTATTTTCTTTTATTTAATTGAGACAAACAAAAAGTTACACAAAAACGTTGCAGAGGATAAACATACCAGAGCAAAAACAACACAATGAAAAACAGGTTAATATCCTATGCTGTAGCTCCAGGAAGTGTACAACATGTGACGTTTCCTGTCTTACTGTGGGCTCAAAATTTGGCACTTCCTGTGTCAGTGTCAACTTGCCACTGAATTCCCGCGAAATCCCATGCGATCTCCTCTATTGTCAATCCAGGAAGTGTCGCTCCAGGAAGTGTTCAACATTAGGAGGGTGCTAACTAGAGCACAACAGGTGCTAATTAGAGCAATTGTTTAGTCACTAGCCAATAGCAGTTTGCCTCTCGGTAGGAGGGGTCTGGTTAGGTTTAATACTCCAGCTTGTGTAGCTTCTGTTATTCTTCTCTATAAGAGTCAAGACAGAAGTCAGACTACCAGAGCAAGAATTTTAACTGAGGAAGCTTCTGCGATTTGAAGCGAAACATCCTTGTGTCAAGCAACCCAGTCCAGTCGAAGATTCAAGCGTCTCTACAATCAGTAAGGAAGATATGGCCAAGATTTTTGCTTCTAATGTGTTTGATAACACAACACCACTGGGTTTGCAGAACAAGGTCTTCATGGATGTTATGATTTATGTCACCAACAGAGCATGTGAAAATCTGTGGGACATGAAAGCGGATGACTTTGTAATGCAAACAGATGAGCAGAATCTACGCTAAATTACGCACAGAGACATGCTTACCAAGTCCAGAAGAGAAAATGAAGACGAAGAAAATAATAGCTACATGTGTGATTTTCTAGGTTTATCCAAGTGCCCGGTCTCACCATTTCTGGCATACAAAGCTGTGCTAAATCCTGCACTGGACTGTATATGGTAGCATCCTAAACCTACAGTCCCAGCAGAGGGTTCATGTTTCTGCAACTCTCCATTAGGTGTGAACGCTCTTGGAAATGAAATGAAAGAAATCGCCAAGGCAGCTGGTTGCGCAAAGAACTACACAAACCACAGTCTGAGGGCCACTGTTTAGAACCTCTTGACTTCAAAGGACCAGTGACACACACCAAAATGTAAGTCCCTTTTCACTTGTTTATAAATTCATAAAATATCAAATAACAAGGATCTATTTTAGGCTATATGTAAAACAAACAATGAATGTTCTTTGCATGCTTTGGACACTGTTTTTAATGGGGCATTGCGTTTTATTACAAACATGAGGTCATTGACTCACCATTGTGTCCTGTATGCCCGGTTGGGGTGGCCATCTCTGGCATTTCGCAGACTAAAGCATTGGTACCTTCTGATTTAGAAATGTATTCTTGGAGCTGCTGCTCCATATGTGCAAAGACTCATTGAACAGAGAAGCTATGGCAACTACGGCCTGCGTTCCCAGGACATTCTCTTGCTCTCTGTGCCCAGAGTATGCATGGAGATGGGAAAAAAAGGCCTTTAAGTTTGCACCGCCGCACTCTTGGAATGAACTCCAAAATGAGTTTAGACTGAAAGAGCTAGTGCCACTTAACACTTTTAAATCACTCTTGTTGGATTTTGAAACAAAGTCTCTGCCCTGCAGATGTTTTACCTGATTGTCTTATCTTGTTTAAATGTCTGCTTCTGTGTAAATGTAACTACATAACTCTGCCCTGCCTCTTGGTCAGGACACTCTTGAAAAACAGATTTTTAATCTCAATGAGTGTTATCCTAGTTAAATAAATGTTAAATGAAATGTTTTTTCATTAAAACCCCCAAATTACCATGACATTCATGGCCATGATGACTGTATGGGAATTTGTACACAATTCGAACCATTCGGACCGCGTAAAAGGTGCTGTATGAATTGCTCGAGCATGTCGAATCCTGGCCGAATGTCTCGACCGTCCTTCCCATCACACTAGAACACTAATGAGCATGAATACCATATGAATGGACATTCAAACATTATTCGTGCATATCGATCTGCATTTGAGCTGCATTCAAATTCCTCATACAGCATTTGTGTGGCACTTATTTGCATTTGCATGGCCAGCACAAATGTAGAGAACATGCACACCATTGTCGTGCTGCATTTGGACTGGGGAATATTTGAACAGCAGTCGAAGTACAGTTATGCCGCAGTCTGGCTGCATGCTGAGCATTCTGATTGCGTTTGAGGGAACCAGGAGATGGATCAGGCACGCCAAATCCTCCTGGCATGCCCCAATTGTGCCCCCGATGACCCAGACCCCCCCCCACCATGCATCCTGTTCGGGGTGCGCAAAGGAAATATTGTAACGTGCAAAGTCTGTGGCACACAATCCTTATGTGCACTAGATGTGAACATTGCGCAATCACATCAAATACACCATGTGTCACAATGCACATTGTGGCTGTCTGGGCCGCAGTGAAAACATGATATTACACATACATCCTCTGATACATGAGGTGGACTGACAATGGATCTGTGATATCATGCTAATTGTGGACATTACACCACGATCACAGGCTCGACACGTCAGCATGTCCCCGTGAAGAGCAGCAACGCACAAGGCTGAATGGACTGTCATAGCTATAACACGTCATATCACACTAATACATATGAAGGACTGATGTTGCAACCAATGGTCACCTTTGGAACGGTTCCAGATGGACCTGCTCAGTGCACACCAGCCAGCCTGCAGCATTCAATCATCTTAATACTTTTATTTATAAAATAAATAAAAGCCGGGACACATGTGCGCTGCATGTGTGGATTCATAAACAGCTGATCGCTTTGCTACTCGTGACCAGATAAGAAAGAGTGTCCCCAGAGATATGCTAGAGTGGATTGCTCATGCTGCCATGTGTTACTTCCATGGTACCACAATCTTTTGCACAAGAATCTCACGTGGTGCCACTGATACTAAAACACAGGGATTCAAAACAGCTTTGTAATGACGCACTTAAATTCTTTATGTTCATTCTTATTTCAGAGCTTGATAATCAGTGTCTTCACAAAAGACTTTCTCTTGATGGACAGGGATACAAGTACAGAAATTCCAACCTCCCCTCCACGATAACCTCTGTTTGCACAGCTCTGTGTCCTGCCTAAATATGAACAGGCCACACTTACGTATATTGTTGTTCACTCATACTGCTGGTAATCTAACTACAGAGTTCATTGCATGCAGGAACACAGTGGTAACTGCCATGAAGAGCAGTATGGGTCTCATTCTGTTTTTACACACTGACATGCATACTGGTAGGGTGAAACAGAGAAGGATTAAAATGACAACGTGACATTTTAGGTGCAGTTTGCCAGAAGGTGAACAAGAACAGTTTCTCCAGTCACACCTGCAGAAGCCTTTATCTCCTTCACTGCTGTCAAGATGCTGATTAAACAGGATGATTATAGCACAGTTGTTTCTTGGACAGCTCACAATAAACGTCCAGCCTAAAATGTGCAATTGAGCCTGAAAAAAAGTGAAAGAGTCAGATATGGTAGTCCTGGGCTGGTGCGGTTACACCTGGTTTGTAGTTCTGAGACTTGTTGGAAACCACTTTGGAGGCGGCCAAGTGAAATGAACATTCAATTCATGAGCAACATCTCTGGTGGACATTCCTGCAGCCAGCATGCCAAATGTAAGATCCCTCAAAACTTTTTATATCTATGGCATTGTATTGTGTGATAAAACTGCACATTTTAGAGCGGGGTTTTATTCTGAACAGTCCAAGGTACTATGTGCAATAATCATACTGTTTAATCAGCACCTGGATATGCCACACCGGCCAGGTGGATGGATTATCCTGCCAAAGGTGAAATGTTCATTCAGTATAACAGATCTGAACAAATTTGTGAGTAAAATTCAAGCGAAATATGCACTTTGTGTGCCAAGAAGAAATCTTAGATCTTTTACAGGAACACATGAAAAATGAGGCTGAAAACAAAAGTATTCATATTTTTGTTGCATAATGTAGCCAATCCCCTTTTATGTGAGGCCAAAAAAAAAAAATCTCTAATGGCCAAACAGAACTAGTGCTGCCACAAACGGCTCTTTTGATAGTAGACTAGTCAACAAATATTTTTGCAATTAGTCGACTAGTCGGATCATATGTAAATTGCAGCTTATTGCATTTTAGCGATATTGATACCATTATCGATTCTGCTTATCAATCCTATTCCTTATCCTTTCCCTTATCGATACCTCCTAAGAATTTTCTGTGTGCTACAAGTAGGCTTTACAGGTTTTCTATGTCAACAACATGTTATTGAGTCTTAAAGTAAATAAATATGAAATTGGTCACTGGATGTTTGATCTCTGGACATAGATAGAAAAAAATCTGTAGTTTCTGTCAAAAGCATTTCCTTTTAGACATTCACGGCATGGATGTCTCTCCATACGTCTGAGCTGAGCTCAGCTGGCTGCTGGAGTCTGCAGGTCCGCAGCCATACAGTCTTGGGCTGCTGCATGTCAGCCAGCATGTCTCATTTTGGGAGGAAAAAAAACATTCTGATCGATTGCAGTTTATTGTTTGTATTAGAATGTTTAGAAAGAGGTGTCATTTGATTTAAATGGTGATTTGTTTTGAAGTTATTAATTTCCAGCAGACTCTATCTTTCTAACTTGACAGCGTTTGGAGTAATGTAACGGAGGACGATTCTCATTTCTTTCTCACAACAAGACAAGAGTCCCAGTTAGCCACTTTAATCCGCACAAATGTGACTCACGATTGACATATTCTAATGGCTTTGAGAGGGGATAAGAAGCGGAGTTGCTGCTTCTGAAAAGGAGCGAAGCAAAGATCTAATGAAGCAGCGGGGCAAAGCACTGCTTCATTGGTTCAAGATTCAAAGCAAATGACTCAATGACTACTAAATTGGTTGTCGAGGGTTGCAATCGTCAACGTAGTTGTGACTAGTCGACTAATCGTGGCAGCCCTAATCAGAACATGTTTTTGCTAGCACAACAGTTTCACATTAAAGCAATGCTTCTATTGGTTTAGATGCGAAGAAAGATAGTGTCAGCTAGCAAGTGTCTTTCCACACAAGCTATGTGGAAAATAACTGTGATTAATGTGTTGTGAAAGTGTAGTGACACGGACCCACAACAGGGGGCGTAAATGAACGGACAATGAAAGAGTCAAATATGAACACTTTACTGTTGTGAAAAGCACAACCAAACACAGCAGATTACAGAATGTGTACAATAGTCAATTAACAAAGGTGACGTGTGGGCAGGCTCGAGGATAGAGGACGTCTGTCCTGAGAAGAACTGGAACCACACGATTTCCTCCGCCACCGAACCTGGAGAATACTGGAGCCGCCAAGTCCCGAAAACCCCAGGTGGCCACCGTCTCCGCGTGTCGGATCTGGTACTGCTGGCATGGAGCAGAGACAATCAGATGTGGGTGTGTGAACACCCAGTAACAACAATGGTGGAACTCCACCTCCACCTCTCATTCAGAAAGCTGGCATGTGCAGTAGTATGTGTACTTATCAAAGGTTTGGAGTGAAGACGTCAGTCCAAACCCAGCCTCCAGCTGCAAGCACTCACAAAACCTACTGCAAAAATAGCACAAGAAAACACTGTCTGTGGTAGACAAAACAATGGCTGAGAACAAATTACCTCCTAAGGTAGACGATATCTCGGCAGTGAGGTGGAGATTAAGTCCGGTCTTTATGGAGTGGCAAGATGAAGTGCAGATGAGTGACAGCTGTTGTGAGATAATGAGTGACAGCTGTCACTCCCGGCTGTGTCCATGGTGACTGCGCCCTCTGGTGCCTGAAGCCCGCACTCCAGGCAGGGCGCCATCTGGTGGTGGTGGGCCAGCAGTACCTCCTCTTCTGGCGGCCCACACAACATAATGTCCAAAAATGTGACCATGTACCCTAAGTGAGGATGGTGCAGGCATTCTTGGGACATTAAAGAATGAGTGCAGGGTTCTAGCTAGGATAAAATTTTAACGTAGTAGTAATCTTGAGGGAGTGAAGCGACTGAGTCGAGGGAGGGTAGTGACCTGGTGGTGCGGAAGGGGGGGAGCTTTTGAAAATTTAAGCTAAAAATTGGCCATTCTAGGGGTACCCAAAGGGGAAAAGCCAGGTATGACAGCCCAAGTCCCTTCATCATGTCCAGAAAGCTGGAGAAGTTTGTTGAGTGGGCAATCTCATTCTGGGTTTGCCAGTACATGGCCCTCAGTGAGGCAGTCGGAGTCTGTGGACATTTTTAAGTCAAGACTTAAAACCTATTTTATTCTCTTTCTTATGAGTAGTTTTTTATTTTGTTATGTTTTATTCTTTTACTTCTGTTTTTAATTAGGTATTTGAATTTTTTTATTTTATTTATTTATTTTAATTTTTTTATGTTGAAACTGTTCTGTGTGAGGCACCTTGAGACGGCTTTTGTTGTAATTTGGCGCTTTATAAGCGGATTAAATTGAACAACATTTTATTTAGTCTTAAAGTAAATAAATATGAAATTTGTTACTGGATCCTTAAACTCTGGACATAATAAACTCTACATGGTGGATCCCTGAACTCTGGACATGAACAAAAATAAAATCTGTTACTTTTTGTCAAAAGCATTTCCTTTCAGACATAATTACTGGCATGAATGTCTTTCCATACATCTGAGCTGAGCTCTTGCAGCTGCATGTCAGGTTCATAAAGAATGCAGGACGTCTCATTTCGTCTAGTCTCATTTTGCTAGTCGATTGTAGTTTATTGTCTGTATTGCAACGTTTGAAAAGAGGTGTCATTTTATTTAAAGCGGCAATTTGTTTTGAAGTTATTAATTCCGAGCGGACTCTGTCTCAGCAGAGAGCCGCGCAGCGTTTGGAGCTGTGCCAATGGAACGGAGGACGATTCTTGTTTCTTGAGTGCAACAAGACAAGAGTCCCAGTTAGTGACTTTAATCAACACAAAACTGACTCATGATATTTTAATGGCTTTCAGAGGGGTTAAGAAGCGGACTTACTGCTTCTGAAGAGCAGCGAATCAAAGAGCCACAAGCCATTGAATCGAAGCATTGCTTCATTGATTCACGCAGTTGCGCTGCAGAAATGGTTCATTACAGAGCTGTTACGCTGCATTGAAAATAAGCGTAACGGTCCAAAATTATAGCGTAATGGGCTGTAACGCAAGTTTGCCCTAGCTAGAACACTGGAGTGTTTGAGGAGCACCATAGCTGTACCAGGTACAACGCACTGAACAACATTTTTATTTATTTTGGGCCTAATTTACATCATACTGTAGAGATATGTTTCCACTGAGAAAGTACATCATTTTATACATTTTAATTCAGAAAATACGAGTTATTGACATCAAAAATAAATTAAAAGATGTAAAACCCAAAGGCTTTCAAACTTTTGCATGCTGTTGCATTTTCTCTTACATTTACAGTACATATACTGGAGATTATATGTATCTGAAATGGAGAGCATAGCATATACAGTATATGCCACATCTGGGAGCATGCGCTCCCACACTATGTAACAGTCTTGAGTCCTAGACAACAACTACCAGAGCAGAAAACTAGTCCATCACCCACCTCTCGAAATTAACCATCTAGCTGTCAAGTTAGGTGAAACATGGGCATCTCTTTAGCCTTCTCTAACCACTATGCACCTATGTGCTGGATTATGCCCAAAGATATGAGTGGACCTCTGCCTGGTCACTTGGATCTCCAGCTACCTCACCGACAGGCCGCAGTATATCAGGATGAGGGGCACCATGTCTGACACTGTGATGACCCTCTTGTCTTTACCCTGTACACCTCTGACTTCTGCTACAACTTTGAGCTGTGTCACATCCAGAAGTTCACAGATGACACAGCCATTGTTGGATGCATCAGGGACGATAGAAAGGAGTAGTGCAGGAGCCTAGTGAAGGATTTTGCTGCCTGGTGCCACACAAACCATCTACGGCTCAACACAAAGGCAAAGGAGCTGGTCATTGACTTTGGGAAGTCCAGACCAGGTTCTGATCCAGGGAGCTGAGATGGAGGCTGTGGATTTCTACAAGTACCTTGGGCTGTGGCTGGACAGCAAACTGGACTGGACAACCCGCACCAACCACCTGTACGGGGCCGTGGTCGCTTAACAACTGCAGGAAACTCCTGTGGATGTTCTACCACTCTGTAATAGCTGGCGTCCTCTTTTACACCTTTGTGTGATGGGGGAGGGCAGCACATCCAATAAGGACACATACAAGCTGGACAAACTGATCAGGCGGGCTGGTTCTGTGGTTGGTATGAAGCTGGACTCTCTGGTGATGGTGGCAGAGGAGAGAACACTGGACAAACTTCTGGATATTATGGATGATGCCAGTCACCCTCTGCACACTGCCATCAGCATCAGAGGAGCCTCTTCAGCCACAGACTGCTCCTTCCTAAGTGCAGGACCAACAGACTGAAAATCCCCTTTATCCCTCAGGCCATCAGACTGTACAACTCCTCACTCAGGGGGAGGAGGAGTAACAGGAAGACAGAGGTCGGGAATGAGAGGAACAGTAGTAGCCAATAAACCAGTATTGATCAGTATGTCTGATATTTATATTGTGTATTTATGTTTATATTTGCAAACTGTTTTTCTGTGTGCTTCTTACCCTGTGTGCTGCTATACAATGCTGCTGGAACCTCAATTTCCCTGAGGGAGTCTTCCCAAGGGATCAATAAAGTTCTATCTATGTTCATCTTATCTAATCTAAGAAGTGCACCCTATGTCCAAAACATTGTATCTGATGTTCCGTCACAATGCAAGCAACACTCCGCATTTGAGTCTTCCTAATGCTGCGTTTACACACAGGCAGGATGCTTTACAATTATCATATTCCCGTTATTTGTGGTAGATTCCTAACATTCTTAACATGATTTAACACATTTGAATAGGGTCCCTAACAGTGCGTGTCAGAACATGACATAGGTGATATTTGCGGAGCATGCTTTTGGCTGCTAAAATAATCTTCCATGAATGTCACGAATAACCCTGATTCCTGGAGTTTGCAACTGAGGGTGTCGATACGTGGTGATTAGTGGTGATCTGTAATAAAGTATGGCAACATTTGTAGTGTATTCTTCTTGATGGTTCTTGGAGCCCATACTGTCATGCCTTGTTACATGAATGGACATGAAAGCTGTCAAGAACTGATACAAATGTCAAGCGATTTCACGTGGCGTCACGTATCACTGTGCCCTACTACGCATCACTCTTTTTCTCACACATGCGCACTCATGATTGATATAAACCCTGCTGCATTGCATTTCTTGAGTTCATTTTGCTACCTGCAGTATGCCAAAGAAGCAAAGTGGCGCCTTGTCGCCCAAGTTGCACTCCAGACCAGGTCCTGCAGCACATACTCCTGCTGATGCTCCTCAGGGCGCTCCTTCAGCTGTTCCTCCTGCTGTTGTTCCTCCTACTGTTTGTTCCTCCTGCTGCTGTTCCTGCTGTAGATTCATCTGGATGTTGTGGAGCAATCTGGAACGATGGGAACTGTTCAGCAGCTGATGGTAGGATGACTGTGGGGTGCGTGTGGAGAATTTGGTCTAAATGACCAAATTCGCCCAATTCACAGTTCAAGGCAGTTTTAAGGCAGAACATGATGAATCACACTGGCACACAGCAGCGCGCAACAGTGCGAGACAATATTCTTGGCCATTCCAGATGAATTGCCAGCAATTTGTGCCATTAATTGGAACATGTGGTAACGTGGTAACAGGTGGCGACAGTCCGTAATGCGCGTGACGCGTTTGCCCCGAATCATCAAATTCTATTCAAATCCATGATCCTCAGTCACGAATTTACATTTGTGGCATTCCTGAGTTGTCTTCGTTATGTCCAAACACCACCTAAGTAAAACATTCTCATTTGACAAGCTCCTTCCAGCACTACCTAAAGATACCCCAAAGACACCTACCAAAGATGTCTAATCATCACTGATTAGGGTTCAAGTCTCACCACCATGCAATAAGACAAAAAGCACCAGGACCCTAAAAACATAGACCTTCATTCTCCTGCAAAGACACTGTCATTACCAAACATCTATGTTCAGGGACATCATGACTCTGCATGCTCTTCCTGGGTGCCTCTTGATCTCTTTCGAGACATGAACATCACTGCTGAATATGTGAGGTGAAGAATATATGGACTGTATGTAAGGGTGGACCAATGACTGATGGTTTGTCCAACCGCTCTCAGTCCATCATTGCATGAGCATTAATTAGCTCTACCTGTGTAGACAAATATCAAAGCAGAACTCCACTGAGTGGCTGGACAAACTTTCATGCTCTTGATATGAGGGGCCCCGACTCCAACTCTCTAAAAACATAACCAGTTTGAGATAAAAGATAACAGCAACTTTGGAAATGTCACTAAAGCTTTTACTGGTATCTCAAGTGACCAGTGCTTTCCCTGTGGGCCGTAGGGAGGGGTGATGGAAACAGACATGAACTGAGAGCATGTGACCCAAAGCACCACTAACCAAAATAAAAGCATGTGAATGCAGGCAGAACATACTCACATTAAAGTCCTAAATCCACTAAAGTCCATTCCTTTTGTGACTGTCATGCTAAGAATATATGTTGCTTGGTCATGTATCATATGTGAGATCACCTAATACAATTCTACACGGCCATGCTGAAAATCTGAAATGCCAACAGTTGAGTCACTTACAGATAATCAAAATTGCTGATGAGGGGTTAGGGTTAGCAGTGATATAGGCCAGAAATTATATCACAATATTTCATGGTATTTCTGGTGATAACAATATGAATTACAACTTGAAAATACCCTTTCATAACACTCACCTGTGGCCAAATTTCACCAAATGTCCATAAAGAGTTTGTGTGAGGTGGATATTGAAAAACAATGTAGGGCTTGACATGCTACAAATGTCAATCAATCAATCTATTTTTTTATATAGCGCCAAATCACAACAAACAGTTGCCCCAAGGCGCTTTATATTGTAAGGCAAGGCCATACAATAATTATGTAAAACCCCAACGGTCAAAACGACCCCCTGTGAGCAAGCACTTGGCTACAGTGGGAAGGAAAAACTCCCTTTTAACAGGAAGAAACCTCCAGCAGAACCAGGCTCAGGGAGGGGCAGTCTTCTGCTGGGACTGGTTGGGGCTGAGGGAGAGAACCAGGAAAAAGACATGCTGTGGAGGGGAGCAGAGATCGATCACTAATGATTAAATGCAGAGTGGTGCATACAGAGCAAAAAGAGAAAGAAACAGTGCATCATGGGAACCCCCCAGCAGTCTACGTCTATAGCAGCATAACTAAGGGATGGTTCAGGGTCACCTGATCCAGCCCTAACTATAAGCTTTAGCAAAAAGGAAAGTTTTAAGCCTAATCTTAAAAGTAGAGAGGGTGTCTGTCTCCCTGATCTGAATTGGGAGCTGGTTCCACAGGAGAGGAGCCTGAAAGCTGAAGGCTCTGCCTCCCATTCTACTCTTACAAACCCTAGGAACTACAAGTAAGCCTGCAGTCTGAGAGCGAAGCGCTCTATTGGGGTGATATGGTACTACGAGGTCCCTAAGATAAGATGGGACCTGATTATTCAAAACCTTATAAGTAAGAAGAAGAATTTTAAATTCTATTCTAGAATTAACAGGAAGCCAATGAAGAGAGGCCAATATGGGTGAGATATGCTCTCTCCTTCTAGTCCCCGTCAGTACTCTAGCTGCAGCATTTTGAATTAACTGAAGGCTTTTTAGGGAACGTTTAGGACAACCTGATAATAATGAATTACAATAGTCCAGCCTAGAGGAAATAAATGCATGAATTAGTTTTTCAGCATCACTCTGAGACAAGACCTTTCTGATTTTAGAGATATTGCATAAATGCAAAAAAGCAGTCCTACATATTTGTTTAATATGCGCTTTGAATGACATATCCTGATCAAAAATGACTCCAAGATTTCTCACAGTATTACTAGAGGTCAGGGTAATGCCATCCAGAGTAAGGATCTGGTTAGACACCATGTTTCTAAGATTTGTGGGGCAAGTCCAATAACTTCAGTTTATCTGAGTTTAAAAGCAGGAAATTAGAGGTCATCCATGTCTTTATGTCTGTAAGACAATCCTGCAGTTTAGCTAATTGGTGTGTGTCCTCTGGCTTCATGGATAGATAAAGCTGGGTATCATCTGCGTAACAATGAAAATTTAAGCAATACCGTCTAATAATACTGCCTAAGGGAAGCATCTATAAAGTGAATAAAATTGGTCCTAGCACAGAACCTTGTGGAACTCCATAATTAACTTTAGTCTGTGAAGAAGATTCCCCATTTACATGAACAAATTGTAATCTATTAGACAAATATGATTCAAACCACCGCAGCGCAGTGCCTTTAATACCTATGGCATGCTCTAATCTCTGTAATAAAATTTTATGGTCAACAGTATCAAAAGCAGCACTGAGGTCTAACAGAACAAGCACAGAGATGAGTCCACTGTCTGAGGCCATAAGAAGATCATTTGTAACCTTCACTAATGCTGTTTCTGTACTATGATGAATTCTAAAACCTGACTGAAACTCTTCAAATAGACCATTCCTCTGCAGATGATCAGTTAGCTGTTTTACAACTACCCTTTCAAGAATTTTTGAGAGAAAAGGAAGGTTGGAGATTGGCCTATAATTAGCTAAGATAGCTGGGTCAAGTGATTGCTTTTTAAGTAATGGTTTAATTACTGACACCTTAAAAGCCTGTGGTACATAGCCAACTAACAAAGATAGATTGATCATATTTAAGATCGAAGCATTAAATAATGGTAGGGCTTCCTTGAGCAGCCTGGTAGGAATGGGGTCTAATAAACATGTTGATGGTTTGGATGAAGTAACTAATGAAAATAACTCAGACAGAACAATCGGAGAGAAAGAGTCTAACCAAATACCGGCATCACTGAAAGCAGCCAAAGATAACGATACGTCTTTGGGATGGTTATGAGTAATTTTTTCTCTAATAGTTAAAATTTTGTTAGCAAAGAAAGTCATGAAGTCATTACTAGTTAAAGTTAATGGAATACTCAGCTCAATAGAGCTCTGACTCTTTGTCAGCCTGGCTACAGTGCTGAAAAGAAACCTGGGGTTGTTCTTATTTTCTTCAATTAGTGGTGAGTAGAAAGATGTCCTAGCTTTACGGAGGGCATTTTTATAGAGCAACAGACTCTTTTTCCAGGCTAAGTGAAGATCTTCTAAATTAGTGAGACGCCATTTCCTCTCCAACTTACGGGTTATCTTCTTTAAGCTACGAGTTTGTGAGTTATACCACAGAGTCAGGCACTTCTGATTTAAAGCTCTCTTTTTTAGAGGAGCTACAGCATCCAAAGTTGTCTTCAATGAGGATGTAAAACTATTGACGAGATACTCTATCTCACTTACAGAGTTTAGGTAGCTACTCTGCACTGTGTTGGTATATGGCATTAGAGAACATAAAGAAGGAATCATATCCTTAAACCTAGTTACAGCGCTTTCTGAAAGACTTCTAGTGTAATGAAACTTATTCCCCATTGCTGGGTAGTCCATCAGAGTAAATGTAAATGTTATTAAGAAATGATCAGACAGAAGGGAGTTTTCAGGGAATACTGTTAAGTCTTCTATTTCCATACCATAAGTCAGAACAAGATCTAAGATATGATTAAAGTGGTGGGTGGACTCATTTACTTTTTGAGCAAAGCCAATAGAGTCTAATAATAGATTAAATGCAGTGTTGAGGCTGTCATTCTCAGCATCTGTGTGGATGTTAAAATCGCCCACTATAATTATCTTATCTGAGGTAAGCACTAAGTCAGACAAAAGGTCTGAAAATTCACAGAGAAACTCACAGTAACGACCAGGTGGACGATAGATAATAACAAATAAAACTGGTTTTTGGACTTCCAATTTGGATGGACAAGACTAAGAGTCAAGCTTTTAAATGAATTAAAGCTCTGTCTGGGTTTTTGATTAATTAATAAGCTGGAATGGAAGATTGCTGCTAATCCTCCGCCCCGGCCCGTGCTACGAGCATTCTGACAGTTAGTGTGACTCGGGGGTGTTGACTCATTTAAACTAACATATTCATCCTGCTGTAACCAGGTTTCTGTAAGGCAGAATAAATCAATATGTTGATCAATTATTATATCATTTACCAACAGGGACTTAGAAGAGAGAGACCTAATGTTTAATAGACCACATTTAACTGTTTTAGTCTGTGGTGCAGTTGAAGGTGCTATATTATTTTTTCTTTTTGAATTTTTATGCTTAAATAGATTTTTGCTGGTTATTGGTAGTCTGGGAGCAGGCACCGTCTCTACGGGGATGGGGTAATGAGGGGATGGCAGGGGGAGAGAAGCTGCAGAGAGGTCTGTAAGACTACAACTCTGCTTCCTGGTCCCAACCCTAGATAGTCACAGTTTGGAGGATTTAAGAAAATTGGCCAGATTTCTAGAAATGAGAGCTGCTCCATCCAAAGTGGGATGGATGCCGTCTCTCCTAACAAGACCAGGTTTTCCCCAGAAGCTTTGCCAATTATCTATGAAGCCCACCTCATTTTTTGGACACCACTCAGACAGCCAGCAATTCAAGGAGAACATGCGGCTAAACATGTCACTCCCGGTCTGATTAGGGAGGGGCCCAGAGAAAACTACAGAGTTTTTGCAAAGTTACACACCGATTTAATGTTAATTTTAGTGACCTCCGATTGGCGTAACCGGGTGTCATTACTGCCGACGTGAATTACAATCTTACCAAATTTACGCTTAGCCTTAGCCAGCAGTTTCAAATTTCCTTCAATGTCGCCTGCTCTGGCCCCCGGAAGACAATTGACTATGGTTGCTGGTGTCACTAACTTCACATTTCGCAAAACAGAGTCGCCAATAACCAGAGTTTGATCCTCGGCGGGTGTGTCGCCGAGTGGGGAAAAACGGTTAGAGATGCGAACGGGTTGGCGGTGTACACGGGGCTTCTGTTTAGGGCTACGCTTCCTCCTCACAGTCACCCAGTCAGCCTGCTTTCCCGGCTGCTCGGGATCTGCCAGGGGGGAACTAACGGCGGCTAAGCTACCTTGGTCCGCACCGACTACAGGGGCCTGGCTAGCTGTAGAATTTTCCACGGTGCGGAGCCGAGTCTCCAATTCGCCCAGCCTGGCCTCCAAAGCTACGAATAAGCTACACTTATTACAAGTACCATTACTGCTAAAGGAGGCCGAGGAATAACTAAACATTTCACACCCAGAGCAGAAAAGTGCGGGAGAGACAGGAGAAGCCGCCATGCTAAATCGGCTAAGAGCTAGTAGCTACGCTAAGCTATCGGATTCCTAAAAACACGCAAAGTGAATAATGTGTAAATAATTTAGAGGTGATTCAGCAGAAGGAGTGCTTTAGTTAAGGCACGTAAAGATTACACTGGGAAACAAATCGTAATCTAGATAACTAGATCAATCTAACTGTGCAGATTAAACAGCTAACAGATACAGAAAAACACCGCTGTGCTCCGGAACAGGAAGTGATACAATACCGCAGTGAGATGTGAATGTGAATGTGCACAACATAGTATCCTGTTCCCACAGTTGATGAAATTTTGGACACAATAATTAAATAATTTTGCCAGCACTTAAGACCAGACATTCACATGCACACGTTAACCCCCAAACCGCGAATCAGCTGCAAATTATGAATTGTCTGCAAACCGTTAATTGCAAAATGTGAATAATGAAGAAATATCTCCTGTAATGTGAACGCATTTTTCTCAGTTTAAGTAGTTTACACATTTAACAATGTTTAGTTTATGATCTGCTGAGCTTTTATTCCTTTCCTGCTTTGAGTTCCACCTTCCGTCATTTTGCACAAGCTGCCCACATGCAGCACTTACGTATGAAAACACATCATCATTTGTTTTGTTTATATCACAGGATGACAGATTTGTACCGGTGAGAGAATTTTGAGGGGTTTATTTGGTAAAGATATGACTGGCCAGTTCTTGTGGCTGTGGATCAGTGAAGCACACCGTTACAACAACAATGTTCATCCTGACATGACGCTCATATGAAAATGAAAAACACAAGTCCGAGACTACATTTGGGTTTGCAGCTGCTTTTGTATAAACTTGTTAAGATCAAATTTATTTCACCGCTGTTTATCAGAAAACAGATAAAGAAAATGACACAGTGAATAACGTTAGCTATTCCTAAATTTGTCACTAAGTATTTCATTCAATTTCAGTGTATTTCATTTATTATTTTGTTTACTGCTGCACTGTTTCTGCTGTCAGTTAAACTTGGATTTTTGGTTGGTAAATGAGTTTAACGATGCAACTTTGATTAAGAACATGAGTAAGGGCCCCTTCACACATAGTGCGAATGTGGTCAAATTGCGCATGAAGTGCGCATGAAGCAGGAATCGTATGCAAAACGTGTAGAATCGTAGCTACCTCCAACGCCTCGTACACCTTTTGCTACAACTATTTGCACACACCAGCGGCTGAAAGACAGCATGCGCGCTGTGAGAGCCCATCAAACCCTCTCGCAGCAGGTTTTGGCCAAATTCCAGCTGACACAAACGGACATCTAACACTGCTCATTTGGCACTTAGAAAATGTGTGGCCATTCATGCTATCATCACAAAAACAGTCAGCAGACAATCACTGTCGAGCTGGATGTGAAATTTGTCTAAGTGCCTGACTGCTCACAGCTGCGGCTGTAAAGATCTCTGCTCCTGGACGTCCCAGCTTGAGAACACGTTCCGTGTTTGGAAGGACATGAACTTAGGACATTCCTCTGTGAGGCGCGTGTCTCTTCCTCATGTGGAAATATATAAAACATCTTTCGCATTTGCGCCGGGCTGCAGTGGCTGGACACAGCACACCTCGTCCATGTCATTGCTGATTACACACTGGTTACAGACCAGTGATGGTAGCGTAGTGGTAATGTTTCTGTTTGGTAATCAGCAGTGGTTGGCACCGCTAACCAAAAAGTTAGCTTCGATAACTAGTAATAAACTAACTGAAAAGTTATATTTTATAATTCTAAACCGATAAACTGCCTAAAAACTTATCAGAAGCTACAGCTAACCAACCAATCATTTTGTTTCCTGTACACTCTCAGCCACCAACAAGCTGATTTTGAATTTAAACAACGCCAAAGCTTCTAATAGAATCAAAGGCAATCACAAACCCAAACACAGGCAATAAGTCAACGTTTCTGTCTTTGTGGGCCCTGCCCATTGCTGTAGGGAAGCATCATTTACCTTGACAGCATACAGTGGTCCACCCATGAGGTGGAGGGCTTGAAATGGAAAGCAGGTTTGACTTATGGTTTTGATGTATAAACCAAATTATTCCGGATAGAATAACTACATTAATTTAAACTCTTTAAATGTACAAAGTGAACATATGTTTATTTTAAAATAATGCACTAATTCTGAAGATTTGAATATTAACACACAGATGCCCAAAGGGATTATGGGGTAAACTTAGCCTCCGCTCATACTGATTGGTTGACTAATTCATTCTATGTAAAAACCAACACAAGTGAATCAATGTAACGCGTGTTTGTGTTTACAAACAAATGTGCTTTTGTAAAATATGTATTTTTTTCATTTGTTAAAAAAAAGGCATTTGTAAAGCCAAAAGGTTTGTTAAATTGTAATGGAGGATTTTCAAGATCCCGCTGGACAGTGCCTAAGCACATGCGTGATGACATCACAACTCTATCCGGTTAGGGAGACGTGGTTTCTTTCAATAACAAGAACCATGGAAATATAGACCTGGAATGATGTGCACGCCTCAATCTATTAGCGTCGCTCAAGACAGGAAGGCGCCATTGCTAAGGGTGGAGAGGTGCAGATCATAAATAATAAACTGACCGCTTTTTTCACACTAGCGAAATGCATGTGTGGGTGAAAAAATGTTTTTATGTAAAATGCAGAAATTTGGGGAAATTATGACAAACTGTGCTGCTTTTCTCGCTCTATTGTTGCTATTTGTTAACAGATTTTAATAAATGTAGGCTTGTTTAAAACCCTTTAATTGCTCTTTCTAGTGAACCCATACATGCCTGGGTAGAAAAAAAATGTTTTATGTAAAGTGTGGAAATTGTGTGTGGAAATGCCATTTTGTTAATTTACTGTGATTTTTTTCCTGTCATCATAATTCTCGATGGATTTTTATAAATGAAGCCTTGTAAGTTGTATTCAAGCTGATTAAAAGCTCTAATGAACCCATACATGCCTGGATAAAAAATCCTTATGTATCTCCTGTTGTGTTGGGGACTTTACACAGAGACTGCTACCTGCTGCTTTGGACTTGAACTAACAGTCTTTTTCAAGACTTTTTTTACTTTTTTATTTTTTAATTTTTTTTTTTTTTTAACTTTTTACTGTGCTCCAACGCCTAAGGAAGACCTCTAACGGTCGAAACATCGCGACGGAGCACTTTTATCAGCTAAGTTTTATTAGCGTTGGCAGGCTAACTAGCTTGCTAACGCTTTCGTTTTTATTTTTTTTTTTTTTATTTTATTTTAGCACCGTTGTCGTGCGTTGCCTGTGCTGCTTCATGGCCTGTTTGGTGCCTTGATTGGGGCACTCCTTCTGCTGAATCACCTTTGGATTATTTGCACATTATTTACTTTGTGTGTTTTTGGGAATCCGCTAGCTTAGCGTAGCTACTAGCTCTTAGCCGATTTAGCATGGCGGCTTCTCCTGTCTCTCCCGCACTTTTCTGCTCTGGGTGTGAAATGTTTAGTTATTCCTCGGCCTCCTTTAGCAGTAACGGTACTTGTAATAAGTGCAGCTTATTCGTAGCTTTGGAGGCCAGGCTGGGCGAAGTGGAGGCTCGGCTCCGCACCGTGGAAAATTCTACAGCTAGCCAGGCCCCTGTAGTCGGTGCGGACCAAGGTAGCTTAGCCGCCGTTAGTTCCCCCCTGGCAGATCCCGTGCAGTCGGGAAGGCAGGCCGACTGGGTGACTGTGAAGAGGAAGCGTAGCCCTAAACAGAAGCCCCGTGTACACCGTCGACCCGTTCACATCTCTAACCGTTTTTCCCCACTCGACGACACACCCGCCGAGGATCAAACTCTGGTTATTGGCGACTCTGTTTTGAGAAATGTGAAGTTAGCGACACCAGCAACCATTGTCAATTGTCTTCCGGGGGCCAGAGCAGGCGACATCGAAGGACATTTGAAATTGCTGGCTAAGGCTAAGCGTAAATTTGGTAAGATTGTAATTCACGTCGGCAGTAATGACACTCGGTTACGCCAATCGGAGGTCACTGTTGTTTTCTCTGGGCCCCTCCCCAATCAGACCGGGAGTGACATGTTTAGCCGCATGTTCTCCTTGAATTGCTGGCTGTCTGAGTGGTGTCCAAAAAATGAGGTGGGCTTCATTGATAATTGGCAAAGCTTCTGGGGAAAACCTGGTCTTGTTAGGAGAGACGGCATCCATCCCACTTTAGAGGGAGCAGCTCTCATTTCTAGAAATCTGGCCAATTTTTTTGGATCCTCCAAACTGTGACTGTCTAGCGTTGGGACCAGGAGGCAGAGCTGTGGTCTTATACACCTCTCTGCAGCTTCTCTCCCCCTGCCATCCCCTTATTACCCCATCCCCGTAGAGACGGTGCCTGCTCCCAGACCACCAATAACCAGCAAAAATCTATTTAAGCATAAAAATTCAAAAAGAAAAAATAATATAGCACCTTCAACTGCACCACAGACTAAAACAGTTAAATGTGGTCTATTAAACATTAGGTCTCTTTCTTCTAAGTCCCTGTTGGTAAATGATATAATAATTGATCAACGTATTGATTTATTCTGCCTAACAGAAACTTGGTTACAGCAGGATGAATATGTTAGTTTAAATGAGTCAACACCCCCGAGTCACACTAACTGTCAGAATGCTCGTAGCACGGGCCGGGGCGGAGGATTAGCAGCAATCTTCCATTCCAGCTTATTAATTAATCAAAAACCTAGACAGAGCTTTAATTCATTTGAAAGCTTGTCTCTTAGTCTTGTCCATCCAAATTGGAAGTCCCAAAAACCAGTTTTATTTGTTATTATCTATCGTCCACCTGGTCGTTACTGTGATTTTCTCTGTGAATTTTCAGACCTTTTGTCTGACTTAGTGCTTAGCTCAGATAAGATAATTATAGTGGGCGATTTTAACATCCACACAGATGCTGAGAATGACAGCCTCAACACTGCATTCAATCTATTATTAGACTCTATCGGCTTTGCTCAAAAAGTAAATGAGTCCACCCACCACTTTAATCATATTTTAGATCTTGTTCTGACTTATGGTATGGAAATAGAAGACTTAACAGTATTCCCTGAAAACTCCCTTCTGTCTGATCATTTTTTAATAACATTTACATTTACCCTGATGGACTACCCTGCAGTGGGGAATAAGTTTCATTACACTAGAAGTCTTTCAGAAAGATCTGTAACTAGGTTTAAGGATATGATTCCTTCTTTATGTTCTCTAATGTCATATACCAACACAGAGCAGAGTAGCTACCTAAACTCTGTAAGGGAGCTAGAGTATCTCGTCAGTAGTTTTACATCCTCATTGAAGACAACTTTGGATGCTGTAGCTCCTCTGAAAAAGAGAGCTTTAAATCAGAAGTGTCTGACTCCGTGGTATAACTCACAAACTCGTAGCTTAAAGCAGATAACCCGTAAGTTGGAGAGGAAATGGCGTCTCACTAATTTAGAAGATCTTCACTTAGCCTGGAAAAAGAGTTTGTTGCTCTATAAGAAAGCCCTCCGTGAAGCTAGGACATCTTTCTACTCATCACTAATTGAAGAAAATAAGAACAACCCCAGGTTTCTTTTCAGCACTGTAGCCAGGCTGACAAAGAGTCAGAGCTCTATTGAGCTGAGTATTCCATTAACTTTAACTAGTGATGACTTCATGACTTTCTTTGCTAACAAAATTTTGACTATTAGAGAAAAAATTACTCATAACCATCCCAAAGATGTATCGTTATCTTTGGCTGCTTTCAGTGATGCCGGTATTTGGTTAGACTCTTTCTCTCCGATTGTTCTGCCTGAGTTATTTTCATTAGTTACTTCATCCAAACCATCAACATGCTTATTAGACCCCATTCCTGCCAGGCTGCTCAAGGAAGTCCTACCATTATTTAATGCTTCAATCTTAAATATGATCAATCTATCTTTGTTAGTTGGTTATGTACCACAGGCCTTTAAGGTGGCAGTAATTAAACCATTACTTAAAAAGCCATCACTTGACCCAGCTATCTTAGCTAATTATAGGCCAATCTCCAACCTTCCTTTTCTCTCAAAGATTCTTGAGAGGGTAGTTGTAAAACAGCTAACTGATCACCTGCAGAGGAATGGTCTATTTGAAGAGTTTCAGTCAGGTTTTAGAATTCATCATAGTACAGAAACAGCATTAGTGAAGGTTACAAATGATCTTCTTATGGCTTCGGACAGTGGACTTATCTCTGTGCTTGTTCTGTTGGACCTCAGTGCTGCTTTTGATACTGTTGACCATAAAATTTTATTACAGAGATTAGAGCATGTCATAGGTATTAAAGGCACTGCGCTGCGGTGGTTTGAATCATATTTGTCTAATAGATTACAGTTTGTTCATGTAAATGGGGAATCCTCTTCACAGACTAAAGTTAATTATGGAGTTCCACAAGGTTCTGTGCTAGGACCAATTTTATTCACTTTATACATGCTTCCCTTGGGCAGTATTATTAGACGGTATTGCTTAAATTTTCATTGTTACGCAGATGATACCCAGCTTTATCTATCCATGAAGCCAGAGGATACACACCAATTAGCTAAACTGCAGGATTGTCTTACAGACATAAAGACATGGATGACCTCTAATTTCCTGCTTTTAAACTCAGATAAAACTGAAGTTATTGTACTTGGCCCCACAAATCTTAGAAGCATGGTGTCTAACCAGATCGTTACTCTGGATGGCATTTCCCTGATCTCTAGTAATACTGTGAGAAATCTTGGAGTTATTTTTGATCAGGATATGTCATTCAAAGCGCATATTAAACAAATATGTAGGACTGCCTTTTTGCATTTACGCAATATCTCTAAAATCAGAAAGGTCTTGTCTCAGAGTGATGCTGAAAAACTAATTCATGCATTTATTTCCTCTAGGCTGGACTATTGTAATTCATTATTATCAGGTTGTCCTAAAAGTTCCCTAAAAAGCCTTCAGTTGGTTCAAAATGCTGCAGCTAGAGTACTGACGGGGACTAGCAGGAGAGAGCATATCTCACCCGTGTTGGCCTCTCTTCATTGGCTTCCTGTTAATTCTAGAATAGAATTTAAAATTCTTCTTCTTACTTATAAGGTTTTGAATAATCAGGTCCCATCTTATCTTAGGGACCTCGTAGTACCATATTACCCCATTAGAGCGCTTCGCTCTCAGACTGCGGGCTTACTTGTGGTTCCTAGGGTTTGTAAGAGTAGAATGGGAGGCAGAGTCTTCAGCTTTCAGGCTCCTCTCCTGTGGAACCAGCTCCCAATTCAGATCAGGGAGACAGATACCCTCTCTACTTTTAAGATTAGGCTTAAAACTTTCCTTTTCGCTAAGGCTTATAGTTAGGGCTGGATCGGGTGACCCTGGACCATCCCTTGGTTATGTTGCTTTAGACGTAGACTGTGGGGGGTTCCCATGATGCACTGTTTCTTTCTTTTTTTGCTCCGTATGCATCACTCTGCATTTAATCATTAGTGATCGACCTCTGCCCCCCTTCTCGGCATGTCTTTTTCCTGGTTCTTTCCCTCAGCCCCAACCAGTCTCAGCAGAAGACTGCCCCTCCCTGAGCCTGGTTCTGCTGGAGGTTTCTTCCTGTTAAAAGGGAGTTTTTCCTTCCCACTGTGGCCAAGTGCTTGCTCATAGGGGGTCGTTTTGACCGTTGGGGTTTTTCATGGTTATTGTATGGCCTTGCCTTGCAATATGGAGCGCCTTGGGGCAACTGTTTGTTGTGATTTGGCGCTATATAAGAAAAAAGTTGATTGATTGATTGATTAAAATAGAAATCTAAAGTATGCCTTGCCATTGTGCTCATTTACCTTGCTGCTTTTTCCACTGTAATATTAGTGCTAGTCTTTTAATGACAGGAACATATATATGATTTTTACTAACATTTTATTACAAGTAGATATAAAGCCATTCAGAATTTATGACTTTTGACCCTCAGTCAGGGTAAAAAGTACCTCCTCCATCTCCTCCAACCACACTGTTAATATTTAAATGCTACCTGTGACCACCATGTACATATCATATTAAACAACTGCAAGTATGTATATATATATATATATATATATATATATATATATATATATAACATTTTTGTTTCCGTATTTATATGTATGTGAACGCAGCTTAATGAAAAGAACTTATGGTGTTGAGTTATAGTCTCAGTATATCGATATTAAATTGCAACATAACAACCTTAAAATAGACATCTGTTTTACATAATTACTCTACATTAAGGCTATTGTACAGTTCATTTTAGTGCAGTTGATGGCGAAGCAGTGGCTGCCTTTTTTCCTCTCATTTCGCTTCTGTTTAACAGGTAACATAACTGGCTCAAGGCGGTCTCTCCACCCTTAGTAATGGCTGCCGTGTGGCACGCCGCTAATCACGTTACATCCATTCCAGGTCTATATTTCCATGACAAGAACTGTCAAACAGCTTCCTCGTGTGTGGTTGGAATTGTGTTGTAATAGGAATAGCCTTTTGAATGCTTGAATAACGATCTCAGTCACACAAAGAAATCAAATAATAGTGAAAACATCTTCATTGCACCCAGAATGTTATTTTGGTTGATGATAATTTTGAAAACCATCAGCAGACTAATTATCTTCCGATAAATTTTGGTCCGATAATTTTTAGACCGCTAACATATTTTTGCAGCTATGGTGAACAAAGCTTAACAGTTACAAACATTTATGAAGTATTGCGATATCTCATAATTCTTTGTGTGAGTTATAGCAGCTGATGAAAAGAAATAAAAATTTACATTTTAGTTGTTTAGTTTATCAACACTCTGACGCTTAGGATTATCGGTTAGGGTCTGAGCATCTGGGTGCCAGTAGATGGCAGTGTTCTATTTATTTTGACCCCGGTTATATCAGATGGTTGTAAATGGCTTTTTTTTCCTACAAATAAAAAAAAAATTACACATTTTACAAAAGCACTTTTATATGTAAACACCAACACACACCTCACATTAACGTGTTGGTTTTTACATAGAATGAATGAGTCAACCAATCAGTGTTAGCGGAGGCTCATTTTACCCATAATGTCTTTAGCATCTGTCTGTGTTTATTACAAAACTTCAGAATTAGTGCATTATTTAAAATTAAAAGATATGTGCTATATTTTAACTTTGTACAAATGACAGAAATGACATTAATGGAGTTATTCTATCTGGATTAATTTGTTTTATAACTTAAAACTGCTTTATTTTCCAAGACCTCTACCTCACAGCGACACTGCTATATGCTGTTAAGAAATAATGACGCATGCGTGCGTGCAGGTGAGCTTAGCTGCTCCTCTCTGCTGCGAGCTATGTAGTAAACAGGAGTTTCCAGCAGTGGGCAGGGCACTCAAACACAGAAGTGCTGACTCATTGTTTTTGTGGTCGCCTTTGACGCTACCAGAAGTGATTTTGGTGTTAAAACTCCATATCAGCTTAATAGGTACGGTCGGGCCTACGTCACTTCCGCGTAGTTATGGCCGCCATTTGAAAACAAACTGTACGCACACTCACAACCATTGTTGATATAGTCATCTTTACTGCTGTTTATTCGCAAAGGCCTGCCGATTTGGTCATGCCAAATGGCGTAGGTACGGTCGGACATCCGGGTCCCTGATGTGCGTGCACATAGCAACACGCATAGTAACCAGCGAGCCGCTGAAAACAAACCGCTGTCGCACTCATTTCCTACTTGACATCCATGGCACTCGCATCGCCACATTTTTTTCTGCTTAATATACACCAGTTTTCACAACAAATGCTATGATCGTGTGCTGCAGTAATAGTGCTTCAAAGGCCGCTGAACACTACAGCCGCAGCCAAAGCAGAAATGTGAAGCGTCTTGACCAGCCACGCCCCAGGCCAATGACGGCGAAGTCAAAGCTTCATTTCGGCTCACCTCCTGCAGCTGCCTCTCTTGGTGAACCTGCTACAGCAGTAACCTCACCCAGAGAGTTCCTGCCTCCAGCTGACCTGAGTGACCATGAGGACTTGCCTTGTCCAACGTCACATAATTACGTTGACATGGAACAGGTGTCCTAAAATGGAAGAGTTGGAAAGCTTGAGAGTGGAGAACTCACAGCTAAAGACAGAATGCATTCCTGCGAGCCGAGCAGAATGAGGAGAGAAGCAGAATGTGGTGCTTTGGGAGCTTGAAAAAAAACACACTTGATCTTTTAACTTATCGTGGTTGGTACAGCCAACTGCAACACACGATCATGGCATTCTCTGTGAAAACTGGTGCATATTAAGTAGAAAAAGCTTCGAACAATACTGAAAGTTATCGGTTAGCTGTAGCTTCCGATAAATTTTTGGGTGGTTTATCGGTTTAGCTTTACAAAAGATAACTTTTCAGTTAGCTGATTAGCTGTTATCGAAGCTAACCTTTTGGTTAGCTGTGCCCACCACTGCACTAGATGACTAACTACTGTTTGCCTGTTAACATCCTCAAGTTAGCAGTTATTGCCTTTGGGTCTAGTTATGCTACCTTGGCATGCTAGTATTTCGAGATGTGTGTAGTTCTTGTTGGTGTTATACTTAGCTGGTAGTTCTGGTGTATTTTGAATGTGTACTAGTAGCAATGCAACACACACTCTTTTTAAACAATAACAGATTATGTATGTGTCTGATTGAGAGTTTGGCTGAGTAAGAGAACATAATTCAAAACACAAAGCTGCACACTGTGTGGGTGCAGGCAATCAACCTGCTGCTATTATGAGTCAATGGACAGGAGCTGAATCCTATGTTGTTCTTAATATGACAATATGGAGATGTGTGGAGCTATTTATTCAGTTGAGTCACATAGCCTTCCCCTCCCACCTTCGATACACAAACAAGGAAAAGCCGACAACAATTTTCAGTCACTTCAACAAACCTACGTGAGACAGGTGACAGACCTTTCCCATCCACAGGATGCACTCCACTTTATCATTAAGCTCTAGGATCTGTGGGTGTAAATGCATCACCCCTCACATTCTCCACCAATGATTCTTGATTAAAAAAAAATAGTCAGAATTGTATTGTACAATTTCATTTAGTCAGTACATTTCTCACTTCCTAACACTGTAGCAGATCGAATCAAAGTTTTCTCCTTCAGGGTTGGTTTTAATAAAAAGCAACTTTTCCCAAAGTGAACTTCATTTCAGCAGTGGAGGTTCCATGTAATGATTTGATCTGTCAGACGCTGTGCCCAAGAAGAACTGTCACAGATCTATTGGTTTCAGATGAGGCGATGGGATCTGTGCCTTTTAACCACTCTGAATGGCTTATACTGTGCTTATATCGGTGTCAATGACAATAAATCTGGTCAGCATTGAAGAATCGTAGACTCACTCACTAGTATGCATTCATTTATAAGGGTATTCTGTGCGTGCTCCCTTCATATTTGTGTGAATATATTCAACCAAAAGCGATTGGACTGTATTCTTCGCGCTCACAAGATGCACTGCTATTGTCTGTACCAAGTGTCCGTACAGAAGTTGGTAAGGTGGCATTTCAGTATTCTGCCCCCACAACATGGAACAATTTACAAAAAGACTGGAAATTAAAGGAACTGGCTTCAATAGGCCAGTTTAAACTTTTGCTCAAAGGTTTGGAAATGAAAGCCATGGATTGTAAATGTTTTTAAATAGCCTTATGAAATTGTTATGAAATTGTTTGTAATTGTAATGTCCTGAACTGGTGTGATCTGTGCCGCTGTCTTGGCCAGGACTCCCTTGAAAAAGAGATTGGTAATCTCAATGGGACTTTCCTGGTTAAATAAAGGTAAAAAAAAAAAAATCAGAGTCATAATTACATACATTAGGGCCCCTTCACACATAGTGCAAATTTGGTCGATTTGCACATAAAGTGCCCATGAAGCAGGAATCGTATGCAAAACGTGTTCAATTGTAGCTGCCTCGTACACCTGTTGCTACATCTATTTGTGCACACCAGCGGCTAAAAGACAGAGTGTGCGCTGTGCGAGCCCATCGAACCCTCTCGCGGCAGATGTCGGCCAAATTCCAGGTGACACACACAAACATCTAACACCACTTGTTTCACACTTAGAAAATGCATGGCCATTTGTGCTATTATCATGACAATAGTCAGCAGACAGTCATTGTCGAGGTGGATGTGAAATTTGTGTGTGTGGGGGGAGGCTCTGACAGTGAAAAGTGCCGCAGTGACTTTTCTTCAATAAAACGCACAGTTTTCTTCAATAAAACGCTACTTTCAGGAAATCAGTTGACAGCATCAGTTGACATATTTGTTCTTTATTTGAGAGCATTTTATTTAACCCCCTACCACACGCCTCATTTTGGCTTGTCAGTATCTCAAATAAAAAGTGAAATTTCCCATCAATGGGATAGGGGGTTTAAACTTATTACCAGGCAGCACTTTGCAATTATTTTATTTTCCTGTTTGTATAATGTTACAATAAATTGTTGGTTTAAACAACAAGCAAATTCAGGTTTTGCATTTTGTTCCCACACTGTACCGAAAATGAACCGAACCGTGACCTCAAAACCGAGGTACGTATCGAACCGTGATTTTTGTGCATTGTTACACCCCTACCCACAACACGTGTGCGTATGTTTCGCACGCTCCCCCCACTCCCCCCCCAACATGTGTACATGTGGTTCACTGCAGGACCAGGACAACCCAACAGTATGACAAGAAATCAGAATCAGAAATACATCATACCAAATGGCCTTTGGTCAGTTATCGCAGCGCTGTTTTTCTTTTTTTAGAAAATACGTTTATCTGCTTGTTGATTTTAGCCATTTCGTGTTCCTGTTACAAGACAGTGACTGTAGCGCAGTAGTAAAGTTTCCATTGGGTAATCAGAGTGTGTGGGTTCAAATCCTGTGAGTGGCATTTTTTTTTTATTTAACTGCAGGCTTCTGTATTGTGTCCCCTTTTATGTATTATTTATATCAACCCAGTGATATTCAATAATTATACAGCTGGTTTCTATTTTATTTTCCTCCACATCAGCAGCGCGATGTGGTGCAGCTCGTCCCATGGAACACAGTGGGAGCTGGTGCTGCAGCAGCTCCCACTCTGTTCCTGCTCGAAAGATACCGTCGTGTGCACAAACTGTCGCACCAGCATCATGCACGCCTGCCCTTCGGCAGGATGTTTTGTGCTGCACTCATACGAGGTCTACCACCATGAGTCGCCGAGTTGTACGTATTTGCACTGTGTGTGAAGGGGCCCTTAGTGTTCACCTTTCTTTAACAATTCAGTAAGAATAATGAAACCTTTTAAACAGTTATATGCCCATTTGCAATTATTTAAACCAGATGTTAGCCATTTTCAAACAGTTACACTCAAACATTATTATGGTAAACTGACTAAATTATATAAACTGGCTTTGACTGGATGTTAAAAACTCAATGCATACCTTTGATTGCTCATTAGTTGTTGAACAATAGTTACTGGAAGATGTCACAGTTCTGAGAAAATGTTAAACATTTTATTGTTGTTTCTCCATTTGACATTTTTCCAGACTAAAAGAC
This sequence comes from Thalassophryne amazonica, assembly GCF_902500255.1. Lineage (NCBI taxonomy): Eukaryota > Metazoa > Chordata > Actinopteri > Batrachoidiformes > Batrachoididae > Thalassophryne > Thalassophryne amazonica. The sequence continues at coordinate 60,839,900 of NC_047112.1, read as the reverse complement.
GAGTTGATGTAAAATATTTGACAATTAAAATAATTCTTAGTTGCAGCTCTATTTCAGGGGCTGATAAGGTCAGAACTATATTTATATGAAAATACATATTCTTCTGACTGGCTAAACCATCTATTCTAAGCCCATAATGTAATGCTGTACTATTTTTAGACTGCTGATTAATTATGACAACATCAGGCATCATACATACAGTATATCTACTAGATGTGCAAATTGCAAACTCTAACAGGGGGAAGACAAGAGCAAAGAATAACATCCATTATGCCGATTGGTGTTCAGCTTTGTCCAGATGGATCATTCAGATCTCAGTAAGTTTCTCGGAAAAGCACAGTGAGAAACATGAACAGGCTCATTTTGGAAAAGTTCCTCTGGAAAAGGCCAACAGTTGGGTTGAAAGCTAACAAATCCTTTGTTGTTGAAAATCTCAGCAGGCTTTCATCACGTGCCTGCTGGTCTCATGACTACAGATCACATTCACCCATCCAAACCTTTCTCCTTTGGTAATTGGTGATTGTAAGGCACTGCCTATTGTAGGCATGGTCGCACTGAAAATAGTATTTTTCTTCCCTTGCATGAAATGGTATACTCGTCACTGAAAGACAAGATTGTCTGTTTTACGGGATGTCAAAAATGACTTTTCACTGAATGTCTCTGAACCAAAAACAGTTTCCACTGTCCCTCCCTAAAAAATTGGTCCGCTCCGCCTTCACTGCACATGCGTCATTTGGGTCCACAGTCACTTGTATGAGACGGATTCTCTTCACCCAAAGCGATCAAAGGAAATAATGTAATTATTAACCATCAGATGACAAAGTAAAACCTCTTAAATCATTCTAAAGTCAGTTTTAAGCAGAAACAAGGCGATAATCGGCAGAAGCAGCTCGTCATGGCTGCTGCGCTCTGACCGATTCCTCCGTCTTTCATTATGAAATAATGCTGATTTATGTGGAAATGATTGTTGTACAAAAGCTTCAGATATCTGTCGCTGAGATATAGATGGTGACTGGAGTGCAGATTTAAGCAGAAACGAGGTGATAATACTGCTGACGCTCTGAAATGACGCATGTGCAGTGAAGGCAGGGCGGACTAATTTTTATGGGGGACCGTTCGCTCTGCAACACCGGTTCATGTTTTATTACAGAAACTTCATTATAACTATTAGTTCACAAAATTATTAGTTATAACACCACTTACAAAATGCTTTGCCTTACTGCAAATCATGGAAAATTATCAAACATAATAAAATTATCCTTAGGATCCATGGATGGCATTTTAACTAAGAATGTGACCAGCTTAGAATCCACAAACATCTTGCTTTTCCTGAAAAAAGAGTCCAACTGTCAATCTTTTGCTCAGTGAGGAGGATGGAGGGTTGATGAGGAGTGGCTGAGGAGGCAAGCTTTGTTTACATCCTTACATTTGATGTGAGTGTGACATACAGTTGTGGTCAGATGTTTACATACAGTCATCATGGGCATGGATGTCATGGTAATTTTAGGCTTTTAATTATGTCCTTCAACTGTTCTTTTGTAGGGTGGAATGACTGTACAGCAAAACAAGAATTGGGTGCACAAGTTTGAATTTATCCCCTCTTATTCACACAGGGTCAAAACTATACACACAGGCTCAAATATATACATATACCCCCACTACACAGTAAATTTTGCTAAGTAAAATTTACTCTGCTGGGATAACATTTGATCCCAGTCTAAAGAGAGTAAAAAACACTCTATTATAGAGTGAAATCAGCTCTACTGGTGTCGCAGACCGAATGGTCCCCACCCCGCCCTGCCTTCACTGCGTATGCGTCATTTCGGAGCTCAGGCGCTCTGTGGACGGACTGTCTTCATCCAAAGTGAACAAATGGATTAATGGGATTATTAACCATCAGATAACAAGGTAAAAGCTCTTAAATCATTCTAAAGTCAGTTTTAAGCAGAAACAAGGTCGTTTTAAGCAGAAACGAGCCATTAATCCGTGACGCTTTGAAATGATGGATGGTCAATGAACGCAACAGCTAGCAGTCGTGTAGCTGTGGCGCTGTGATCATTTCATTCGCCTTTTCTGATGAAATAATGCTGAATTTATGTGGAAATGATTGTTGTACAAAACCTTCAGATATCTGTCGCTGAGACAGATGATGACTGGAGTGCAGTTTTAAGCAGAAACGAGGTGGTAATCGGTCAACCGCGGCTGATGACGGATGCGCAGTGAAGGCAGGGCTGACGAGTTTTAGGGCTGACCCTTCGGTCAACGACACTGTTGCGCCAATGCAAGTGGTTTTACTCCAATAGGAATTGATTTTACACTATGTTGAGTTCATTGAGCCCTGTGTTAGAGTATATTGAACTCTAGACTGGGATCAAATGTTATCCCAGGAGAGTAAATTTTACTCAGCAAAATTTTCTGTGTATTACAGTATTTAGTTAAATGTCCCTTAGCAAGCTGCACCTTGACCAGACACTTTTAGTAGCTATCAGTAAGCTTATGGCATAATGTACACACCTGCCTGATCAGCGTAGCCCACAAATTTACAATGGGGTTGAGGGATGGCCATTCCACATTCCTGCTTTATTCAACCCAGAACCAGTTTTCATGTGTGTTTCAGATCATTGTCCTGTTGGAACACTTATTTGTGGCCAAATTTAAACTATCTAGCAATTGATTTGAGGTGATGTTGAAGAATATGGAAATAGTCCTCCTCCCTTATTAGTGGAAGTATAAGTAGAAGGAAGTCCAATATAGGCCCCTAGGCCCATTGGTGCCAGTGCTTATCACCAGATACCATGGCACGAAGCCGATGAGAAGTCTACAGCTCTCCCTGGCTGGGATGCCAGTCCATCATAGATTACGTCAACAGCCAAGGCTGGTACACATGTACAGCTGGGTGGAGTGTTACAATGCAGATGAAGCATGCTGCCTGTCTGTATCCAAGAACACAGACAGGCAGCATGACCAGGTATAAAATCCAGGTCAACATATTAGTATCCAGTGCCTATCCCACTGTGCTGCCTGTTGTGACATACTCGTATGTAGAGAGACTTGGAAAAGCAGCATAAATTGACATGCATTCCTTTATAGCAGTGTTTGTAATGAGAACTGTGGACAAATGCCTTTGCTATGGACAACATGCAGACATGCAAGAATTCAACCTCCTGTAATGAGGCGACCATCCAGCTTCACAGCTGTAGGCTCTGTCATTTACCATCCCTTTTTTCCCCCTGAAGGTATTGCAACATGATGGACCATTTCTATGAAGGAATAAAAAAAAATGTGTTTTTCTTCTTCACTGGGAGGAATACATAACTTGAGATTCTCCATGTGCATCAGTGTGGCATGTTGCCCTCCTTAAATGAACAACACTGATTTGTCTGTAACTTCAGCTTTATGATGCAACAGACATCGAAGGGCAAGATCAACCTTCAAAGGATTACAGTAACATGACATGAATTTTAGAGTAGATTTCTTAGCAAAGCCAGTGGAATGACAACAAACAGGAAGAAAAAAAAATAGGACAACTACAGTAGTATTTCTGTCTATCAGACATTTAATGGTGACTCCACACTTTCTTTCAGTTAAGTGCCATGACATGCCTGAAGTCACCCATTTACTCATATGAATCGCCTACAAACCTACTTTCACAGCATGCTGTCTGCTTTAGTATGTTCATTAGTTTCTGGGCATGACAGTGGAATCCCATTCAGGTATCATCTCAGGTGCTGTCCACAAATGCCAGCCATTACTTCACCTAACTTATGAGTTGCCTGAAGTGGTTCTCCTGTGGGATGCAGGGATGAGTGTCAGCTCTGGCATCATATAACCCATCATCAGATCTATCAGTCTGTCAGGGTGCACAGCATCTCCTAGGTAACGGGGAGCTCCTCAGAGGTAAACACTGTTGTTATTCAAACAGGACATCTGCTTGGTGAGTGCATGTGCAGCCAGTGCTGCAGCCACAGAGGTTCAGCACTGAAGGTCTGAGAATAACTGTCCTGGTGTAAACAAAAGTGATGCTGCTACGTATTAATGCCGGGGTAAAAGTTGGTGCTGTGATATAGCATCTCATAAGGTTTAATAAAAAGAATGAGATATGCTTCAGTGCTTTCAGATGTGCAGTTTGCAGCACCATTTTGCCTCCACAGTCCACGATGTCACTTCTGGAAATATGACAAGTGACATCTCCTTAATTTATGCAGTGATTTTACAACGTATTCTACCGCCATCTGCAAACTGCAAAACAGCTAAATAGCTCATGAGACTCTCACATGTTGTACATATCTTCTTGTTTTGGTCAGTATCACTTTGCAAATGTGAAATGTGACCATTTTGATGATTTATGGTGCCCCAGGGCTCCTTCACACATAGTGCGAAGTTTGGATGAAGTGTACACTTTGTGCGCATGACGCAGGAATCGTGTGCAAACCGTTTAATGTCGTCCCTGTCGCCAACGCCCCATACACCTGTTGCTACAACTATTTGCGCACACAAGCGCCTGAAAGAAAGTGTGCGCTGTGCAAACCCATCGCACCCTCTCGTGGCAGGTGCTGGCGAAATTCCAGGTGACACGTATGAACACCTAACACCGCTCGCATGGCACTTAGAAAATGTGTGACCAGTCACACTCTTGGCACGACCAGAGACTGCAGATAGTCACTGTTGTACTGCTGTGAAATCGAAGTTCCACATGAGTGTGAATTTGCAAACACACACACTGACACGTGTGCGCTCCACTCACGGGAGATGTGGCTTGCGACAGAAGCAGATGTGGTGATCTGTCATTCTGGACATTCCAGCTACACAACACCTACTGTGTTTGGACAGTCATGGACCAACAACTGTCCACTGTGAGGCATGTGTGTCTGATTGCTGTATTTACATGGACATAAATAAAAACATACATCAGCGTGGTGGCGACAAGCTGCAGCAAGTGAGCGCAAGCATGGAGCGGACACTGACAGCTCCCCAGGTTGAAATGGACCATCAGATCAGAACACGCAGCGGGCGATCTGACTGTCACGTCACCCACATGAGCTCTGTTCTGCATGATGCGGTGTCTGTGCTGCGGTGCACCGTCCACAAGACAAGCATGTCGGGCAGAACACACACGCGGCCGACTGGACACACCTGACCAGTAGATGTGGACATGATCAGAGCACACTGCTTCTCATTCATGTCATTTCATGACTGTATGTCTGTGGCCATGAGTCATCACCAGAGGAACAGACGGATCATATTTGTTTTGCGTGCTTGATAAATGTGGTGTTTTTATATGGTGTGGGATTTTTTATTTTTATTTTTTGGTAATACTTCCATGTCCTTCCTGCAGCCGGTCTACTCTGTGTGAGCCTGATCCCATCAGATCTCAGAAGCTAAGCAGAGCAGGATCTGGTTAGTACTTGGATGGGAGACCTCTTTGGAACACCAGCAGCTGTGTGTGTTTCTCCAGGTAAAACTGGAGTTGCATCAGGAAGGGAATCCGGCGTAAAACTTGTGCCAATTACCAATGTGGATCTGGCTGCATCCACTGTGGCGACCCTGAACAAATCTGGAAGCAGCCAAATGAACAACAACTTCCATGTCCTTCCTGATATTTTTCAGCTTCCCGCAGCTTTCTACGAACAGCTCTGTAGCTCAGTGGTAAAGTCTCTGACTGGGAATCAGAGGTTTTGAAAAGTGCGAGTTTGTGTCCTGAGTGGTGTGTTTTTTTTCTCTTTTTAATTATTCCACATAAGCAGTGCAATGTGGTTCCACATGTACCAACTGGTTTTTATTTCTTCCACATAAGCAGTGCCATGTGGTGCACCTGGCACTGTTCCTGCTCGATGGACATGAATTCTCACACTGGGTTCGTACACGCCTGCTCATCAGCGCGATGTTTCGGGCACTAATCTTGAACTGTATCGCGATGTTTTTCCGTTTTTGTCCAAACGGCGTCCAAACTTCGCACTATGTGTGAAGGGGCCCTAAAGCACATGTGGTGAGTGCATTTGGGGAGTGTCCAGCGCCACTTTGCTATTTGTTATTTAATCTGAGCACAAAGTAGAGCGCAGTACCCAAAGGGATTGTATTTAGTCACATATTCAGTCATGGGTGTGTTTTGAGTATAACATGAAATAAACCAATCAGAATGCTATGTGCCTGATTTGCCAGTAAACTGCACACAGCAGAATGTTGTTGAGATCCCAATGGCCATGAAAACAGCTGAGGGCAGGGAAAAATCCAGGGATTTGCAACACTGGAGATGATCTCCTCCAGATGGGTGGAAACAATCTTTGTTTCACTCTGGGAGTTGGGCAGAAAGAACATGTTGTCCTACTCTAGAAAGTAAAGGGTGGTCACCTGGATTGCAGTAATTACAGGGGTGTTACACTCCTCTCTGTGTCAGGAAAGATGCTATTCACTACTTGCTGCTCAGTGACTAGAGCATTCTGGTTTCACACCTAAGAAGTCAAATATCAGCCACATCCTGGCTGTGCAAACGTACATATTTACAAACGTAAATATCTGCAGTGCTTCTTTACAGCCTAAGTTAACTCTCACAAAACATTTGATTTGGTTGACTCTGAGACATCCTGAGAATTTGAGGGCAAAATATGCAGAAAATATGAGGGCAAATATGCAGAAAAAATCTGGGCAACATGGGGAATTATAAAAAGTGTGATGGAAAGTGATGGAGTGAAATCAACTTTTCCGAATTACCTTGTCAAGGAAAATAAAGAGATATATGATATAAAAGAAGTTGCAAATGAGTTTAATGATTATTTTTCAAAGGTGGGATCAAGTCTGGTGGGAAATAAACCAGTAGTAGAAGATAAATTAAATACAATTGTAAATACGGTCAATAGTATTTTCCTGACAATGTGGAAAAAGATGAAATAAGGAATATTGTAAAAAACTGTGTAAGCAAAAGATCAACTGACTATGAAGATTTAGACATGATGACTGTAAAAAGTATAATAGAAACTATTATTGAACCATTCACTTACATTTGTAATCTGTCTCACAGGAATTTTACAAGACGAAATGAAAATTGCCAAGGTAGTCCCATTATATAAAAATGGAGACAGACATAATGTTTCAAATTACAGGCCAGTGTCATTGCTTCCACAGTTTTCTAAAATTATGGAAAAAGTTTTTGTGACAAGGTTGGATAAATTCATTGAGAAACATCATATTTTAAATAATGCTCAGTATGGATTCACAACAAAACATTGAACAGCTATGGCAATTATGGAATTAACAGAGAAAATATCAACAGCAATAGATAATAAGGATTATTTTGTAAGTGTTTTTATTGACCTGAAAAAAGCTTTTGATGTTATCGATCATTCAAGATTGCTTCACAAGTTACAACAATATGGAATAAGAGGGATTGCACATCAGTGGGTAAAAAGCTACTTAGAATATAGAAAACAGTTTGTTAGGTCAATAATACTAAATCAGAATTGTGTAATATTATTTGTGGAGTACCACAAGGGTCGGTACTTGGACCCAAACTGTTTATTTTGTATATCAATGATTTTGTGAATGTATCTAATGTACTTGGTAGCATTTTATTTGCTGACAATACAACATTATTTTACTCTGGATCAGATATACAGGAAGTAGCACAAGTGATAAATACAGAGTTGGAAAAAGTTAAATACTGGTTTGATATAAACAGATTGTCAATCATAAGAAACCAAATTTCATATTGTTTAATGACAGAGTAAAAAAAAAAAGATGTGTCATTAAAAATAGATGGAAAGGACATTCAAAGGGTAAAAGAAAAAAAATTTTTAGGAGTTATGATTGATGAAGATTTTACATGGAAGTCACACATAAATTACATAAAAGGAAAGATAGCGAAAGCCATTGCTGTTTTGCATAAAGTTAAATATTCATTAAATAGTTATGGATTATTAACATTGTACAATTCATTGATTGTTCCATATTTGACTTATTGTGTAGAAATCTGGGGATCAACATGTACAACTTATACACAACCTTTATTTATTTTGCAGAAAAGAGCTTTAAAAGTGATTAGCAACAGTCGTTTTAGAGATCCATCTAGTCCATTGTTTATTAAGTATAGGGTACTTAAATTTCATGATTTAGTTGATTTGAAATTATTACAATGTTCCAAGCGAATAACAATACCTTACCAATAAACATTCAAAATATGTTTGAAAAAAGAGTAAGTAGTTATAATTTGAAGGGCATAGAAGTCTTTCAAAAACCAAGATTCAGAACCAAGATAAAGGAACAGAGTATTGCAGTGAATGGTGTAAAATTATGGAACAATCTTAACAAAGAAATCAAAGAATCAAGGACGCTTAAATTATTTAAAAAACGTATTAAACTTGATGTATTTCGTAAGTATGAAACTATGAAATAAGTCAGTGGGCTGTGATGAAGCCAAAAATGTAATCTGTTAATAATGTTTAAAATGTTTGAAGTTTAAAATGTAATCTGTTAGGGATGTAATCTTTTAAATAATGGTTAAAATTATGAGATAAGTTGGTGGCATGTGACAAAGTCATAGAAATGTAATCTGTTAAATTATGTTGATTAATGATGCTTGATACTGCAAGATTGTATTGTAAAAAAGGGGCAGAATATATAAGACTTGTTCTTCCAATCTGCTCCTTTTCATTCAATGGTTTGTAATGTTTTGTTATTTCTGCTTTTCTGTTTTTTCTCTTAAATGAATGAAATAAATATTAAAAAAAAAAAATTGTGGGATCCCCAAGAAGTTGCTAGACTTCCTAGCCAGCCTATACAGAGTTACTGTGAGTGCTGAATGACATGAGGGCAGAAAATGAATTATTCCAAAATGGAAACTGACGATTGTCAGGGAAGTGTGACTTCTACACTGTTCAATGTTTGTGTGGATTGTGTGTTGGTTATGCTGGTGGAAACCAATGACTTAAGTGTTTTTGTTGATCAGGAAACATTTACTGACCTTAACTTATAATAGGATGCCTCACGTATGCCTCTCTGTGGAGGTTGTTTGGGCACGTCCCAAGAGGAAAAGAATGTGGGGTCAGCCCAGGACATGCTGGAAGAATTATATCATCCTTGTTGTTAAATAAAACATTGGATTCCCCCAGGAGTTGCTGGAGGATATGGCTGGGAAAAAGGGCATTTACTTAACCTGCTACACCACAGCTGCATGGCTGTGTAAATGATGTGTATTACCATCAGAACTGACCCAAATATCATCATAATCCTTTGTTAGGCACTAATAACATTATGTGTATCTTCATTAGAAGATGATACAATGTCTATGGATTAGGAAAGACTAGTAGTTGAGCATCTAAATATTCCAGCTGTGCTGTATACAGCAGTTACGGCACTGCACTAATTTATCCTATTCACATAAAAACACACACAAATACAGTTGTGCTCAAAGGTTTACATACCCTGGCAGATTTTTTTTTTTTTGCCCATTTTTTAGAGAATATGAATGATAACACAAAATCTTTTTTTCACTCATGGTTAGTGGTAGGCTTGGGTATCGAAAACCAGTTCTTTACGAGAATCGTTAAGAAATGATCATCATCAACAGCCTTTTTGCCTAACGGTTCCCTTATTGGTCCTTCAGAGCGGCTATTGTTTTGGAGGGTGTTTTATCAGGAAAATGATCATTTCTTTATGCTGACTGCAGACCCTGCACCGGGTCTGTAATAACCGCTTCTGCAGCACGGCTCTACTTGAAGCAACGAAGCAGTGCTCCAACTCACTGCTTCATTGGTTCTCTGCTTCGCTGCTTTTCAGAAGCGGCAAGTCCACTTCTTAACCCCTCTCAAAGCCATTTAAAAATGTCAATCATGAGTCACTTTTGTGCGGATTAAAGTCACTTACAATACAATACACAAGTGATACAATACCGCAGTGAGTTGGCTCTCACTGCGGTATTGTATCACTTCCTGTTGCGGAGCACAGCGGTGTTTTGCTGTATCTGTTAGCTGTTTAATCTGCGCAGTTAGATTGATCTAGTTACCTAGATAATGATTTGTTTCACAGTGTTATCTTCATGTGCCTTAACTAAAGCACTCCCTCTGCTGAATCACCTCTAAATTGTTTACACGTTATTCACTTTAGTCAATTGTCTTCCGGGGGCCAGAGCAGGCGACATTGAAGGAAATTTGAAACTGCTGGCTAAGGCTAAGCGTAAATTTGGTAAGATTGTAATTCACGTCGGCAGTAATGACACCGGTTACACCAATCGGAGGTCACTAAAATTAACATTGAATCGGTGTGTAACTTTGCAAAAACAATGTCGGACTCTGTAGTTTTCTCTGGGCCCCTCCCCAATCGGACCGGGAGTGACATGTTTAGCCGCATGTTCTCCTTGAATTGCTGGCTGTCTGAGTGGTGTCCAAAAAATGAGGTGGGCTTCATAGATAATTGGCAAAGCTTCTGGGGAAAACCTGGTCTTGTTAGGAGAGACGGCATCCATCCCACTTTGGATGGAGCAGCTCTCATTTCTAGAAATCTGGCCAATTTTCTTAAATCCTCCAAACCGTGACTATCCAGGGTTGGGACCAGGAAGCAGAGTTGTAGTTGTAGGTGCTCCCAGACCACCAATAACCAGCAAAAATCTATTTAAGCATAAAAATTCAAAAAGAAAAAATAATATAGCACCTTCAACTGCACCACAGACTAAAACAGTTAAATGTGGTCTATTAAAAATTAGGTCTCTCTCTTCTAAGTCCCTGTTAGTAAATGATATAATAATTGATCAACATATTGATTTATTCTGCCTTACAGAAACCTGGTTACAGCAGGATGAATATGTTAGTTTAAATGAGTCAACACCCCCGAGTCATACTAACTGCCAGAACGCTCGTAGCACGGGCCGAGGCGGAGGATTAGCAGCAATCTTCCATTCCAGCTTATTAATTAATCAAAAACCCAGACAGAGCTTTAATTCATTTGAAAGCTTGACTCTTAGTCTTGTCCATCCAAATTGGAAGTCCCAAAAAAACAGTTTTATTTGTTGTTATCTATCGTCCTCCTGGTCGTTACTGTGAGTTTCTCTGTGAATTTTCAGACCTTTTGTCTGACTTAGTGCTTAGCTCAGATAAGATAATTATAGTGGGCGATTTTAACATCCACACAGATGCTGAGAATGACAGCCTCAACACTGCATTTAATCTATTATTAGACTCAACTGGCTTTGCTCAAAATGTAAATGAGTCCACCCACCACTTTAATCATATCTTAGATCTTGTTCTGACTTATGGTATGGAAATTGAAGACTTAACAGTATTCCCTGAAAACTCCCTTCTGTCTGATCATTTCTTAATAACATTTACATTTACTCTGATGGACTACCCAGCAGTGGGGAATAAGTTTCATTACACTAGAAGTCTTTCAGAAAGCGCTGTAACTAGGTTTAAGGATATGTTTCCTTCTTTATGTTCCCTAATGCCATATACCAACACAGTGCAGAGTAGCTACCTAAACTCTGTAAGTGAGATAGAGTATCTCATCAATAGTTTTACATCCTCATTGAAGACAACTTTGGATGCTGTAGCTCCTCTGAAAAAGAGAGCTTTAAATCAGAAGTGCCTGACTCCGTGGTATAACTCACAAACTCGCAGCTTAAAGGCGATAACCCGTAAGTTGTAGAGGAAATGGCGTCTCACTAATTTAGAAGATCTTCACTTAGCCTGGAAAAAGAGTCTGTTGCTCTATAAAAAAGCCCTCCGTAAAGCTAGGACATCTTACTACTCATCACTAATTGAAGAAAATAAGAACAACCCCAGGTTTCTTTTCAGCACTGTAGCCAGGCTGACAAAGAGTCAGAGCTCTATTGAGCCGAGTATTCCTTTAACTTTAACTAGTAATGACTTCATGACTTTCTTTGCTAATAAAATTTTAACTATTAGAGAAAAAATTACTCATAACCATCCCAAAGACGTATCGTTATCTTTGGCTGCTTTCAGTGATGCCGGTATTTGGTTAGACTCTTTCTCTCAGATTGTTCTGTCTGAGTTATTTTCATTAGTTACTTCATCCAAACCATCAACATGTCTATTAGACCCCATTCCTACCAGGCTGCTCAAGGAAGCCCTACCATTATTTAATGCTTCGATCTTAAATATGATCAATCTATCTTTATTAGTTGGCTATGTACCACAGGCTTTTAAGGTGGCAGTAATTAACCCATTACTTAAAAAGCCATCACTTGACCCAGCTATCTTAGCTAATTATAGGCCAATCTCCAACCTTCCTTTTCTCTCAAAAATTCTTGAAAGGGTAGTTGTAAAACAGCTAACTGATCATCTGCAGAGGAATTGTTATGTGTCGGACGCAGTCAAACCACCGACCAGCGTTTGACAGTAGGACCCAGCATAAAGGAAACAGAGCACGGTTCAAAGGATAACAGAATTTAATAACATAACAGTGAGTGCTCCATTAACAGTGGACTCATCTCTGTGCTTGTTCTGTTAGACCTCAGTGCTGCTTTTGATACTGTTGACCATAAAATTTTATTACAGAGATTAGAGCATGCCATAGGTATTAAAGGCACTGTGCTGCGGTGGTTTGAATCATATTTATCTAATAGATTACAATTTGTTCATGTAAATGGGGAATCTTCTTCACAGACTAAGGTTAATTATGGAGTTCCACAAGGGTCTGTGCTAGGACCAATTTTATTCACTTTATACATGCTTCCCTTAGGCAGTATTATTAGACGGCATTGCTTAAATTTTCATTGTTATGCAGATGATACCCAGCTTTATCTATCCATGAAGCCAGAGGACACACACCAATTAGCTAAACTGCAGGATTGTCTTACAGACATAAGGACATGGATGACCTCTAATTTCCTGCTTTTAAACTCAGATAAAACTGAAGTTATTGTACTTGGCCCCACAAATCTTAGAAACATGGTGTCTAACCAGATCCTTACTCTGGATGGCATTACCCTGACCTCTAGTAATACTGTGAGAAATCTTGGAGTCATTTTTGATCAGGATATGTCATTCAAAGCGCATATTAAACAAATATGTAAGACTGTTTTTTTGCATTTATGCAATATCTCTAAAATTAGAAAGGTCTTGTCTCAGAGTGATGCTGAAAAACTAATTCATGCATTTATTTCCTCTAGGCTGGACTATTGTAATTCATTATTATCAGGTTGTCCTAAAAGTTCCCTGAAAAGCCTTCAGTTAATTCAAAATGCTGCAGCTAGAGTACTGATGGGGACTAGAAGGAGAGAGGATATCTCACCCATATTGGCCTCTCTTCATTGGCTTCCTGTTAATTCTAGAATAGAATTTAAAATTCTTCTTCTTACTTATAAGGTTTTGAATAATCAGGTCCCTTCTTATCTTAGGGACCTCATAGTACCATATCACCCCAATAGAGCGCTTCCCTCTCAGACTGCAGGCTTACTTGTAGTTCCTAGGGTTTGTAAGAGTAGAATGGGAGGCAGAGCCTTCAGCTTTCAGACTCCTCTCCTGTGGAACCAGCTCCCAATTCGGATCAGGGAGACAGACACCCTCTCTACTTTTAAGATTAGGCTTAGGCTTAAAACTTTCCTTTTTGCTAAAGCTTATAGTTAGGGCTGGATCAGGTGACCCTGAACCATCCCTTAGTTATGCTGCTATAGACTTAGACTGCTGGGGGGTTCCCATAATGCACTGAGTGTTTCTTTCTCTTTTTGCTCTGTATGCACCACTCTGCATTTAATCATTAGTGATTGATCTCTGCTCCCCTCCACAGCATGTCTTTTTCCTGGTTCTCTCCCTCAGCCCCAACCAGTCCCAGCAGAAGACTGCCCCTCCCTGAGCCTGGGTCTGCTGGAGTTTTCTTCCTGTTAAAAGGGAGTTTTTCCTTCCCACTGTCGCCAAGTGCTTGCTCACAGGGGGTCGTTTTGACCATTGGGGTTTTTACGTAATTATTGTATGGCCTTGCCTTACAATATAAAGCGCCTTGGGGCAACTGTTTGTTGTGATTTGGTGCTATATAAATAAAATTAATTGAATTGAAAAAACTTACAGTAGTGTTCAGAATAATAGTAGTGCTATGTGACTAAAAAGATTAATCCAGGTTTTCAGTATATTTCTTATTGTTACATGGGAAACAAGGTACCAGTAGATTCAGTAGATTCTCACAAATCCAACAAGACCAAGCATTCATGATATGCACACTCTTAAGGCTATGAAATTGGGCTATTAGTAAAAAAAAAAAAAGTAGAAAAGGGGGCGTTCACAATAATAGTAGCATCTGCTGTTGACGCTACAAACTCAAAACTATTATGTTCAAACTGCTTTTTTAGCAATCCTGTGAATCACTAAACTAGTATTTAGTTGTATAAGCACAATTTTTCATGATTTCTTCACATCTGTGAGGCATTAATTTTGTTGGTTTGGAACCAAGATTTTGCCCGTTTACTACTGTCCTTGGGGTCATTGTCTTGTTGAAACACCCATTTCAAGGGCATGTCCTCTTCAGCATAAGGCAACATGACCTCTTCAAGTATTTTGACATATCCAAACTGATCCATGATACCTGGTATGCGATATATAGGCCCAACACCATAGTAGGAGAAACATGCCCATATCATGATGCTTGCACAACCATGCTTCACTGTCTTCATTGTGAACTGTGGCTTGAATTCAGAGTTTGGGGGTCATCTCACAAACTGTCTGCGGTCCTTGGACCCCAAAAGAACAATTTTACTCTCATCAGTTCACAAAATATTCCTCCATTTCTCTTTAGGCCAGTTGATGTGTTCTTTGGCAAATTGTAACCTCTTCTGCACGTCTTTTATTTAACAGAGGGACTTTGCGGGGGATTCTTGCAAATAAATTAGCTTCACACAGGCGTCTTCTAACTGTCACAACACTTACAGGTAACTCCAGACTGTCTTTGTTCATCCTGGAGCTGATCAATGGCTGAGCCTTTGCCATTCTGGTTATTCTTCTATCCATTTTGATGGTTGTTTTCCATTTTCTTACATGCATCTCTGTTTTTTTTTTGTCAATTTTAAAGCATTGGAGATCATTGTAGATGAACAGCCTATAATTTTTTGCACCTGCATATAAGTTTTCCCCTCTTCAATCAACTTTTTAATCAAACTACGCTGTTCTTCTGAACAATGTCTTGAACGTCCCATTTTCCTCAGGCTTTCAAAGAGAAAAGCATGTTCAACAGGTGCTGGCTTGATCCTTAAATAGGGGACACCTGATTCACACCTGTTTGTTCCACAAAATTGATGAACTCACTGACTAAATGCCACACTACTATTATTGTGAACACCCCCTTTTTTACTTTTTTTTTTTAACTAATAGCCCAATTTCACAGCCTTAAGAGTGTGCATATCATGAATGCTTGGTCTTGTTGGATTTGTGAGAATCTACTGAATCTGCTGGTACCTTGTTTCCCATGTAACAATAAGAAATATGCTCAAAACCTGGATTAATCTTTTTAGTCACATAGCACTAGTATTATTCTGCACACTACTGTACTGGGACTCTTGTCTTGTTGCTAGAAAGAATCGTCCTCCGTTCTGTTTGTGCAGCTCCAAATGCTGTGCCGTTCTCTGACGAGTCAAGTTAGAAACCGGCCAGAATTAATAACTTCAAAGCGAATCACCGTTTTAAATCAAATAACACCTCTTTGCAAATGCTGTAACACAGACAACAAACTACAACTCACTAAAACTTTTTTTTTCCCTTCCAAAATGAGACGTCCTCTGCTCTTTATGAATGACATTGATGTTGACTTGCAGCGCAGCCATTTGCAAGAGCTCAGCTCAGAGGTATGGATTTAGATTTGTGTCAATGTCTGAAAGGAAATGCTTTTGAGAAAAACTACAGATTTTGTTTATTTCTATTTATGTCCATTGATCAAGGATCCAGTGACCAATTTCATATTTATTTACTTGAAGACTCAAGAAAATGTTGTTGACATAGAAAACCTGTAAAGCCTACTTTTAGTACACAGAAAATTCACAGGAGGTATTGATAAGGGAATCGATAAGGAGCTGGGTCGATAAGCAGAATCGATAATGGCACTGATATCGATAAAATCTTATCAATACCCATCCCTAGTTAGTGGTTGGGTGAAGCCATTTATTGTAAACCAAATGTGTTTACTCTTTTTAAATCATAATGACAGCAGAAACTACCCAAATGACCCTGATCAAAAGTTTACATACCACTGCGCTTAACAGAGTTAAAGGGGTCCACTGTCCACTGTCATCATAAAGCTTTGCATTTTGTATGACCAGTTATGTTGTGTGGGCCGCTGAAGAGGAGGTACTGCTGGCCCACCACCACCAGATGGCGCCCTGCTTGAAGTGCGGGCTTCAAGCACGAGAGGGCGTCATAGCAACCGGGAGTGACAGCTGTCACTCGTCATCAGCACCAGCTGTCACTCATCCACATCACCACCACCATAAAGGCCGGACTGCAACTCCACCTCCCCGCCGAGAAATCAGCTACCTTGGAGGTAATTTTCTCTGCTGTATTTAACGCTGACTAATAGTCTGAACTTCTTTGCAGCCGTTTTCCTGTGGTGTTGCCTTATCTGTGGGATTGGTGTTTGGTGTGATCAGCGACGGCTTCGCTTCACACTCCAACCAGATAAGTGGTTAGACAGGAGCTGCACGAGTGTGTGACTGGAGGTGGAGGTGCTCCCTCCTTACAGAACACAGACTGTGGGATTACTGAGTGTGCGTACTCACATTCACCTGTGCTGTTTCTGTTCTCTGCCAGCAGTACCAGGTCTGACAGCTGGAGACGGTGACCACCTGGGGACCCAGGACTTGGCGGCTCCGGTGTTCTTCAGATCCGTTGGCGGTGAGGGCTGTGTGGGATCCGGCTCGGTTCTGGACGGGCGTCTCCTATCCTCAAGCCTGCCCACACGTCACCCAGCGTGTAATTGACTATAGTCTAAAACTGATTGTTGTCTGTATTCCGTTGTGCACAATTTACAACATTAAATTGTTACTGTTTGGCTTATCCATTGCCCGTTCATTTAACGCCCCCTGTTGTGGGTCCGTGTTCCTACACTTTCACAACAGGATTTCTTGGCCAGCGTCATGGATCCTGAGGGGTGTCAACCATCGCTTGAACAGCCAATGGAAGAGCGAGGTGCACAGGCGCCAGCAGGAGGTGTGTTAGGTGAGCTGCAGCACATCTTAACCGCTTTTACTGCTCGGTTGGACTTAGTTACCGAGCAGAGCATTGTTCTCCATCGAAGGATGGAGGCTCTCACCGCCCGGGTGGAAGCGCATGCTCAGGGCGCTGCTGCAGCACCTCCTCCTGCTGACCGAATGCCAGAGACAGACATTCCACTGGTCGTTCAACGAACCCCCCCCCCCCCCCCCCCCTTCCCCTGAAGCATACATAAGCCCTCTGGAGCCGTACGGAGGCTGTGTGGAGACGTGCGCGGACTTCTTGATGCAGTGCTCGCTCGTCTTTTCACAGCGTCCCATCATGTACGCGTCAGACGCTAGCCGGGTGGCTTATGTTATAAATGTGCTTCGAGGAGAGGCACGTGCCTGGGCTACGGCGCTCTGGGAGCAGAATTCACGGCTCCTAACGAATTACACTGAGTTTGTGAGGGAGTTCCGACAGGTGTTCGACCACCCTCATAGAGGCGAGACCGCTTCAAGCGTGCTGCTGTCGATAAGACAGGGGTGTCGAAGCGCAGCGAAGTATGCAGTTGACTTCCGCATCGCGGCAGCGCGAGCCGGCTGGAATGCTGTTGCGCTCCGCACCGCCTTTGTAAACGGACTGTCTCTGGTCCTTAAGGAGCACCTGGTGGCGAAGGACGAGCCGCGGGATTTAGATGGGCTTATCGACCTGGTTATACGGTTAGACAACCGATTAACAGAACACCGACGGGAGCGAGACGAAGGGCGTGGTCAGGCACAAGCCGTCCCTCTTCCTCCTGGGTCCGAAAGGGAGCCGACTTCCCCACGCTCCACAGCCAGGGCTCTCCACGTGACGACAGCTCCCCCTGTTGACGTTGCTATGGAAATGAGCAGGGCCAAAAAGCGATCAGATCAGAGACAAAGGAGGCTGATCCGTGGAGAGTGTTTTCTCTGCAGCTCAACCGAGCACACAGAGAGAGAATGCCCCAAACGGCCAAAACAGCAGCACTCGTCCTTAGAGACTGGGCTAAGGCTGGGTCACAATACCCACGCGGGGAGACCCCGAAAATCTGCACGTATCCCAGTCACGATCCTGAGTGGGGATCTAACCCTTCACGCCCCAGAACTGGTGGACACGGGGTCGGAGGGGAATCTGCTGGACAGCAGATGGGCAAAGGAGGTTGCGCTCCCTCTAGTGGCCTTACCATCGCCATTGTCGGTGCGGGCACTAGATGGCACCCTTCTTCCACTAATCACACACCAGACACAGCCCGTGACTTTGGTTGTATCTGGGAATCACAGAGAGGAGATTGTGTTTTATGTAACACCTTCTACCTCCCGAGTGATTTTGGGTTTTCCATGGGTGTTAAAACACAATCCCCGGATTGATTGGCCGTATGGGGTTGTGGTTCAGTGGAGTGAAACCTGCCACCGGGAGTGTTTAGGATCCTCGGTTCCACCCGGTGTGACAGCTAAGGAGGAGGTTTTAGTCCCCCCCAATCTGGCGGCGGTGCCAGCCGAGTACCATGACCTTGCTGACGTCTTCAGCAAGGATCTGGCACTCGCGCTGCCCCCACACCGTCCATACGATTGTGCCATTGATTTGATACCGGGCGCTGAGTACCCGTCCAGCATGCTGTACAACCTCTCACGTCCGGAACGCGAATCAATGGAGACCTACATCCGGGACTCGTTAGCTGCCGGGTTGATCCGGAACTCCACCTCCCTGATGGGTGCTGGTTTCTTTTTTGTGGGCAAAAAGGACGGCGGACTCCGTCCATGCATTGATTACAGAGGGCTGAACGAGATCACGGTTCGCAACCGATACCCGTTACCTCTGTTGGATTCAGTGTTTACGCCCTTGCATGGAGCCCAAATTTTCACAAAATTGGATATTAGGAATGCTTATCACCTGGTTCAGATCCGGGAGGGAGACGAGTGGAAGACGGCATTTAACACCCCGTTAGGTCACTCTGAGTACCTGGTCATGCCGTTCGGCCTCACCAATTCGCCTGCGACGTTCCAAGCGTTGGTTAATGACGTCTTGCGGGACTTCCAGCATCGGTTTGTCTTCGTATATCTAGACGATATACTCATCTTTTCTCCAGATCCTGAGACCCATGTCAAGCATGTACGTCAGGTCCTACAGCGGTTGTTGGAGAACCGGCGGTTTGTGAAGGGTGAGAAGTGCGAGTTCCACCGCCCTTCTTTGTCCTTCCTGGGGTTCATAATCTCCTCCAACTCCGTCGCCCCTGATCCGGCCAAGGTTGCGGCGGTGAGAGATTGGCCCCAACCAACAAACCGTAGGAAACTGCAACAGTTCCTCGGTTTTGCAAATTTCTTCCGGAGGTTCATCAAGGGCTACAGTCAGGTAGTTAGCCCCCTGACAGCCCTGACCTCCACAAAAGTCCCCTTTACCTGGTCGGATCGGTGCGAAGCCGCGTTTAGGGAGTTGAAACGCCGGTTCTCGACTGCACCGGTTCTGGTGCAGCCTGATCCCAATCGCCAGTTTGTAGTTGAAGTGGACGCCTCTGACTCAGGGATAGGAGCCGTGCTATCCCAGAGCGGGGAGTCCAACAGGTTCTCCATCCATGTGCCTACTTTTCCCCGCAGGTTGACCCCGGCTGAAAGGAACTATGACGTTGGCAATCGGGAACTTCTTGCGGTGAAGGAGGCTCTTGAGGAGTGGAGACACCTGTTGGAGGGAGCATCGGTACCATTTACGGTTTTCACGGACCATCGGAACCTGGAGTACATTCGGACCGCCAGGCGTCTGAACCCCAGGCAAGCCCGCTGGTCACTGTTCTTCGGGTGTTTTGACTTTCGGATCACCTACCGCCCCGGGATGAAAAACCAACGATCTGACGCCCTGTCCCGGGTGCATGAAGAGGAGGTCAAGACCGAGCTGTCAGACCTGACGGAAACCATCATCCCCGAGTCCACTCTCGTGGCCACCCTCACCTGGGATGTGGAGAAGACCGTCCGGGAGGCCCTGACATGGAGCCCGGACTCGGGGACAGGTCCGAAGGACAAATTGTACGTCCCACCAGAGGCCAGGGCTGCGGTCCTAGACTTCTGTCACGGTTCCAAGCTCTCCTGTCATCCAGGGGTGCGAAGGACCGTGGCAGTGGTCCGGCAGCGCTTCTGGTGGGCGTCTATGGAAGCCGACTTCCGGGAGTATGTCCAGGCCTGCACCACCCGTGCCAGGGGTAAAGCCGACCACCACAAGGCCCAAGGCCTCCTCCAGCCTTTGCCCGTGCCTCATCGCCCCTGGTCTCACATCGGCCTGGACTTTGTCATGGGCCTCCCGCCGTCCCAGGGCATGACTACCATCCTCACGATAGTGGACCGGTTCTCCAAGGCGGCCCACTTCGTGGCCCTCCCGAAGCTCCCGACGGCCCAGGAGACTGCAGACCTCCTGGTCCACCATGTCGCGCGTCTGCATGGGATTCCATCGGACATTGTCTCGGATCGTGGTCCTCAGTTCTCCTCCCGGGTTTGGAGGAGCTTCTGCAGGGAACTGGGGGCCACCGTAAGTCTCTCGTCCGGGTACCATCCCCAGACGAACGGGCAGGCAGAGCGGACGAATCAGGAACTGGAGCAGGCCCTCCGCTGCGTGACCTCCGCGCACCCGACGGCCTGGAGTGACCATCTGGCCTGGATCGAGTACGCTCATAATAGCCAAGTATCGTCTGCTACCGGCCTCTCCCCGTTTGAGGTGTGTTTGGGGTACCAGCCCCCATTGTTCCCGCTAGTGGAGGGAGAGGTCGGGGTGCCCTCGGTCCAGGCCCATCTGAGGAGGTGCCGTCGGGTGTGGCGTACCGCCCGCTCTGCCCTGCTCAACGCCCGGACGAGGGCCAAGAACCATGCAGACCGCCGGCGTGCCCCGGCCCCTACGTATCAGCCTGGGCAGGAGGTTTGGCTTTACACGAAAGACATCATTTGTGGGCTACCACAGGGTTCTGTGTTGGGCCCAAAATTATTTATTTTATACATTAATGATTTATGTAAAGTCTCAGATATGGTTAAAACTGTGGTCTTTGCAGATGACACAAACCTGTTTTGCTCAGGGGAAAATCTGCAACAATTATTATCTGATTTAGGAACAGAAATGATAAAGTTAAAGAGATGGTTTGATATTAACAAATTATCATTAAATTTGTCTAAAACTAAATTGATGTTATTTGGAAATTATAAAGACATACAAATTCAGTTAAATATACATGGGGTAAACATAGAACGTGTCAAAGAGAATAAGTTTTTAGGTGTCATTATTGATGAAAAAATTAATTGG
Organism: Thalassophryne amazonica; assembly: GCF_902500255.1. NCBI lineage: Eukaryota > Metazoa > Chordata > Actinopteri > Batrachoidiformes > Batrachoididae > Thalassophryne > Thalassophryne amazonica. The sequence continues at coordinate 60,818,493 of NC_047112.1, read as the reverse complement.
AAAGCTCATATTCAGCATATTCAAATGAAGGTATCAAAAAGTATTGCAGTATTAAATAAAGTAAAGCATGTTCTTGACTGCAGAGCACTACATACTCTCTGTTGTTCTTTGGTTGCACCCTACTTGACTTATTGCACTGAAGTTTGGGGCAACAATTACAAAACTACATTGCAACCATTATTCATTCTTCAAAAAAGAGCATTAGGGACAATTCATAATGCGGGTTATCACTGTTCATTAAATCTCAAATATTAAAACTTAATGATATGATTTCGTTCAAGACTGTTCAGTTAATGCACAAAGTAAAAAATAAACAAGTGCCATTTAGAATTCAAGAATATTTTACTAAGAGAGAAGGAAAATATAATTTATGGGGCTTGTATCATTTTAAAATTGCTGGCGGTCGGACGACCAGGAAAGATTTCTGTGTCTCCATGTGTGGCCCTAGATTATGGAATAACCTGACGGATGAACTCAAACGATGTCCAAATAGCAATCAGTTTAAAAATCAATATAAAAAAATGATGTTTTTAAGATAAGTACGATGAGTTTTGTGTTGTCAGTTGTAATTGTGAACTTGTTCAGTAACATTCATTTGTGTATGTGCATGTATATGTGTATGTATATCTATGTATATGTATATATATGTATGTATGTATGTATGTGTGTATATACTATGTGTATATATGTGTGTGTGTGTGTAATTATGTATGTATGTATGTGTAGGTGTATGTTGGTGTGTGTATACATGTATACTGTATGTATGATACCCAATCCAGACATACTATTGTGAGTAATATGAGCATTGCAGATCACTGTAACCCATGGTTTTGAAAATGTTCTAAGCAGTTGTGACACTGGGACAGACCTGGCAATCGTGAACAAACTGATGTAATAGATGCTGATCTGACACACACACACACACACAAAAAAGAGAAAACTATGTGATGGGGACAATATGCAGCAGTCAGCATGGGCCAGATTGGGCAACTGGGATGAAATTATGGTAGGCAACCAGGCCACACATTGCTTGCCATAACTTGCAGTCATAACGCGCACAACAGCATCTGATTGACGGCGACTGCTGTCCATGCAAGAAAACAACTGTTGAGACATATAAACTGCAGCAACAGCACACAGTCAACCCACATACAATGTGTCCCAGTTTGATCAAAAGCTGTGGCCAATCATGCCGGATCACCCTTTTTGTCTCAAGGAGCACCAGAATGCAACAGAGACACCTGCATGGACAGTGCGCCACAAGCGAATGCCACAGGTGAAGAGTGATCAGAGTGGGTCGATGTACAGTGTGGCGCTGCTGCGTATCATGACCTTTTTATCGTTCATCCTTATGTGTGACCCACGGTGGTAGCTTCCACTTGGAAAACACAGAATTGCTGCCAACAGTTGTGTGTAGTCAGGCTGATTAGTAGACTTTTTCATCTCATTGCCAAGTTGGGGCAACATAAGCAGTGTATAAGAAATTCTAAACATTTTACATTGGCCCGATTTGTTTGTTTGTTGTCTAAGAAATACAGTTGTATGTAAAAGTTTGGGCATGATTTCCATGATTTTCCTTTATACAACCCCAATTCCAATGAAGTTGGGACGTTGTGTAAAATGTAAATAAAAACATAATACAATGATTTGAAAATCCTCTTCAACCTATATTCAATTAAATAAACCACAAAGACAAGATATTTAATGTAAAACTGATAAACGTTATTGTTTTTGTGCAAATATTTCCTCATTTTGAAATGGATGCCTGCAACACATTTTAAAAAAGTTGGGACAGGGCAACAAAAGATTGGGAAAGTTGATGAATGCTCAAAGAATACCTAATTGGAAACAGGTGAGTGTTATGATTGGGTATAAAAGGAGCATCCCCAAAATGCTCAGCTGTTCACAAGCAAAGATGGAGCAAGGATCACCACTTTGTGAACAGCTGCATGAAAAAATAGTCTGAAGTTAAGAACAATGTTTCTGAATGTTCAATTGCAAGGAATTTAGAGATTCCATCATCTACAGTCTATAATATAATCAGAAAATTCAGAGAATCTGGAGAACTTTCTACACGTAAGCGGCAAGGCTGAAAACCAACAGTGAATGCCCGTGACCTTCGATCCCTCAGGTGGCACTGCATTTAAAAACCGACATCATTGTGTAAAGGATCTTACTCCTTGGGTTCAGGAACACTTCAGAAAACCATTGTCAGTGAACACAGTTTGTTGCTACATCTACAAGTGCAAGTTAAAATTCTACCATGCAAAGCGAAAGCCATACATCAACAACATCCAGAAACGCCGCCACCTTCTCTGGGCCCGAGTTCATTTGAAATGGACAGACGCAAAGTGGAAAAGTGTGCTGTGGTCTGATGAGTCCACGTTTCAAATTGTTAATGGAAATCACAGACATCGTGTCCTCTGGACAAAAGAGAAAAAAGACCATCCAGATTGTTACCAATTGTTGCGCAAAGTTCAAAAGGCAGCATCTGTGATGGTATGGGGGTGTGTTAGTGCCCATGGCATGTGCAACTTGCACATCTGTGATGGCACCATCAATGCTGAAAGGTACATCCAGATTTTGGAGCAATACATGCTGTCATCCAAGCAACATCTTTTTCAGGGACGTCCCTGCTTATGTCAGCAAGACAATGCCAAGCCACATTCTGCACGTGTTACAACAACGTGGCTTCGTAGAAAAATAGTGCGGGTACTACACTGGCCTGCCTGCAGTCCAGACCTGTTGCCCATTGAAAATGCACGGCGCATTATGAAGAGCAAAATACGACAACAGAGACCCCGCACTGTTGAACAATTGAAGTCATACATCACGCATGAATGTCAGAAATTGTTCTTTGCTATCACCCCAGTTCCCAGTATTTTGGGTCAAATTCATTCATTGGGTTAGCCGTAACAGCTGCAACTTTAACAATATCATCAGAAGAAGTAGCATATCATTTTCTCAAATAATGCAATAAATCACAATTATTTACTATTATTTACAGTTTTCCAAACAGTTCTGGCACATCTGTTCTCCTGCCAGAGTGAAGTCCAAACTGCTGCTCCTGGTAGAAAGTAGCTCTTATTTTCCCACCACAATGTAATTTCACCAATGGACCCATGTTATTTTTCTGGTCAAACTGCATCAGGAAATATCTTAATACAGAGAGCAGCGGCATCACACCACATCACGTGTAACCATTTTCATTTGTCTTTAATGTCCTCAGAACAGACTCCAGAGTTCTTCCTGGCCAGGTAACAACTCCTCTTTAAAGTCTGAGCACCTGGTGATAGCTGGGTTGGCAGGACTCTATTGTATTTGTTAAGATTTTTTTTAAACTTTCCTCATCCTTTCACTGGAATCTCTGTGAAGCTTTTGGGGATTTGTCATCTAAGAAGTCCTACATGTGCATAAAGCATGCACATAAAGTTCCACTTTTGGGTAACTGACTAATTGATTGACATGATTATTTGAGAAGCCACGGTAGGCCACTTTGGACTGATTATTCCACCATTGTTTGTTGTGCTCAATGTGATTTTATTAGCATTATCTTTTAAGTAAAATCACTGTTTTTAACATTTTGTCTTCAGAAAGTATTTTTCTAATATGTCTTATAGCTTAAGCCCCGTTTACACATAGACGGTTTTGTCAGCGGGTAGTACGTAGACCGAAGTTCGCGGTAGTTCTGGCTGTTTTCGCGGTGAAAAGGGGTAGAGCATTTCACCGGCGTTTTGACCGCCGTACTAGCCACAAATATGCGGATAAAACGCCACTAAATCCGCCGAATAAAGCAGCGTTTTGACGCTGTAGCATCCGGCACACGTCAGGCAATGGGGTTAATACCCAGTTCTATCCTTTACAATCGCAGGTTAAGATGTGCGTGAGAACGGCGTTGTTCTGCTGCCGCCGATAATGCCCTGTGTACCGCTGGTTTTATCCAGGCAAATCCTGCGTTACTCCAGGAACTTTTGCATATAGGCACCACCCCCAGAATATAATAGGCTGAAGCAGCAGGAATACATGCCTCTGTCACTGCAGGGGGAGGGAGATCATCCTCAGCCTTTTCTTCTCCTTCCTTTTCCCCCTCCTCAACGTGTTGCTCCGTCTCCACCACAGGCCTCCTCTCTGCTTCTGAACCAGACCTCTTAAGTCCTTGCTGCTGCCAATTTTCTTTTAGGAGGCATACTGGAGCGTCTCTGCAAAAATGTCTGGAACTGGCCGTGAGTGAGAGGCCTGCATGCAGCGCGCTAGCGTTTTTATACTGACCGCCGCCTATCGGCCGTTTGGAACGCCGTTAACTGGGAGGTGGCGTTTAGAACGGCATACTGTCCGCTAGCGCCACCGTTTTGTCTGCCTCTGTCGCCGGTTAAAACGCCCTTGAGGACGCCGATGTGGGTTCTATCGGCGTTTTACATGCCGTTGATTAGGGATACAATGCCGACCGCCAATTACTGCGGTGTAAACTGCGGCACTACAGGAAGGGGCAGGATGAAACGGCAATTAAAAAGTATCAAACGCCGTTGTTCGCGTTGTCTCCGTCGTCACACGAATTCTCCGGGAGCGCTCTCGGAATTATTCGACATGTTGAATAATTTTTTCGACGATTCCCGGTAAAGCCGGAACTAAGGCACGCCCCCTAGTGCCGGCGTTAACAACGGCGTTTGATCCTTTAGACAGCCAAAAACTCTTCCGGGACGTTTCCGGGAGCTCTTACCGTCTATGTGTAAACGGGGCTTTATAATCAGGGTGTCTAATGGACAATTCTATGGTAACAGAATTACAATCAGAGGAAATTTCAGAGCAAAGGTTATGCTGTAAATACAGAGGCTTTTCCAATTAAATAACTGGACCATAGTATTAAGTCAGTGACCCCATGCAGACATGTGGGAAAACAAACAAAGTCAGCATATAAGGGCCCCAAACCCATGACCTTCCTGCTATGAGGCAATGCAACACCCTGCTGCCTGAACAGAAGGTCACCCGACAGAATCCTGGGCAAATTGAAAAGACAAAAACAACAAGAAGGAAGCGGTACACAACCCATAACTGCTTCAGAGAAACTGTTTCAAACTACAGTCATCTTGGATGGCAGAAAACTGGAAATGTGAAATGTATGAGTGTGGTTTTGTAAAGGTCATGCTGTTCAAGTACGAATGAATAAATCATTTCAAACAACAGCAACAACAAAAAAACAGTTTATATACTGCTAAGTAAATGACAAGCAGCATAACTGCAATGCTGTCTTTGAACCTTCCACTTAACTAATGGCATCATGTACTCGTTATTTTCATCAAATAAACTGTCATGAAGGTCAAGCACCTATTCATGAGATGTTGCAGGGAGGAAGTGCTACCAGCAGAATCTATGATGAGGGAGACTTTTGGCAGTCCCAAGAGTAATGGATTATTGATCAAAGTCCAACATGAAGGTCACATTTTGTTTCCACACTTTTAATGAAGAGCTAGAGTGAGACTCAGACTGGCTGTCAACAAAAGGTCAAAACATTAAGCGGTTCTCAGCCTTCTGGGGGAAGAATTTTTATTCCTCAAAAGTAAAGAAATACCATGACATTTAGATTTGTGAGCTATTTTTCTTCAGCAGACATCTGTAATATTATGAAGCAAAGTTTTGAACATTAGTCCCATTCGTTAGCTGCCAAGAATATCATTTATTACTTTTATTTGCATTCCACATTGAAGACTGAGGGATGGTACACAGTCCAGTGAATGTTAAGATTGCAGTAAGTTTCTCCTTACCAAACAGTGTCTACTGTTGTGTGGGCCGCCAGAAGAGGAGGCACTGCTGGACCACCACCAGAGGGCGCCCTGCCTGAAGTGCAGGCTTCAGGCATGAGAGGGGCTGCCGCCACGGACACAGCCGGGGGTGACAGCTGTCACTCATTATCTCTTGACAGCTGTCACCCATCTACACTACATCATCTCACTCCATAAAGACCGGATGTCATCTCCACCTCGTTGCCGAGATATCATCTACCTGTGAAGGTAATATTCTCTGCTGTATCTAAAACTGTCATAGTCTGAACTCTTTTTGCAGCCGCTTTCCTGTGGTGTGCCTTATCTGCTGGATTGGCGTTTGGTGTGAACAGCGACGGCTTCACTTCACACCCAAACCAGATAAGTGGTGTAACAGGAGCTGCACGAGTGTGTGATTAGAGGTGGAGGTGACTTTCCACCTTCTGACTGTTTTTGTTACTGGGTGTGCACACACCCACATCTCTGTTTGTGCTCCTCGCCAGCAGTACCAGATCCGACAGTCGGGGATGGTGATCACCTGGGAATTCGGGACTTGGCGGCTCCAGTATTCACCAGGTTCTGTGGCGGTGGAAATGTTGGGAAAGTGTAGGAACACGGACCCACAACAGGGGGCGCAAATGAACGGACAATGGAGTAAGTCAAAATAACAAAGCTTTACTGTTGTGAATGTGCACAACGAATACAACCAATCACAGCAATGGACAACAGTCAATTCACAAAGTGCCGTGTGGGCAGGCTCGAAGATAGGAGACGCCTCTCCAAGGTAAGACCGGAACCACACGGCTTCCTCCGCCACAGGACCCCGGGAATACTGGAGCCGCCAAGTCCCGAACTCCCAGGTGGCCACTGCCTCCGCGTGTTGGACCTGGTACTGCTGGCGAGGAACAAAGGACAGTTAGATGGGGGCGCGTTTGCACCCAGGACTCCGAACAGCAGGGAAGTTACCTCCACCTCTCGTTGGAACAGTAATCCACAAACTAGCACAATCCAAAAAGATACATTCCGTAGCTTCGATACGTTACCTCTCTGGTAGAAACGATATCTCGGCAATGAGGTGGAGGTGCCGTCCTGCTGATATACCCCACAGATGATTGCCGTCAGCTGTCTCAGGTGATGGGTGACAGCTGTCACCGTAGCTGCTCACGTGAGGCGGCGGCGCCCTCTGGTGGTGGTGGGCCAGCAGTACCTCCTCTTCAGCGGCCCACACAACAGGACCCCCCCCTCAACGGGCGCCTCCTGGCGCCCGACCGGGCTTGTCCGGGTGGCGACGGTAGAAGTCGGCCAGGAGGGCCGGGTCCAGGATGAAGCTCTTCTTCACCCAGGAGCGTTCTTCGGGACCGCACCCCTCCCAGTCCACCAGATATTGAAAGCCCCGGCCCATCCGTCGGACGTCCAACAACCGGCGCACTGTCCAAGCCGGCTCGCCATCGATGATCCGGGCAGGAGGTGGTGCCGGACCGGGTGTACAGAGGGGCGAGGTGTGATGGGGCTTGAGCTTTGACACATGAAATACTGGATGGATCCGCAGTGAGGCTGGAAGCCGAAGCCTCACTGCGGCGGGATTGATGACCTTGAGAATTTTAAACGGTCCTATGTATCTGTCCTGCAGTTTTTGGGAGGCCACTTGTAGCGGGATGTCCTTTGTGGACAACCACACTTCCTGCCCGGGGCGATACGTAGGGGCCGGGGTCCGCCGCCGGTCTGCATGGGTCTTCGCCCTCATCCGGGCCTTCAACAAAGCAGAACGGGCGGCACGCCACACCCGACGGCACTTCCGCAGGTGGGCCTGGACCGAGGGCACACCGACCTCTCCCTCAACCACCGGGAACAATGGGGGCTGATACCCCAAACACACCTCAAAGGGGGAGAGGCCGGTGGCTGATGACACTTGACTGTTGTGGGCGTACTCGATCCAGGCCAGATGAGTACTCCAGGCCGCCGGGTGCGCGGCTGTCACACAACGCAGTGTTTGCTCCATTTCTTGATTGGCCCGCTCTGCTTGCCCGTTGGTCTGGGGGTGATACCCGGACGAGAGACTGACCGTGGCCCCCAGTTCCCGGCAAAAGCTCCTCCAGACATGCGAGGAGAACTGGGGACCGCGATCGGAGACGATGTCTGATGGTATCCCATGCAGGCGGACGACATGGTGGACCAGGAGGTCCGCTGTCTCCTGGGCCGTTGGGAGCTTCGGGAGGGCCACGAAGTGGGCCGCCTTGGAGAATCGGTCCACTATCGTGAGGATCACGGTGTTTCCCTGGGACGGCGGGAGGCCCGTGACAAAATCCAGGCCGATGTGGGACCAGGGGCGATGAGGCACGGGCAGCGGCTGTAGCAGTCCCGGAGCCTTGCGATGGTCGGCCTTGCCCCTGGCGCAGGTGGTACAGGCCTGGATATAGTCCCGGACGTCGGCCTCCAGGGACGCCCACCAGAAGCGCTGCCGGACAACTGCCACGGTTCTTCGCACCCCTGGATGACAGGAGAGCTTAGAGCCGTGACAGAAGTCCAGGACTGCAGCCCTTGCCTCTGGTGGGACGTAAAGTCTGTTCTTTGGTCCAGTCCCGGGGTCCGGGCTTCGTGCCAGGGCCTCCCGGACGGTTCTCTCGACGTCCCAGGTGAGGGTGGCCACGATAGTGGACTCCGGGATGATGGGTTCCGGTGGATCCGACAACTCCGCTTTGACCTCGTCTTCGTGTACCCGGGACAAGGCATCCGATTTCTGGTTCTTGGTCCCGGGTCGGTAGGTGATGCGGAAGTCAAAACGGCCGAAGAACAGTGACCAGCGGGCTTGCCTGGGATTCAGCCGCTTGGCGGTCCTGATATACTCCAGGTTCCGGTGGTCAGTGAAAACCGTGAATGGCACGGACGTTCCCTCCAACAGGTGTCTCCACTCTTCAAGAGCCTCTTTCACCGCAAGGAGTTCTCGGTTGCCGACGTCATAGTTCCGTTCAGCCGGGGTCAACCTGCGGGAAAAATAGGCACACGGATGAAGGACCTTATCGGTCTTCCCACTCTGGGACAGCACAGCTCCTATCCCTGAGTCCGAGGCATCCACTTCAACCACTAACTGGCGACTAGGATCGGGCTGCACCAGAACGGGTGCAGACGAGAAGCGCCGTTTCAACTCCTTGAACGCGGCCTCGCAACGATCTGACCAGGTGAAGGGGACTTTTGGTGAGGTCAGGGCTGTCAGGGGGCTAATAACCTGACTGTAGCCCTTAATGAACCTCCTGTAGAAATTTGCAAAGCCGAGGAACTGTTGCAGCTTCCTACGGCTTGTGGGTTGGGGCCAGTCTCTCACCGCTGCAACCTTGGCCGGATCAGGTGCAATGGAGTTGGGGGAGATGATGAACCCCAGGAAGGACAAAGAGGTGCGGTGAAACTCACACTTCTCGCCCTTAACAAACAGCCGGTTCTCCAATAACCGCTGCAGGACCTGACGTACATGCTGGACATGAGTCTCAGGATCCGGAGAAAAGATGAGTATATCGTCTAGATATACGAAGACGAACCGGTGCAGGAAGTCCCGCAATACGTCGTTAACCAAGGCTTGGAACGTCGCGGTGCGTTTGTGAGGCCGAACGGCATGACCAGGTACTCAAAGTGACCTAAGGGGGTGTTGAATGCCGTCTTCCACTCGTCTCCCTTCCGGATCCGAACCAGATGATACGCGTTTCTAAGATCAAGCTTGGTAAAAATCTTGGCTCCATGCAGGGGCGTGAACACCGAATCCAACAGGGGTAACGGGTATCGGTTGCGAACCGTGATTTCGTTCAGCCCCCTATAATCGATGCATGGACGAAGTCCGCCATCTTTTTTACCCACAAAAAAGAAACCTGCGCCCATTGGGGAGGTGGAATTTCGGATCAACCCGGCAGCTAACGAGTCCCGGATGTAGGTCTCCATTGATTCGCGCTCAGGCCGTGAGAGGTTGTACAGTCTACTGGACGGGAACCCACTGCCTGGAACCAAATCGATGGCACAATCGTACGGACGGTGGGGGGGGAGTGTGAGCGCCAGATCCTTGCTGAACACGTCGACAAGGTCGTGGTACTCCACCAGCACCGTCCCCAGATTGGGCGGGACTCTGACCTCCTCCTTAGCTTGGGAGCCGGGAGGAACCGAGGAACCTAGACACACCCGATGGCAGGTCTCGCTCCACTGAACCACTACCCCGGACGGCCAATCAATCCGGGGATTGTGCTTCAACATCCAGGGAAAGCCTAAAACCACACGGGAAGTGGCCTGAGTCACAAAAAACTCGATCACCTCCCGGTGGTTTCCTGACACCACCAGCGTTACAGGTGGTGTCTTATGTGTGATCGGAGGGAGCAGGGAGCCATCTAGCGCTCGAACCTGCACAGGCGAGGTAAGCGCCACCAGAGGGAGCCCTATCTCCCTGGCCCATCTGCAGTCCAACAGATTCCCCTCAGAGCCCGTGTCCACCAGTGCTGGGGCCTTCAGGGTTAAATCCTCATACAGGATCATGACTGGGAGTCGTGTAGCAATGTGGGTGTGTCCCACGTGAATGTCTCGGCCCACCCCTAGCCCAGTCTCTAGGGGCGGGCGTTGGTGTTGTAACCGCTCGGGGCAGTCTCTCACATGGTGCTCTAGTGCACCACAAACAAAACAAGCTCCATGGGCCCGTCTCCTCTGTGCAGCTGGTGCCCTAAATGTTGCCCTACTCGTGTCCATAGCTTCGTCAGTAGGGGGAGCTGTGGCCCCACGGAGCGCAAGGGCCGTGGAGCGTGGGGAAGGCGGAGCGCGGTCGGAACCGGAAGGGAGAGGGACGGCGCGTGCCCGGCCACGCCCTTCGTCTCGTTCCCGCCGACGTTCTTCTAACCGGTTGTCCAACCGTATGACAAGATCGATAAGCCCGTCTAAATCCCGCGGTTCGTCCTTAGCCACCAGGTGCTCCTTGAGAACCAAAGACAGTCCGTTTACAAAGGCGGTGCGGAGGGCAGCGTTATTCCAGCCGGATCTCGCAGCCACGATGCGGAAGTCGACTGCATAAACAGCTGCGCTCCGGCGCCCCTGTCTCATTGACAGTAGCACGGTTGAAGCGGTTTCTCCTCTATTAGGGTGATCGAACACGGTTCTGAGCCCCCTCACAAACCCATCGTATGTCAGAAGGAGCCGTGAATTCTGCTCCCAGAGCGCTGTAGCCCAAGCGCGTGCCTCACTGCGAAGCAGGTTTATGACATAAGCTACTTTACTAGCATCGGTCGCGTACATAACGGGACGCTGTGCGAAGACGAGCGAACACTGCATCAGAAAATCCGCGCACGTCTCCACACAGCCTCCGTACGGCTCTGGAGGGCTTATGTATGCTTCCGGGGAAGGAGGGAGAGGTCGTTGAACAACCAGTGGAACGTCAACGTTACGCACAGGATCTACGGGAGGGAGAGCCGCAGCGGCGCCCGGAGGGCGCGCTTCCACCTGCGCGGCGAGAGCCTCCACCCTGCGGTTCAGGAGGACGTTCTGCTCGGTCATGAAATCCAACCGAGTCGTGAAAGCGGTGAGGATCCGCTGCAACTCACCGATTACCCCTCCCGCGGACGCCTGCGCGTCCTGTTCTTCCATTGGCCGTTCAACAGCCGGTTGACGCCCCTCGGGATCCATGACGCTGGCCGAGATATCCTGTTGGGAAAGTGTAGGAACACGGACCCACAACAGGGGGCGCAAATGAACGGACAATGGAGTAAGTCAAAATAACAAAGCTTTACTGTTGTGAATGTGCACAACGAATACAACCAATCACAGCAATGGACAACAGTCAATTCACAAAAGTGTCGTGTGGGCAGGCTCGAAGATAGGAGACGCCTCTCCAAGGTAAGACCGGAACCACACGGCTTCCTCCGCCACAGGACCCCGGGAATACTGGAGCCGCCAAGTCCCGAACTCCCAGGTGGCCACTGCCTCCGCGTGTCGGACCTGGTACTGCTGGCGAGGAACAAAGGACAGTTAGATGGGGGCGCGTTTGCACCCAGGACTCCGAACAGCAGGGAAGTTACCTCCACCTCTCGTTGGAACAGTAATCCACAAACTAGCACAATCCAAAAAGATACACTCCGTAGCTTCGATACGTTACCTCTCTGGTAGAAACGATATCTCGGCAATGAGGTGGAGGTGCCGTCCTGCTGATATACCCCACAGATGATTGCCGTCAGCTGTCTCAGGTGATGGGTGACAGCTGTCACCGTAGCTGCTCACGTGAGGCGGCGGCGCCCTCTGGTGGTGGTGGGCCAGCAGTACCTCCTCTTCAGCGGCCCACACAACAGGAAATCGTGTGGTCCCGGCTCTTCTCAGGACAGATGTCTTCTATCCTCGAGCCTGCCCACACGTCACCTTGGTGTATTGACTGCTATCAGATTCTGTGATTGTCTGTATAATCGTTGTGCACATTCACAACATTAAATTGTTACCTTTTGGCTCATCTATTGACCGTTCATTTGCGCCCCCTGTTGTGGGTCCGTGTCACTACACTTTCCCCAACATCTACAAGGAATATCTAACTCAAACTAAATTGTACTGGGAGTATTTAGTTGCGCAATATTGTGGGGTGACATGGAAATATTCATGCATCCATCTCCAGCCTTATTATCACTATTACTAGCTGTAACAGTGATAATTTAATTGTGTTGGATACCCTGATTGCAACACCTTAGAAGCTGAGGGAAGAATCAGTGTGTCTGGGTTTGAGACTTTCCTGGATAATAAGCAGACTCTCAAGGACTTGCTGGACTCGGTCATCAGAAGTCTATGTGCAGGCAGTAAAAGTGCCAAACTTGTAGAGACATTCACCTGGCAGTCTGGGTCCTCAGGTACTGAGACAGAGAAACACTTGGGAAGAGCTCAAGGAGTCAAGATGTTCCTGATCTGAGGAGTTTGACAATTCCGATACCTTTGCAGGAGAATGAAGATTCAGGTCTTCAGAGTCCTGGTGCCTCATGTAAGTGTGCGTACGCACAAAATGGTGGAGTATGTCCATCTCCACGCTCACGTTCAGATGTATCAAAAGTGAAAATACCGTGGAAATGTGTGGTGCATCACGCAAAAATCCTGGCTGGTGTATGCATGTTTCTATAGCTATTGTGTCATCTCCGACACACGGTGTGAAAACAAGAAGTTAGAGTGATGTGCACATCAGAGACACATTGATGAACCACTTAACACACCTATGTGTTTGAAAGTGATGAAGAAAATGGCACTAACAGCAGTGGTGTTAGCGTTGTTAGAGGACCTTGCAAATGGTGCAATCTGACATGAGTGTGTATACAGGGAATGCATGGATTTACTTGCAATTGAAGATAATTGACTTATAAACAAATTTTGATTACTAAGGTAACTGTTACTGGAGTGGCACATAGAACTGCGGTCAACCCAGGGGTTGTCTGTGCCCACACAGGTGCTGCTCACGCTGGGCATCCTGGCATCAGGGGCATTCCAGTGTAAGCTGAATGATTGTCAGGAGTATGCCAGTCAACCCTGCGCCGAGCCAAGCCAGCTGTGTGGAATGCATTCATCCAAATGTCACCCAGGTACATTCCAACATTATAGCACATTTTGCAGCAAGAGCGGGATTCCTGAACATAATTGGAGCTATTGACTGCACACATATAATGTATTGTTATAAAGGCGGCATCACATGATGAATTTGAAACATTTTAATTCCATCAATGTTCAAATCATTTGCTGGTGGTTGACAGCGTACAATGATTCAAATACATTTTTTATTATTATCATTAATGTCTTTTTGTTATTTTTTGCTTGATGGTGAGAGCTGCAGAGTTTCTTAACAGGCTTCCTGTGTTCTGTATTTGTCAATAAACGTGTGTAAGTTGTGAATGTCACACTGTCAGCGGAGGCGCACCTCACCTTTTTAACATCAGTTCTGCATGTCAGCCTCACACACATGCTCCACAGCTCTCACAAACATTTTTCCAGTTTCATGATTAATCCGTTTAACAGCATACGGAATAAACTGTCCCTGCATGTCTCCACATCATTTCCAGTCATCTATAGTATAATTTCTTTTCTGTGTTCATGTTGTCTGATGTGACGTCGTGGGGAATCCCTGCTCAAAGGCCCTATTTACATGAAATTGCATATTTAAATGGGGCATGGCCAGGGAGGAGTTTGATTCCATGCTCAATTCCATGTTCAGTGGGATGTACAAATGTAAGGTGCGTGGATCCATGCCTTCACACATTTTGATACATCAGAATATTTTTGTGGTTACGCCAGTTTCTGGGTTTTGGCATACACTGTGTTTTAGTAAGAAATCCATGCAAGTCTTTGTACATGAGGTCCCTGGTGCTTTGAGTCTTTCTGCATGGTTGTGAGACCTGGGCCTGTATTCACAGAGCATCTCAAAGTCCTCTTAGAGTGTCTGAGAGCAACTCTGAGCAAGAGTGGAGAGAAACGTTTATCGTTGTGAAGAGGTGGGGTTGACCCCATCGCTAGGTATGACTCAGTTTTCTAAGAACTGCCACTGGTGGTCTCAGAAAAGGAAAGAGAGAGGGAAAAAACCCCAAACAAATATGCTCCGCAGTCCCAGTTATGAATGGAAATCAACCTATCATACAACCTGAATTGTATGGAAAAATGTGTAATTGTGAAAATAATTTAATGTTATGATGATGAATTGTTGCACAGCTTGAAAATGTTTGAATGTACCTCATTGACATGCTGATTATGTATATATTAAAAGTGTGTGTGTGTGTGTGTGTGTGTGTGATTTTATTTACTAAGTTGAATGTACATACATAATATAATTGTAAATACATCAAAAATACATGCATGACAGAAGTGTAAATGCTTATTCCCATTGTAGTCCATTTAAAAATAATATGACAAAATAGAAGCAATAATAATAAAAATTATAATAATAATAATAAAAATATTGATAATATTAATAGTGTGCATATGATAACAGGAACTTAAACAATTCATAAATACATTAAGACAGTAAATTAGCATAAAAATTACATAATTAACAGGAAAAAAGGGTTGAGCTCTAAAAACTTTTGAGATCTAAGGTTCTAAAAACACATACTCATACACCATTCCAGCTCATTATAGAAATTTTGCACAATTTATTACCACCCGTGATAATGTCAGTTACCTATTTTATAAACACTACCCAATCTAGAGACCGTGGATCCCCACGGACAACACGTTAATTATATTGATTATCTTGTTGTTATGTTTACTCTCCATGCTGGTAATTGTGCACAAGCGGCGAGTGTGAGAAGCACTGGTACGTGTTGCAATCCAAAGCGAGAGTGGAGATTGTAGCACACAAGCAAAGCTGTCCTGAAACAGGTGAGTTTAGGCTCTGGCTGCTGACATCGCTTACTTTGATGTTAATAACTATATGAATGTTATAGAATTTACATGCAATTGACATTTTTCCCATAGCCACGTATCATAATGTTGTGATGACCTTCATCTCAGGCATTATTATATTACTACACTGGGAGGGAAAAGTAAGCTAATTCCAGATGCGCTTACTCAACCACAAACATTATCCCTGCACGATCAAGCTGGTAGGGTGTTACTGAATCACTGCCATTCAACATACGGAGAATGTCTCTCCTTCCTCTCTGTCTTTCTGCCATCTTCTCTGCTTAAGACACTCTCTTCTCCCTCCTCTTAACAGTTTGGCACCTTAGGAGCTCTCTTAAGGCCTAAGATGCTTTGTGAATAACTTTTATCTTACCAAGGGAAAATTCTAAGACCCTCGTCACACATAGGGCGATTGAGGCGGAATGGCGTCAGAATGACACATTCGGCCACAGTCAGGAAGTGTTGCGGTGCGGTCTGAAGTGGGACAGACAGCAGCTTTAGAGCAGTCTATATGGTTGGTATTATTTGTTCGGGTTTCCCAAGTGTGTTGCACATTTCAAAATACTCTTGGCGCTGTCTAGATGGGAGGCCCATCTGACGGCGGTCTTTGTGCAGTTTGTGTGCCATCTGATCGCAATCTACATATTCTGACAGCATCATAACAGCATTGATCTGAAATGATCTGATCACTGTTGACTGAACTCTGAGATGGATCGGTCGTGGCAAAGCCTGCCGGTGTGTCCTGTGCCACGTATGTCGACGTCCACTAGACCCTGGACAGGGAGCCCAAAGGAAATGTTGACGTAATAAATGTATGTGGCACGCATTCATCATGAGCAGTGGATGTGAACAGTGTGCAATCAAATCGAAAGTACCGTGTGCCACTGCAGGTTGCACATTGCATGCCACCGCAGATCTGAACAGGCTGTTATAGCCATAATCAACCCAGTCTCACGGCAAGTTGTGATTCAGCAGCACGAAATATACATTAATCTATTGATTCGTGATATTGTGACGAAACGCGCCTCATTTTTGTCACGGCAGCACTAATTCTTTGGAATTCATTCTGTGATGGCTGCACAAAATTAAAAGTGAAGTGGGGGGAGGGGTGGTTATGGTTACGGTGGGGGGAAGGAGTAGGATTAGGTTATGGTTAAGGTTAGGGTTGGGGTAGGAGTAGGGTTAATAATACTGAGTTAAAAAAACCCCGTCACGAAAATTTGACTCATTTCGTCACTGGAGCACGAAATAAAAACGTGAGACTGGGCTACACTACAGATACATTTCCATTCCTTCCCATGGGTGACATAAATAATGTGAAATATTGTGCCCATCATATCTGTGACACCACGGGCAGGTGCGCCCCACCACTGTCTCATGCGCATTAATGTGGCATTGCACATGTCAGAGGCTCAGAGCTGTATGGATCTCATCGATATAATATACATATTATTTCTTGATCGCCATCTAACTCTATAGGAGGTATGACGTGGAACTGTTTCGCCAGGCCATGACAACACTATTAAACATGAATCCCACCTCTGGCACGGCTCCAGGAGCATTTCACAGCACCCAGCTGCTGTGTGCTGGAAACAACCACGGCATTAACAAATCCCATGTGACATGCTGCACACCAATAATCCAACCAGACATTGAGGTGTACAGGGTTGTGTTGTGCTGCTTATGCTGAAGTGGGCAAAATAAAAAAAGAAATTAAAGTTCGCTGGTGACAGGACTGAGTGGAGGCGAGGCACAGACAGAGGCTGGACACAAATGCAGGCTCACAACAGGACGTATGCGTAAAGGATGGTTTAATTCAGACCTGGGTTCAGTAACAAAAAGGCAGTCCACGGAGCAAAAGTACCAGGCAGGGATAAGACAGAGGACGTGGTCAAAAACAAGCAGGGTCAGTACACGACATGTCAGGGCTGAGGCAAAAAGCAGGATCCGGTACACAGAGCAGAGTCAAAAACACGGCTTGGCAAAAACAGGACGAGACAAAGTGCTGGTAAGTGAATGAATCAACAAACGAGCAGGGAGGAAGTGAACTGGAGCAGGGAGGAAGTGAACTGAAGCAGTTTAAATAAGAACAGGTGTTAATAAGATAATGAGGTGCACGTGGCGGAGGACGGGCCTGGCAGGGGGCGTGGTCAGGTGTAAACTAAGCGGCAAAAGAGAAGCAGAAAGGCAGTGACAAATGGGCAAGGAAATGACAGACAAATGGGGCGTGGCCAACAGTGATGAGAAAGTGCAGGTGCAGAGAGTGATCAGAAGAAGACTGATAAAAATGAAGCTGGGTGTGAACATGTGAGAACTGAGAAGAGTGCAGACACAGAGCAGACAAGAACAGGATGAGACAGACAGGTGCAAGTGAGCAGTGAAGAGATTACAGACAAGACAACTAGAGATCATACAAAGAAAAACATGAACAGGAATCTAAACTTGAACAGGGCTGAAAAGCATACCAGAACATGATAAACAGAATGATGGGAAATAACACACCATGACAAAAACTAAGTGGCACAGACAGACAAAACTATAAGAAAAACAGAAACTAAGTGATAACAAAACCTGGCATCACAGTACTACAAATTACAGAAATGAGAACAGCAAAAATAGGCAAAGAATAACTAAATGATAAACCATGAAAACACAGACTGATAGAACAAAACTAGAACGGAACTGGAACATGGCTGAAGTCTAAAGCCACGTTCACACCGGGCGCGATCAGATGTTACAAATTCGAGTGGGTCGCCAGGCGACGGACGCGCCTCCTTCGCCCGGTGTGTCGCTCTGCTTCGGTGGACTTTCGCTGTGAAAATTCACCCCGGTGCGTCATCAAATAGGAGGAGCTTCCATTCCACTCGCCGGCTCCGGTTGTCAGTCAAGTTAACATGACGGACCTTGATCACACGGAGCGAGTTGCTGTGGAAAGCTCCCAATACAGAGAGTATCATTATTTGCTGCAGGAGCTGTGTCTGGGTGACGGCTGCTTTCAGAGGTCCTTCCACCTCTGTGGGACCCAGTTTGAGGATCAACTGTTCCGTTCGCGCGTGCACATGTAAACAATAAAAAAAAAAAAAAAAAAAAGAAACTCCGCTGCTTGCTGCAGCTGGCTCTTCCCCCAAAAAACTCTGTCATAATTGTGTTTAGAAACCAGTCACCATTTGTTTTATTATACATCTGTGTAGTTAATTAATAAAATATTCTCTACAGACGATTTGCTCTCGCGCGCACGTAAAAAAAAAAAAAAGGAAAAAGCTCCGCTCCCGCTGCTGCAAGTAGGGCTGCTGCTCGCTCCAAAAACTCTGTCATAATTGTGTTTATAAACCAGTCACCATTTGCTTTATTATACAGCTGTGTAGTTAATAAGTAAAATAATCTCCAGGACGATTCGCGCGCGCGCACGTAAAATAAAAATAAAAAGAAATTCCGCTCCCCGCTGCTGTGGTGCTGCTGTTCGCTCCAAAAACTCTGTCATGATTGTGAAATAAAGGACAAAAGAGACATAAGTCCTGCTCACAGGCTGCTACCAGATACAGGACATGTTCACATCTTCAGTCAAACTCCAGACATCTCCATGTCACTACATATTCAGTCCCTGATTGGTCATCGCGGCATGACGAGACAAAAAAGTTCATATATTTGAACTTGGGGAGGAGGGTAACGCGACGTGACGCGACGCAATATCACGCCACAAACGCGCAAAACGCTCAAAATCGCTTCACTCGCGTCGCTTCACTCGCCTCCATTGCATTGCGCTGCGCGGTTTGGCGCCAAAACGCATCCTTACATAGGGATTACATGGCAACCTGTGGCTGCAGTCGCTCGCGTCGCGCCCGGTGTGAACGCGGCATAAGAGTAACAAAGAAAGAAAGTGCTAAAGCAAAAATAGAACATAGAATAAACACATGATGAATATAGCAATTAATAAAACAAGGCTGGGGCAGAAAGAGCAGAACCAAATAAAGAGGGAAATTAAGGGCTGAAGCCTGGAACTGGGCGGGGCATGACAGTACCCCTCCCCCAAGCGGGTGCCCCAGGGCACCCGCCCAAAAATGACCCGACACCGGGAACTGGGCGGGGCATGACAGCTGGAAAGGCTGTGTCTGACAAATGTTGTGCGCATGGGAAAGCTTGGCCAACTGCCAGCAAACTTTAGCAGCAAAAGGCGTTCAGCAGCTGACAGCGGCACACACACTCGCATAGTGGCTCATTCAGCTGTTACGAACACACACACACAAACACACAGGGGGCAGTGGGGGTGTCAGCACACTTGAAAATTTAACTCATATTCCTGCTGTGGTCTGCTGGACACTGAATTTTTTTTCAAAAGGCCAACAAACAAAGGGCCATGTGAGGTCTAACAAATGGAACACTGCTGCAGTGATGTGTGGAGGTAATCAACCATCACTTTCTGAAATGCAATAAGTGACATCTAATATCAGGTACTGTCTCTGTTCTCCACCTTACAGAAATAATTCTTCCTACTAAATTAAATTCTGCATAACATTTTATTGTACAGCACTTTGGTCGACAGCTTTCGTTTTAAATGTGCTTTAGAAATAAAGTTTTAGTTGAGATATAAAAAAATCGCACATGTTGATCCACAGCACAGTGGCTTAATGGTAAGGACTATTGCCTCACAGCAAGAAGGCTGTGGGATCGCTTCCCACCTGGGGCTTTTCTGTGTGGAGTTTGAATATTCTCTCTGTGTTTTTGTGGGTTTTCTCTGGGTACCCCAGCTTCCTTTCACATCCAAAAGACATGCATCTTAGGTGAATTGGAAACTTTAAAACTGACCATAGGTGAGTGTGTGGTTGTGTTTATCTGTCTATATGTGGCCCTGTGACAAATTGGCATCCTGTCCAGGGTGTACCCTGCCTCTTGCCCTATCACTACTGAGATAGGTTCCAGCCACCGTGACCCCTAATTGGAGTAAGCGGGTATAGAAAATTAATATTTTAGTGCAGTTTATTGAGAATTTAGCACATTGCATCAATTAGGAAATGGTAAAAATGTATGCCAAAAGGTTGTTTTCTGTGTTACTGGTGACTGAACAGATAAGGTGTCAGGATTAATCACATCTGGATGTGGACCTGGTCTGGAAAACAGAATACATACGAGGTCTCTTAGATAATAAACCGACCCTTTTATTTTTTTTTTTAACTATATGGATTTGAATGACATGCGATTACACCAATCATGCTTGAACCCTCGTGCGCATGCGTGAGTTTTTTCACGCGTCGGTGACGTCATTTCCCTGTGGGCAGGCCTTGAGTGAGATGTGGTCCCGCCCTCTTGGCTGAATTCCTTTGTTTCACACGCTGCTCGAGACGGCGCGCGTTGCTTTATCAAAATTTTTTCTGGACCTGTGAGGAATATCCGAGTGGACACTATTCGAGAAATTAAGCTGGTTTTCTGTGAAAAGTTTAACGGCTGATGAGAGATTATGGGTGTTTCTGTCGGTGTAAAGACTTCCCACGGAGCGGGACGTCCTGCAGCGCTTCCAGGCACTGTCGTCGGCCTGTTTCGAGCTTAAAACATCCTAATTTAAGGCTTAATTCACCCAGGACATCGTGAGAGAACAGAGAAGATTCAGAAGAGGCCGGCATGAGGAATTTATGCGGACATTCCACTGTTTAAGGACATTTTTTTAATGAAAGACGTACGCGCAAATTCGCCGAGTCGTTTCCGTGACGACTCGGCAAATCTGTGTGCGCCGCGACAGGAAAAACACCTCCGTGTTGAAAACCATTTGTAGAATTCAGGCGGCTTTTAATGGCTTTCAACAAGTGAGTAACTGAGAAATTGTTTAACAGCTTGGGCATGTTCCAACTTGCCCGTTAAGATTTCCAACGGAGGTGTTTTTCCTGCCGCGACCCCCCGCGGTCGGGTCCAGCCCGACATGCGACTCTGCCCGCACGTTCTTTCATTACAAAATGACCGTTAACAATGGAATGTCCGAATAAACTCCTCATGCCGACTTCTTCTGAAAGTTCTCTGTTCTCTGACGACTTACTGCGTCAACAGAGCCTGAAATGTGGAAGTTTTCAACTTGAAACGGCGAGACGCTGCCGCCTCGAAGCGCAGATCGCCGTCAGGCGCCGTGGACCGTCCTTAAAGCGACACTACCAGACCAAAATCTCTCATCAGCCGTTAAAATTTTTACCGAAAACCAGCTGAATTTATTGAATGGTGTCCACTCAGTTGTGCCTTACAGTTTTGAAAAAAATTTTATCAAACAAAGCATCAGTCTCTGAGCCATTCCTAAACAATGAAAAAAATCGACGAGCGGGTGGACGACTCCTCACTCAAAGACTGCCCACAGGCGAATGACGTAACCGACAGGCGTGAAAAAACTCTTGCATGCCCACGAGGGTTCAAGCATGTCTGATGTAATCACACGTGATTCAAATCCATATGGTTTTTGAAAAAATAATAAGGTCGGATACTTTTCTAATAGACCTCGTATATCCATGGTAATTATCAGAGGTGGGACAAAATCACCAGCAAACCACTCTCAAGTCATGAATCTGCAAGTCTCAAGTCAAGTCTCAAGTCAAGTCCCAAGTCAAATCTCAATTCATAATGTCCACCAACTGTTTGCAAGCTGACTTGAGACCTGACTTGAGACTTAACTTGAGACTTGACTTGAGACTTGCAGATTGATGACTTGAGAATGACTTGACAGTGACTTCATCCCACCTCTGGTAATTATGCACCACTGTCCTCATGAAACCAAGTCATTGCTAAATTCAGACAGGATAACTGGAAAATCCCATTTTAATCTGCTATCTAGGTTTTGTGAAACTACCCTATCTGATTTCACCCATTAACACCAATTTGATGAGAGGACTGCACTGAAATCACCTGGTGCACTCTGGAGTTGCAATGAAATTCAATGTGATCTACTGCAACTGAAACCAGGGGACATGGCACACCATTCTCTTTGCAGCACCAGTTTGTGATTCAGGCAGATTACATCAGAGTATTTTATCATGCAAATATTGTCTAATACAGCCTTAATTCTGTTACGATGAAATGAAGACACAAATTATGACTCCAACCTAGTTACCAGAGAACCTCTTGAGGCAAATGGATACAGCGGTGTCAAGGTGACTCCTGTTAGTGGAAATAAACAGCACAAATCTATGTGAATGAAATTAGTGAGAAACCAAACACAGCATGGATTTAAGCCTCTAGAATGATACAAACTTGGTTGTTAGCGCTGCTACAATAAGAATTTGGCATTGTTTGGTTCTTACAGCATTAACCAGAGGTATCTAGAAGAGCATACCTCAGCAGCAACAACAAAACCCATTCTACTTTCAAAAGTAGAAAAAATTCAGATGTAACACCCATGTCAAATGTTCTTTTGTACTGAGAGTTATAGGCTTCTAATTCTTCTGATGTGCCTCATTTATATTTATTCTTACCAGCAGCAATTTATGCACAATTCTCTTCTGTTTTGATCATGTGGTAGTTGCTATGTGGCCTGTGTTACACAAAGTCACAAGCCCATGAAAACCGAAAACCTTAACAGCAATGAAGCTTTTCTTATTTGACAAGAATAAAAATATTCCAAAAAAAATTCTAGATGGCTAGCTTTAATTATTTCAATGTAAAACATTTTTTAATTCATTTCATTTTTTAATAAAAACAATACACACTTAAGCACAGACCTGTAATTTGTATTCAACTAGAATTCAGTAGGTACCATATCCACATGTCAGAGTGCCTAAGGGCCAAGCATCAGCCCACCCCTTTTTGAAGAAAGTTGGCTAAATGCCCACCCTAAATTAAATGAATTTTTAGTAAATTTGATTAAACACCCACCCAAAATTAAACCATTTCATGACCCCAACACATTGTAAATACCCCCCCCCCCCCCCGCCAAAATCTCTTCTCATCTCTTCGACATCTTACCTGTGACCACGTAATTAGTGCACACTGGTAGTAGAATCAAAGTTTATGTTGAAATGTGCACTTAATTTGAAAGACTCTTGTGCAGGAAAACAGGAAGTGTTTTGACACAATGGCTAGCTTTATGATGGCCAAGACAGAATTCTGCAGTGACAGTTTGCTGCTGCCGAAAAGAGAAAACAGCGTCACGTTGAATGGGCGTCCATTGGCAAGCTACAAACAAAGACAGCACAAAACAACCATCTGGAAAGTTCTCTGTCTGATTTCAGCTCAAAGTTGTTTGGCATAAACACAACTTTCCGATGGACTCACCAGACATTTAACCCTCTCAGGGTCAAATTAATTTGCAACAGGAAAAATCAGATATTTAGCTATTGCAAATCTGCAGCGCCTGCCTTGAGAGGGTTAATGACTAAGAAAAGGATTTGTACAGGACAAAAATGAACACAAACAGGTGCATTATTTGTGGCTTATTTTTTAGACATTTTATTAAAATAGGCGGTCTGACAAACGTAATATTAGCTGTGTTTGTGCAATGGCCCTCCCCCTCTTCAGACAGAACTTCGCATGGAACGCCCTGGGCACTCCAATGCACAAATACACTGAATTAGGAAACATTCATTAAAGCATTTTTTCATTCTTAAGACAGTATTTTGAAATAAAAACAACCAGCTGTGTTGTTAACCAACCACACCACATGCAATGTTGATAATTATTATTCTAGGTCAGGGCTTTTGAAAGAGAGGAGAGTGAGCCCCCCTCAGATAACAAATGAATAGCTGCCCCCCCCAACGACCCCATACACACAATTTCAATATCTTTGTGTGTTTCTTTTTACACATCTTAAACACATTTTAAAAGTATTTGTGTGTTTTTAAGGAACTGTCTATGCATTTACACATTTTACAGCCTTTGTAAACATTTTAAACATGTTTTTAAAGAACTTTCTATTCTTCCATTTTTATTTTTTGTCATATCTTAAACTTTTTTAAAAACATTTAAACATGTCTGTGTGCTTTTAAATGTCTTTGGCATAACTAACAAATTTTAACATAAATAACAAGGGATGGTATTGATAAGATTTTAATCAATATCAATGCTATTATCGATTCCACTAATCGATCCGATTCCTTATCGATTTCCTTATCAATACCTCCTGTGAATTTTCTGTGTACTAAAAGCAGTGGTGGGCACAGATAACCAAAGAATTAACTTTGATAACAGATAATCAGATAACTGAAAAGTTATCTTCGATAAAGATAAAACAATAAACCACCCAAAAATGTATCGGAAGTTACAGATAACCAATAACAGATAATTTCCAATACTGTCTCTGGTACATTTACAACTACTAATAAAACCAATTGTTTTAATGCCACAATAGCTTCTACTAATATTAAAAGTAACACAACAGACCCAAACAATGAGACCACACTTTTTTCTTTGAACATTCTGCCCCTGCTGGAAGCTCTTGTTTACTACAGCACTTCCAGCACAGAGGTACTCTGAGAGCAGCCATAAAGCCAGCTCTCTATCAATCTCAATGCTCCGGTCAGGCGGAGGTCTTGAAAAATAAAGTCATACTGACTTATGGTTTTGATTTATAAATAACATTAATACCGATAGAATAACTCCATTAATGTCAATTCTGTCATTTGTACAAAGTTCAAATATAGCATATATCTTTTAATGTTGAATAATGCACTAATTCTGAGGTTTTGTAACAAATACAGGCAAAGGATTCTGGGTAAAAGTGCCTCTGCTAAACACTGATTGGTTCAGTCATTCATTATGTAAACCAACACGTAATGTGACGTCTGTCGTGTGTTGGTGTTTACAGATAAATGTCCTTTTGTAAAATATTCCATTTTTTTATTTGTAAAAACAGGCATTTTTACGGAGCTCTGGAAGTGTCATCGCAAAATGTTTTGCATGTGGAGAGAATGTGCGCACTTTTTACGATGCTGTAAAATGGGCTTTACACTGTGCGAGATGATTTTTCATGCAGGACTTTTTTGGACCGAGTTTCAGGTTAATCGCGCGTCCTGCATCGTGTAGTGTACATGGAGTAACAAGCTGCATTTAACATCTCAGGACCACCTCCTGATCGCCGATCATATGGTCCAATGAAAATCAAACCTGTTTGATATTATTCTCGTCGGCCGTCGTGAGGGTATCCTGCTGCTGAAAAGCTACAAGCATCAAACCGCTCGCACTGTGCATGTGCAAACGCTGCAGAGCTGTCTTGTAATGTTATTTTATTTATTTATTTTTTGCTGTTGTTTTGTTTTTTCAAACTTCATTTGTTAAAAAAAAAGCCATTTGCAAAGCCAAAACGTTGATTTGACAATCATCTGATATAACCGGATGCTTAGTACTTAGAGTGAATACTGCCATGAACACTACTGGCCAGTAGATGGCAGTAGAGGCCTTGAAAACAAAATTCCAGATAATCCCTGTCTGCTACATTTAAAATGCATGGAATTTAACAAATGCAAATACAATAACAACGTCTATAAACCCAGAGAATATATTCACAAGAGTTTTAGGCACTAGAGTTTAATGCTGTTGTCCGTGGAGCCTGAACAGAGTGTCTGAAATGCATTTGTCCTGTTGTGAATGTATTGAGATTACATCATCCTACCCATAATGCACTGGGCACAGCATGTGCTCACAAAACCTTAAAAATTAGCACATTACTTTAAAACTAAAACATACATCTGATATTTTCACTTTATAAAACTTCAGACATGACAGTAATTTTAAATAACTTGTCCAAAATTAGTTTGGTTAAAATATGAGCCATAAGTTAAAAATGTATGCCTCTGGATGACTTAGGTGATATTGCCAGCATATCGGTATGGTGTTAAAGGAAATTTTTTTTTTTTGGCCATTTCTCCTTTGTGTACAGAGGATAGAGATGCTTTTCATAGAAGCAGCTCTCTTCTGTTAACAGAGATTATAACTGTCCATGTGTTATAAAAATTTTAACAGGTAGGTGCTGAACTTTTTTGAAATTTTAAAAATGCTTATCGCTGTTCTACTTTGTTTATCGGTCTAAAAGTTATCAGACAAATTAATCGGAAGATAATTGGTCCGATAATGGTTTTTAAAGTTATCTAAAAAGATAATCTGATAATTATCTGTTATCGGATTATCGGAAGTGTGCCCGCCACTGACTAAAAGTAGGTGTTTACAGATTTCTATGTCAACAACATTTTATTGAGTCTTAAAGTAAATAAATATGAAATTGATCACTGGATCCTTGATCTCTGTACATAAATAAAAATAAACAAAATCTGTAGTTTTTCTCAAAAGCATTTCCTTTCAGACATTAATGGCATGAATGTCACTCCATACCTCTGAGCTTGAGCTCTTACAACCAGCTGTGCTGCAAGTCAACATCAATGTAATTCATAAGGAATGCAGGACATGTCATTTTGGGAGGAAAAAAATGTTTCAGTCTGTTGTCTGTGTTACAACGTTTAGAAAGAGGTGGCATTTGATTTAAAGGGTGATTCGCTTTGAAGTTATTAATTCCGGCTGGATTCTAACCTGATTCAGCAGAGAGCGGCGTAGCGTTTGAAGCTGTGCGAACGGAATGGAGGACGATTCTTGTTTCTTTCCTGCAACAAGACTAGAGTGCCAGTTAGTGACTTTAATCCACACAAAAGTGACTCACGATTGACATTTTTGGCTTTGAGAAGGGTTAAGAAGTGGACTTGTTGCTTCTGAAAAGCAGCGAAGCAATGAACCTACAAGTAATGGATCAAAGCACTGCTGCATTGTTTCAAACTTCAAAGCGGTGCCATTACAGAAGTGGTTGGTTACAGATCCGCTGCAGGGTCTGAAATCAACGTAAAGAAATTATCATTTTCCCGATAAAACACCCTCAAAAACAATGGGCGCTCTGAAGGACGATAAGGGAATCGTTAAGCAAAAAGGCTATTGATGTCGGCAGATCGAATCATTTCTGAACGATTCTCGAAAAGAAATGACACCCAAATCTGGAGGAAATGCATATGGTATATGATTTTAAAATGTAAATGTGATGTTTGTACAACAGTGAAATCTATTTATCCTGAACTTGTAGGAGAAAAATAAATGCAAAAACAACTTTAAAAGCCACTTTGCATGGACACAGCTGTGTGCCATCTTACAACACTCTCTACTTCAAGTTCAACTACCCATCTGTGAGGAGCAGTAAAACAAATGAAACTCATGTTTCACAAAGGAAGGTCAGTGTAAGGGCAGATACACAAATATCTTACTGTTTGCTACTTCATAACATAAATTAAGAGCTACTGCTTTCATTTTCCTCTGGTCCCTCGACTAAGGATGGTCCAAGTGGCTGTTTTCATATTACGAAGTGTTCATTCACCAAACCTATTCTTTGTTACCAGCAAATGGATCAAATCAATTTGTTGTTGTGATTGCTCGGTGTTGAATAATATGACTGCCCACAAGAAACTCTGCACCACACAAAAGCGAACAGTTTTTGCACTTCTGTAAACACCAAACCTGAGCTCAGAGTAGGTGTTTGTTTCTCTGTTGTCTCTCTCTTTCTGTCCACTGCAATCACTTCCATTAATTAATAACAAGATCCTCAGGACTTGGTTACATTCTGCCAATGTAACCAAGATACTGATCAATTTAATGAGACGTCGCCTTGACACCCAGGTCATCTGACTTCTCCCAACACAAACACAGAGATGGAAAAAGGTGGCACGTAACTCCATCACAATAAAATGCTCACTCGTTAATGCAAGGTTCACCCACTCATGCTAAATCTGCTGCAAAATTAAAGGTTTAAAGTCTGAAGTACTTCAGTTTCCAAAGACCATAAAAAATCATAAAAACTAAACCAGCAAAAAAAAAAAAAATTCTTGTTGCTTTTGTGTTAAACTGAATTGTAATTAAATTTAAATACAAATAAAGCAGCAGAAATCTCTTTGCTCATTTGACAGATTCATCTTAGACACGTGGTCACCTGTTAAAACTGGTGCAGTCTAATTCCCCTCAAATATTAGTGTAGCAGTGCCACCACACTTTGCTTTTGGGCTTCAGGGCCCAAACACATTACAGCACAAATGCTGTACGAATCACACAAATTGGAAAAACAAACCAAATTCGAGCTGCATTCGTAAGGGACAGCCATTTGTACAGCCGTGTACAAATACCCAGCATGTGGTGCGGGGCCAGCAAGAATGATTCATGCCATTTGTAGTGCAGCAGCACCTAAATCCAGGTGGATGACCCAGAGTGTAAGCCAAATGCGGACATAAACCGTCCCCCACCATAAAATAAAAACATAATAAAATAAAAAAGACAACGAATAAAAACAACACAGCACGAAACCCCACAATGCCACAACACGCTGAGAATTTATGTGCGAATAATAGAGCTGCTTTCATTCTGTGTCTCCTCCTGTCTAGGCCAACAATAACGTGATTCATGTGGTTGAATGTTTCAGAATCCTGGCCTGTATGTCTTTTGGTGCACTGGTCAGGAATAGCACGACTGTTTGGATATTTACATTTAGGTTAAAGACAGTCTCATGTGACAAGTGCACTTGCAGTGACTGACTTGTCACATGTGACCGTGAATGCAGCACCTCACTGAACTCGCTCTCTCTCTCGATCAGCTGTGTATTGCGGCCGCCATGCTGGCCAGGGGGGTTCGCACTTGAGCCGTGAGGCAAACAGGTGAGATGTGTGGATGAAATAGGCACAAACATGCGCACCACTGCGATCAGCTATGTCCCGGTCGGATTGAAGGGAGCAGGAGTCCCTGAGTTTACCAGTTGTCTGCACAAAGCGCCAGTGGCCCAGAGGCGTGCTGCACCTCACAAGGACATGCCCACATGTTTTCTGTTTTTTTTAGTTTTCTAGAAAGCAAATAATAAACATATATAAAAATAAAAACAGTCAGGTGGGCGAGAGATCTGTGCGTCTCAGAGGTGCGCGGAAACTCAGACAGCAACTGAGATGCTCTGATGCTGACACAGCACCTGTGATTCTGGTATAATGTCCAGATTGACCACACATCCATTGGCAGGCTACCTCATGTGTAAATAAATAAATGGACTAAATTTATATAGACACTCAAAGCACTTGACAAATAATACCTCACATTCACCCCAATGTGAGGGTGCTGCGATACAAGGCGCTCACTACACACCAGGAGCAATAGCGGATTAAAGACCTTGCCCAAGGGCCCTGATTTTTCAGTCAGGGATTTGAACCAAGGATCTTCTGATCTCAAGCCCAATGCCTTAACCACTAGACCATCACCTCCCCCATCCATGTGTCAGAGGATTCATCTGAATTATCATGTCATCGTGGCTGTTAGATCCTGTCTACATGGCTGCAGTGCATGTCAACGCATCATGGAAATGCACTGACTACCTGTGACACACGGTGTATTTGGTGTGATTGTGCAACGCTCACGTCTAGTACACATGATGATTGCAACTTTGCACATTACAATATTTCATTTCCGAATAGGATGCAGGGGGTGGGGTGTCTGGCTCATCGTGGGCACAATCGTGACATGCCAACGTAATCAGACTGCTCCAAATGCTTGTGGGTTGCCATTTCAGATGCCAGTTTAAATGACATTCGGGCTAGCAGTCACACAGCAGTATGCCCACCATACGACTATTCCCCAATTGGACTGCAGCACAACAGTAGTGTGCCTGTTCTCTACATTCCTGCTGGCCTGCCAATTTGGCGTATTTCCCTAAGTGCCACACGGATGCTGTCCGAGGAATTCGAATGCAGCTCAAATGCAGCACAACTTGCACGATTGCCATTCGATTGTCACTTCGTATGGCATTTGTGCAATTCGTCTTGCACGAATGCCATTCAACTGTCCATTTCTACAGCAGTACGAATGCAGCACGACTGACTCTACCGCCATTCGTATGTTTTCCAGCAGGAGCCACACACGAATGTGCCGACTGCTGTAGGAAAGCAGCACGACTTGGCTGAATGCTGAACGAATGTCAATTTGTACGGCATTCGTGCAATTCCTGCTGTAGTGTGAAGGGGGTTTCAGATTTACCACCACAATATCAGATTATCACACTATACTATAATGCAAAGCAGTACTATAGCTCATCATTCTCAAATGCATTCTCTGCATTGTACACTCAACAAAAATATAAACGCAACACTTTTGGTTTTGCTCCCATTTTGTATGAGATGAACTCAAAGATCTAAAACTTTTTCCACATACACAATATCACCATTTCCCTCAAATATTGGTCACAAGCCAGTCTAAATCTGTGATAGTGAGCACTTCTCCTTTGCTGAGATAATCCATCCCACCTCACAGGTGTACCATACCAACATGCTGATTAGACACCATGATTAGTGCACAGGTGTGCCTTAGACTGT
The DNA here is from genome assembly GCF_902500255.1 of Thalassophryne amazonica. Lineage (NCBI taxonomy): Eukaryota > Metazoa > Chordata > Actinopteri > Batrachoidiformes > Batrachoididae > Thalassophryne > Thalassophryne amazonica. The sequence goes on along the minus strand of NC_047112.1, from coordinate 60,788,042 downwards.
CCACAATAAAAGGCCACTCTGAAAGGTGCAGTTCTGTTTTATTGGGGGGGATACCAGTCAGTATCTGGTGTGACCACCATTTGCCTCATGCAGTGCAACACATCTCCTTCGCATAGAGTTGATCAGGTTGTCAATTGTGGCCTGTGGAATGTTGGTCCACTCCTCTTCAATGGCTGTGCGAAGTTGCTGGATATTGGCAGGAACTGGTACACACTGTCGTATACGCCGGTCCAGAGCATCCCAAACATGCTCAATGGGTGACATGTCCGGTGAGTATGCCAGCCATGCAAGAACTGGGACATTTTCAGCTTCCAAGAATTGTGTACAGATCCTTGCAACATGGGGCCGTGCATTATCCTGCTGCAACATGAGGTGATGTTCTTGGATGTATGGCACAACAATGGGCCTCAGGATCTCGTCACGGTATCTCTGTGCATTCAAAATGCCATCAATAAAATGCACCTGTGTTCTTCGTCCATAACAGACGCCTGCCCATACCATAACCCCACCGCCACCATGGGCCACTCGATCCACAACACTGACATCAGAAAACCGCTCACCCACACGATGCCACACACGCTGTCTGCCATCTGCCCTGAACAGTGTGAACTGGGATTCATCCGTGAAGAGAACACCTCTCCAACGTGCCAAACGCCAGCGAATGTGAGCATTTGCCCACTCAAGTCGGTTACGATGACGAACTGGAGTCAGGTCAAGACCCCGATGAGGACGAAGAGCATGCAGATGAGCTTCCCTGAGATGGTTTCTGACAGTTTGTGCAGAAATTCTTTGGTTATGCAAAGCGATTGTTTCAGCAGCTGTCTGAGTGGCTGGTCTCAGACGATCTTGGAGGTGAACATGCTGGATATGGAGGTCCTGGGCTGGTGTGGTTACACGTGGTCTGCGGTTGTGAGGCTGGTTGGATGTACTGCCAAATTCTCTGAAACGCCTTTGGAGACGGCTTATGGTAGAGAAATGAACATTCAATACACGAGCAACAGCTCTGGTTGACATTCCTGCTGTCAGCATGCCAATTGCACGCTCCCTCAAATCTTGCGACATCTGTGGCATTGTGCTGTGTGATAAAACTGCACCTTTCAGAGTGGCCTTTTATTGTGGGCAGTCTAAGGCACACCTGTGCACTAATCATGGAGTCTAATCAGCATCTTGATATGGCACACCTTTGAGGTGGGATGGATTATCTCAGCAAAGGAGAAGTGCTCACTATCACAGATTTAGACTGGTTTGTGAACAATATTTGAGGGAAATGGTGATACTGTGTATGTGGAAAAAGTTTTAGATCTTTGAGTTCATCTCATACAAAATGGGAGCAAAACCAGTGAGTGTTGCGTTTATATTTTTGTTGAGTGTATTTCAGAATGAAAAGTGTCACTTTATACAACCCCAATTCCAATGAAGTTGGGACGTTGTGTAAAATGTAAATAAAAACAGAATACAATGATTTGCAAATCCTCTTCAACCTATATTCAATTGAATACACCACAAAGACAAGATATTTAATGTTCAAACTGATAAACTTTATTGTTTTTGTGCAAATATTTGCTCATTTTGAAATGGATGCCTGCAATATATTTCAATAAAGTTGGGACGGGGCAACAAAAGACTGGGAAAGTTGATGAATGCTCAAAGAACACCTGTTTGGAAACAGATGAGTGTCATGATTGTGTATAAAAGGAGCATCCCCAAAAGGCTCAGCCGTTCACAAGCAAAGATGGGGTGAGGATCATCACTTTGTGAACAACTGCGTGAAAAAATAGTCCAACAGTTTAACAATGATTCTCAATGTTCAACTGCAAGGAATTTAGGGATTCCATCATCTACAGTTCATAATATAATCAGAAGATTCAGAGAATCTGGAGAACTTTCTGCACCTAAGCGGCAAGGCCGAAACCAACATTGAATGCCCGTGAACTTCGATCCCTCAGGCAGCACTGCATTAAAAACAGACATTATTGTGTAAAGGATCTTCCTCAGGAACACTTCAGAAAACCATTGTCAGTTAACACAGTTCGTTGCTACATCTACAAGTGCAAGTTAAAACTCTACTATGCAAAGTGAAAGCCATACATCAACAACATCCAGAAACACCGCTGCCTTCTCTGGGCTCGAGCTCATTTGAAATGGACAGACGCAAAGTGGAAAAGTGTGCTGTGGTCTGATGAGTCCACATTTCAAATGGTTTATGGAAATCATGGACGTCGTGTCCTCTGGACAAAAGAGGAAAAAGACCATCCAGATTGTTACCAGCGCAAAGTTGAAAAGCCAGCATCTGTGATAGTATGGGGGTGTGTTAGTGCCCATGGGATAGACAACTTACACATCTATGATGGCACCATCAATGCTGAAAGGTACATCCATGTTTTGGAGCAACACATGCTACCATCCAAGCAACGTCTTTTCAGGGACGTCCCTGCTTATTTCAGCAAGACAATGCCAAGCCACATTCTGCACGTGTTACAACAGCGTGTCTTCATAGTAAAACAGTGCTGGTACTAGACTGGCCTGCCTGCAGTCCAGACCTGTCACCCATTGAAAATGTGTGGCGCATTATGAAGCACAAAATATGACAATGGAGACCCCGGACTGTTGAACAACTGAAGTCGTACATCAAGCGAGAATGGGAAAGAATTCCACCTACAAAGCTTCAACAATTAGTGTCCTCATTTCCCAAATGCTTATTGAGTGTTGTTAGAAGGAAAGGTGATGTAACACAGTGGTAAACATGCCACTGTCCCAGCTTTTTTAAGACGTATTGCAGGCATCCATTTCAAAATGAGCAAATATTTGCACAAAAACACTAAAGTTTATCAGTTTGAACATTAAATATCTTGTCTTTGTGGTGTATTCAATTGAATATAGGTTGAAGAGAATTTGCAAATCATTGTATTCTGTTTTTATTTACATTTTCCACAACATCCCAACTTCATTGGAATTGGGGTTGTAATCATGATGCCATGTTAGGCTCACAACTGCACACCGCACTTTAGAGAATAAGGATCTTGCTCAATGAAGGGCAACTTAGTAAGATTCCTAGCTGATGCAGAATCCAACCAATGATCCTCTGGTCCCAGGCATTCCTCTTCAATTCCCAGGCCACCACCAATAACCTTCTCCACCCATTTATAAGAGATGACTGAAGATCACAAAACGACACTAAACAAATGGGTCAGAGCTAGACTGAGAGCAGACAAGCTAATACCTACAGATAAATAAAGACTTCATGATGACAAAATAGGACACAGGTGTGTGATTACAAAACTTTGTGCAGGTGTAAAGAGAATACTGCAACCCCATGGACACCAGAGGGAGACAGAGACAAGGAAAGAGATACAGATTTAGCAACAGTGGCTGACAACATAAAACCCCCAGAAATACCCTCAAAAACAACTCAACAACACACACAAAACAAACAAACAAACAAAAAAAACCCCAAAAACTGAGACAGGGGATGGGCTTTCTGAATATTATGACACGGTGAATTATTGAAACCTCTGCTGGACTGAATTATTGCACTGAGGACATTCAGCATCTATTTATCAACCACATCAAACAGGGAGACCTCTGAACCTTCTTGATTATGTAAATTTCTAAATCAGCCAATCACAAGATAACAACACATTGCACAGACATAATCACATAGTTCAGCTGCTGTTTAGACTGAACACTATGTATGATCATAATCTTTAGGGGTGGATTTTGCAAATCATTGATAAGTATCCCAGAAATTGCTGATGTGTGATTTTCACACTTCAAGTCTGCAGCTACTTCAGAAAATGGTGAAAATGGGGAAAGTTGTTAATAAGACTGGCTCAGAGAAGGCCAAACAGGTTAACTACGTAATGTAAATCTGGAACTTCCCACTATGGGTCCACTAGTCCGAGTCATAGTATTAAGAAGACTATGTTGAAGTTGTTTTTACATTTATGGTAATGGTACAAAAGTGTGACAATTAAAAAAACCCCCATTTAATTATGGTGAATTACCATTACTTGATGATTTTCAATTGAAATGATTTATAGACAACAGTACAGTTAGAGGTGATTAATGGTGTGTGTCAACAGAATCATATGTTTTATTTTTGTAAATTGAACAAAACTGGATGTGGTTTGTTAGCTATTTGAAAATTTCACATTTATTTGTGAACTTTAAAAGGAACCCTGACTATAACATCAAATTTGTCAAAAAATTGAAACACTGACATCTGCTATTATAATATGTAGTTAGAAGTGCATAAACAAGTCTTGAATGATATAAAATAGTGTTTATTTATCACGTATTTAAATACAACGCGGCCGCCATGTTTTTGCCTGAGCAATGCATTCTGGGGGTGATGATGTGGAAAGGTTTCTGAAATCTTTCATGCAAGTAAAAATAGTGTTAAAGCTAGTTCTTCTACCGAGATAAAATGCCACATTGTGCGGCTTTTGGATGCAATTTTCAGTCTAAGTGTTGTGTGGGCCGCTGAAGAGGAGGTACTGCTGGCCCACCACCAGAAGGCGCCCTGCCTGAAGTGCGGGCTTCAGGCACGAGAGGGCGCTGCCGCCTCAGGAAGAAGCCATGGTGACAGCTGTCACCCATCATCCGTGACAGCTGTCACTAATCAACACATCTGGTATAAAAGCAGGAAGACACCTCCACCAAACTGCCGAGATATCATCTTCATCTGGAGGTAATACTCTCAGCCCTTTTTGTGGGATTTATAAGTCTGTTATTGTGAGTGTTCGCAGGAGAACCGGTCGTTTTTGCGGAGGCTGTGCAAGACGGCGCTCCTTTTCATCTGAGACCGCTGCAACGTGTTGAGTGAGAGGTGGAGGTGGCATTCCCACCATTGTTACTGGGTGTTCACACACCCACCCTTTGACTGTCTTTTGCTTTCTGCCAGCAGTACCAGATCCAACACGCCGGGAAGGTGGCCACCTGGGGACTCCGGGACTTGGCGGCTCCAGTATTCCTCGGGTTCAGGTGGCGGTGGAAATCGTGTGGATCCGGTTCGTTTCCAGACGGGCGTCTCTTATCGTCGAGCCTGCCCACACGACACCTTTATTAATTGACTGTTGCACATTCTGAATCTGCTGTGTTTGGTTGTGACATTCACAACAGTAAAGTGTTATAATTTGACTCCTTCCATTGTCCGTTCATTTACGCCCCCTGTTGTGGGTCCGTGTCACTACACTTTCCCAACAGGATATCTCGGCCAGCGTCATGGACTCCGAGGGGCGTCACCAGGCTGTTGAACAACCAATGGGAGAGCAGGGAGCGCAGGCATCTGCAGGAGGCGTGATTGGTGAGCTACAGCATATTCTCACCGCCTTTACGGCTCGAATGGATCAAATAGCCGAGCAAAACATCCTCCTGAACCGCAGGGTGGAGGCTCTCTCCGCGCAAGTGGCGGCGAGCGCTCAGGGCGCTGCTGCAGCTCCTCCTCCTGTCGATCCTGTGCTAGATATTAATGTTCCAGTGGTGGTTCAACAACCCCTCCCACCATCCCCTGAAGCATACATAAGCCCTCCTGAGCCGTACGGAGGTTGTGTGGAGACGTGTGCGGACTTTCTTATGCAGTGTTCGCTCGTCTTCGCACAACGTCCCGTCATGTATGTGTCAGACGCAAGCAAAATAGCTTATGTGATCACTCTGCTTCGGGGAGAGGCACGCGGTTGGGCTACGGCGCTTTGGGAGCAAAATTCACGGCTCCTTCACACATACACTGGGTTTGTGAGGGAGTTCAGAACTGTGTTTGATCACCCTAACAGGGGAGAGACCGCTTCAACCGTGCTGCTGTCGATGAGACAGGGACGCCGGAGCGCAGCCGCGATGCGGAAGTCGACTGCATAAGCGGCTGCGCTCCGGCGTCCCTGTCTCATCGACAGCAGCACGGTTGAAGCGGTCTCTCCCCTGTCGTCAGTCCTAAAGGAGCACCTAGTGGCCAAGGATGAACCGCGGGAATTAGATGGGCTTATTGATCTCGTTATACGGTTAGACAATCGGTTGGAGGAACGCCGTCGGGAACGAGACGAAGGACGTGGCCGGGCGCGCGCCGTCCCTCTTCCTTCCGGGTCCGAGAAAGGTCCACCCTTCCCACGCTCCCTGGCCTCTACGTTCCGTGGGGCGACAGCTCCCCCTGCTGACGAAGCTATGGACACGAGCAGGGCCACATTTAGACCACCTAATAGACAGAGGAGGTTTCCACGCGGGGCGTGTTTTGTTTGTGGCTCAATGGAGCATCAATTGAGCGATTGCCCCGAACGGTTAAACACCAACGCCCGCCCCTAGAGACTGGGCTTAGGGTGGGCCAAAAAATTCATGTGGGACACACACATATTGCCGCACGACTCCCAGTTACAATCCTTAGTGGGGATTTAACCCTTCAGGCCTCAGCACTGGTAGACACAGGGTCAGAAGGGAATCTGTTAGACAGCAGATGGGCCAGGGAGGTAGGGCTCCCTCTGGTGGCGCTACCTACACCATTGCAGGTGCGAGCACTAGATGGCACCCTACTCCCTTTACTCACACACAAGACACCACCAGTAACTCTGGTAGTGTCAGGGAATCATAGGGAGGAGATTGAGTTTTTTGTGACTCCTTCTACCTCCCGTGTGATTCTGGGGTTCCCCTGGATGTTGAAACACAATCCCCGGATTGATTGGCCGTCTGGGGTGGTGGTACAGTGGAGCGAAACCTGCCATCGGATGTGTTTGGGATCCTCGGTTCCTCCCGGTTCCCAGGCTAAGGAGCAAGGCCAAGTTCCCCCCAATCTGTCAGCGGTGCCGGTTGAGTACCACGATCTTGCTGACGTTTTTAGCAAGGACAGGGCACTCACTCTTCCCCCGCACCGTCCATATGATTGTGCCATCGATTTGTTGCCAGGCGTGGGGTTCCCGTCCAGCAGGCTGTACAACCTCTCCCGACCTGAGCGCGAATCGATGGAGACCTACATCCGGGACTCCTTAGCTGCCGGGCTGATCCGTAACTCCACCTCTCTGATGGGAGCGGGTTTCTTTTTTGTGGGAAAAAAAGATGGCGGTCTTCGTCCATGCATTGATTATCGGGGGCTGAACGAGATCACGGTTCGCAACCGATACCCGTTGCCTTTGTTGGATTCAGTGTTCACCCCCCTGCATGGAGCCAAAATCTTCACAAAGTTGGATCTTAGGAACGCATACCACCTAGTTTGGATCCGGAAGGGAGACGAATGGAAGACAGCATTTAACACCCCGTTAGGTCATTTTGAGTACCTGGTCATGCCGTTCAGCCTCACTAACGCCCCTGCGACGTTCCAAGCTTTGGTTAATGACGTCTTGCGGGACTTCCTGCACCGATTCGTCTTCGTATATCTGGATGATATACTCATCTTTTCTCCGGACCCTGAGACCCATGTACGGCATGTACGTCAGGTCCTGCAGCGGTTGTTGGAGAACCGGTTGTTTGTGAAGGGCGAGAAGTGTGAGTTTCACCGCACTTCTTTGTCCTTCCTGGGGTTTATCATCTCCTCCAACTCCGTCGCCCCGGATCCGGCCAAGGTCGCAGCGGTGAGAGACTGGCCCCAACCTACAAGCCGTAGGAAGCTGCAACAGTTCCTCGGCTTCGCAAATTTCTACAGGAGGTTCATTAAGGGGTATAGTCAGGTTGTTAGCCCCCTGACGGCCCTGACCTCACCAAAAGATCCCTTCACCTGGTCGGATCGGTGCGAAGCTGCGTTTAGGGAGTTGAAACGGAGATGCCGTCGGGTGTGGCGCACCGCCCATTCGGCCTTGTTGAGGGCCCGGACGAGGGCTAAAGCCCATGCAGACCGTCAACGGTCCCCGGCCCCTACTTACCAGCCCGGGCAGGAGGTGTGGCTTTCCACCAAGGACATTCCACTCCAGGTCGAGTCCCCCAAGTTGAAGGACCGATTCATTGGACCCTTCCCCATCCTCAAGGTCCTCAGTCCTACGCAGTGAGGCTCCAACTCCCGGCCTCACTGCGGATCCATCCGGTCTTTCATGTCTCCAGGATAAAGCCGCATCACACCTCACCCCTCTGTGCACCCGGTCCAGCGCCGCCTCCTGCCCGTATTATCGACGGGGAGCCGGCTTGGACAGTTCGCCGGCTCTTGGACATCCGTCGAATGGGCCGGGGTTTCCAGTATTTGGTGGACTGGGAAGGGTATGGACCCGAAGAACGCTCCTGGGTGAAGAGGAGCTTCATCCTGGACCCGGCCCTCCTGGCCGATTTCTATTGTCGCCACCCGGACAAGCCTGGTCGGGCGCCAGGAGGTGCCCGTTGAGGGGGAGGTCCTGTTGTGTGGGCCGCTGAAGAGGAGGTACCGCTGGCCCACCACCAGAAGGCGCCCTGCCTGAAGTGCGGGCTTCAGGCACGAGAGGGCGCTGCTGCCTCAGGAACAAGCCGTGGTGACAGCTGTCACCCATCATCCGTGACAGCTGTCACTAATCAACACATCTGGTATAAAAGCAGGAAGACACCTCCACCAAACTGCCGAGATATTATCTTCATCTGGAGGTAATACTCTCAGCCCTTTTTGTGGGATTTATAAGTCTGTTATTGTGAGTGTTCGCAGGAGAACCGGTTGTTTTTGCGGAGGCTGTGCAAGACGGCGCTCCTTTTCATCTGAGACCGCTGCAACGTGTTGAGTGAGAGGTGGAGGTGGCATTCCCACCATTGTTACTGGGTGTTCACACACCCACCCTTTGACTGTCTTTTGCTTTCTGCCAGCAGTACCAGATCCGACACGCCGGGAAGGTGGCCACCTGGGGACTCCGGGACTTGGCGGCTCCAGTATTCCTCGGGTTCAGGTGGCGGTGGAAATCGTGTGGTTCCGGTTCGTTTCCAGACGGGCGTCTCTTATCGTCGAGCCTGCCCACACGACACCTTTATTAATTGACTGTTGCACATTCTGAATCTGCTGTGTTTGGTTGTGACATTCACAACAGTAAAGTGTTATAATTTGACTCCTTCCATTGTCCGTTCATTTACGCCCCCTGTTGTGGGTCCGTGTCACTACACTTTCCCAACACTAAGGGCAACAAAGAAAGCGAGGTAAGCCTTCATTGCTTTCCAAAAGAAAGAAAGTTAAGGAAAAAGTGGGAGGATGCTTGTGGAAGAGTGCAGTTGCCGAAAGACCCGCGGCTGTGCTCACGTCACTTCAACGCGGATACATTTGAGGCTTTTCATCGACCTCAGCTAATGAGGGAGCTTGTTGGTGTTTCTGGATACAAACGACGTCTTAAACCAGATGCAGTGCCCGTCATATTTCCCCACAAGAAGAAAAATCGTCCACGAGTAACTAGTGAAAATAGGACTAAAACACGTGAAAGAGCAGCAGACGCTCTCTTTCTCTGTCGGCATCGGCAAGCAGCCCCCACACAGACACCACCTACAATGGCCAACTTTTGCTTGATCAGAGCGCTGATCTTCATTTCTGACAGTATTTTCAAAGTTCTCTTCCTCACACTGCCGATCACGCTCTGGTTCGAACTGAAAAGGGTGAACAGAGGAGCTCATCATTGCTAATCGCCGCTAGTTGTAATGTAAACACGGGAAGCTCTGCCCTCGTTTGACGTCACTACCCAGAATGCATTGCGTTACAAACAACAATGGCGACCTATGTAGAAATAAAGTTTCTTAAAATATCATAAAACTTGACATTATTTTTGCAAATTTTGTCCCATAGTTATGTTACTAATATAACAACAAGTCATATAGAATAAACATGCATTTATAGTCGGGGTTCCTTTTAAAATCAGTATGGGGTCATAAAATACACCATCAAATAATATAAAGAAGTTAGGACCAGTGGACCCCATAAGACTGGTGGACCCTCCCCATGTAAATCCACCATCAGATTTCTTTGAGTTTGAGAGAACAACTAGCACTAGTTTGCACACAGTTTCCAAAAGCCAAGGGCATATGCTAAGTGATTCAGTATGAGACACACCTTTCTGCCTCATAACAGTGAGAGTGTAATAATGGATTATTGAAATTTATTCTGTCATTATGCAGTTCCTTCCCCCCAGTCCAATTAAATATATAAGAGTGTCATTCCTTCAAAGCTTATTTGTGTTTAAGATCTGTGAATGAATAATACTCAAACCCATGTCAGGTTTCTGCACAAATTCACAACACAGCTTCAAGGTACTTGAATTTTTAACATTAACACTTGATTTATATGAAAGCCATTTCTTTACTGTGATGTGAGTGTCAATCGTTGTTTTTGCAGAGAGGAAAGTTGTGACAACAGCAACATGAAAGGGAATCAGAGCTTCATCAAACATGATGTCGTGAGGGAAATCTGCCAACAACTTCATCAAACGGAGAGCACAACTTTTTCATTTACCATCTGAATAGTCGCTGCCACAGGCGACTGATCTGTCTGGGAAAAGTGTAAACACTGTTAATTCTAACAGCGTCTTGCCGGCCCAAGGCCATTGCACGAGACAGCAACAGTTCAACACAGTTTTTTTTTTTAATGCAAACATCTTTTCATTTCAGCGACTTTACAACTTCAGTTTGAAACAAAGCAATAGTTTTGTATGTGTGATTTAAAATTTACTTGAGATGAAGCAGTCACTGTTACAGTGTGCTCTCAGAGCAAATGCTATTTCATTTTAATACGTCTACCTTCATATGCATTTATTTACCTTTTAGATCTGCCTATTGCTCTTTTGTTCCTTTTAAGGCAGAAACATTACCACATCTTCGATCATCACAGTGTTTGATGTTGTCAGAAACTTTCAGGATGGTCTGCAGTGCCCTCTAGTGGATATTTGTTCTTAACATCCATGCCAACATAAAGAACTTATGGAAGTATGTGGGTAGTCATGATTACACTCTCTGAAATGCAGAGACAGATTTACAGATATGAAGCATAAATGAGCCTTTACTACAACAAATACCACTACCACTACTACCACTATACACTGCAGTTTTAGTTTGTTGAAATGGAAAGATACATTCATGACCAGTGCCGTCCCAGATGAAGTAAACAGCATGAGGTTAAGCTCATTCATTCAGTTGTCACATATAGAAGATAAAATCATTGACTTGACAGTTGCAGCACATTTGAGGACATTTCATCTCACATACAAGAAACTTTTTCAGTTCTGAGCCTGTTGTGGTCTTATGTCCTTATGTTAGGTGTCAGTGTGGTCTGTCCCCTGTCTGTGGCTTATGTCCTTATGTTAGGTGTCAGTGTGTTCTGTCCCCTGTTTGTTTCTTATGTATGTTAGGTGTCATAGTGGTCTGTCCCTATCTGTGTCTTATGTTAGGTGTCAGTGTGGTCTGTCCCCTGTCTGTGTCCGTTTCTCCAGCCCATCGCAAAAGTGATATATGTTTTTATGTATTTCCATGTGAGGACAGCAAGCAGGCGCGTGTCCGTCAAAACATGGTATATGTTCTGCAGCTGTGACATCCAGAACCAGAGATCTCAACACTTGCAGCTGTCGGCGAACATACCCCATCAGTCCAGCGCACACACCAACACACCATCTATACATCCATATCAGCAGCCCATGCAAGTGCACTGCCACTCCCCCCCACCACTCCCCGACAAGCCACATGCAACATACATGCAATTCACATGCACGGCACATGTGTGTGTGTGCGGGGAGCTGACACTCTGGCACCTCACATGTGTGTTGCTGTTTTGCAAAACCACACTTGTGGGGGCACTTAGACAAATTTCACTGCCAGGTCGAAAGTGATCGTCTGCTGACTGTTGTCGTGCTAATAGCGCGAATGTCCACACATTTTCTAAGTGCCAAGCGAGTGGTGTTAGATGTTCGTGTGTGCACATGCGCAGTTGCGTGGAGGACAGGAATGACATTCAACAGGAATGACATCTCATCGGAACACCGGTCAGGGCGCGGAGTAATACATCCAAATGTGAAATGGTTGAATATTTTGCCACTGTTAATTTTGCCACCCGATATTATACTATATCATACTGTCTGAAATCTCACACACTTAATCCTCTGGGGCAGACACCGTCGTATACGATGGCTGAGACCAAGTTTTACTAAATTATAAATAACTTTTTAATGATATGAGATAGAAACTTACTTTTTTTTTTGCTGTAAAATTAACTCCACGGACCTTCGAGCCAGCCATCCACCATCTTTTCCCTCCTCATAGAAGCTGTGTGATGACATGCACAATGTGAGTGTCCAATCGGAATTGGTTCACCGTCACATGGCTTTCCAAATCCAATCGTAGGGCAGATTTACCTCACGTGATACACCAAATATTGTTTTTAAGAGTGATGTGTTACTAGTTGGCCTGTTTGAATAGCCCCCTGGCTGCTGGCTCCAATGCGCCCTGCGCCATTACGCACAGCGATCAGTGAAAGTGAGCAGACGGAGCAGACAGAGGGACTCTCATACAATCTCACGTGCTCAAACAAAGAGTATGTGAGTATCTGGATTGCTCCACTAGTTTGCCTGTGAATGTTATTGGATAAACCTGTGGCAAGCTCTCTCGCTCCGGCGTAAAGCACTGTTTACCATATCAATGGAGTGAGGGGGAGGAGCCGCTCCTCAGAGTGTAAATGGGCCTCGAAGTGTGAAAGCTGCTTTCAGAGCAGGAGAGAACAAACACACAGTCAACTTCATAGAAGTATAAGTTTGTGATGTGACCTTTGTGTAATAGCAGACAGAAATTGCTTTGAGATGAAGACAAACAAAACGCATAGACCATTTTGTATATAGTGTTCAAAATGTGCATTTGTGTTTATTGTTTGAACCTTTTTGTTGTACAGTCTTTCACACAAGACCTCAAATTACCTTTATACAGTGTCAAAACAGTTGTTTATTATAGTTTGTTGTGTGTTTTGAAAAATGTGTGTGAAAATTATTTTCCGCTTTACTTTTTCCTTTCTTATTTCTGATTGGAATCCTTTATTACACTTATAAAACATCACTATAGCATATATATTCTTAAAGTACAGGTTGTCCTGTACTTTAAAAGAGACTGTAAAAAAAAGAGACATAAAACTTGATTGTGGGATGCAAGGAGAGCTGTTAACAGCAATAATAAAACATTTATGCCAGGCGAGTGAACTGTTCAAAAACCTTGGACCCCAGAGGGTTAACCAATCAGATTTGTGGAAAAAATGTAATTGGATTACATTTTTCATTGCAGTTCAATCCCCACACCTGCCACATTTCTCCATGTGATGTGGAGTTGGGTCAGGAAGAGCATCCGGCGTGAAGCTTGTACCAAATCAACATGCGGCTCCACCTTGGAACTGCTGTGGTGACCCAGAGTGAAAAACAAGGGAGCAGCTGAAGGGGCTTACCTTTTTAATGCAAAATTTTTGTTAAACCCCTTTAATTAAAGCTGAAATTAGACATTACAAGGACATTTTCGTTATTTCACTTCTGCACCATTCTGGTGATGAACAGAGGCAAAATTATATAAATTACCACTTTTCAAATATGGATGTGACTGTACGCATTGTGAGGGAGGGTCAACTCTGGCACTACGGCCATGTGATGCATTTTATCAAACATGATCCAGCACACAGAAGCCTTATTGCTGAATACCTCAGTGACCTGGGCCTACTGTACAAAGGCTGCGTAAGTACAAAAACATGCACGGCATGTTTTTGTCCTTCTCCACGCTAACGTTCAGATGTATCAAAAGTGAAATGTGGAAATGTGTGGTGCACCAAACCAAGTTCGTTTCTACAGCTATTGGTCCACTGGTGACACACAGAGGTGATGCTAAAAAACTGTTAATAATGTGAAAACAAGAAGTCATCAGAGTGATGTGCACATCACAGACACACTTATGAACAATTAAAACACCCACGTGTAGGGGTGGGCAATATTAGCTAAAATCCATATTGTCATATACATTGCAGCCTCTTGCAATAATGATATATATCACAATATATGAATTATAACAGCACTACTTCAGAACAGGTTACATACAACCCCTGGCAATAATTATGGAATCACCAGCCTCGGAGGATGTTCATTCAGTTGTTTAATTTTGTAGAAAAAAGCAGATCACAGACATGACACAAAACTAAAGTCATTTCAAATGGCAACTTTCTGGCTTTAAGAAACACTATAAGAAATCAGGAAAAATAATTGTGGCAGTCAGTAACGGTTACTTTTTTAGACCAAGCAGAGGGAAAAAAATATGGACTCACTCAATTCTGAGGAATAAATTATGGAATCACCCCGTAAATTTTCATCCCCAAACCTAACATCTGCATCAAATCAGATCTGCTCGTTAGTCTGCATCTAAAAAGGAGTGATCACACCTTGGAGAGCTGTTGCACCAAGTGGACTGACATGAATCATGGCTCCAACACGAGAGATGTCAATTGAAACAAAGGAGAGGATTATCAAACTCTTAAAAGAGGGTAAATCATCACGAAAATAAATCATGTTGCAAAAGATGTTGGTTGTTCACAGTCAGCTGTGTCTAAACTCTGGACCAAATACAAACAACATGGGAAGGTTGTTAAAGGCAAACATACTGGTAGACCAAGGAAGACATCAAAGCGTCAAGACAGAAAACTTAAAGCAATATGTCTCAAAAATCGAAAATGCACAACAAAACAAATGAGGAATGAATGGGAGGAAACTGGAGTCAACGTCTGTGACTGAACTGTAAGAAACCGCCTAAAGGAAATGGGATTTACATACAGAAAAGCTAAACGAAAGCCATCATTAACACCTAAACAGAAAAAACAAGGTTACAATGGGCTAAGGAAAAGCAGTTGTGGACTGTGGATGACTGGATGAAAGTCATATTCAGTGATGAATCTCAAATCTGCATTGGGCAAGGTGATGATGCTCGAACTTTTGTTTGGTGCCGTTCCAATGAGATTTATAAAGATGACTGCCTGAAGAGAACATGTAAATTTCCACAGTCATTGATGATATGGGGCTGCATGTCAGGTAAAGGCACTGGGGAGATGGCTGTCATTACATCATCAATTAATGCACAAGTTTACGTTGATATTTTGGACACTTTTCTTATCCCATCAATTGAAAGGATGTTTGGGGATGATGAAATCATTTTTCAAGATGATAATGCATCTTGCCATAGAGCAAAAACTGTGAAAACATTCCTTGCAAAAAGACACATAGGGTCAATGTCATGGCCTGCAAATAGTCCGGATCTTAATCCAATTGAAAATCTTTGGTGGAAGTTGGAGAAAATGGTCCATGACAAGGCTCCAACCTGCAAAGCTGATCTGGCAACAGCAATCAGAGAAAGTTGGAGCCAGATTGATGAAGAGTACTGTTTGTCACTCATTAAGTCCATGCCTCAGAGACTGCAAGCTGTTATAAAAGCCAGAGGTGGTGCAACAAAATACTAGTGATGTGTTGGAGCGTTCTTTTGTTTTTCATGATTCCATAATTTTTTACTCAGAATTGAGTGATTCCATATTTTTTCCCTCTGCTTGGTCTAAAAAAGTAACCGTTACAGACTGCCACAATTTTTTTTCCTGATTTTTTTATAGTGTTTCTTAAAGCCAGAAAGTTGCCATTTGAAATGACTTTAGTTTTGTGTCATGTCTGTGATCTGCTTTTTTTCTACAAAATTAAACAACTGAATGAACATCCTCCAAGGCCGGTGATTCCATCATTTTTGCCAGGTGTTGTAGACCCCAAGGAAAGCCAAACTACTGTTTATCCAAGTCTTTGCAAGCTGTACAAAATCTATCTTCATATGACAGAAACTTCTGTGCTGTGTGAGAGGGTCGTCTCCAAAACAGGAGAGGTAATAACAAAGAAAAGGAACAGACTCAAACCTAACACCACTGAAATGATCTTGTGTATAAATAAAAACCTGTGAAGTTGTTGGGGAAAGTGTAGGAGCACGGACCCACAACAGGGGGCGCAAATGAACGGACAATGGATAAAGCCAAATACAACACTTTACTGTTGTGAAAATGCACAACAACAACAACAGATTACAATAGTGAGTCAAATACAAGATGTCATGTGGGCAGGCTCGAAGATAGGAGACATCAGTCCGAAGTCGAACCGGAACCACACGATTTCCTCCGCCACCGAACCCCGGGAATACTGGAGCCGCCAAGTCCCGAACTCCCAGGTGGCCACTGCCTCCGCGTGTCGGATCTGGTACTGCTGGCGAGGAGCAAACACAGTTAGAAGTGGGTGCGTGTGCACCCAGCAATACGTACAGTGGAAAACCACCTCCTCCTCTCGTCGAATAAAGAGTTCACAAAAAACGCTCAAGCAACAAAGGGTTATTATCTCACAACCAGCTGAGGTACGTTACCTTCAAGGTAGAACGATATCTCGGCAAAGAGGTGGAGATGTCGTCTGGCTGATATACCAATGCTGATCCTGTTGAGTGGTGACAGCTGTCAAGGATGATGAGCGTCAGGTGTCACCCTGGCTGCTCCTGTTAGGCGGCAGCGCCCTCTGGTGCCTGGAGCCCGCACTCCAGGCAGGGCGCCCTCTGGTGGTGGTGGGCCAGCAGTACCTCCTCTTCAGCAGCCCACACAACAGAAGTGCCCAAATCCCCATCATTTTATACAACAATTTTCATAACAGTCTAGTCTTGTGGTAGTTGCACAAGCATTTCTCAATTTACATTTCTATAACATACAGTATTTTATAACACATTATACATTATCACATTATAACACAAGTATATTATTAATGTATTTAAAAGAAAATATAGTCAAAAATTTTAAGATGCACATAGAACCTTTATTATTAAACATACATAACAGTGCCTGTTTCATAACATCTTGCCCTTTATTGTTCCATGCAAGTGCTATGTTGAAGACTGACCAGCAGATGTCGCTATATTTATTGTATTAAATGCTTTGAAGCACTGAACCATTTCAATACAACTGCGTCATATTGATTCAAAAAGCTTCGGTTTCTCTAACCCATGGAAGTTAGAGACATGAACTGCAACCTGCTGCAACACGCAATTGTCATTTTAATTAAATATGGCTGAAAGCGACATGGAGGAAAACACTGGTGCAACATCCATTATTTGGACTTAGTTCAGATTTAAGCCACCCGACGAGCAGCAGTAAACTCTGTAGAGTGTGTGGGGCAACAGTTCCGGGTACGAGAATGCAAATGCACTGGGTTGGGTTGGGAACAGGCTCGAGGCTGGCACAATTTGCGATGTTTGGTTGCTTAGTAAGGATACAGTGTATTCATGTAATTGTTCCTAATGATTTGAATCTGCTGGATGTTAGAGGATGGACAGACAGATGAATTCTGTCAGGTCTGCAGCAATCTTTTATTTTATTTTGAAATACAGGCTCTTATTGTGGAAATGTGTATTGTTCTAATCACCTTGCTGTTTTCATGACTTGAATTGGGCAACGCAATCTTGTTTGGGGGCGGGCGCTAAAGGGGTAAAATATGACGCATTTGATGTAATTTCTCTACTTCCGGGGAAAGAAACACAGCACTTTCTCTGAGTTTTTGGGCAAACTACACGCAAACAAAGTGAAAATGGAAAGAAAAAGTGGCAATGCAGTGGAAAGTGGACATGTGTTGCGGTTTGATTATGACCCGGGACTCAAAGGTGTTGAGGCGGTTGTGCAGGCAAGAGAATTAAGCTACCCTGGTTGATTGTGTAGGCACTTACTGACACAACCTCTCACATTTGATTTGCCTCGTCTTCCCTTCTTCACTGTGAACTGAAAAAAAAACTGCACTTTTCTTGACTGCTTCAATGATTGCAGCCAAAAACAAAACAGTACACCATTTATCCATGTGAAGATATGCTGTGTATATATGAAAAAAAACAGTATGCCTGTGGATGAAAGTCAGCTCTTTCTGGATTTCAATTGATGCTCCGGACACACAAACACACAGAGGCAACTTTCCTTTTATTATATGGATGCCACAAACAGGGTTTGTTTCTTGAAATAAAAGAGTGCTCACCTCTTGCAGATTTTATTTGTGGTAACACAAGGCTTCTGTCAGACATCAGCAAAAAGCAAAAGAAAAAAAAACCTGTGTTTTCCAGTTTAGTTGGGGCTCATGGTTTTTTCTAAAATAAATTAAACTTCAACTAATTTCACTTTAATTGCATTACTACTCAACAGCAAAATGAAATGAAGGGAAGAAAATCAACAGCTCTGCCATGTGCTTTTCCTGAAAGTGTAAAGTGAAATAATTTAAACTTTATAAGATTTAAGGAGCTTAATAGAATACAAATATCCACAACAAAACAAAACACAAGCAAGAACAAATAAGATGCTTGGCCCTAATGATCAGCTCCCTACTTCTTTACCTTAGTACTAAACATATAATACCTCGTTATCCACTTGAATCTTTCTATTTGAACAACGTCATGTAGATGGGTTAGTAAGGGAATGCCCATCTTCTTTATAGCCGCGCTATTATTGTCATCGGAGCTAGAGACAAAAATGTCACGACCAAAGTTTTATAACCATAGATGAAGGTGGGAATGTAAACTGACGGACAAAGCAAGACCTTTCTGGCTCAGTGCTTTCCTCATTACAAAAGTCAAAACCAATATCTGCATTGAAGCTGACATGTCTCATAGTCTACCAAATTTGGATAACCTTTGGGTGCTGAAATATGAAGTCAATGTCAACTGTCAAATGTTGCCATTCCCAGAATGGCCACTTGAAACTAAAAAGTAAGTCACTCCATATGGACTCTGATATTAAAACCTCTGACTTTACTGCAGAAAAAACACAACGAAATCAAAAAACAAAACATGTTTACAGCTTAGTACAAAAATGTTTTGGTCTCTAAAATGAGCTTGCCCGTCCATGTGCGGAAGTAAATTTTTTTTAACTCATCAGTTTATGCTGTATTAAACCATAAATTTATGAATAATTAGGGGTATGTTTACTTTGACTGACAGCTAAGCTACATCCGAAAACTCACACTAGCATACTATATACTTAATATATAACTGCAAAAAAGCAGCATGTCACAATCCATAGGATATCCCAAATAGTCAGTCAGCATTTACTAGTAACTAAACGATACTCAGACAATTAACTACCTACAGTATATAGTGTACAAACCACACTACACTACATGATCCCATAAGGCAGCTGGAGACCGGTATCCTAAGAAGGAGAACTTCCTGAGAAAATTCAAATAAGGCAGCTAGCATACATGAGAAAGAAAGCAGTGTCCTACAGTGTCCTACAGTGTACTACAGTGTACTACAACCCCAATTCCAATGAAGTTGGTACGTTGTGTAAAATGTAAATAAAAACAGAATACAATGATTTGCAAATCCTCTTCAACCTATATTCAATTGAACACACCACAAAGACAAGATATTTAATGTTCAGATAGACTTTTTTGTTTTTGTGCAAATATTTGCTCATTTTGAAATGGATGCCTGCAACACGTTTCAAAAAAGCTGGGACAGTGGTATGTTTACCACTGTGTTACATCACCTTTCCTTCTAACAACACTCAACAAGTGTTTGGGAACTGAGGACACTATTGAAGATTTGTAGGTGGAATTCTTTCCCATTCTTGCTTGATGTATAACTTCAGTTGCTCAACAGTTGTCGTATTTTGGGCTTCATAATGTGCCACACATTTTCAATGGGCGACAGGTCTGGACTGCAGGCAGGCCAGTCTAGTACCCACACTCTTTTACTATGAAGCCACGCTGTTGTAACACGTGCAGAATGTGACTTGGAATTGTCTTGCTGAAATAGAATAGAATGCCTTTTATTGCCATTATACAATGTACAATGAGATTAAAAGCCAACTCCAAAATCAGTGCAGGCAAGTAAGAAGAAAAGCAGCAATATCAAATAATAAGTATTATATATATATATATATATATATATATATATACACACTCAACAAAAATATAAATGCAACACTTTTGGTTTTGCTCCCATTTTGTATGAGATGAACTCAAAGATCTAAAACTTTTTCCACATACACAATATCACCATTTCCCTCAAATATTGTTCACAAACCAGTCTAAATCTGTGATAGTGAGCACTTCTCCTTTGCTGAGATAATCCATCCCACCTCACAGGTGTGTCATATCAAGATGCTGATTAGACACCATGATTAGTGCACAGGTGTGCCTTAGACTGCCTACAATAAAAGGCCACTCTGAAAGGTGCAGTTTTATCACACAGCACAATGCCACAGATGTCGCAAGATTTGAGGGAGCGTGCAATTGGCATGCTGACAGCAGGAATGTCAACCAGAGCTGTTGCTCGTGTATTGAATGTTCATTTCTCTACCATAAGCCATCTCCAAAGGCGTTTCAGAGAATTTGGCAGTACATCCAACCAGCCTCACAACCGCAGACCACGTGTAACCACACCAGCCCAGGACCTCCACATCCAGCATGTTCACCTCCAAGATCGTCTGAGACCAGCCACTCGGACAGCTGCTGAAACAATCAGTTTGCATAACCAAAGAATTTCTGCACAAACTGTCAGAAACCATCTCAGGGAAGCTCATCTGCATGCTTGTCGTCCTCATCAGGGTCTCGACCTGACTCCAGTCCGTCGTCGTAACCGACTTGAGTGGGCAAATGCTCACATTCGCTGGCGTTTGGCACGTTGGAGAGGTGTTCTCTTCACGGATGAATCCCGGTTCACACTGTTCAGGGCAGATGGCAGACAGTGTGTGTGGCGTCGTGTGGGTGAGCGGTTTTCTGGTGTCAATGTTGTGGATCGAGTGGCCCATGGTGGCAGTGGGGTTATGGTATGGGCAGGCGTCTGTTATGGACGAAGAACACAGGTGCATTTTATTGATGGCATTTTGAATGCACAGAGATACCGTGACGAGATCCTGAGGCCCATTGTTGTGCCATACATCCAAGAACATCACCTCATGTTGCAGCAGGATAATGCACGGCCCCATGTTGCAAGGATCTGTACACAATTCTTGGAAGCTGAAAATGTCCCAGTTCTTGCATGGCTTCATGCTCACTGGACATGTCACCCATTGAGCATGTTTGGGATGCTCTGGACCGGCGTATACGACAGCGTGTACCAGTTCCTGCCAATATCCAGCAACTTCGCACAGCCATTGAAGAGGAGTGGACCAACGTTCCACAGGCCACAATTGACAACCTGATCAACTCTATGCGAAGGAGATGTGTTGCACTGCATGAGGCAAATGGTGGTCACACCAGATACTGACTGGTATCCCCCCCCCAGTAAAACAAAACTGCACCTTTCAGAATGGCCTTTTATTGTGGACAGTCTAAGGCACACCTGTGCACTAATCATGGTGTCTAATCAGCATCATGATATGGCACACCTGTGAGGTGGGATGGATTATCTCAGCAAAGGAGAAGTGCTCACTATCACAGATTTAGACTGGTTTGTGAACAGTATTTGAGGGAAATGGTGATATTGTGTATGTGGAAAAAGTTTTAGATCTTTGAGTTCATCTCATACAAAATGGGAGCAAAACCAAAAGTGTTGCGTTTATATTTTTGTTGAGTGTATATATATATATATATATATATATATGAGGGCTGTCCGTAAAGTATAGGTCCTTTTTATTTTTTTCAAAAACTATATGGATTTCATTCATATGTTTTTACGTCAGACATGCTTGCACCCTCGTGCGCATGCGTGAGTTTTTCCATGCCTGTCGGTGACGTCATTCGCCTGTGAGCACTCCTTGTGGGAGGAGTCGTCCAGCCCCTCGTCGGAATTCCTTTGTCTGAGAAGTTGCTGAGAGACTGGCGCTTTGTTTGATCAAAATTTTTTCTAAACCTGTGAGACACATCGAAGTGGACATGGTTCGAAAAATTAAGCTGGTTTTCAGTGAAAATTTTAACAGCTGATAAGAGATTTTGAGGTGATTCTGTCGCTTTAAGGACTTTTCACGGTGCGAGACGTCGCTCAGCGCTCTCAGGCAGCGTCATCAGCCTGTTTCAAGCTTAAAACCTCCACATTTCAGGCTCTATTGATCCAGGACGTCGTGAGAGAACAGAGAAGTTTCAGAAGAAGTCGGTTTCAGCATTTTATCCGGATATTCCACTGTTAAAGGAGATTTTTTTAATGAAAGACGTGCGGACGGGTCCGCGCGTCGGGACGCAGCCGACGCGGCGCGGCGGCACAGGGAAAACACCTCCGTGTTGATAACCATTTGTAAAATCCAGGCGGCTTTTGATGGCTTTCAGTGGAGTGAGTATATGAGAAATTGTTTATCAGCTGGAGATGTTCCAACTTGTCCTCAAGGCTTCCAACAGAGGTGTTTTTCCTGTGGCGGAGCGTCGCGGCGGCTGCGAGCCGACGCTGCAATCCGCCTGCACGTCTTTCATTAAAAAAATCTCCTTTAACAGTGGAATATCCGGATAAAATGCTGAAACCGACTTCTTCTGAAACTTCTCTGTTCTCTCACGACGTCCTGGATCAATAAAGCCTGAAATGTGGAGGTTTTAAGCTTGAAACAGGCTGATGACGCCGCCTGAGAGCGCTGCGCGATGTCTCGCACCGTGAAAAGCCCTTAAAGCGACAGAATCACCTCAAAATCTCTCATCAGCTGTTAAAATTTTCACTGAAGACCAGCTTAATTTTTCGAACCGTGTCCACTTCGATGTGTCTCACAGGTTTAGAAAAAATTTTGATCAAACAAAGCGCCAGTCTCTCAGCAACTTCTCAGACAAAGGAATTCCGACGAGGGGCTGGATGACTCCTCCCACAAGGAGTGCTCACAGGCGAATGACGTCACCGACAGGCGTGGAAAAACTCACGCATGCGCACGAGGGTTCAAGCATGTCTGACGTAAAAACATATGAATGAAATCCATATAGTTTTAGAAAAAAATAAAAAGGACCTATACTTTACAGACAGCCCTCGTATATGTAAACATTAGAAGGTAAGGTGCACAGTCCTGGATGGTATGTACATTGCAGAATAAGTATGTTATTATATACATTGTTAAAAATTATAAATATTGCACATTATGGGATGGAATGTTGCACATTATCGTTGGTGCATGCAGGAATTCAGGATGGTTACCGCTTTGGGAAAGAAACTGTTTTTGAGTCTGTTTTTTCTGGTCTTAATACACCTGTAGCGCTTCCATGAGGGCATCAGGGCAAACAGTTCAAAGCCAGGGTGGGAGCTGCCTTTACTGATGTTTAGGGCTCTGCTAAAGCAGCGGGAGCTGTAAATGTCCATCAGGGAGGGGAGAGGGCAGCCAGTGATCTTTTGGGCTGTCTTTATGACTCTCTGGAGCCTCTCCCTGTCTGCAGCAGTACAGCTGCCGTACCATACTGTGATGCAGTATGTCAGCAGGCTCTGAATGGATGCTCGATAGAAGGTCAGCAGCAGGATGGAGTCTAGCTTGTGCTTCCTGAGGACTCTCAGGAAGTGTAGCCGCTGCTGAGCCTTCTTGGTGACTGCTGTGATGTTCACAGACCAGGAGATGAGGACGCAGAGAAACTTGAAGGTGTGAACCCTCTCCACACGCTCACCATTGATGAAAAGGGGGGCTGGGTCAATGCTGTGCTTCCTGTAGTCAATGATGATTTCCTTGGTGTTCAGTGTGAGGTTATTCTCTGAACACCAGGTTGCCAGCTTCAGGACCTCCTCTCTATAAGCTGTCTCATCAGCATTAGAGATGAGTCTGACCACAGTGGTGTCATCAGCAAACTTGACGACCAGGTTGTTTTGGTTGGCCAAACTGCAGTCGTAGGTTTAGAGGTAGTATAGGAGGGGGCTCAGCACCAGTGGTGGGCACAGTTCCGATAATCCGATAACAGATAATTATCAATCAATCAATCAATTTTATTTATATAGCGCCAAATCACAACAAACAGTTGCCCCAAGGCGCTTTATATTGTAAGGCAAGGCCATACAATAATTACGTAAAAACCCCAACGGTCAAAATGACCCCCTGTGAGCAAGCACTTGGCTACAGTGGGAAGGAAAAACTCCCTTTTAACAGGAAGAAACCTCCAACAGAACCAGGCTCAGGGAGGGGCAGTCTTCTGCTGGGACTGGTTGGGGCTGAGGGAGAGAACCAGGAAAAAGACATGCTGTGGAGGGGAGCAGAGATCAATCACTAATGATTAAATGCAGAGTGGTGCATACAGAGCAAAAAGAGAAAGAAACACTCAGTGCACCATGGGAACCCCCCAGCAGTCTAAGTCTATAGCAGTATAACTAAGGGATGGTTCAGGGTCACCTGATCCAGCCCTAACTATAAGCTTTAGCAAAAAGGAAAGTTTTAAGCCTAATCTTAAAAGTAGAGAGGGTGTCTGTCTCCTTGATCCGAATTGGGAGCTGGTTCCACAGGAGAGGAGCCTGAAAGCTGAAGGCTCTGCCTCCCATTCTACTCTTACAAACCCTAGGAACTACAAGTAAGCCTGCAGTCTGAGAGCGAAGCGCTCTATTGGGGTGATATGGTACTATGAGGTCCCTAAGATAAGATGGGACCTGATTATTCAAAACCTTATAAGTAAGAAGAAGAATTTTAAATTCTGTTCTAGAATTAACAGGAAGCCAATGAAGAGAGGCCAATATGGGTGAGATATGCTCTCTCCTTCTAGTCCCCGTCAGTACTCTAGCTGCAGCATTTTGAATTAACTGAAGGCTTTTCAGGGAACTTTTAGGACAACCTGATAATAATGAATTACAATAGTCCAGCCTAGAGGAAATAAATGCATGAATTAGTTTTTAGCATCACTCTGAGACAAGACCTTTCTAATTTTAGAGATATTGCGTAAATGCAAAAAAGCAGTCCTACATATTTGTTTAATATGCGCTTTGAATGACATATCCTGATCAAAAATGACTCCAAGATTTCTCACAGTATTACTAGAGGTCAGGGTAATGCCATCCAGAGTAAGGATCTGGTTAGACACCATGTTTCTAAGATTTGTGGGGCCAAGTACAATAACTTCAGTTTTATCTGAGTTTAAAAGCAGGAAATTAGAGGTCATCCATGTCTTTATGTCTGTAAGACAATCCTGCAGTTTAGCTAATTGGTGTGTGTCCTCTGGCTTCATGGATAGATAAAGCTGGGTATCATCTGCGTAACAATGAAAATTTAAGCAATGCTGTCTAATAATACTGCCTAAGGGAAGCATGTATAAAGTGAATAAAATTGGTCCTAGCACAGAACCTTGTGGAACTCCATAATTAACCTTAGTCTGTGAAGAAGATTCCCCATTTACATGAACAAATTGTAATCTATTAGATAAATATGATTCAAACCACCGCAGCGCAGTGCCTTTAATACCTATGGCATGCTCTAATCTCTGTAATAAAATTTTATGGTCAACAGTATAAAAAGCACCACTGAGGTCTAACAGAACAAGCACAGAGATGAGTCCACTGTCTGAGGCCATAAGAAGATCATTTGTAACCTTCACTAATGCTGTTTCTGTACTATGATGAATTCTAAAACCTGACTGAAACTCTTCAAATAGACCATTCCTCTGCAGATGATCAGTTAGCTGTATTACAACTACCCTTTCAAGAATTTTTGAGAGAAAAGGAAGGTTGGAGATTGGCCTATAATTAGCTAAGATAGCTGGGTCAAGTGATGGCTTTTTAAGTAATGGTTTAATTACTGCCACCTTAAAAGCCTGTGGTACATAGCCAACTACTAAAGATAGATTGATCGTATTTAAGATCGAAGCATTAAATAATGGTAGGGTTTCCTTGAGCAGCCTGGTAGGAATGGGGTCTAATAGACATGTTGATGGTTTGGATGAAGTAACTAATGAAAATAACTCAGACAGAACAATTTGAGAGAAAGAGTCTAACCAAATACCGGCATCACTGAAAGCAGCCAAAGATTACGATACGTCTTTGGGATGGTTATGAGTAATTTTTTCTCTAATAGTTAAAATTTTATTAGCAAAAAAAGTCATGAAGTCATTACTAGTTAAAGTTAAAGGAATACTCGGCTCAATAGAGCTCTGACTCTTTGTCAGCCTGGGTACAGTGCTGAAAAGAAACCTGGGGTTGTTCTTATTTTCTTCAATGAGTAGTAAGATGTCCTAGCTTTACGGAGGGCTTTTTTTATAGAGCAACAGACTCTTTTTCCAGGCTAAGTGAAGATCTTCTAAATTAGTGAGACGCCATTTCCTCTCCAACTTACGAGTTATCTGCTTTAAGCTGCGAGTTTGTGAGTTATACCATGGAGTCAGGCACTTCTGATTTAAAGCTCTCTTTTTCAGAGGAGCTACAGCATCCAAAGTTGTCTTCAATGAGGATGTAAAACTATTGACGAGATACTCTATCTCACTTACAGAGTTTAGGTAGCTACTCTGCACTGTGTTGGTATATGGCATTAGAGAACATAAAGAAGGAATCATATCCTTAAACCTAGTTACAGCGCTTTCTGAAAGACTTCTAGTGTAATGAAACGTATTCCCCACTGCTGGGTAGTCCATCAGAGTAAATGTAATGTTATTAAGAAATGATCAGACAGAAGGGAGTTTTCAGGGAATACTGTTAAGTCTTCAATTTCCATACCATAAGTCAGAACAAGATCTAAGATATGATTAAAGTGGTGGGTGGACTCATTTACATTTTGAGCAAAGCCAATTGAGTCTAATAATAGATTAAATGCAGTGTTGAGGCTGTCATTCTCAGCATCTATGTGGATGTTAAAATCGCCCACTATAATTATCTTATCTGAGCCAAGCACTAAGTCAGACAAAAGGTCTGAAAATTCACAGAGAAACTCACAGTAACGACCAGGAGGACGATAGATAACAACAAATAAAACTGGTTTTTGGGACTTCCAATTTGGATGGACAAGACTAAGAGTCAAGCTTTCAAATGAATTAAAGCTCCGTCTGGGTTTTTGATTAATTAATAAGCTGGAATGGAAGAATGCTGCTAATCTTCCACCTCGGCCTGTGCTACGAGCATTCTGGCAGTTAGTGTGACTCGGGGGTGTTGACTCATTTAAACTAACATATTCATCCTGCTATAACCAGGTTTCTGTAAGGCAGAATAAATCAATATGTTGATCAATTATTATATCATTTACTAACAGGGACTTAGAAGAGAGAGACCTAATGTTTAATAGACCACATTTAACTGTTTTAGTCTGTGGTGCAGTTGAAGGTGCTATATTATTTTTTCTTTTTGAATTTTTATGCTTAAATAGATTTTTGCTGGTTATTGGTGGTCTGGGAGCAGGCACCGTCTCTACAGGGATGGGGTAATGAGGGGATGGCAGGGGGAGAGAAGCTGCAGAGAGGTGTGTAAGACTACAACTCTGCTTCCTGGTCCCAACCCTGGATAGTCACGGTTTGGAGGATTTAAGAAAATTGGCCAGATGTCTAGAAATGAGAGCTGCTCCATCCAAAGTGGGATGGATGCCGTCTCTCCTAACAAGACCAGGTTTTCCCCAGAAACTCTGCCAATTATCTATGAAGCCCACCTCATTTTTTGGACACCACTCAGACAGCCAGCAATTCAAGGAGAACATGCGGCTAAACATGTCACTCCCGGTCTGATTAGGGAGGGGCCCAGAGAAAACTACAGAGTCCGACATTGTTTTTGCAAAGTTACACACCGATTCAATGTTAATTTTAGTGACCTCCGATTGGCGTAACCGGGTGTCATTACTGCCGACGTGAATTACAATCTTACCAAATTTACGCTTAGCCTTAGCCAGCAGTTTCAAATTTCCTTCAATGTCGCCTGCTCTGGCCCCCGGAAGACAACTGACTATGGTTGCTGGTGTCGCTAACTTCACATTTCTCAAAACAGAGTCGCCAATAACCAGAGTTTGATCCTCGGCGGGTGTGTCGCCGAGTGGGGAAAAACGGTTAGAAATGTGAACGGGTTGGCGGTGTACACGGGGCTTCTGTTTAGGGCTACGCTTCCTCCTCACAGTCACCCAGTCAGCCTGCTTTCCCGGCTGCTCGGGATCTGCCAGAGGGAAACTAACGGCGGCTAAGCTACCTTGGTCCGCACCGACTACAGGGGCCTGGCTAGCTGTAGAATTTTCCATGGTGCGGAGCCGAGTCTCCAATTCGCCCAGCCTGGCCTCCAAAGCTACGAATAAGCTACACTTATTACAAGTACCATTACTGCTAAAGGAGACCGAGGAATAACTAAACATTTCACACCCAGAGCAGAAAAGTGCGGGAGAGACAGGAGAAGCCGCCATGCTAAACCGGCTAAGAGCTAGTAGCTGCGCTAAGCTAGCGGATTCCTAAAAACACACAAAGTGAATAATGTGTAAATAATTTAGAGGTGATTCAGCAGAGGGAGTGCTTTAGTTAAGGCACGTGAAGATTACACTGTGAAACAAATCGTTATCTAGGTAACTAGATCAATCTAACTGCGCAGATTAAACAGCTAACAGATACAGCAAAACACCGCTGTGCTCCGGAACAGGAAGTGATACAATACCGCAGTGAGAGCCAACCACCAGTAGAGGCAAGCAAGAGCGACCAAGTAAGCAAGCAAGCAATTATCGAAGATAATATTTTCATTATCGGATTATCTTTTTAGATAACTTTAAAAACCATTATCGGACTAATTATCTTCCAATACATTTTTGTCCGATAATTTTTAGACCGATAACATAGTAAACAAAGATGAACAGTGACAAACATTTTTAAAATTTAAAAATGTTGAGCACCTACCTGTTAACAGTTTCCTAACAGATGTATTGTTTAACCTCTGCAAACAGAAGAGAACTGTTTTTGAAGAAACCACTCTATCCTCTGCAGACAAAAAAAGAACTGGTCTCACAAAAAACAATCATTTCCTTTAACACCATACTGATACGCTGGCAATATTAGCCAAGTCATCCAGAGGCATACATTTTTAACTTATGGTTCAAATTTTAACTAACCTAATTTTGGACAAGTTATTTAAAATTACTGTCATGTCTGACGTTTTATAAAGTGAAAATATCAGATATACGAGGTCTATTAGAAAAGTATCTGACCTTATTATTTTTTTCAAAAGCCATATGGATTTGAATCACATGTGATTGCATCAGACAAGCTTGAACCCTCATGTGAATGCGTGAGTTTTTCCATGCCTATCGGTTGCGTCATTTGCCTGTGAGCAGGCTTTGAGTGAGGAGTGGTCCAGCCCCCTCGTCGTTGTTTCATTGCCAGGAAATGGCGGAATGATTTGGGCTTTTTTTCCATCAGAATTTTTTCAGAAACTGTTAGAGACTGGCAGCTGGAAACCATTAGAAAATTTATCTGGCTTTCGGTGAAAATGTTACGGGCTTGGTAGAGAATAAGGAGTGTTACTGTCGCTTTAAGGACGGCCCCAGCAGCTGTGGGGCGCGCCGCGCTCCGAAGCCGCCATCGACAGGCTGAACGACCATTTCATTTCTAAAAGGATGGCTGTCTGGATCCGTGACCATCGTGTGCCATTTCTCTGATTATCACAAGAGCTGGACATCAACCATTTTCCAGCAGATTTCACTTTTAACAAGAGATTTTGTCATGGAAAGCCAGGCGGAGGCTTCGCGCGTCACGATGGATTCGCTACTGGAGCAAGACAAAACCACCTCCGTTTTGGTCTGACAGGACGGCTTTGAGATAGCGTTCAGACAGCTGTCAGTGGTTTTTCCATCGAGTGATTAGCCGAGAAATTGTGGATGTGCCTGGACATGCCAGAATATGACCCGTGAGGCTTCATCACGGCGTTGCTGTGCGCCATGCGGCACTGCCGCGACGA
This sequence comes from Thalassophryne amazonica, assembly GCF_902500255.1. Lineage (NCBI taxonomy): Eukaryota > Metazoa > Chordata > Actinopteri > Batrachoidiformes > Batrachoididae > Thalassophryne > Thalassophryne amazonica. Next base: position 60,758,393 of record NC_047112.1, on the reverse strand, counting down.
GCGAAGCCTCCACTCCTCTTTCCATGACAAAAACTCCTGTAACAGTGGAATGTGCCATTCATTTCCAAACTGGATGCTGTGTTTTATCCGGGACGTCGTCTGACTAGCACAGGAATTGTGAAAAGACATGGACATCAGCACTTTTTCGGCACATTGAGACAGATGTGCGGAGTAATTCCGCGCGTCGCGGCGGTGCCGCATGGTGCACAGCAACGCCGTGATGAAGCCTCATGGGACATGTTCTGGCATGTCCAGGGACATCCACAATTTCTTGGATAATCACTCGATGGAAAAACCACCGACAGCTGTCTGAACGCCATCTCAAAGCTGTCCTGTGAGACCAAAACGGAGGTGGTTTTGTCTCGCTCCAGTAGCGAATCCATCGTGACGCGCGAAGCCTCCGCTTTCCATGACAAAATCTCTTGTTAAAAGTGAAATCTGCTGGAAAATGGTTGATGTCCAGCTCTTGTGATAACCAGAGAAATGGCACATGATGGTCACGGATCCAGACAGCCATCCGTTTAAAAATGAAATGGTTGTCCAGCCTGTCGATGGCGGCTTCGGAGCGCGGCGCGCCCCAAAGCCGCTGGGGGCTGTCCTTAAAGCGACAGTAACACTCCTTATTCTCTACCAAGCCCGTAACATTTTCACCGAAAGCCAGATAAATTTTTCTAATGGTTTCCAGCTGCCAGTCTCTAAAAGTTTCTGAAAAAATTCTGATGGAAAAAAAGCCCAAATCATTCCGCCATTTCCTGGCAATGAAATAACAACGAGGGGGCTGGACCACTCCTCACTCAAAGCATGCACACGAGGGTTCAAGCTTGTCTGACGCAATCACACGTAATTCAAATCCATATGGTTTTTGAAAAAAATAATGTCGGATACTTTTCTAATAGACCTCGTATTTTTTAGTTTTAAAGTAAAGTGCTACTTTTAAGGTTTTAGTGAGCACATGCTGTGCCCAGCAGTGCATTATGGGTGATAGGGTAATCTCAGTATGTTCACAACAGGACAAATGCATTTCAGACACTCTGTTCAGGCTCCACGGACAACAGCATTAAACTCTAGTGCCTAAAACTCTAGTGAATATATTCTCTGGGTTTATAGATGTTGTTGTATTTGCATTTGCCATCTACTGGCCAGTAGTGTTCATGGCAGTATTTGCCCTAAGTACTAAGCGTCTGGGCACCAGTAGATGGCAGTGTTCTATTTATTTTGACCCCGGTTATATCAGATGGTTGTCAAATCAACTTTTTTGGCTTTGGAAATGGCTTTTTTTTTTTTTTTTTTTTTTTTTTTACAAATTAAGTTTAAAAACAAAACAAAACAACAACAACAAAAAAAAAAAACATTACAAGACAGCTCTGCGGTGTTTGCACATGCACAGTGCGAGCGGTTGGACACTTATAGCTCTTCAGCAGCAGGATACAGAATAATATCAAACAGGTTTGATTTTCATTCGACCATACGATCGGCGATCAGGAGGTGGTCGTGAGATGTTGAACGCAGCTTGTTACTGCATGTATGGGTGATTCTTAGACTACGGGCACTTATTATGTCCTTTGATCATATTGTATGAAAAACAGAAAAAAGGGGAAATTTCACACTTTTATAGTTATCTTTACAATGAAAGTGTGTTAAGAAATTTGTTCTAGTAGTCTATGATGACTTTTTCACCTTTTTTCAGCATCATTATATGCAAATATTGCCGTTTTGTGCTTGTCCCACACCCAGACTATTGATCTTCAATGATAAAAATGAATGGTAAAGAAACGTTTTTTCTAATGTTTTAAAATATCTCTGAATAAAATATCAGTAAAATAATCAAAACATAATTGGGGTATTCAATGGCATACAACTGTTGTAATTTTTTTTAAACAAAATGTAGTTGTCCCACACTATTGCCGTATTTTCCACCACAACACTGTAATGTCCCTAAACAGTTTGTATGAAAGATTGTTTGGGTAGTTTCTATGGAGATAAACAGTGACATCAGAGCACATGTATATAGCGCCAAATCACAACAAACAGTTGCCCCAAGGCGCTTTATATTGTAAGGCAATGGTGTGGTGGAAATTACATTTACAAGTCCAATAGTGCCCGTAGTTACAGAATAACCCGTATACTACACAATGCAGGACACGCGATTAACCTGAAACTCGGTCCAAAAAATTCTCGCACGAATGAAAAATCATCTGAAGCCAACATTTATGTGTCAAGACAAAGTGCACATTTTACACCATCATCAAATGTGAGCACAGCACCAATTAAAATATGCTCTCTCTACATGCAAAACATTTTGCGATGACACTTCCAGGGCTCCATAAAAATGCCTGTTTTTACAAATAAAAAATGGAATATTTTACAAAAGCACATTTATCTGTAAACACCAACACACGTCACATTAACGTGTTGGTTTACATAATGAATGACTGAACCAATCAGTGTTTAGCAGAGGCACTTTTATCCAGAATCCTTTGCGATCTGTCTGTGTTTGTTACAAAACCTCAGAATTAGTGCATTATTCAACATTAAAAGATATATGTTAGATTTTAACTTTGTACAAATGACAGAATTGACATTAATGGAGTTATTCTATCGGTATTAATGTTATTTATAAATCAAAACCATAAGTCAGTATGACTTTATTTTCCAAGATTTTCCAACCGGACCATTGTGACTGATAGAGAGCTGGCTTTGTGGCTGCTCTCAGGGTGCCTCTGTGCTGGAAGATGTGCAGTAAACAAGAGCTGCCAGTAGGGGCAGGATGTTCAAAGATAAAAGTGTGGGTCTGTTATCACTTTTAGTATTACTAGACGTTTTTGTGGCGTTAAAACTTAAATACAGTTTATTAGTAGTTGCAAATGTACCAGAGACAATACTGGAATTTACCTATTATCGATTATCTGTAACTTCCGATACATTTTTGGGTGGTTTATCGTTTTATCTTTATCAAAGATAACTTTTCAGTTATCTGATTATCTGTTATCAAAGTTAATTTTTTTGGTCTGTGCCCACCACTGCTCAGCACACAGCCCTGTGGGGAGCCGATGCTCAGCGTGTGGGTGGAGGAGAGGTGGGGGCCAAGTCTCACAGTCTGGGGCCGGTTGGTCAGAAAGTCCTTGATCTAGTGGGAGGGGGAAGACAGAGAATGGCCAGTTTTGTATTGAGAATGTCCGGGATTATTGTATTGAAGGCTGAACTGTAATCCACAAAGAACATCCGAACGTAGCTCTGCTGCTGCTCCAGGTGGCTCAGCACAGAGTGGAGAGCTACAGCGATGGCATCCTCCGTGGATCTGTTCGCATGGTATGCGAACTGGTGAGGGTCAAAGTCTGGACGAAGATAAACCTTGATGTGCTGGAGAACTAGTCTCTCGAAGCACTTCATGACTACTGGAGTAAGGGCCACCGGACGGTAGTCATTCAGGCTGGTGATAGGAGACTTCTTCGGCACAGGTATTATTGTGGTTGCTTTGAGGCAGGACGGGATATCTGCCTGGTCCAGAGAGAAGTTGAAGATCCTGGTGAAGGTGGGGGCAAGCTGGTAGGCACACGCTCTGAGCACCTTGCCAGGTACTCCATCTGGGCAGGTGGCTTTCTTAGGATTCACTGCCAGGAGCACCTGTCTGACCTCATGCTCCTGTACAGTGAGTGGAGTGGAGCAGGACAGCGGTGGGGGCAGAGCTTTAGCAGATGAGTGCTGCTGGGATGTATCAAAACGGGCAAAGAAGCAGTTTAGCTCCTCTGCCAGTGGCGCACTCAGGTCTCCTGATGGCACATCACAGCCCGTGAAGTTTGTGATGTCTTTTATGACCTGCCACACCTCCTGTGTGTTATTATTATGGACTGTAGATGATGGAATCACTAAATTCCTTGCAATTAAACATTGAGAAATATTGTTCTTAAACTGTTGGACTATTTTTTCATGCAGTAGTTCACAAAGTGGTGATCCTCGCCCCATCTTCGCTTGTGAACGGCTGAGACTTTTGGGGATGCTCCTTTTATACCCAATCATGACAATCACAATTTGGCTATGTTCAGACTGCAGGCCTTGATGCTCAATTTTGATTTTTTTGTGAAATCAGATTTTTTTGTGAGGTCGTTCACATTGCAATTAAATGCGACCTGTATGTGGCCTGCTGTGTGAACGGCTTAACATCCCATACTATCCCGCATGCGCATAAGAGGGTACGACGACGTCATACGCAGCGAGCGTGCCCAGTGGAAGAAGAAGAGAAGAAGAAGCATGTTCAGTGTTTGCGGAAGTAAACATGGATGGTAGCAGTAGCGATGGAATATATCTAGTGATTTTACAGTTGTTGTCCAGCCGGAGCCAGCACATTTATAACGTTATCATTTTAAGGAGAAGATTGAAAAGGAAAAGAGCCAGGCTTTTGGCCCTAGCATTTTGTGGGGCAGTGGCATGAGCGTCTATCCAGAGAAACGTTTGGGTGCGAAGTCGTAGCCAGGAGTGGTGGGACTGTGATGTTAGCGGCTTTTCAGATATGGACTTCATTCATAATTTTCGAATGACAAGGGGGACTTTCATTTATCGAGCGCCTGTCTTTAGCACTGTCACGGCAAGATACACATCTCCGATGGCCCATATCGGTGAGCAAACGCGTTGCGGTTGGACTGTACTGGCTGGCAACAGGTGCTTGCTACCGCACGATTGCTAACCTCTTTGGCACAGCAAAGTCTACTGTCTGCTCCATAGTACACGACTTCTGCAGAGCAGTTCGTCGTGTTCTCATGCCTGAGTGCATAAAACTACCTCAGGGAGATGACCTGCAAGAGGTTGTTAAAGGCTTCAGGCAGAGATGGGGTTTCCCACAGTGTGGTGGAGCAGTAGATGGGAGTCATATCCCCATCATTGCTCCAGAGGAGAACCATGCAGACTATTTTAACCGCAAAGGTTGGCACTCGGTGGTCCTGCAGGCTGTCGTGGACCATCGGTTTTGGTAAGATATACTGATTTTTTTTATACGTAATAGCCCTATGTGCTTTACTTTCTAATTATTTGGTTTAGCCATAACATACTACTAATTAAACATGGTCTTCCAACAGTTTCACAAACATTTATGCTGGATGGCCAGGAAGCGTCCATGATGCCAGGGTTCTCAGGAATTCTCACGTCTACACATTGGCAGAGAGAGGAGAACTTTTTCCACCGGTGAGTGTTTAATATAGTAGTAATAATGATGTAACATCAATATCCAGTGAAAGAAGATGAAATACTATTATGATAATGTGGGAATCTTCCATTGCTATTACTTGAATATAGATATCTCCTAACATTACTTTCTTATGGTTTCCACATCATGTCTTCATTACTTTGCTTAAACATTATTTTATTATTTTTAAGGATACTGAAGAGATAATGGGTGTTCCGGTGCCAATCATGCTTCTTGGTGATCCTGCTTATCCCCTCCGAAGCTGGCTGTTAAAAGGATGTTCAGAGACAGGAACACTGACAGCTGAACAGAGGTACTTCAATGAGCGCCACAGCAGAGCCAGGATGACTGTGGAGTGTGCATTTGGCCGGCTTAAGGGCCGGTGGCGGTGTCTTGGTAAACGCCTAGATGTGAACATTGCCATCGTCCCCACCATCATAAATGCATGTTGCACACTCCACAATGTGTGTGAAATGCATGGTGAGGTCTATGAAGAAGCAGGTGGAGCTGTTCCTGGTGTTGAGAGAATGACTGAAGGAGGGGCCGTGGCAGATGTGCAGCCGACAAGAGTCAGAGAAGCACTTACTCAACTTTTCAATAGTCAACATTGAATCTTTGACCTATTTTATGTGTTCCTATCCTTAATTCATTCAACGGAGATAAAAATTAAGATATTACAAAATAAGTAGTTCTGAACTGTTATTTTTCTTTTTATTTACCATAAAACACTGGCTATGGAAATGCTGTTCTTATCAGTATGTAACACTGCAGACAAAGTGCATACAGGAAATGGTTTGTGCAATACAAAACTTATTTTTCAGTGTATTAGCAAAAAGTACTACACTGTCATACTGTACTTTGAAACCAACATATTCAAACAAAGTGTTCAAGTTGTCATTCATTTTCTTATTCAAGTAAAGTATTTTAAGTCAAAAACATTGCTTATGAAATATTTAAACATTAACATTGTGCAAAACTGCATTAAACAGTGAACATTTCAGAACAGTTCATAAGGGTTTAGATTGGTCTTCATCTTGAGATTGAAATGTGGAGAATGACCCTGGCTAATGAAAGCATGCTGATCTTGAGAATTTACTGGTGCCTGGAAAAATGGCTGACTTAAATCTTGCAAAAAGGACAGAGGCTGGGTGGAGGATGGAGTTGAAGCCATAGGAAACAGTGTGGAATGATGAGACAGGGGCTGCCTTTGGTTGTAAATGTGAGATGGCTGCATTGGCGGCTGGTAAAAATGTGGCTGTGGAGGGGCATTGGATCTCTCCATTAACTGCATAAGCATGGTGAACATTTTCCGATCATGTTCATGCTGAGCTGCTTGCATCTTCAACAGGAGGTCAGCATCGTCATTTTTTAAGGCACTACTAATCTTGTCAGCAAAGACCTCCAGTGTTGTCTCCATCTTTGATTTCCTTTTTCTGTTCTTGGCAGATGTAGCTGCTGAAAAGGAAAATAATAAAGCTTATACATGGCATATTTTAATTTGTTGTTTTTTTTAAGCTAGAAAAGTTAGTAAACTGCAACAGCATCAAATAATTATTTTACAGTAATATAAACAGGCTTAGCTTTCAGTAGTAGTAGAACCCTAATTTTATGAAACAGTCCTATAAACAAAACATTAGTCATCTTACACCGAGCGGCTGTGGAAGAGGTATTGCTGCATCCAGATGTGTCACTTTGGTTAGAGCTTTCCTCTGATGCACAAGTCCGCTGTGACACGTGTGTCCCATCACCTGTGTGCAGAACATAATAATACAGTCATCATCGATTTTCACGTCATATATTAAGCTCAGTCATAGGTGCCTAGAAGCCTAAAACCCACCTGTATCACAGGCGCTGTTAGCCGGGCTGGCTGGGCTAGCTGCGGTACCAGGACTCTCCTCCTCAGTTTCCTCTTCAGCAAAGCAGCTATCCAGCAGTTCTGTCGGCTGAACGCTGGGCTTGTCTCCCAAAATGCGGTCCAGTTCTTTGTAAAATGGACAGGTGGCACGTCCGGAACCACTTTTTTTGTTAGCGTCTTTAGCTTCCTTGTATTTAGCCCGGAGGCTTTTTATTTTCCTCTGGCACTGGATCCAGGACCGTCTGTACCCACGTTCGCACATTTCTTTGGAAATATTTTCAAACACTGCCCGGTTTTCGATAACAGCCCTCTAGTTTGGCCTGAATAGAGTTGTCTCCCCAAATATTAATCAAGTCTAAAACCTCGCTTTCCTCCACTGACCCTCTCCGCATTGTCGTCTGCCATGGTTGTTGTTGTTTCTTCCCGCTTGTGCCGTGTCGGGCGCAGAATAGTAACGTTCGTCACATAATGATGATGCATAGGTCGGATAAATGCGACCTGGCCGTTCAGACTGTAGTCGCATGGCAAAAGATCAGATATGTATCGCAATTGGGACCACATACCCAAGTGGCCTGGATCGGATTTGAAAAAATCCGATCTGTGCTGTTCAGACTGTAATGAAAAGATCAGATACAGGTCACATAGGGCCAAAAAAATCGGATTTGGGCCACTTCAGTGTGCTGTCTGAACGTAGCCTTTGTGTCCTCAGTTCCCAAAGGCTTATTGAGTGTTGTTAGAAGGAAAGTTGATGTAACACAGTGCTAAACATACCACTGTCCCAGCTTTTTTGAAACATGTTGCAGCCATCCATTTCAAAATGAGCAAATATTTGCATGAAACAATAAAGTTTATCAATTTGAACATTAAACATCGTCTTTGTGGTGTATTCAATTGAATATAGGTTGAAGAGGATTTGCAAATCATTGTATTCTGTTTTTATTTACATTTCACACAATGTCCCAACTTCATTGGAATTGGGGTTGTACATCCAAATTCTGTCCCTACTACTGACTTGGTTACTTCTAGTACATACTACAGTATCAGTTGGGTCGCAGGTTGCTACCTGACGTGAGTACAAATTAAGTATTAGGATGCAATAAATAGTGTCGGCCTGCAGGTCCACTCATTGACCCACAAGAAGAATGAGGTAGCTAACATTGGGTGCTAGCTGCTGTACACTCAAACATGTTTGTTCTTTTGGAACATTTTACAAATATCTGAGATAATATGGCTTGCTGTGTAGTTAATTGTAATCAGGGACCATCTAAGAAGTCAGTGGGTCAAAGAGCTTTTTCTTATCGTGTACCCCCTCTGTGGAACAATCTCCTTGCGACCGTGAGGCAGTCAGAGTCCGTGGACATTTTTAAGTCAAGACTTAAAACGGATTGTTATTCTCTTTCTTATGAAAGCTTTTATTTTTTTTATCTGTTTTATTCTTTTACTTGTTTTTTAATTATGTATTTGATTTTTTTTATTTACTCACTTATTTTAAATTTTATTTTGAACTGTTCTGTACACCCCAGTCTCATGTTTTTTTTTTTTTTTTCGTGCTCCCTTCATGAAATGAGTCCAATTTTCATGATGGGGGTTTTTTAAACTCATTATTACTAACCCTACTTCCACCTCTAACCCTAACCTTAACCATAACCTAACCCAACATCTCCCCCCAACCCTAACCATAACCCCCCCCCCCCCCCCCCCGCGCTTCACTTTTATTTTTGTGCAGCCATCACGGAATGAATTAGAATGAATTTGTGTTGCTGTGATGAAAATGATGCGCTTTTTGTCACAATATCATGAACCAACAGATTACTATATTTCGTGCTGCTAATCACAACATGCCGTGACCAGGTTGTTCTGTGTGAGGCGCCTTGAGGCAACTTTTGTTGTGATTTGGTGCATTATAAGCTGACTAAATTGAAATTAATTGAAATCTAAGAAGTCTGTGCTTGAGTATTTCCACTGAGTGAAATTTTTAGCATAGTTTAAATGGTACATTAGTGCGTCCAATTAGCAGGTGATGACAATCTGGTGCCATTATCGCCATTGTTAGAATTTTTAATAAGCTAGTCACCACCACCCAGTCTGCACAAAATATCTGTCATAAAACACCCGGACCAAGATTAGCTTGTTATCTTTATCTTGTTTTGTAACTCTGAGATGGGAGGGCGTGTTGGGCTTCAGTTGACCCTGCCTACGCTACCCCAGTCTTGCCAACATCCCACCTGTTTACCCATTTATTGGTTGGCCGGGAGTTAAATGGAGTCAGGCAAATTTGGAATCGCCACATTTGAGTTTCAAACCAGCTCTTCACTTAATCTGTACTCATGATCACACCCTATGGGAAATGGTACAATCTACTAATTTCCAGCAGAGTACCAAGATCTTAGTTTTAGAGGTTCTGATTCTCATCCTGACTGTTTCAGACTCAGCTGCAAACAACCTAGTGACTGCTGTACGTCATATTCTAATAAGAAAACAGACGTACAATATTTGCAGACAGTAGAAATGTCATTCGGACAGCATCATTACAGACATGCACAGAGCCTCTGCAGCACATTGAGATTCTGTCCATGACAACTGCCAACAGAGTCATGGCAAGACATCATGGACGGAGTCCAACACACACAGAGAACACTCTGCCGTTTTACCTCTGCCATGCAAACGGCAGAATTCAAAAAGTCTTTGTCCTAATTACCATCATTACTGTGTTAGTCAAGCTATAATGAGATGTTATTAAAAAGTTCTACTAGTTTTGTTGTATTGCTTGACTTCAGCCTTTTATTTGTCTGAAAACTGCCTCCAGAATCCAGGCTTATTGTTACCTACTAACAGGCTCTTTAAAAAAAACAAACCCTTGACACTTACTGGTGTCTCCCTTGACTTGCCTGTCTGATGATGTGGAGGAAAAGTGCAGACGTGTTTGTGCTTCCGTTGTCACCTCTTCAATAAACTGCGATGAGAATAAATCAATGTCTCAGCCACTGGACCCTCATCTCCACCTCTTACTTCCACGGGAATATACCTGAATGACTGTGTGGCTCATCAGTGAAAACACTGCTGACTAAAAGTGTTTAATCATGGCACAACACAATATTACGAAGTGACAGCAACGACTCCAATTTTTTAACCAGGGATTTGAATAGATTTCTAAAAATGCAGGAGAGCAATCATCTCATCCAAGTGAAAGACTTGATCATGATCTGCACGTACAGAGGGGACACAGCAGCAGACCTTGATGAAAAAAGGAGGAAGGGACTCTGTCATTGTACACACACACACACACACACACACCACACACACACACACACACACACACACACACACACACACCACACACACACACACCACACACACACCACACACCACACACCACACACACAAAATTGTCCTCTGCATTTATATAGTGCTTTAACAGTGATGCTTTTCTAAGCACTATACAATGATGCCTCACATTCACCCAATCTCACATATACACACTGATGTTAGGGTGCTGCCATGCAAAGCACTCAACTACACTCTAGGAGCCACTGAGTCCCACCTATAGACAATCCTAATTCAGCATAGATACAATCTAACCACTACGAGTAGTGGGCAGCCACTGTCAAGCACAAGTATTCGGCCCCTTGGTATTTTCACACATTTTAATTTATTTACGCCATTTCAGATACAAAAAGTAAATCAGGCTTCTCAATATTAAAAAAATCAAAAATTATTTTCCTTAGATCAAAGTCAATCTCTACAAATCTCTACAACTTGATATAAATTAATTCAAAATGTAAAAGCCAATATGATGGGTTGAATAACTAATGGGCCCCTTTTGGTATAATACCTGAAATAATCAGTTTTAATGCCTTCAGAAAAGTCACAGGATGGATGCATGAACATTTCCAAGTCACTGAATAGGTCTTGGACTCTTATTTAATTTAATTTTAAATTAGGCTTTATTTAACCAGATACAGTATGACACTCTATGGTAAATATGTGGGGCAGTTCTCAAAAACTGAGCAACTGTGCAAGAAGGAGAAGAGTGCGGAAAGCCACCAAGACACCCAGACAGCAGGGAAGAGTTGTAGGCTTCTGTGACTGTGACTGGAGAAATTGTGCACAGTGCATGTTTTGTATTTTGTATCCCAGTTATACGGCTTCCTGATGGAGTGATACAGAGGAGTGTTTGAAGACCTGACTGTGTAGCTCCAATTTGCCATAAGGTACATCTGAGATGCAAGCCTAGATTAATGTTTTGGTGAAAGAAAATCCTCCTCTATACCCACTTCATCATGAAGCTGTATATTTTTAATGAATTTCTGTCAAGTTGTAGAGATTTGCTTGAGTTTGAGTGTGAAGAAAATAATTTCAGAAATGTTTATATTGAAAAGCTTGATTTACTTTTTGTATCTGAAATGTCATAAATAAATTAAAATATGTGAAATACCAAGGGGCTGAATACTTTGTAAGGCACTGTAAAACCCCAATTCCAATGAAGTTGGAATGTTGTGTAAAATGTAAATAAAAACAGAATACAATGATTTGCAAATCCTCTTCATCCTATATTCAATTGAACACACCACAAAGACAGATATTTAATGCTCAAGCTGAATTATTATTTTTGTGCAATATTTGCTCATTTTGAAATGGATGCCTGCAAACACATTTCAATAGTTGGGACGGGGCAACCAAAAGACTGGGAAAGTTGGTGAATGCTCAAAGAACACCTGTTTGGAACATTCCACAGGTGAACAGGTTAATTGGAAACAGGTGAGTGTCATGATTGGGTATAAAAGGAGCATACCAAAAGGTTCAGCCGTTCACAAGCAAAGATGGAGCGAGGTTCACCACTTTGTGAACAACTGCATGAAAAAATAGTCCAACAGTTTAATAACAATATTTCTCAATTCAATTACAAGGAATTTAGGGATTCCAATCATCTACAGTCCATAAGATAATCAAAAGATTCAGAGATTCTGGAGATCTTTAAACACATAAGCGGCAAGGCTGAAACCAACACTGAATGCTCGTGACCTTCGATCCCTCAGGCAGCACTGCATTATAAACCAACACCATTGTGTAAAGGATCTCACCGCGTGGGCTCAGGAACACTTCAGAAAACCATTGTCAATTAACACAGTTTGTTGCTACATCTACAAGTGCAAGTTAAAACTCTACCATGCAAAGTAAAAGCCATACATCAACAACATCCAGAAACGCCGCCATCTTCTCTGGGCCTGAGCTCATTTGAAATGGACAGACACAAAGTGGAAAAGTGTGCTGTGCTCTGATAAGTCTACATTTCAAATTGTTTTAGGAAATCATGGACGTTGTGTCCTCTGGACAAAAGAGGAAAAAGACCATCCAGACTGTTACCAGCGCAAAGTTCAAAAGCCGCATCTGTGATGTTATGGGGGTGTGTTAGTGCGCATGGCATGCGCAACTTACACATCTATGATGGCACCAACAATTCTGAAAGGAACATCCAGGTTTTGGAGCAACACATGCTGCCATCCAAGCAACGTCTTTTTCAGGGACGTCCCTGCTTATTCAACAAGACAATGTCAAGCCACATTCTGCACGTGTTACAACAGCGTGGCTTTGTAGAAAAAGAGTGCAGGTACTAGACTGGCCTGCCTGCAGTCCAGACCTGTCACCCATTGAAAATATGTGGTGCATTTTGAAGTGCAAAATACGACAACGGAGACCCTGGACTGTTGAACAACTGAAGCCGTACATCAAGAATGGGAAAGAATTCCACCTACAAATCTTCAATAATTAGTGTCCTCAATTCCCAAACACTTACTGAGTGTTGTTAGAAGGTGATGTAACACAGTGGCAAACATACCACTGTCCCAGCTTTTTTTGAAATGTGTTGCAGGCATCCATTTCAAAATGAGCAAATATTTGCATAAAAACAAAGAAGTCTATCTGTTTGAACATTAAATATCTTGTCTTTGTGGTGTGTTCAATTGACTATAGGTTGAAGAGGATTTGCAAATCATTGTATTCTGTTTTTATTTAGATTTTACACAATATCCCAACTTCATTGGAATTGGGGTTGTATGTGCTTTAGACTGTGTCCTATATAGGGTGCATCTGGAAAGTATTCACGGTGCTTCACTTTTTCCACATTTTGTTATGTTATACGCCTTATTCCAAAATGTAGTAAATACATTTTTCCCTTAACATTCTGCTCCTAACAACCCATAATGACATCAAAATGGTTTTTTTTTTGGAAAATTTATAAAAAAAAAACAAAAAAAAAAACAACTAAGAAATCACATGTGCATAAGTATTCACACCCTTTGCTCAATCCTTTGTTGATGCATCTTTGGCAGCAATTACAGCCTCAAGTCTTTCTTGAATATGATGCGACAAGCTTGGTCTCTTTGGGCAGTTTTGCCCATTCCTCTTTGCACCATCTCTTAAGCTCCATCAGGTTGGATGGGGAGCGTTTTCAGATCTCTCCAGAGATGTTCAATCAGATGCAGGTCTGGGATCTACACTGGGCTGATCAAGGACATTCACAGAGTTTAACTTGTAGTTGTAGTGACTAAATGGTTTTCTGTAGTGTTCCTGAGCCCACACAGTAACATCGTTTACACAATGATGTTGGTTTTTAATGCAGTGGTGCCTGAGGGATCGAAGGTCACGGGCATTCAATGTTGGTTTGTAGCCTTGCCGCTTAACGTGTAGGAAGTTCTCCAGATTTTCTGAATCTTCTGATTGTATTATCGACTGTAAATAATGGAATCCCTAAATTCCTTGCAATTGAACATTGACAAATATTGTCCTATTTTCCATGCAGTTGTTAACAAAGTGCTGATCCTCGCCCCATCTTTGCTTGTGAATGGCTGAGACTTTTGGGGATGCTCCTTTTATACCCAATCATGACACTTACCTGTTTCCAATTAACCTGTTCTCCTGTGGAATGTTCCAGACAGGTATTCTTTGAGCATTGGTAATGTAACACAGTGGTAAACATACCACTGTCCCAGCTTTTTTGAAACGTGTTGCAGGCATCCATTTCAAAAGGAGCAAATATTTGCACAAAAACAATAAAGTTTATCAGTTTGAACATTAAATATCTTGTCTTTGTGGTGTATTCAACTGAATATAGGTTGAAGAGGATTTGCAAATCATTGTATTCTGTTTTTATTTACATTTTTCACAACGTCCCAACTTCATTGGAATTGGGGTTGTATCTCGAGATACTGTCCTGGTCAAGAAGCATGACCCTGGTGCATGTTTTGATGTTAGTGCCCAGAGGAAACCCACGCAGACACAGACCAACATGCAAACTTCACACAGAAGGGAACTTTGCACAGGTGGAATCAAAACCCAGACTTTCTTTCTGTGAAGCAAGAGTACTAACCACTGTGCCACTCTATTTCTGTAACGATTCCTATGGCAGTGCCATTTTTATTTTCAAAACAAGTAAGGAAAACGTTCCATAACACATTGGTTAGTGTGGAAATGTAAAACGTCTGAAAACCAAAGAGGATTAAGGTGAGTCCATCAAAGCTCCTGCATTTCACAGATGAATCAACCAGCATCCAGTGGTGGCACAGGCATTGAACTGAAATGAATGGAACTTGATACACAACAGCTGACATCTGCAGGTCATCTCATGCAAACTATCAGCGTTATATGATGCTACATTAGCTTTCACTAATCCTCTGAAGAGCAAACAGCAAATCCTAACATGTTTTGTGTGTTTTGTTAACACGGGATCGGTTAGATAACATTCAGCTCAATCAGCTTTCAATCTCGATAGTCGCACTCCCACTCTTTGATAAGTGGGGAACCCTTTATGGCGAAATCTTTGGAAATCAGATGGGCTCCATGGCAACAAGTGCCATTTTTCCACCATCCAAGCGTAAGAAGTGCTTTCAAAGCAGGCATTTGTTTCAAGTTGGTCATTGGATATGATTGTCATGTCACTGTCTCAGTGCTGTTGGCCTGGCAGTGTAGCAACTTGGAAAACACAAACACCCTGCAGATGTAGCAGCTTGAAATCATTCTGTAACTGAACAGCAAGCACCTCATTTATTTTAACAGCTGAAGTGCAATGCAAGCAACCTTACAGTCAGGTACATAAGTAATTGGACAGTGATAGAGATTTTGTAATTTTATTACTGGATACCACCACAGTGGAGTTGAAATGAAGTAATCAACGTGCTTGTGGTTTCACAAAAATATGACATTAACCCTTTAGGAAATACAGCCATTTTTAAATACATCTGCTAAACGTCTTTTGCAGCCAGTGAATGCCTGATGTTTGGAGCCCAGGGACATCATCAAATACAGTTTCCACCCTTGAGATGCTTTGCCAATTATTTACGACAGCCTCCTCCAATTGTTGCTTGTTTACAAGCGTTCTGCCTTCTGATTTGTCCTAAAAAATTGAAAAGAATGCTGTTTTTGGTTGAGACTGGGTGACTGACTTGGCCAGGGATGAATATTCCATTATTTTGCCTTGAGAAGCTCTTGAATTGCTTTGGAAGTGTGTTTTGGGTTAATATCCTTCTCCATACTCTTCTCTTCCCATCATTCTGGTACAAATTAATGTAGGTTTCATCTGTCCAAAGATTCTTGTTCCAGAACTGGGCAGACATTTTATTACGTCTGCCCCAACCCACCCCTGTGTCACCCCAAATTTCATAATACCATCATGATTTTGTGATGCCATCAAAAATATCTACTCCATTTCATGATGGTATCACAAACTAACTGATTAAATCACTTTTTGTGATGCCATCATGAACTTGACGTGAGGGCTGCCTTGAGCAAGACAGTTAACCTCGCCATAGTGTAATTTGTCTGACGACCATATGTCAGACAAAAGCCAAGCGTATGAAACACGTCAGCACTGTTAGTCTTAACTTCCTAAAACCTGAGCTTGAACAGAAAGTTGTTTTTGAAAAAAGAAACAAAACAAAACAAAAAATGTCATGCATATGTTTCAGGATGTTTACAGCACTATAACTTTAATGTAATGGTAAGACTCTTCGGCTGTTCCCTTATTTTCACTTGTGGTCCTACAGCAGAGCCGACATGGCTTTGCATGTTGAATTGTCACAAGCTTTAAGTAGAATGCCCATCTTAACACAACTTCACATTTCATGGGGAAATAGGCAGGGTGAAGATGGAACCGGGAACCTTCGGCAAGGAAACCAAATGGACTAACCACTTGGCCACCAAACCTGCTTATAACATTAATGTAATAAGTATCTTAAATTCCCTTTGTCAGTCTGTTTTGGATTTTACATTCTGCTTCAACATTCAATCAATCAATCAATCAATTTTTTTTATATAGTGCCAAATCACAACAAACAGTTGCCCCAAGGCGCTTTATATTGTAAGGCAAGGCCATACAATAATTATGTAAAACCCCAACTGTCAAAACGACCCCCTGTGAGCAAGCACTTGGCTACAGTGGGAAGGAAAAACTCCCTTTTAACAGGAAGAAACCTCCAGCAGAACCAGGCTCAGGGAGGGCAGTCTTCTGCTGGGACTGGTTGGGGCTGAGGGAGAGAACCAGGAAAAAGACATGCTGTGGAGGGGAGCAGAGATCGATCACTAATGATTAAATGCAGAGTGGTGCATACAGAGCAAAAAGAGAAAGAAACAGTGCATCATGGGAACCCCCCAGCAGTCTACGTCTATAGCAGCATAACTAAGGGATGGTTCAGGGTCACCTGATCCAGCCCTAACTATAAGCTTAGCAAAAAGGAAAGTTTTAAGCCTATCTTAAAAGTAGAGAGGGTGTCTGTCTCCCTGATCTGACTTGGGAGCTGGTTCCACAGGAGAGGAGCCTGAAAGCTGAAGGCTCTGCCTCCCATTCTACTCTTACAAACCCTAGGAACTACAAGTAAGCCTGCAGTCTGAGAGCGAAGCGCTCTATTGGGGTGATATGGTACTACGAGGTCCCTAAGATAAGATGGGACCTGATTATTCAAAACCTTATAAGTAAGAAGAAGAATTTTAAATTCTATTCTAGAATTAACAGGAAGCCAATGAAGGGAGGCCAATATGGGTGAGATATGCTCTCTCCTTCTAGTCCCCGTCAGTACTCTAGCTGCAGCATTTTGAATTAACTGAAGGCTTTTTAGGGAACTTTTAGGACAACCTGATAATAATGAATTACAATAGTCCAGCCTAGAGGAAATAAATGCATGAATTAGTTTTTCAGCATCACTCTGAGACAAGACCTTTCTGATCTTAGAGATATTGCGTAAATGCAAAAAAGCAGTCCTACATATTTGTTTAATATGCACTTTGAATGACATATCCTGATCAAAAATGACTCCAAGATTTCTCACAGTATTATTAGAGGTCAGGGTAATTGCCATCCACAGTAAGGATCTGGTTAGACACCATGTTTCTAAGATTTGTGGGGCCAAGTACAATAACTTCAGTTTTATCTGAGTTTAAAAGCAGGAAATTAGAGGTCATCCATGTCTTTATGTCTGTAAGACAATCCTGCAGTTTAGCTAATTGGTGTGTGTCCTCTGGCTTCATGGATAGATAAAGCTGGGTATCATCTGCGTAACAATGAAATTTAAGGCAATACCGTCTAATAATACTGCCTAAGGGAAGCATGTATAAAGTGAATAAATTGGTCCTAGCACAGACCTTGTGGAACTCCATAATTAACTTTAGTCTGTGAAGGAAGATCCCCATTTACATGAAACAAATTGTAATCTATTAGACAAAATATGATTCAAACCACCGCAGCGCAGTGCCTTTAATACCTATGGCATGCTCTAATCTCTGTAATAAAATTTTATGGTCAACAGTATCAAAAGCAGCACTGAGGTCTAACAGAACAAGCACAGAGATGAGTCCACTGTCCGAGGCCATAAGAAGATCATTTGTAACCTTCACTAATGCTGTTTCTGTACTATGATGAATTCTAAAACCTGACTGAAACTCTTCAAATAGACCATTCCTCTGCAGATGATCAGTTAGCTGTTTTTACAACTACCCTTTCAAGAATTTTTGAGAGAAAAGGAAGGTGGAGATTGGCCTATAATTAGCTAAGATAGCTGGGTCAAGTGATGGCTTTTTAAGTAATGGTTTAATTACTGCCACCTTAAAAGCCTGTGGTACATAGCCAACTAACAAAGATAGATTGATCATATTTAAGATTGAAGCATTAAATAATGGTAGGGCTTCCTTGAGCAGCCTGGTAGGAATGGGGTCTAATAAACATGTTGATGGTTTGGATGAAGTAACTAATGAAAATAACTCAGACAGAACAATCGGAGAGAAAGAGTCTAACCAAATACCGGCATCACTGAAAGCAGCCAAAGATAACGATACGTCTTTGGGATGGTTATGAGTAATTTTTTCTCTAATAGTTAAAATTTTGTTAGCAGAGAAAGTCATGAAATCGTTACTAGTTAAAGTTAATGGAATACTCAGCTCAATAGAGCTCTGACTCTTTGTCAGCCTGGCTACAGTGCTGAAAAGAAACCTGGGTTGTTCTTATTTTCTTCAATTAGTGATGAGTAGAAAGATGTCCTAGCTTTACGGAGGGCTTTTTTTTATAGAGCAACAGACTCTTTTTCCAGGCTAAGTGAAGATCTTCTAAGTTAGTGAGACGCCATTTCCTCTCCAACTTACGGGTTATCTGCTTTAAGCTACGAGTTTGTGAGTTTATACCACGGAGTCAGGCCACTTCTGATTTAAAGCTCTCTTTTTTAGAGGAGCTACAGCATCCAAAGTTGTCTTCAATGAGGATGTAAAACTATTGACGAGATACTCTAATCTCACTTACAGAGTTTAGGTAGCTACTCTGCACTGTGTTGGTATATGGCATTAGAGAACATAAAGAAGGAATCATATCCTTAAACCTAGTTACAGCGCTTTCTGAAGACTTCTAGTGTAATGAAACTTATTCCCACTGCTGGGTAGTCATCAGAGTAAATGTAAATGTTATTAAGAAATGATCAGACAGAAGGGAGTTTTCATGGAATACTGTAAGTCTTCTATTTCCATACCTAAGTCAGAACAAGATCTAAGATATGATTAAAGTGGTGGGTGGACTCATTTACTTTTTGAGCAAAGCAATAAAGTCTAATAATAGATTAAATGCAGTGTTGAGGCTGTCATTCTCAGCATCTGGTGGATGTTAAAATCGCCCACTATAATTATCTTATCTGAGCTAAGCACTAAGTCAGACAAAGGTCTGAAAATTCACAGAGAAACTCACAGTAACGACCAGGTGGACGATAGATAATAACAAATAAAACTGGTTTTTTGGGACTTCCAATTTGGATGGACAAGACTAAGAGTCAAGCTTTCGAATGAATTAAAGCTCTGTCTGGGTTTTTGATTAATTAATAAGCTGGAATGGAAGATTGCTGCTAATCCTCCGCCCCGGCCCGTGCTACGAGCATTCTGACAGTTAGTGTGACTCGGGGGTGTTGACTCATTTAAACTAACATATTCATCCTGCTGTAACCAGGTTTCTGTAAGGCAGAATAAATCAATATGTTGATCAATTATTATATCATTTACCAACAGGGACTTAGAAGAGAGAGACCTAATGTTTAATAGACCATTATACCAATAAAATGCATTACACCAATAAAATGCTCATTTTGAGACCTAATTAGATGTAGAACTTCTAATGTCATCAGTTCTTATCCATTCAATCCACACATGTTCTGCTAATATTAGCATCTAAACAAGAGCAAGCGCGTCCCTCTGGACGTGAACTCATGATTCCCGGCATGGGAGGTGGACTCTCTAACCAGAAGACTAAAATCCAGGGCTCGGGCCATTTGGACAGAGAATCCTTTTAGCTGTTAGGGAGTGAGGTTTACTAACTACTTATGCACAGCAACTCCTGCTGAACTCCGTTACACTTGAACCCAGATTTTGTAGCGTGCAGCATGTGAGAGTTTACAACTCGTCCGGGAAGCGAGGGTACCAATTACAGCTCAGTGAACTGGAACAATGGAGATGAAGTGCTGTGTTCAAGGACACAGTCAGGTAGCATGACCGGGAATCAAACCCAGGTCTACATATTGGTAGCCCCAACTCTTATCCCAAAGAGCTCTCTGCTCTCCCCAAAGTGATTCTGGCAAGTTTGAAATTCATTTTCAATTTATAGCATTCATTTTACTTTCAAATGTTGTCCAACATGTTCAAAATAAAAGATTAATTTCTCCAGACTTCATCAAAAACTGCACTTAAAAATAACTGAGTTCTATAAAAGATAGAGAAGTTATTGGTGCTGTGTGATAAATTAAGTTGTACAATATTTGCTTCCATCCATTTTCATTTGTTGATTGACAAAAATGATTGATCAGTTCTTCCAAGGAAGCAGCTGTCATTCATCAAAAATAAAAGCAATGTGATGTGATGCTTCATAACTCTGTTTTTCAACCTGCGATATATGAACATTTCAGTTTTCATCCTACCCGTGTAGACAATGTTTTGTATTACAGTGATATGAGTCATGTAGAAGGAAAAACATAAACTCTGGCATTCTGGAACAAATAAGGCACGGATGTATACTTATCGAGGGCTAAAAGCAGCAGCTGCGCATGCAGTGGTGGTGGAAGCTATAATGCTGTCTGACTCATTGGTTTTACTCCCACCTCCAGCTCAACCTATTTGTATTTCTACAATCATCATTCAATGTCAGACAATCGGTGCCAGGAAGCATTTGCACTGGCTGGATTCACTTGTCCAGGTGGCATGATAATGACCAGGAGAGTTTCAGCTCTGGCAGCCAATAACAGGCCAGCGATTTCCAGCATTCATTTTCCTGTGTGGAAGCTGGTGTCAGTGAATTCTGGCTGTCCATTTGCATTTGTATTTCTATTTTTAATTGTGGTTTCACACAGACACACTGACACACACAGTACTGTATCCTCTCACTCCCACAGTTTCAGTTTTACTGTCAGTACGGTCCTATCAATGCTACTTTTCCATTATTACACTTTCTATACATGATATAAATTCTGACCAACAGCTGGGATAACACCCCCACCCTGACCCTTAATTGCAACAAGTTGCTGAAGATGAGTGTGTGTGTTCTATCCATAGTTAGATTTTCCACGACTTATCTGGAACCAAGTCACAGTAGCAGTAGGTATAAGTAAGGTAACACAGACATCCCTCTTCCCAGAACCTCCTTCTGCTGCCCCTGGAGGATGTGACTGGCATTGGCAGGTCAAATTGGATTCCAACACACATGGGGACTTTGTGCTGAAGGCCAAAGTCCCTGTTCTTGTTGTGCTGCCTTGGTGTATGCCTTGTCCTGCTCCCTTGTTCTGCTGAGCACACTTGAGTTATTTAACCCTCTGGGGTCCAATGGCATTTTTGGACAGTTCACTCACCTGGCATAAATGTTTTATTATTGCTGTCAACAGCTCTCCCTTGTCTCTTTTTTTTCAGGACAACCTGTGCTTTCAGAATATATATGTTTTGTTGTGTTTTATAAGTGTAATAAAGGTTTACAATCAAAAATAGGCAAGGAAAAAATAAAGCAAAAAATAATTTTCCACACATTTATTCAAAACACACAGCAAACTATAATAAACAACTGTTTTGACACTTTATAAAGGTAATTTGAGGTCTTGTGTGAAAGTCTGTACAACAAAAAGGTTCAAACAATAAACACAAATGCTCATTTTGAACAATATATACAAAATGGTCTATGCGTTTTGTTGTCCATTGATATGGTAAACAGTCCTTTACGCAGAGAAAGCAACAGAGTTATCCAGTAATTCACATGCAAACTAGTGGAGCAATCCTAATAGTTACACACTCTTTGTTTGAGCACATGAGATTGTCATCAGAGGCTCTCCGTCTGCTCCTGCTTTCACTGATCGCTGTGCGTAATGGCACAGGGCACACTGAGTATGTACTAATAGTATGTACTCAGTGGAGCACCCAGGGGGCTATTCAAACGGGCCAACTAGTAACATATCACTCCTGAAAACGATCTTTGGCTTTTCACGTGAGGTAAATCTGCCCTACAATTGGATTTTGGAAAACCATGTGACGGTGAACCAATTCCGATTGGACACTCGTACTGCGCACGTCATCACACAGCTTCTATGAGGAGTACAAAGATGGCCGATGGCTGGCTCGAAGGTCCGCAGAGTTAACTTTTCAGCAAAAAAAAAAAGGTAAGTTTCTATCTCATATCATTCAAAAGTTATTTATAATTTAGTAAAGCTTGGTCTTAGCCGTCATATACGACGGCGTCGACCCTAGAGGGTTAATGTGAGTGGAGCAGGGAAAGTTAAAAAAACATGGAGGGCGGGTGCCCTCCAGAAGCAGCGCTGAGCACCCCTGGTCCTGATCTGACTCGTGTGTGAGACTTTGAGATGACCTATGTTCGAATTTGGCATTACATAAACAACAGCAGTGGCCTCAGGGTGTACTCAGACTATGCTCAGGTGCCCTGGACTGTGCCTGCACACATCAGTCTATCAGAATCCAAGTTAAGTTAGTTACTAACTGTGACCCACTCACTCACTCTCTGATCAACTCCATTATGCCATTATTTTAGACCTGACTTTTAGAATTTTCATAGGATGGGACAACCAGGAGAAGACAACACAACACAGGAGCCCCAGTGATGAGGACTCCAGTGGCTGGAGAAGGCAGAGGGGACACTTGTGCTTCATCTGGCTGTGGCAGACAGATGGATACCTTCTAGAGGTGGGTTGAACTGGCGGTCTGCCTGGCTGGTTGCCATCCAGGACCAGAGGTAGTTCTGTTGTGTAGTGGATGCAAGACTGCACACCTGTTCTCCTGTGCATCTGGTTTTTTTTCTCCCTCTTCCTGTCTCTCTGGTAGTCAGCTCTTCTCTGCCTGCAGAGGATGGAGCTCTACCTCTCACAGCTGTCTGTCTGCTACAAAACATGTAACAGGCAGACACTAAAATCAATGATTTCAGGCTTTACAAATGTTTTAACTGTTAAGCTTTATTCACTATGCCCGCAAAAACATGTTGGGGGAGGTCTCGTCTCATCTCTCGTCTCGTCTTGTGTGCGTTCCCAGGTCTGCAGGGTGCTACCCTACCATTTTGAGGGGGGAGCAGCACATTAGTATTTTAGATTTTCCTCGATCCGTGTAAGAGCTTTCGTAGTTTCTCTTAGTTTGGTTGTATCCTCTTCAAAGATATCCTCAGTTGTTACTTTCGGGTACTCTTGCCTATTGATTTGCTGGCATTCTTCTAGTATATATTTTTGGGTTTCCTCCTCAGCATTGCAGAATCTACAGGATACATTGGCATATTTATTCCTATAGTTGCATTTTACTACCAGCATTCTTGTTCTTGCCATCATGATGCTGTGTGCTTCCATCCTGTTTAGTTTGTCCAGGTAGGGTTTCCTTTTTCCTATTTCCAACGTTTTTACATTTTCAATGTAGTGTTTTACCTTTGATTTGATCTCTCTTTGTTCTTTGATATTCTTCATTAGCTGTTCACCTATTTTCCTTTTCCTTTTGCTTGTTTGATCCGTTATTTGCAGTTTTTCCCTAAAATTGTTGACTTCCCTTTTCCATGGTTTACTGTTGTTGTTGATTATACTTTTCATTAGGTCTGATCCTACTGTATTTATCCTTTTTTGGAAGTTGACCTTGTTTTTTTGTATTATATGGTCTATATCCCAGAGCCCTGTTTCCACATACATGGTTTCTCTCGGTGTTGTTGTTGTTGGTAGTATTAGGAGCCATTTTAATATATTGTCCAAGATTTGGTTCCTCATTTTCCCCTCCTTTTTTTGTTGCCACTGATTCTTCTGTGTACACAATTATTGGGATTATGCATGATTCCACTAGTTGCCAGATAACTCTCATTTCTATTCCTTTTAGATCCGAGCTTCCTGCTATTTGTAGGATGGTTTGTAAGGTTCATTCTGCCTTAGCAAGCACCAGTCTACGATCTATGATGGTCTAGTGGTTAAGCGTTGGGCTTGAGACCGGAGGATCCTCGGTTCAAATCCCAGCTTGACCGGAAAATCACTAAGGGCCCTGGGGCAAGGTCCTTAATCCCCGAGTTGCTCCTGGTGTGTAGTCAGCTCCTTGTATGGCAGCACCCTTACACTGGGGTGAATGTGAGGCATTATTGTAAAGCGCTTTGAGCATCTGATGCAGATGGAAAAGCGCTATATAAATGCAGCCCATTTAAATGATTAAACATACAAAGTACCAAAAACCCTTTTGCTTCACAATACACCATTTAATAAGGAGAATTTAAATATTTTGTCCTTTCTCTTTGACCCCTCATTTGGCCACTTCATTCAGCCCCCCAGGTCACATGTTCTTCTGCCAACAATGTTATATTTACGTGTGATGTGCAATCTATCATCAACATTTACATAACACTGTTTCTTTGTGTATACATGTACTGGTGAAGTTCTCATTGAGTTGACTGTTACTGCATGATCTGGCACTCACACAAGCATTAAACACCAGGAGCCTTTTATCATGCACAGGAAATAGCAAAGCCTCTTGTATAATTGGTCATATGCGTGAACAAAGATAAATAATTCTTAACGATACACGAGTTTCAGCTATCCGCAACCCGGCGTCTCACAAAGAAAAGTCAGACCATTGAGAATCATTGTGAAGGATCACATTATAATGGGATTGGGGGAAAACTGCATAAAATCTGTAAACAAGATACACTGAAAATCTAATTAGCCATTTGCCGAAGAGGAAGTCCAACACACATTTGATAACAAAGTGCACATAATCCACTTACTGGACATCATGCAGATGGAAATAGGTGTCCATATACAGAGCCAAGCCGGAAGCTCAGATCAGTCAGAACATAATCATAATGGATCAGTGCTGTGAACATGTCAGACACTGTGAGAAAGTACGAAAGAAATCTGATTTCCATAGCCAAACAGATTTTGTTGCCAAGTGTAATCCCACTGCATCTAAAGTAGACCGGCACAGAAAAAAGAAAACCTGTGTTTGTGCCACCATAATTAATACTGATGAGCAACATGCTGCAAATTCAATGCTCCACTGGTTTGGCAGCTTAAAAAAAACAAACAAAAAAACAAAAACATTTTTTTCCTCATGTTCATGGTCTAGAAAGTAAAATAATTGTTGTGTGAAATTGTAGTGGCCCCTTGTCTTCTCAATGCAACAGCAGGGGATTAAAATGACACCTCAACATGTGTGCAGAAAGCCTATGAGATACATGTTGACGGTGAGGGGTGCACAGGGAACACAGCTATAACATGACAGGCGTCATGCCTGCTCGAGTTCGGTTTCCAAAACATTTAACAGTCTCATTTATTCAGCAGAACCTCCTTTGTTGTATGGCTGGGGGGGCCTGGCTGCCTTTTTGTTTCTCTTTTGTTTCTCCTTCCAGGTGGCTTGCATTTGGGACTGAGTGGCTGTGTAGCTGAGTTTATCAGGACCTCACCCTGATCACCTGCGGCTCGTCAGGACTCACAGCTGTGGTGCATCTACAATGGATTGGAACATGGTGGCATTTAAGACTGGAGTACACAGTGTGTATTTGCCAGAGACTCGACCTTGTGACCAGACGGGTGAGATCGTCGTCTCGAGAGCCATCTCATCATCAGTGGATGCAGAGAATGTCCAGGTTTGATGCATGGTCTGTGAAAGAGGAGGGGGTGAGGTCTCACGCTTGTCAGCACACTTCCTGAGGTACGTTAGATTTTGTGACTAACATTTATACAGTCAGTAAATGTGGTGTCCCTCACACCTTATTATATTGAGCTGTATGTAGTCGTTTAATCAGCTTCCACTGCTGTGGAGTTTTGTGAACTGGGTGTTCCATGCCTGCAGGGTGGGAAGCTGATTAGTAATTAAGCCAGGAAGTGTTTGCTGTTTGTGCACCTTTGAGCGTTCTGTGTGTTGAGTGTGGACTCACATAATGATTCCTTCTTTCACAGACTCGGTTTGTCGCGGCCACCTGGGGGGGTGTCGGCGGGGTCCTTGGGTCCGAACCAGTTCTGGCTCCGGACCGTTAGCGCTGCTGGGAGCGCACCGCAATCCACCACGCCAGACCGCGCACTTTTATATTTTTCACCTCACTGTTATGTTTATTAAACCCTGTTATCCTTTGTACCGTGCTCTGCTTATTTTATACTGGGTCCTTCAAACGCTGGTCGGTTCTCCGGGCTGCGTCCGACACATAACATCCTTCTTGTAAAGAACAGATATTACCTCAATATTCCCGCTAACATGAACAAACACAGCCTTGCATGCAGAAAGATCAAACTGAAGATCTGCTGTATGTGTGGATGGAACATTATGATCATCATTTCAGTAGACATCTCAGTAAAATGATGCCAGATGATTTTTTTTTAAACCTCTTCAATTCCCAGGCACAAACAGAGGAACTCAGGGTTAACTTTGCAGAGAAAACCTGAGCTAATCCATAACTCCCTGTTTTTTAAATCATCCCTCAAAGCACATGGATTTGAACTTAAACCCAATCCTGCAGAAGCCTCTGCACAAGAACTCAATCATATAACGTGACTGAAAATCCAAAACACCTCAGGTTTCTTTGGTTAAATGATTCAATTGCTTTGATTTGACTATTCAATTAATGTATGAGGCATAGGGTACCACAGCACCATAATTATTAGGACAGTGACATAATTTTTGCAATTTTACCTGTGTAAACCACCACAATGGATTTGAAATGGACCAATGAAGATGTGATTGTAATTTTGATTTTCAGGTTTCATTCAAGGGGTTTAACAATAATATTGCATTAAGCAATTAGGATTGAGTATTTTTTACACACAGTCCATTTTCAGAGGCTATACGTAATTGAACAATCTAAATATAAAGATTACTGTGAATTTAAATCATTAGTTTTAAAGCCAGGGGATGGACGAGTGAATGTTTCCAAATCACTAAATATGTATTTGACTTCATTTTCATCTGTCACTCCATGTCCACACCATGGCCCACTTTAACCCTTTAACGCCCATCGTCGCATATATGCTACAATCTCTGACTCAAATATGCAACTTACCAAACTGACCTGTATGCCTGTTGTCGCAAATTTGCAACATACCATCATTATTATTATAACATTATAACATAACATTATAACATAAAGTCATTACCAGAATACCCAATAACTATCTAGTTTTTGTGCAAAAGTGAAATTAATAATCTCAACATTATTTACCATCTAAAGGCAAAAACACACACAAAACATTTTTTTATATACAGCTATATAAATTCGGGCGTTAAGGGGTTAAAAGTTAAAACCCTTCTGGGGCCCAGCCCCAAACCATTTGTCAATGCCTGATCCAGCACATAGGTGCCTGAGTCTTGATGATCCCAGTAGCTGGAGAAGATGAAGGGGGACGTCCAGGTTTCACCTGAATGTGGAAGATAGATTGTTACTTTCGAGAGGTGGGGATGAACCGGTTGTCTGCCAGGACCCAAGGCAGTTCCATCGCTACGTGACACCAGCGTATCCTCCCACTTGACTTTCCACTTTACCACAAGATAGAAATTAAAAATGTTTTTATTTATTTATTTTAATGACCTCTCACAGTGACAGCACGGTGGCTTAGTGGTTAGCACTATTGCCTCACTGCATGAAGATCATGGGATCAGTTTTCACCTGTGGCCTTTCTGTGTGGAGTTTGTGTGTTCTCCCCATGTTTGCGTGGGTTCTCTCTGGGCGCTTCAAATTCCTCCCATATCCAAAGGCACACAGGTTAGGTGGATTGGAAAGTTACTGTCCATAGGTGTGCGTGCAAGTGTGAATGTGTTTGTCAGTCGGTATGTGGCCCTGTGACAGACTTGCATCCTGTCCACGGTGTACCCCACCTCATGCCCTATGACTGCTGGGATAGGCTCCAGTCCCCATGTGAGCCTTAAGTGGAGTAAGCGGGTATGGAAAACGGATGGTTGTACCTCTCATAGCCCCACCTGCAGCATCACTACAGCACACTAGAGGGCTGCGGCCCACACACTATGAATAGATAATTTACATCAATCATGAAGAGGTACAAGCATTTTGGTAATGTGTGATTAATCTGTCTGGAGTGGTCAACGACAACTGATTGTACAAATTGCACATGTAGTGCAAGTTTTGTCTGTTGCAGTTAAACACCAGTTACACACAAGCTAATCAGCTTAATGCTGCGTTTACACATAACAACAAGAAGTCACGAATGCCGCGAAGTATACATTCTTGGCTGTTGATCACGAATGTGATGATTCAAAATCTGCTGATGGTTCCACACACCGTTTTTCAACCAGAGGAGAATGACCCTTCCAGGCTGTTGCTCCCAGGCTTTGGAACGGTCTCCCGCTCTCTCTGGACTCTGTTGACACTTTTAAAAGCCAACTTAAGACTTTCTTTTTTACACAAACTTTTGCTGAGTTTTTTGGGCTGCTATGCTATGTTTTTAAAAGTCTCAGCCATTGTGTGGTGTATTGTGTTGTTTGCTTTTTTTTTTTTTTTTTGTGAAGCACCTTGTGGCTCTTGTCTGTGAAAGGTGCTATACAAATAAAGCTTACTTACTTACTTACTATTCGGGGCAGAGGCATCAAGAGTCCTCAGGAACTGTTGCAACCTGTTACCACGTGTTACAATTAATGGCAAATGTTGCTGAAGAATTATCATGAACCATTACGCGTGGTCGATAATAATGTCCCACACTATTGCGCATAACAGCGCATCATTATGTTCTGACAGGAATGTTGTGAATCAGGTGAATTGTCTCCACCTCCCCCCCATATTCATCCTACCATCAGCTGCTGATCAGTTCACATCACTACAGATTACTCCTCAACACCCAGATGAATCCACAGCAGAAGAACTTTGTGATTGTATGCTTAGTTGGGTTCTGCGCCATGGAGTTGCACAGAAGGGAGCAGGAAGAGACGGAGCGAGCCAGATGTCTGGCTTCATGCGGCTCTCCTCTGGCTCAGACTTGTTCATCCGAACATAGGCACAACAGCAGGTGGAACACCTGCAGGAGCGCGCTGAGGAGCACTGGAACGCGACTTATCCGACTTGGCGTCTGACAGTATGGGCTCCAAGAACCATCACAGGAACCACCACAAACGCTGTCACACTCTATTAAGGATCACCACTAATCAAGACGTATCAACACACTCAGTTGCGACCTCCACGACAGGAGGCAAAATGAGGGTGGTGCGTGACATTCGTGGAAGATTTTTTTGACAGCCAAAAACATGCTCCATGAAAATCACGCACCAACACACACTGTTAAGAAACCTATTCAGATGCGTTAAGTCATGTTAAGAATGCCAGGAATGTGCCATGGATGACAGAAAAATTACATTTGTAACACGTCCTGCCTATGAATAAAGCAGCATTAGGGATGGGTATCGATAAGATTTTATCGATATCGATGCCATTATCGATTCCGCTTATTGATCCGATTCCTTATCAATTCCCTTATTGATACCTCTTGTGAAATTTCTGTGTACTAAAAGTAGGCTTTACAGGTTTTCTATGTCAACATTTTATTGAGTCTTAAAGTAAATAAATATGAAATTGGTCACTGGATCCTTGATTTCTGGACATAAATAAAAATCAAATAAAATCTGAATCAATAAAATCTGTAAGTGGTCACTAGATCCTTGATCTCTGGACATAAATAGAAATAAAATCTTGAGTTTTTGTCAAAAGTATTTCATTTCGGACATTAATGGCATCAATGTCACTCCATACCACTGAGCTGAGTTCAGCCGGCTGCACGTCAGGTTCAATGTAATTCATAAATAATGCAGGAAGTCTCACTTGAGAGGGAAAAAAAAACATTTTGGCTGATTCTAGTTTAGTGTTTGTATTACAACATTTGGAAAGAGGTGTTATTTGATTTAAAACAGTTATGCGCTTTGAAGTTATAATTCCGGCTGGACTCGGCAGAGATTGTGGCAGCTTTTGGAGCTTTGCGAACGTAACAGAACGATTGTCGTTTCTTATCTGCAACAAGACAAGAGTCCCAGATAGTGACTTTAATCCACACATAAGTGATTCATGATTGACATTTTTAAATGGCTTTGAAGCGGACTTGCCGCTTCTGAAAAGCATAGAATCAGAGAACAAACAAAGCAGCAAGTCAGCGCACTGCTTCATTGGTTCAAGCTTCAAAGCGGAGCCGCGCTGCAGAAGCGGTTGATTACAGAACCACTGCAGGGTCTGTAATCAACATAGAGAAATGATCATCTTCCTGATAAACACCCTCAAAAATTACGCTCCCCCCCTCCCCCCGAAGGACCGATAAGGGAATCATTAAGCAAAAAGGCTATTGATGTCAGTGGATTAAATCATTTCTGAGCAATTCTCGAAAAGAACCGGTTCTCAATACCCAAGCCTATGCAGCATTAGGGTGGAGCGGCACAGAAAAGTATTTTCTTAAAAAGAACATGTGAAATTGAAGCTATACAGTTTGCCAGAAGCCACACAGGAGACTTGAACCTAGATTTAAAATTTCAACTGCATTGTGATGATGTAGATAGGAAAAATTCCAAAAATTGTCGCTGACACAATATTTATGGAGCTGACTATACAGTGCACCGGAAATTATTCACAGATCTTCACTTTTTACACATTTTGTTATGTTACTGTTGTGAAAGTGTAGTGACACGGACCCACAACAGGGGGCGGTAATGAACGGACAATGGATAAAGCCAAAAGTAACAATTTAATGTTGTGAATTGCACAACGGAATACAGACAATTGCAGTTGAGGAGTACAGTTAATCATACACAAGGTGACGTGTGGGCAGGCTCGAGGATAGAAGACGTCTGTCCAGAGAAGAGCCAGATCCCACACGGCTTCCACCGCCAACGGATCTGAAGAACACCGGAGCCGCCAAGTCCTGGGTCCCAGGTGGCCACCGTCTCCAGCTGTCAGACCTGGTACTGCTGGCAGAAACAGAAACAGTTAATGGTGGGTGCGTGGATACACACCCAGTAATCTCTCTGTACTCAGTTCCTCCGGGAGGGAGAACCTCCACCTCCAGACACAGAATCACCCGTGCAGCTCCTGTCAGTCACTTCCCTGGAAGAAGTGAGAGGCGAAGACGTCGCACTCACACTATCCGCCAATCCAGTGTCAGACTGTAGCCACAGGAAATGGCTGCACAAAGAACAATGTTTTAGTTTCAAATAACCGCAGAGAAGGTTACCTAAGTAGTAGCTGATTTCTCGGCGGGCAGGTGGAGTTGCAGTCCGGCCTTTATGGTGGTGGTGATGTGATGTGGATGAGTGACAGCTGGTGCTGATGACGAGTGACAGCTGTCACTCCCGGTTGCTATGACGCCCTCTCGTGCTTGAAGCCCGCATTTCAAGCAGGGCGCAATCTGGTGGTGGTGGGCCAGCAGTACCTCCTCTTCAGCAGCCCACACAACAGGACCCCCCCCCTCAACGGGCGCCTCCTGGCGCCCAACCAGGCTTGTCTGGGTGCCGCCGGTAGAAGTCGGCCAGGAGGGCCGGGTCCAGGATGAAGCTCCTCTTCACCCAGGAGCGTTCTTCGGGTCCATACCCCTCCCAGTCCACCAAATACTGGAACCCCCGGCCCTTCCGACGGACGTCCAGGAGCCGGCGTACGGTCCAAGCCAGCTCCCCGTCGATGATCCG
The DNA here is from genome assembly GCF_902500255.1 of Thalassophryne amazonica. Taxonomy (NCBI): domain Eukaryota; kingdom Metazoa; phylum Chordata; class Actinopteri; order Batrachoidiformes; family Batrachoididae; genus Thalassophryne; species Thalassophryne amazonica. The sequence continues at coordinate 60,726,756 of NC_047112.1, read as the reverse complement.
GGCAGGAGGCGGCGCCGGTCCGGGGGTACAGAGGGGTGAAACGTGGTGAGGTTTGATGCGTGACACATGAAAAACTGGGTGGATCTGCAGCGAAGCTGGCAGCTTCAGCTTCACTGCGGCTGGACTGAGGATTTTGAGTATGGTGAAAGGTCCAATCTATCTGTCCTTTAACTTCTGGGATTCCACTTGCAGGGGAATGTCTTTTGTGGAAAGCCAAACCTCCTGCCCAGGCTAATACGTAGGGGCCGGGGCACACCGGCGGTCTGCATGGTTCTTGGCCCTCGTCCGGGCTTTGAGCAGGGCAGAGCGGGCGGTACGCCACACCCGACGGCACCTTCTCAGATGGGCCTGGACCGAGGGCACCCCGACCTCTCCCTCCACCAGCGGGAACAATGGGGGCTGGTACCCCAAACACACCTCAAACGGGGAGAGGCCGGCAGCAGACGATACTTGGCTATTGTACGCTATGAGCGTACTCGATCCAGGCCAGATGGTTACTCCAGGCCGTCGGGTGCGCGGAGCTCACGCAGCGGAGGGCCTGCTCCAATCCTGGTTCGCCCCGCTCTGCCTGTCAGTTCGTCTGAGGATGGTACCCGGACGAGAGACTCACGGTGGCCCCAGTTCCCTGCAGAAACTCCTCCAGACCTGAGCGGAGAACTGAGGACCACGGTCTGAGACAATATCCGACAGAATCCCATGCAGACGCACGACGTGGTGGACCAGGAGGTCTGCAGTCTCCTGGGCCGTCGGGAGCTTCGGGAGGGCCACGAAGTGGGCCGCCTTGGAGAACCGGTTCACTATCGTGAGGATGGTAGTCATGCCCTGGGACGGCGGGAGGCCCGTGACAAAGTCCAGGCCGATGTGAGGCCAGGGGCGATGAGGCACGGGCAGAGGCTGGAGGAGGCCTTGGGCCTTGTGGTGGTCGACTTTGCCCCTGGCACAGGTGGTGCAGGCCTGGACATACTCCCGGACGTCGGCTTCCATAGACGCCCACCAGAAGCGCTGCCAGACCACTGCCATGGTCCTTCACACCCCTGGATGATAGGAGAGCTTGGAACCGTGACAGAAGTCTAGGACCGCAGCCCTGGCCTCTGGTGGGACGTACAACTTGTCCTTCGGACCTGTCCCCGGGTCCGGGCTCCGTGTCAGGGCCTCCCGGACGGTCTTCTCCACGTCCCACGGTCTTCTCCACGACAGTGGACTCGGGGATGATGGTTTCCGTCAGGTCTGACAGCTCGGTCTTGACCTCCTCTTTGTGCACCTGGGACAGGGCGTCAGATCGTTGGTTCTTCGTCCCGGGGCGGTAGGTGATCCGAAAGTCAAAATGCCCGAAGAACAGTGACCAGCGGGCTTGCCTGGGGCTCAGACGCCTGGCGGTCTGAATGTACTCCAGGTTCCGATGGTCCATGAAAACCGTAAATGGTACCGATGCTCCCTTCAACAGGTGTCTCCACTCCTCAAGAGCCTCCTTCACCGCAAAAAGTTCCCGATTGCCGACATCATAGTTCCTTTCAGCCGGGATCAACCTGCGGGAAAAGTAGGCACATGGATGGAGAACCTTGTCAGACTCCCCGCTCTGGGATAGCACGGCTCCTATCCCTGAGTCAGAGGCGTCCACTTCAACTATAAACTGGCGATTGGGATCGGGCTGCACCAGAACTGGTGCAGTCGAGAACCGGCGTTTCAACTCCCTAAACGCGGCTTCGCACCGATCCGACCAGGTGAAGAAGACTTTTGTGGAGGTCAGGGCTGTCAGGGGGCTAACTACCTGACTGTAGCCCTTGATGAACCTCCGGTAGAAATTTGCAAAGAATCACCCGTGCAGCTCCTGTCAGTCACTTCCCTGGAAGAAGTGAGAGGCGAAGACTTCACACTCACACTATCCGCCAATCCAGTTTCAGACTGTAGCCACAGGAAATGGCTGCACACACAACAATGTTTTAGTTTAAAAAATAACCACAGAGAAGGTTACCTAAGTGGTAGCTGATTTCTCAGGAAGTGGAGTTGCAGTCCGGCCTTTATGGTGGTGGTGATGTGATGTGGATGAGTGACAGGTGGTGCTGATGACGAGTGACAGCTTTCACTCCCGGTTGCTATGACGCCCTCTCGTGCTTGAAGCCCGCACTTCAAGCAGGGCGCCATCTGGTGGTGGGCCAGCAGTACCTCCTCTTCAGCGGCCCACACAACAGTTACACCCTTATTGCAAAATGGATGAAGTTCATTTTTAGTCCTCAAAATTCTACTCAATACACCCCATAATGACAAAATGAAAAAAAAAGAAAGAAAAAGAAATCGCAACTACAAAAATAGTCACAGCCTTTGCTATGAAGCTCAAAATTGAGCTCAGGTGCATCCTGTTTCCACTGATCATTCTTGAGATGCTTCTACAGCTTAACTGTTGCCCACCTGGGGTAAATACAGTTGATTGGACATAGACATTGGACTGCATTTATATAGCACTTTTCCATCTGCATCAGACGCTCAAAGCGCTATGAATTCCACGCATTCACCCTCACACACCGATGTCAGGGTGCTACAATGCAAGGCGCTCACTACACACTGGGATCAACTTGGGGATTAAGGGCCTTGCCCGAGGGCCCTTAGCGATTTTCCGGTCTGGCTAGGTCTTGAACCAAGGATCCTCTGGTCTGAAGTCCAACACTTAACCACTAGACCATCACCTCCCCATCTAATTAACAAGAAGTGATTTCACACACAAAAAACCTGAAATATCAAATTAATATAGAACCAACCTGTAAAATTTAATTTAATTATTCACCCGACAGCTGATTAATTTATAGAGAAGACCTGGCACTTCAGGATTGGCTGATGAACAAACTGCCCCCTTACTTTACACTAAATAAGTCATGTTTGCTCTAAACAGCATATTATTTTTTCTTTTTTCATTATTTGTGTTTAGCGAAATTCCACGTTTTCTAACGTCACATCACAGGCCCGAATCCAAACAGTTCCCTCACACTGTGATGCACTTAATGGACTCTTACAAAAAGTCAAAAGAAGCCCCGCCCACCAGTGATAAAAATGCATCATCTGTTTTATGTTGTTGGTCATCAGGGTTAATTGTTGTTGTTGCTGTCAAGTACGTGAGGTCTGACGGGGAAAACCTGCATTAAATGTAGTCTATAATAACACCAACAACAACAACGTAATTGCTATAATGTGAAAGTAGTTTCTGATAACTCCAATATTTTGTTTGTGGAAAATTTCTGAATGCATCTAAACCCACAGTAACTTGGTTTAGCTTTAATCTCTTTAAATTATACACCATCAGCAACCTGAGTTTTAAAGTGCTGATGAGCTGCTTTGAAAGATACTTAATCCACTTGAAATTAAATACAGCCTGTTTTAAGTGAATTTGCAAATTGGAATGAAATAATTCAAACCCGCTGTCAAAAAGTACTTAAATCTTGCCCATTCAAAAGCAGTTTAAACATATAAAACTGAAGTATTTTAAGATTAACTCCCCCCATTATCACATTTTAAATAAATTAACACTGATTATTACCACCTGTTATCTTTGTGGCCTGTGTGACCTGCAAATTAATCAGGATTTTGTTTTTGTTAATCTGAAACATAAGGTTGTCCTTAATAAACCTGAAAATTCTCTTATACTAATAATTTCATTTTCTTAAATTAATATTTGGAGCGCTGACATTTTGTGTTTTCACTGACATTCATGTTAAGGATAAAACATAAATATCCCAAATTAATAATGATGATTATAATAATAATAATAATAATCTGGGGAGGATATCAAAGATGAACTTGCTCCCACAACACAGAAAAATGAGGATCTGCTCCAATTCTAAACAGACTTTGACTGATTTTAAATTGGTTTACGCCAACAGTGTTTTGTAATGTGTTCATCCGACTTTAAAGATGATAGAAAGTTTGATTTGACAGATAAATGGCTTTAATTCATAATACAACCAAATTCCAATGAAGTTGGGATGTTGTGTGAAATGTAAATAAAAACAGAATACAATGATTTTCAAATCCTCTTCAACCTATATTCAATTGAACACACTACAATGACAACATATTTAATGTTCAAACTGATAAACTTTATTGTTTTAGTACAAATATTTGCTCATTTTGAAATGGATGCCTGCAACATGTTTCAAAAAAGCTGGGACAGTGGTATGTTTACCACTGTGTTACATCACCTTTCCTTCTAACAACATTCAATAAGCGTTTGGGAACTGAGAACACTAATTGTGAGTGTCATGATTGGGGATAAAAGGAGCATCCCCAAAAGGCTCAGCTGTTCACAAGCAAAGATGGGGTGAGAATCACCACTTTGTGAACAACTGTGCAATTGCAAGGAATTTACGAATTCCTTCATCTACAGTCCATAATATAATCAGAAGATTCAGAGAATCTGGAGAACTTTCTACACGTAAGCGGCAAGGCTGAAAACCAACACTGAATGCCCGTGACCTTCGAACCCTCGGGCGGCACTGCATTAAAAACCGATATCATTGTGTAAATCATTGTGTAAAGGTTCTTACTGCGTGGGCTCAGGAACACTTCAGAAAACCATTGTCAGTTAACCCTATGGGGCCGACGCCGTCGTATACGACTGCTGAAACCAAGTTTTACTAAATTATAAATAACTTTTTAATGATATGAGATAGAAACTTACTTTTTTTTTGCTGAAAACTTAACTCTGCGGACCTTTGAGCCAGCTATCCACCATCTTTGTACTCCTCGTAGAGGCTGTGTGATGGTGTGCGCAATGTGAGTGTCCAATCGCAATTGGTTCACCATCACATGGTTTTCCAAAATCCAACTGTAGGGCAGATTTACCTCACGTGATACACCAAAGATTGTTTTTAGGAGTGATGTGTTACTACTTGCAAAGCGGAAAAGTGTGCTTGTGGTCTGATGAGCCCACGTTTCAATTTGTTTTTGGAAATCATGGAGGTCATGTCCTCTGGACAAAAGAAGAAAAAGACCATCCAGATTGTTGCCAGCGCAAAGTTGAAAAGCCAGCATCTGTGATGTTATGAGGGTGTGTTAGTGCCCATGGCATGGGCAACTTACACATCTGTGATGGCACCATCAATGCTGAAAGGAACATTCAGGTTTTGGAGCAACACATGCTGCCATCCAAGCAACATCTTTTTCAAGGACGTCCCTGCTTATTTCAGCAAGACAATGCCAAGCCACATTCTGCACGTGTTACAACAGCATGGCTTTGTAGTAAAAGAGTGCGGGTACTAGACTGGTCTGCCGTCCAGACCTGTCGACCATTGAAAATGTGTGGTGCACACTGTGAAGGTCCTTGATCGGCCCAGTATAGAGCCCAGACCTGAATCTGACTGAACATCTCTGGAGAGATCTGAAAATGGCTGCGGCCTGACACTCCCTATCTAACCTGATGGAGCTTGAGAGGTGCTGCAAAGAAGAATTGGCAAAACTGTCCAAAGACAGGTGCACCAAGTTTGTGGCATCATATCCAAGAAGATTTGAGGCTGTAATTGCTGCCAAAGGTACATACAAAAAAGTATTGAGCAAAGGGTGTGAATACTTATGTACATGTGCTTTGTTTTTTTGTTTTTAATAATTTGCAAAAATTAAACAAAAAAACTTTTTCATGCTGTCATCATGGGGTGTTGTGAGTAGAAAAAATTAATTTACTCTGTTTTGGAATAAGACTGTAACATAACAAAATGTGGAATAAGTGAAGTGCTGTGAATACTTTCTGGATGCAGTGCAGCTACAAATGAACATGATTTTTAAAAAATTGCAATGATGCATTCATGTAGCACTGGATGGTGCTTTGCTTGACCCACTGAGCTCCATCCAAATGCATCACAGTTCATCAACAGCAAGCAAACTCACTGCTCTGTAACAAAAGCTTCTGCCTAGTTGACAAAATAGATTAGAATTCATATAATGACATGTTCCCAAGGTGGCAGGTCAAGTGGCATAAATTGTGCAAATTTTCCTCAACAGCTCTCAGCGTCTCCATGCTTTCACATGTCTAATTGGAGCGTGGGGAACCTGACTGAGTTGACATGCTAAAAGATGTCAGCGGGGGGGGGGGGGGGGGGGTTCACACCATGGACACAAATGTGCAGATAAACACTGCTCACATCTCAGACTTCACAAAGTCACCAAAACAGGTAATGCGTAGAAAATGATAAATGGTGCAACCAGAATTTATGATGTGATAGTATCATCACCATCAAGAAGAGTTATTTACCCAAAGCTGCCACACTAATCAACTCTGCTAGAAGATAAATTACACCTGAAAGTGTGCTGCACTCCATATATTATCACTGTAGTGCACAGCTGATATGCATGGTTCTCACCTTATATACTGCTGCTTTCTGCACATAAATGGCAGCTTCTGCACTTTAATGTTGCTCAGAGTTGTTTATATACAAAGATATACAGATGCATTATTGTCTATTATTATCACTTTACCGAGGCGTTGCTAGGCCGGTAGCGTAGATTTACATCGACGCTACCTGGCTATACCCGCCCACTGTGCGTAAACAACTGACGTCATAGCGCGCGCGCAGCACAAGAACTGTCCGCAGAGGAAAAGATAAAAAGGTGAGAAGTGTGTGTTGGTCCCAATATGGATATTCCGGATGATTTTCTCATGGATAGTACGACAATGAACAGCAGCCAAAGCAGCCAGCTTGACGAGGACGCACTGCCGAATTTGGAGAGCAGTGCGCGCCAGCCGACACGACAAAAGTTAAAGTGAGCCAACTTTTTATGTATGTGTTACATGTTGTGTATCTCAGTAAGTGATAATAATGCAAATAATATATTCACCCTTGTCTAACTCGGGTGAATATCTGTCATTTTGGGTGACGGCATGGACGGAGGGACTCAGAAAATGCATACCGCCCTCCAAAAGCATGTTATTTTATTATTATTACTTTATTTCTTCTGATTGCACTGGTCTGACAAAAAATAGTTTTTGTGATTATGGAATGACAAACTGCAATTGAAAGGATGAGGTGAAAAACACGTGGCAACCATTCAAATACTGAATTGTTTTAAGTCATAAAGGAAAATGCCAAACATTGATTACTGCATCTCAGTTTCAATGATTTGCTATTTTCCTCCATAATTTCAGTTTCAATTCATGTGATTTTGGGACTACTGTGTCAACAAATGAGTAATTTGAACATGTTCCTTTGATCTGTGGCCAACAGTAAAAAGAGCTTTAACAAAACTCAATAGATTGAACAAGAAAAAAAAAAAAATCCCACAATAATCTATGGTGAAACTAACACCTTCTGTTGCAATACACTCAACATATCTATGCATTAAGCACTGCAGCATGAAGATGCAGAATACGTAACCTGCATCATCTTGTCTAACCATATGAAAGATGTATAGAAAGAACTCTGGTGCTGCATACTGTAAATCACAACAGAGCCCTCCAGCTGCAATACATCTATGATTCATACTTGTCCTGTTCTTCTGTCCCAGTTTAACTGCGAATACAATTGTCAGAAGTATAATAGGCATGGCATTTACAGCCATATTTAAGTGCTAATACTAAAAAAAAAAAAAATCCAAATATTTAGAAACGTACCAACTTACATGCATTTTAAACTGCATTTTCCACTCATCAGGAAGCATCATGCATAACACTGTCCACAAGCTGGAAATGCTTAGGATTAGAATAATCACACAGTTGGCAAGTGATACATCATCCCTCCTTTTTGTCATGCAAGTCCACATTTCAAAATGATATACAGGAAAATAAAGGAGAAATTTCATCTTATCAGATTTGAAAATTGTGTTAGAAGGCTTGCACAAAATTATCTGATGGTTTAATAATCAGTATTTTCAAATGCCATTTAGTAGTGGGTGCAGGGTCCATATACGAGTACCTTTGAAACTGACAAATTCATGACTCAGTTGCTGAGTGATACCTTAACAGCCAGCACTGCACAAACCCTCTCATAGTGAATATCTGTTTATGACTGCAGAGGCAGCAAGGACTTTTTGCAATATGTTGGGTCCACTGAGCCGAATCATCACCATGCATTATTTAAAAAAAAAAAGTAGGCTGCAATGCAATGGTAAAAGTAACGATGACTGTATTACTGTTGTTGCTGCTGTTTTTGTTAATGAATGAATGAATCACTGAATTTAATAAAAAGTCTCCTGGTTATGTGAAACTAAATCACTGCATCAGAAAGTAAGTTTCACATAACCATGATACACACACACACACACACAGATATCTGTATTATAATAGCCAAGTGGCCTGTGTGTGCGTGCATGCGTGTGTATATATATATATATATATATATATATATATATATATATATATATATATATATATATATATATATATATTCCGACGTCTTGTGAAAGTTCTCTGTTCTCTCACGACGTCCTGGGTCTACAGAGGCTTAAATTTGGAGGTTTTCAGCTTGAAACAGGATGACGACGTCACCTCGGAGCGTTGCGCGATGTCCCGCTCCGTGGGAAGTCCTTACAGCGATAGAAACAATCCAAAATCTCTCATCAGCCGTTAAAATTTTCACAGAAAACCAGCTGAATTTCTCGAATGGTGTCCACTTGGATGTGCCTCACAGTTTCTGAAAAATTTTGATCAAGCACAGCGCCAGTCTCTCAGCAACTTCTCAGACAATAAAAATCCGATGAGGGGGCTGGACCACTCCTTCCACAAGGCGTGCTCACAGGTGAATGACGTCACCAACAGGCGTGAAAAAACTCACGCATGCGCACGAGGGTTCAAGCTTGGCTGATGTAATCACACGTAATTCAAATCCATATAGTTTTAAAAAAAATAAAACTGTCGGTTTCTTTTCTAATAGACCTCATATATTGGGGGCTGCAGCTATCGATTATTTTAGTAATCGAGTATTCTATCAATTATTCTGGCGATTAATCGAGTAATCGGATAAAAAGTACTTTTGCGTTTTTAACAACATCAACAGTCCAGGGCTCTCCCTAAGCAATGGCACAATGTCGCTGCGTCATCACGGAGATTGTCAAATTTAGTGTATCCCTTCCTGTTTTCCTGGGTAATCATTTATTTTTTCACATCTTTACAAGTTTTGGATCTTTCCTGGTGTCAGGAGCTCAGCCAAAGTCTTGACATTTTGCTGAAATGGTGATGGGATGTGGCTTTCTGTTTTTTGTTTATCCTAACTTGTAAAATTCAACCATTTTAAGTGTTTTTTTCTTTTTTTAAGGTTGATGAACTGGGTCCCTGCGTGATTTTTTTTTTAATCCCTCTTTCTCTGTGATTCAGTCAGTGCATTTCAGCTGGAGGTTGAACATGCAGCCTCGCAGTCAGGTTTTTTAAAATTATTATTATTATTATTTTATTTGAGTTACTGTGTTTGTGAAGCGTTGTGTGAAAATTAAAAAGTGAAATGTTCAGTGCGAGTCTGAGCAAAACACAGAAGGAAGAGTGTAATTCTTCCAAAGACTGTTTGTCAGTGTTGCCGGGACGGAGCTGTGAGGGCAGTGCTGAGCCGCTCACACAGGGCAAAGAGAGGCAGCCACCGGCTGCCACGGGAATAGCCACTCCCCACGTAGAGCGGAGAGCAAGCAACGGACGAAACGGTGGTTTGTTTTATAAACAAACACACTGCTTCACTTTAAATGCGCAGTAAACTATTTCAGATGATCAGCCTGGACCGGTTTTCTCTTAAAGGGCTTTATTTTACTCTGTGTCGCGTTGGAAAGCTGTAGCTTTTGTGCTAATTTGATTAGCGCTTACACGGCTCATGCATGCTAGTCTTCTTCTGTTTGTTTTTCTGGGGACATTACAGTGCCACACACAGGCCTGGCATATGTACTGCAATGTTAAATGAAGCTTCGAGGCACAGAATTTGTCTCGAACATTTTTTGTAATCGAATTATTCGAGTTACTCGACTAATCGTTTATATATATATATATATATATATATATATATATATATATATATATTATGGCTTCAATCATGCAGAAACTGGGAAGAGCTGATTTGCTATGCTCATGTATTTTGTGTGAAGGATGAACACTGTGAAAACAGAAAGTTGATAGAACTAATATTTTTGGAGATCTTAGCAATATTAGCTAACAAAAGTGAACAATGGATGTTGTGCTGCAAAGCACCATGTTTTTTGTAGTTTGATTGGTTTTGTCAGTTTAGGTAAGTGTCATGTTGCCATTACCATGAGTGAGAAGTGCATTGCCTTTGTCTTCTGCCACTGTCTCTGTTTTCTGGGTGTGTAAAAACAAAAGCATCTGCTTGCGGCAGAATGCAGAAAAGATAAAAAAGCTCTGTGTGCATGTGTATAACTTCAATTACAGACAAACTGGGGAGAGCTGACAGTTGCCATTTGGTATGCTTATGAATTTTGGGTCAAGGATGAACACCGCCAAAACAGAACGTTAACAGGACAAATATTTTTGGAGAAACTATAGATATTAGCTAACACCACTGAGCAATGGACATTGATGATTACATTCTGGACTCACACGCCATTCCAGCTAGGGATAGTGAGAGGATTTTCTATATATTAGCAATATGATTATCAAATATTAATGTCTTTACTTTGATTGTTAATGCCTTTACTTTGATGTACTGTCTTTGATCTTGTCTTTGATTCTGTTCTCTATTTTCATATATACATATATGCATGTGTGAGAGTTCATGTACCATTATTCTTTTAATTAATCACTAATTGTCAAAGCAACCATATACACTGAACTGTTCAAGTAATCATTAAAACTACTCACACGAGAGGGTGAACAGATGATCTTTGGCTTAGTGAATGTGCAGACTGTTTAGCTAAAGCTATGTTTTGCTGAGTGCAGATGTGGGTCTTTAATTAACGGTTCAGCCTTGAGGGAAAAGGGGTGTGACCGGCACACTGGTTCAGGGCTGGAAATTGTTATGGGAAGACTAGGAGACTGAAGGCTTAAAGCCATAACAGTTTTCATATCAATATGAGACCAGACTCTGTGTCTTTTCCTTGTTTGTGATATTGCCGCTCCTATATGCTTGTATGTAACTTTTTGTCAATAAATAGGAGAAGCAAATGGGTGGGGCCCTTCAGAGCAGACGGCGGTTCTTCATGAAGGGACTCGCTCATTTGTTCTCTCCTGATCAGGAAATGAAATTCAGTCTCTTGCGTGATAATTTTTTTGTGCTGAGTTGCTCTTTTACAGATTTCAACTCTGACAGATGGGTACTGATAAGATTTTATCGATAACGATACCATTATTTTATTGAGTCCTAAAGTAAATAAATATGAAGTTGGTCACTGGATCCTTAAACTCTGGACATAAATAGAAATAAACAAAATCTGTAGTTTTTGTCAAAAGCATTTCCTTTCAGACATTACTGGCATGAATGTCTTTCCATACATCTGAGCTGAGTTTGTCAGCCCAGTCTCACGTTTTTTTTTTTTTTTCGTGCTCCCGTGACGAAATGAGTCAAAGTTTTGTGACTTTTTTTTTTAAACTCACTATTACTAACCCTACTCCTACCCCCGACCCTAACCTTAACTATAACCTAACCCTACTCCTTCCCTCCACCCTCACCATAACCACCCCCGACTTGCCGTGAGAATGGGTTGCGCTTGTAGCTGGCTGTGCTGCACGTCAGGATGTAATTCATAAGAATGCACGACGTCTCATTTTGGGAGGAAAAAAACCCGTTTTATTCTACTGTAATTTATTGTCTGTATTACAGCTTTTTATTTAAGGTGGCAATTCGTTTTGAAGTTATTGATTCTGAGCGGACTCTGTCTCAGCAAAGAGCCGTGCAACAGTTTGAATTATGCCAACGAAACGGAGGATGATTCTCGTTTCTTGACTGCAACAAGACAAGAGTCCTAGTTAGTGACTTTAATCCACACAAAAGTGACTCGAGATTGACATATTTTAGTGGCTTTGAGAGGGGTTAAGAAATGGACTTGCCGCTTCTGAAGAGCAGCAAATCAAAGAACGAATAAGCCAGCATGTCGAAGCAGTGCTTCACTGGTTCACGGTTCAAAATGCAGAAATGGTTGATTACAGACCCGCTGCAGGGTCTGTAATCAACATAGAGAAATGATCATTTTCCCGACAAACACTCTCAAAAACAATGGCTTCTTTAAAGGACTGATAAGGGAATCATTAATAAAAAAGACTATTGATATCGGTGGATTGAATAATTTCTTAACAATACCTGAAAAGAACCGGTTCTCGATACCCAACCCGAATTCCAGCAGGGGGCGGTAAATAATCTGTATATTAAATTATTTATTAAGTTCAATATAAGTACATAATATAATTGAAAATAATTTAAAAATACATGGATGACACAAGAAAGTGAAAATGCCTATTTCCATAATTTAAAAATACATGGATGACACAAGAAAGTGAAAATGCCTATTTCCATTGTGGTCTATTTAAAAATCAAATGACATAATAGAAGTAATAAAAAACTAATAGATAATAATAATAGTGTGTATATGATAACAAGAACCTAAACAAATTATAAATACATTAAGACAGTAAATTAACATAAAAATATGTAATTAACAGAAAATAAATAGGTTGGGTTCTTCTTCTAAAAACTGTTGAGCTCAAAGGTTCTAAAAACATTCTGAACTCACACGCCATTCCAACTCATTATTCAAGCTTTGCTTAATTTATTACCCTTGAAAAATGTCAGCTGCCTATTTTATAAACACTACCCAATCTAGAGCCTGTGAACACAGATTTAGACAGATTTGTGAACAATATTTGAGAGCCATAGGTCTTTTGTGTATATAGAAAATGTGTACGATCTCTGAGTTCAGCTCATGAAAAATGTGAGGGAAAACAAGTGTTGTGTTTATATTTTTGGTCAGTATATATATATATAGAGAGAGAGAGAGAGAGAGAGAGAGAGAGAGAGAGAGAGAGAGAGAGAGAGAGAGAGAGAGAGAGAGAGATGTGTGTGTGTTATATATAAAACAAAAATCAAAAACTCAGTCACTTCAAAGCTATATTACTGTGCAAAAATGATGGCTAAAATAAAATTATTTTTCAGCAAAATGAAAAAAAAAACTAAATATTTAATAATTTAAGACATGCATTTCTCTATATCTTAAAAAGTAGTAAGCATGAAATGTAAACAGAAACATCTTGTGTGACTACTGAATTATGTTTATTGCTGTTTGTAGGGCTGTAAAGCTACAATAATTTCATTAATTCGCAAAAGCCTTGCTACTTTCTTTAATAAAGTGGACACAATTCTCTAACACGGTTTTTTTTTTCTCAAATTAGCATTAGGGATTATTAGACACATATTAATGTCGACCAAACAACGAATCCCACTCAGAAATACCAAACTGCTTACCAAACCACTGGACTTTTCCATGAATCTCCCAATTAGCGTTTGGCTATTTTTAAAACTTTCAGACCTTGTTTCTTTCCACCCGAAGCGGCTTTAAAGGGATAAATGACGCCGATTAAATCTTCGTCCTCTGAATTAATTGTGAGGGTTACTTGTTACCGTTTCAGGGAGGAAGGCCACGACATGCGGGGTTTCTTCAGACCGGGTCGCAGCTTCTCCAGGGTCCGGTTGTGGCACAGGTACCGCTCGTTGTCCGAGTTGAAGCGCTGTTTGATCCGGATGTGAGTCCTCGGCTGCCGCCACAGATGCTTCGGCGGCTTCGCGAGCCCCGCTCCCTCTCTGCTCAGCGTGGCACACTCCATCCTTTACTTTCTTTTAGTTCTTGGTTTTTAAAAGCTGAATGCTGAAGTCGAGTTGGTTTAAAGTCGATAAATAAGTGTTTCAGGTTGAGGAGTTACAGAGTAGATGCGCGCGACGGCATCATGCTGCTGTCTGTCCGCACCGGAGCGATGATGAGACCAACCGGAGAACCAGTATCTCTCTGTGTCTGCCCTGGTCTCGTTGTCGTCCCGTTTCCTTCTGCTTTTATTGCTCTCTCATCTTTCGCTCTCCCTCTTCCCCTCACACACCTCTCTCTCTCCCTCCCTCAGTTCTCTCTCTCCTGCAGCCTGAGTGTTACCAGAAGCACCACACTTCCTGATAAATATTAGAAGGGCACTAATTAGAATCTTTTCATCTACCAAAGCCTGAAAGATGTCAATTACTAATGTTTTTTAAGGTTTTAGGTGTAATATTTATGGGTTCTACTAAGGTTGGGAAAATGAGCCATAACAGTTGAATACAATCAATCAATCAATCAATTTTTTTATATAGCGCCAAATCACAACAAACAGTTGCCCCAAGGCGCTTTATATTGTAAGGCAAGGCCATACAATAATTATGTAAAACCCCAACGGTCAAAACGACCCCCTGTGAGCAAGCACTTGGCTACAGTGGGAAGGAAAAACTCCCTTTTAACAGGAAGAAACCTCCAGCAGAACCAGGCTCAGGGAGGGGCAGTCTTCTGCTGGGACTGGTTGGGGCTGAGGGAAAGAACCAGGAAAAAGACATGCTGTGGAGGGGAGCAGAGATCGATCACTAATGATTAAATGCAGAGTGGTGCATACAGAGCAAACAACCAGCTAGCTGACTAATAGTTAGGTTTTCTTGCACAGAGTGTCCTAGCAGATTGTTTCACAGAGGACAGAGATCAAGCAGAAAGCCAGTACTTCATTCACTTAAGGTCTTTGAATAAATATCTTATATCTAACAATACTGAACATCGATTCCACTGTGTTAATGTCATAATTTAATTGTTCTACATTTTTTTGGTTTTGTTTTTTTTTCAGGAATTTCACTGCATACACTTGACCTTATTAATTTATTGTCAAGATTGGTCGATGTTTATTGGTACCTAACCTGCTGACTAATGACTTTCATTAGTTGTCAGAAACCCTTGTTCGATCCCAGTGCAAAGCAGCACAAGGCAGTGAGTGGACTGCAGCACACAGCTCACCCATATGCCACTTGCAGTTTCCCCTTAGTGAAGTCCCCACACAGAGGTGACTGGAATAGGGCAGCGCAGTCTCATTTGTGGACGATGTCATTTCTCTACTTCCGGGGGTACAACCCACGGCATTTTCAATGGGTTTTTGGGCAAATTACACACAAACAAAGTGAAAATACAAAGAAAAAGTGACGATGTGGTGGGAAAGTGGACATGTGTTGCGGTTTGTTTATGATCTGGAACACAAACATGTTGAGGCGGTTTAGCAGGCGAGAGAACGGAGCTACTCTGGTTAGCTGTGTAGGCTAACACTTACCGACACAACATCTCCCACCTCCTCCGCATTTCCTCTCCACAGGGAACCGAAAAAAAAAAATCTTTTGCGACTGCTTTGGTGAGCTCAGCCGAAAACAAAACAGTACACCATTTATCCATGTGAAGTTATGCTGGGTATTAAATGGAGGTCCCTGTAAGTGGTCAAATCCTGCGATATCACGAAGGGTTCAAATGAGACTACGGTGTCCTATAGATGATGCCTTTGCAGGAGAATGAAGGTCCAGTAGGTCTTTAAGGTCCTGGTGCATCCTATATACTGAATGGTTATGAGACCTAAACACTCACCAGTGATCTACGATGATGACTGGATTTTTTGGTACTGGGTATCTTAAAAAGGATTCTTGAGTACTGATAGAATGCCTTTGTGTCAAACAAAATCATTCTAAGGAGACTGAGATGAAGCTCCTTACATTGTGAGGGAATGTCAGCTGTATGTAATATGTAATTAGTATTGCTGGTTCCTTGCCCTACAAAATTCTTAGTCAATTTAATCATGATCCTAGGTTAACCAGGGGTCCAGAAAGTGAGGTCTCAAAGGTTTCCACTTTTCAGAAATTCAAGATGGCCACCATAACAACCTTTTTAAAGAAACAAAAACAGTTTGTTTGGGTTTTTTTTTTTTTTTTTTTTTTGGATTACTCATTTCATAAGCCTGCTAAAAATGTATAACTTCCCAGATCTCCCCAAATGTTAACAAAATTATTCAAGGAACCTGACTATTTCCAAAGGTTGTCATTTTTGGAAATCCAAGATGGTGGTCATAACAACCTTTGGAAAAAAAATGGATTTTTTAAATTTATTTCTCATTTCTTATGCTTTCTAAAAATGTAGTTTAAAAAAAAATCTAAAACCATAACCCCCCACAAACCTCTGAATCATTTCATAAGGCACATGATAAATTCATCAATCACAGCCTGAAAAACCAAACGAGTGTGACTGACCGGTGCTCATCATGGCTGGCTAGTGCTCTGAAATATAGCACTTCTAGGCGGTCCAACGGCAGCCCCGGTATTGCGCTCTGCCTTCGGCTGTCATTTGGGCGCTCCTGGCAGGAGTGTCGCCGCCACAGTGGAGGCAGAACAAGCGGCCCAGAGAAACGCCGCCGAACCACCTGGTGAACCGCAGGAAGAGACTCCCGTCGTTTCTGCTCCACAAAAGAAACAGACAAATGACATTAGTGATACTAGTTTCTTAACTGTTACAGAGTTAGTCTCTATCTTATGAACAGCTACAGTTTTAAAATCCTTTAGTACATCCAAGATAGCCAACATCCATCCTTGAACAAGATGCTATAAATCATACACTGTGGACAAATGTGCTTTACTGCTAAGATGTATGGCGGAGTGCGAGTGTGGTGAAACTGGTCACTGTGAATAAGAGAAACATGAGGTGAGAATATTTAATGTGTTGTGATAAAGTGATGAATCAGTGGCAGTAAGTTGTAATTATTCTGTGCCAAAGGTAAAGCTCAAAAAGTACCATTGATAATGCTGCAGTTTTACAAGAGTAGTGTATATCAGCATATAACAGAAGGGGTGTAACAATACACAGGTTTCACGATACGATACATATCATGATATACCTAACACAATTTGATATATATCATGAAACATAATTGCATCACTGCTCCCACTAATTATGCTAAAAGTTATCTGTGGTAAATGTTTTAACTTTAAAGAAACAAAGACTCAAAAATTCATTCGTCCCCATGTCCATCAAATTGCTAAACAATAATGTCTAAAACTGGAATTGTGCAATACTTATGGTGTTTCTCCTCACTTCCTGTCATGTTAATTTGTTATGGATGTGGTTGTGTTTTTACTTGTATCTGTTTGTTTTCCTTTTGTAAAGGCACTTAGCATGAGTCCAAGACAAATTTCCCTGAGGGGACAATAAAGTGTATCGTATCGTATCGTAAACAAATGATTCTGTACTGAATATTATGTCATCTGTTTCCTATTTATGTATTTAATAAATCATAGGCTTCTTTTGCAAGAGGTCATTATTTCTTCCACACAGTATTTAACTTTTATGTTATCACAATACTAATTTGTTAAAAATATTATTTGATACAGGCTTCATGATATGATTTTCACAATACATTGTTACATCCCTATATACTGGACCAATATGTAGACTTGGATTTGATTCCCAGTTACGCTACCTGTGCTTATCTGTGCCCTCAGGCAACACATTTCATCTACCGTGTCTCAGTCCATCCACTTGTGAATGGGTACACTACTGACTTATGTAGGGTAAACGCCAGTGGACTGATGTCCAGTCCAGAGAAAAGAGAGTCATAGACTGTCATCCACCTCATGTAGTGGGGCATATATCTGGGAAAAAAAAATGTCAAGAAAGTGTGGCAGACGGCAGAAAGTGTGAAATTTTGCATACAGGGGTATTTTCAAATGCTGAATTCAAAAATTGCCAGATCCAAGATGTCTAACCATTGGGTTGGCTGCCATCTTGAATTCCAATATGGCTGCTATGTTGAAACATTGATAGTCACTTATCTTGGGACACAGGTTACTGAATTTTGGTACACAGGGTATTTTGATATGCTGAATTAATAATACAGTTATTAATACATAATAATTAATACATTAATTATTCATGCATTAGTGATTAATTCATAATACAGTCAATTTCTTATTCTACTCTACATTCCATCCATCACCAGATACCATCACTACAAGTCCTGAAAAATAAAGAACATAAGTTCAGAAGTTATTGGAAAGAAGAGTGTCAGGCCTATTGTTATTCAAAGCTTCTATTGCCTTCAAAAATATTATTGTTTTATCAACAACCTGAAATGGACTCTCAAGCCTTTCACATAGGAACAGCCACATGACAATTGAGAAAAATGACAGGTTAAGGTATGTCATTCAGTCTTAAGTGTAAAATGTCTGCCTAATTTACCTGTAAATGCACTCAATGACATTGTATGCCATCAAAATACTGCTGCATATAGTTTGGATTTCATCAAAACCAACAGATTAAAACCTGTTTCACATTGTTAGCATGCTTACACAGGACTTCTGCTTCAGTTCATTTGAACTGGTCTCCCAGGAGAGCCTGTATTTTATCTGGATTAGTGGACCAACACTCTAACCATTGAGCTATCCTGACTCCTACTGACAAACTGTCCTACTGACATTCAAAGGTGATGATGTGTCAAAGATTAGAGTATGAAATCTAATGAACCAATAATAGTGGCAGCCATCTTTAATTCTCATTTTTACTTCTGAATTCCTTTGGAAAAGTGCTTAGATCCAGCAAAATCTGAAATCACCATACTTCAAATATTCTGTAAGCAAATTTACATACTTTCTGCTTGATATGAACATCTCGGGAAATTTTTTATTACATATCTGCCCCACTAATGCTACAGATTCCAGGGACAAGCACCAGTATCAATGGCCCTCAGAGCCTACATATGACTTACTACTTCCACTGTCATCAATCTGCTTGCTTACAAGGTGGGTATGGTCTAGACTGCTTGTGTACATTACATTGTGGTAACTTATAGTTTGGTGCTTTATAAATAAATGGAAATGAATTAATGTGTCTATTAATTATGTACAAAAAAAACCCCAATTCATTCACTCACTCATTTTCCGTACCTGCTTATTTCAATTAATAGTCACAGACTTCAGACTTCAGACAACTTTATTGATCCCAAAAAAGGGCAATTATGTTTACACTCCAATTACCTCAGACAAGATACAGCAATTAATCCACAATTATTACTTGTTTACCGTAATAATGGCACACATCAAAATTAAAGACAACACATATACATTTGACATTGTTTATGTGCACTAAACTTGAAGCAGTCCGTCATCCAAATGGAGGCAAAGTGGGTGAAGGCCGCTGCAACTATAAGTCGCGCCGCCAGGCAAGCTTGAGAGACGACGAGGCCTGCCGCAGGGAGGGAGGGGCAGAACTGACTGCACTGGAGCTTATCCCAGCAGCCATTTAGTGAAAGGCCAGGTACACCTTGGACAGGCTGCCATTCTCTCACAGGGCCGACACATGTAAAGAGACAAACACATTCACACTCCCACTCACACCTACCAGTCAATTTAGAGTCACCAATTCACCTAAACTGCATATGTGGAAGGAAACCAGAACACCTGGAGGGAACCCACACAAACACAGGGAGAACATAAAAGCCACACAGAAAGGACCAGGTCAGAAGTGAACCTGGGACTTTCTTGCTGTGAGACAACAGTGCTAACCACTAAGACTGCTGCCCAATATAATTTAATTCAGTTAATTTATATTCTGCCAAATCACAACATAAGACTTCACAAAGTTATTGTATAACCTTACTCATCCATCACATACAAATGATAAAAGAATTGGACCCAGGACCAAGCCCTGAGGCACTCCACATGCTATTAAATCTGAGAAAATAAAACCATCACATGATGCAAGAGATTTCCTATTAGTCAACTGTGATGTACTGTAAAATAAGCAGTGCCTGAGATGCCCACCCAGAGTCTTTATCTATCTGTTTGAATTCTGTGGTCCACTGTATCAAAACCTGCACTGAGATATAGAAGTAGTGAAGCCAATACAGTATATGTGGGTATTAAAAAAAAAAAAAAAACGGAACGTATGCCTTCTTTGTTGAGGTGACAGCATTAACCGCTACACCACTGTGGTGCTGAAACCAACACATCAAAAACGAACCAGCCTGTATAAGTCTGATTTCAGGGTCTGTGATCGGTTCAGGGACATCTTGAATTTGTCTGAACTGCCCAACCTGTACTATTGGTAATCCTAGTATTCACATCTGACAATAAGGAAGTACTTTGTCTTCTTTGCTGAACATTAAATTGGCCTTTTTCCCGCATGCACCCTGTGAATCCAGTTAATATCCTGCGATGTGGCAGAATGGATGGTGAAAGACAAGAGGCACAGACAGCACTTTTGTCTGGTTGACAAATGGCAGTATACTAACCCAGAGGGAGTGTTTCTCTACACAGTAAATGAGAACACGCTCTTTAAAGAGTGTCAAATTAGACCAAAGCAACCAAGAAAATGGACAAACAGAAAATCCATAATCATTTCGGGCTGATCCCCAGCAGCTCAGAGGTTTTGTTTTTGTGTAATTTGTGCCTCAGTTGAGAAAAGTTGTCATGTGGTATTTCAGTGAGAAGTGATGATATCGACCTGCCACCTTGCAAGCTAAAAAACATGTCTTGCTTTTTTTCTGCTTGGAGACGTGAAGCATCAACAACTAAACACAACAGACGGCACTGTAATCCTTCAGAGGCTAAAGACACCTGACGTCTCAAACCATCCCCATATCTACCGCTATCAGATATCAATTCAACCTTTTCCTGCGTACATACAAAGTTTTTTAAAGATCAGAGTTTCTGCTCCAAGAAGACCTTTGGATATTTCTTCTAAGTCCATATGAATAAAAGATTTTGGCTTGGGTACTGAATGTAACAGTCCACAGATTTGGAAATGTTGGCTCTCATCCAAATGGTCTCATACAGAGCCCTGGTGCTACATCTGAAATTCTCCCATTTCAAAAGATTGTGCTCTCCAAGTAAAATCAAGTGTGACCCAGTTAGCTGTGTGCTCATGTGGAGAGATTGGGGTTTTTACTACCATCTGAAATGAAAGGAACAATGGGCTGAAACTCTGGGATGGCTTGATTGGAACAGAATCTAAAAAGCCCCCCCCACCCAAATAAAAAGATTTTTTTGGTCATTATGTGCAAAGAGGAAAATACATGCACGCTGTCCCTTAAATCCCCCAAACGCGCACAATAGGACCTGTCAAATACAGAGGACGTTATCTTTCACCGCACACAAAGCAGCACACAGCACAATGCAACTGCCGTTCTTTGTTTCCAACAACATTTTTATTTGCACACCCATTTGTACACCAATGGATGTGTTGGTTCGTGAATTAATGAAAGAAGAAATCAAAATGTTGTACTTGGGATGGCAAGATGATGGTCGGGTGGTTATGGTTAGGGTGGGGGGAAAGAGTAAGATTAGGTTATGGTTAAGGTTAGGGTCAGGGGTAGGAGTAGGGTTAGGAATAGTGAGTTAAAAAAACCCCGTCATGAAAATTTGACTCCATTTGTCACGGGAGCACGAAAAACAAACGTGGACTGGGCCTGCACATATCAGCCCGATTCAGGGACCTTGTTCGGAAAAGGTACTATCATCCAGGTCTAACTCTAACTTCCACTGCACCAGATGAGGGATAGAAAAATTCTTCCAATACTACAAACACTGTAGACAACACGTCAGATTCAGATGTAGTGGTGATCATGGGTGATTTTAAATACCAAAGTAGGTAACGGATTGGAAAACCCGCAAAGGAACCCATGGGGAAATTTGGATATGGATCAGAAAATGAAAGGACACAGACAAACTGCAATTCTGCTCTAGTAACAATTTAAAGATCATGAATACATGCTTTTAGCAATGTACGGCAAACCTTAAGTGGCGTGGGAGTCTCCGGGTGGAACATTCAAATATGACTGACTACATAATCGTCAATAGAAGTTGGCAAAGCAACATCTCTACATGTCGGTCATTTCCAAAAGGCAGATGTGGGCTCAAATCATCAACTCATGTTAGCCGGGCATCAGACTGAAGCTAAAGAAAGTAGATTCTCGACAGCAAAACTGGAAATTTGATGTAGAGAAAGGATAACCAAGTCATGTGAGCATTCAAAGAAACGTTGCGGGAAAAGACATCAAGGATAGCAGGTACCAACAGCATAGAGAACTTGTGGAAAGAAATTCAAACCGTCTATACGGAAACTGTAGAGAAGCCCCTTGGATTCGGACAGTATAAACCAGCACCCAGGATATCATATGAAGTGTTAGCACTCAGTGACAGGAGGAAGATTTTGAAGAATAACCCAGTGGTGGGCACAGCTAGCTGAAAAGTTAGCTTCAATAACCATTAATCCGCTAACAGAAAAGTAAACTTTTATACCACTAAACCAATAAAAACTGCTAAAAAATAGCAGACGTTACCACTAACTTTTAGTACTGACTCGGTTGCGGCCACATCGGATTACACTGTCAGCTACTGATAAGCCAATAAGGGTTGTTGGGTAAATTCCCAGGATCACAAATACAAAATAGATGCATGAAAAATAAACCAATAAAAAATAAAATCCCAAACACGGTCATCGTGTTTATAAAAAGCAGTAAATCGCAATATTAATAGTCACAGCTTATCTTTGATTTATATTTATAAACACAGGAACAGCTCATCCGTGTTGCGTCCAATGCTACTGGTAAAATCTACACCTCATCCGTCGTGTTGAGCTTCCCCACCGAAGAAAACCCACGTAAGCTTTGTCTTTACATTAAAATAGAGCAAGTGTCTTTCACTTTAAAAAAGTAAAGATTTGCATGGATGTGCTGTCTTTAAAGCAGACACACGAACTGTCGATTTATGCTACAGGAGTTCATCTTGACAGAACAGATTGTTGCAGACACACAACAGACAGGAAGTAACATGTATGATTTTAGGGTTTACAAACGTTTTTGACTGTTAAACTTCACTCACTTTACCAGCAAAAAAATGTTATCAGAATGAAAGTTAGCAGAACTAAGTTTAGAGGAAGCTAATTGGTCCGCTGATGGCTTTGAAAGTTAGCTGAAAAGCTAATCCACTAATGAAAAAGTTAGCTTTGCTAATTAGCGTAACTGTGCCCACCACTGGAATAACTGATATGAAAATGAAGACACATGGAGAGAACAAAACATCTTGACACGAGAAATCTGAAAGAAGTTAAGGAAAGATCACTACAAAGATCAGTGGATCATATAGAGAAATGAATCACACTGGAAAAAAGTTTGAAATATCACAACTCAAAGATCTTCACAACAATTGAAGAACTGACACAGAGCTTCGTACCGAAGATGACAAGTCTTAAAAACAAAGATGGCATCATATTGGATAGCACAGACCAAGTACTGGACCACTGGCGGGAAGACTTTGAGGAGTTGTATAATGAGAAGAACGCAGCAGACGACACAGTGCTCACTGAACTAGAACCAACAAATGTTAACGACATGCAGAACTTCTTGGAAGGTGAAGTGGAGAATGAAATCAAGAGACTGAAAAGGAGCAAGGATCCGGGAATAGACAACATAACTGCAGAAATTATAAAAGCAGGTGAAGAGGTGTCGGTCTCATTGATGCATAAATGATGTCACAAAATATATGAGGAAAGCAAATGTCCCATAGATTGGGGCAAGTCATTGTACCAATTCATAAGAAGGATGACCAAATGGCGTGTAGTAATTATAGAGGAATGAGCTTGTTGAGTGTTCCAGGAAAGATCTATACAGGGATGTTGAAATGGAGACTCAAGCATAATCTAGAGTTTGTGATCACAGAAGAGAAGGCAGAGGAACTGTGGATCAGATATTTGTAATACGGCAGCTGGTGGAAAAGTATTGTGAGAAAAACAAGATCCTGTATAATAACTTTATTGATTTCAAGCAGGCATTTAACAGTGTGTGGCAGAAAGGACTATGGCAAGTGCTTCATCATTATGGAATTCCAGAATGTACTCTCGGAAGACTTATATAGTAAGTGTGTGAGTGCAGTTAGGGTTGATGGGGACTTGACAGATTGGTTTGCAGTAACCACTGGGCTTCGTCAAGGTTGCAGTCTGTAACCATACCTTTTGCTGTTAGTGCTCGAAGCTGTGATGCAAAGAGCACTAGCTGACTGTACTGTTGGTGTGAGTGCAAATGGACAACTAATCAACAATCTTCATTTTTCTGATGACATTGACCTGATTGCAGAGACTCCAGCGGCCTTACAAGAAACAACAAATAGAGTGAACGACTGCTGCAGAAAATTTGGTTTGAAAATAAATAAATGGAAGACCAAGGTAATGACTGTTGGAAAACAGTCAAACTGAATAATGGAGGTTTGGAGCACGTCAGGAATTCACACACCTAGAAAGTTCAGTATCAGAAGATGGTAAATGTACCGCAGACATAAAGAAACAGATCGGGCTTGCCTCAGCATCAATTGGAAAGCTACACAAAATCTGGAGGGCCAAAAATATGTCAAGGAGAACCAAATATATGGTTTATAACATGTAGGTATTGCAGGTACTGGTATATGGTTCTGAATGCTGGGTATTGAAGAAAGAAGACGAAAGAAGGCTACAAGCCATGGAAATCACCTGCTTCCAAAGAATGCTGAAATTTTCTAATTTATTTTCATTTATAGCGCCAAATCACAACAGAGTTGCCTCAAGGCGCTTCACACAGGTAAGGTCTAACCAACCCCCAGAGCAACAGTGGTAAGGAAAAACTCCCTCTGAGGAAGAAACCTCAAGCAGACCAGACTCAAAGGGCTGACCCTGTGTTTGGGCCATGCTACAGACATAAATTACAGAACAATTCACAAAACAAATATACAGGAAATGCTGTTGGTGCACAGGACAGGAGGGTCACCCATCTCTGGATGGAGCTGCACCTTAAACAGAGAAAAAACAGAATCAGGCATCAGAAAGACAAGAAATACTGTATAATTTGCCAGTATTAATTCAACAAGAACAACAGAAGAAATACTAAGGTGATCGCTGGCCACGAGCCCTAAGCTTCACTAAAAGACCCAGAATTTAGGTAAAGTTGAGGCCGCGGCCCGCTCCGTTTCCTAATAAAATGATTTAAAAGAGTAAAAAGTGTAAAACAAAACTATAGCAGTATGCTAGCCATACAAACGGGAAAAGGGACGCAAAGTAGTCCTGCACTCTGAGAATGCAAAGCCCGGGCCGGTAAGTAAGGTTTAATTAGGTCAGTTAGGTAGGGAGGTGCCAGTCCGTGAACAATTTATAGACTAGTAGCAGAACCTTAAAATCTGAGCTCACTGGGACAGGAAGCCAGTGAAGGGATGCCAAAATGGGTGTAATGTGGTCAAACTTTCTGCTTTATGTCAAAAGTCTGGCAGCAGCATTTTGAACCAGTTGGAGAGCTCTAATGCTGGACTGCAGTAAACCGGAAAATAGAACATTGCAGTAGTCCAATCTAGAAGAGATAAACCAGAAAGTAACTAGAAAATACAGAATTAGAAATGAAGTCATGAGACAAAGAGTAGGCTCAACCGAAACAGTGTTTGATGTTAGAGCCCAGTCACACGGCACTTAATGAAGGGCAATGAAGCCCAAATGAAACAAGAAATCTGGACTTTCGTTGACTTGTGTTGGCATCATTTAACCTTAGCTCAGCTTCGTTCCTGCAGGTGGCGCTTCGTCTGGATTTTTAAACTGTTGAAAAATTTGAACGAAGGGCAACGAAAACCTCAATTTGTCAGTATTTCATTTTGCAGTTGTTCTTGATGGGTTTTTTTTATCGTTTGCTTAATTTCTGTAACGTTAGCATTTAGTTTGACTTTGTTCAACCAGCTGAATGTTTTCGTACAGTATAGAAGCCAGTTTGTGAGCGCTGCTGCTGCTGGTGCTGCCGCTGCGTTCATGTACCGTTGGAATTTACAGGCAAACTCAGCCTGTTTGCTTGGATTTTATTTTTTATCTGGGTGGGAGGTCAGCTTCACTGGGCTCAGGCATCTTATATAGGGAAGAATTAATCTTTTGTGTGGATACAATTAATTATTTTGCCACAAGCAAATGCTGAATTTGAAACAACAAAAATGTTTCAGATGGTACTTGAAAGCAGCATCAGCGACAACAGCAGCTCCTGCGTGTGCTTATTATTTTTATTAAATATAACAATATGAGTGTAGGAATGACAATCCAGCCCTTATGTACATGTGGCAACAGGTACATAATTCAAATGATTACATAAAGAGGTGTTCTGGAAGGCAAAATTTACATTGTGGATCAGGTGCAGCTCGTGGAATAACCGCACGTGAGTCAATGTGCGTTCACATGGACTGATCAATTTACTGCTCTGATATATTCAATCATCTTTACACTTTTCCCCTTTTCCCACTATTCCCCCTTTTGACAGTTTTCTGTTATAAATCAATATATATGGCTTAGTAATGTAATACAGTGATAGAGCAGCACCATGGCACACCGGAGTTTTTTTGTGCAACGTGTCGTCAGACAGTGAGGATTCTGATGATGGAGATGATCCCTCTTTTGTTCTGGATGAGGAACCAGAGCAGGTGGTCCCACCAACGTGCGCACAGATCTCCACAGCTTCTGTCTGCAGTTTCTCCAGGATTCAGGCGCTATGAGCTCCATCCCAGCGTAGAGTCCTGGAACTTAGAGATGCAGACACACACTGCTCCAGCTGTGGCTCCAGCATTGAGCATTGAGATCAATGTTAGCTTTGGTTTCATTAGTTCCTTTTACGTCCCTTTTGCACTCTTGCTTCACAGGTTATTTTGGTGATAAAGCTCTTTCATCCACCTTTTCTCAAGGAATTGTGACCTTACTTTTTCCCCTTCGTTCAGGAATTGTTGTGTGCCATGTGACTGGGCCATTTTATGTAAGAAGAGGCTAAAGCGGTTGGTCATGTTAAAAGAATGAAGCAGGAAAGACTACCAACAAGAGTCCTGCACTGCTATGTCCCTGGACAGAGAAGCAGAGGATGGCACGCAAAGACATGGATAAATAATATCCAGGAAGACCTTAATATCCAGTCTGGAAGCGGGCAATGGAAATGACACCCGGAGATGGTGTCTTGGATGAACAGTAGCCTGTCAGTGTGGCTGACGCTCGGGGCCACTGAGCGCCAGTCAGATGTTTCCCTTTCTGCTGAAAGTGCAGGGTGAGCAGCTCTGGATTTAAATTTATCATGGTAGAAACAGAGGCTGAGCTCACAACGCTGCTGAGGCTAAATAGGTGCTGTTACATGAGTGTTGCATCACCTGGGAGCAGCACAGGTGTGTGAACGTTGTGGGCTGCAGCAGCCATGCTATGGTGTTGACCAGCTAGGAAAAAAACCCATTGACTGTGGTTTGCACAACCCAACATACCTCCTCCCATCTTTAGCACCTTAACAGCGCTGGCTTCTGTGCCCCAGTGTCCACAATCACTGCCCTAAATGTGCCCCCAGTGTTTCACAATGGCCTGAATGTTTACAGTCACTTTTTAAACTGTACTTCATTCATATGTTTACACACACACACATATATATATATATATACACACACATATACACACAGTGAGGAAAATAAATATTTGAACACCCCGCGGTTTTGCAAGTTCTCCCACTTAGAAATCATGGAGGGGTCTGAAATTTTCATCTTAGGTGCATGTCCACGGTGAGAGACATAATCTAAAAACAAACAAAAAAAAAATCCGGAAATCACAATGTATGACTTTTTAATAATTTATTTGTATGTTACTGCTGCAAATAAGTATTTGAACACCTGTGAAAATCAATGTTAATATTTGGTGCAGTAGCCTTTGTTTGCAATTACAGAGGTCAAACGTTTCCTGTAGTTCTTCAGATCGTCTTTAGATCTTTCAGGTTTAGAGTTTCAGCTCCCTCCAAAGATTTTCTATTGAGTTCAGGTCTGGAGACTGGCCAGGCCACTCCAGGACCTTGAAATGCTTCTTACGGAGCCCCCCCTTAGTTGCTCTGACTGTGTGTTTGGGGTCATTGTTATGCTGGAAGACCCAGCCATGACCCATCTTCAATGCTCTTACTGAGGGAAGGAGGTTGTTTGCCAAAATCTCGCAATACATGACCCCATCCATCCTCCCTTCAATACGGTGCAGTCGTCCTGTCCCCTAGGCAGAAGAGCACCCCCAGAGTATGATGAATCCACCCCCATGCTTCACGGTTGGGATGGTTTTCTTGTGGTTGTTCTCATCCTCTAAACATGGTAAGTGGAGTTGATTCCAAAAAAGCTCTATTGTTTTCAGCTGACCCCCCAATTACAGCCCTCTTAACCCCCTGCCACTTTAGGCATTTATTTTTATTGATGTAAAATAATATTCAAAGTTTTCAGTGAGTTGACAGTAGGGCTGTACAATATGGCCAAATTATCGTATCTCAGTATTGTCATATAAATTGTCATGTAAATGTCACTTATATACATGCTGTCCATATTCTTGAGCTGCTTAGGTGGGTAGGGAGAGTTCCCATGGGATAAAAAAGCTTTTCAACCTACCATCCCTGGTTCTCAAGACCAGGCACTGAAGTGGCTCTACTCTCTCTTTTTTTTAAATTTATGTGTACCTTAGTAAACACTAGTAGAGTTCCACTTTAGATTTGGAATGTATAATAGAAGATATACGTTACTGAATTTTCATATCAGTATGATATATGATATGACTATGATTTGACACAAAGTGCAGCAACAGTAAAAATTAAACATTTTTAAACAAAACAGTAATAATACCACACTCATTTTGCACTCATCATAAGGTTAGGATACTGTGCCCTCCAAAAGTATTGGAACACTTGGAATTTCACACATTTTAATTTGTTTATGCCATTTTAAATACTAGACAAAAAAATAATAAAAAATTCTAAAATTATCTTCCTCAAACTCATACTGAAAGCAAATCTCTAAAACTTGATAAAACCTGTAAATAATAATCAGTTTTATTGCTGTTTTCTTTAGACAAGTCAGGGGATGGAAACATGAATAATATGTCTTGGACTTTATTTACATCAATTATGAAGAAATACAAAAGTTTCTTTCACCAAAACATCAACTCTAGGCTTTCATCTCAAATGTACTTTCTGTCAATTGTAGCTGAACTTTCAGGGTTTTTTTTAAGAAAATCCTCCTCTACACCACTTCATCAGGAAGCTGGATTTTAGATTTTTAATTAATTTATATCAAGTTGTAGAAATTTTCTTGTATTTGAAATAAACAAATTAAAATATGTGAAATACCAAGTGTTCCAATACTTTTGAGGGCAATTGAGAAACACTGAGAAGCAGCATCTTACTTTTTATATTTATTGCAGCAGATAAGAGAATATTTATAGTGGAATCCTGCAAATGGTGATACAAACATCAAATTTGGCACAAATAATCCATAGACATGAACTCTTAAAAATAAATAAATAAATAAAACTGATTGGCCACTTGAATTTTCAAGAGGCAGCCAGGTAGGGGTCAGCTGAAAAATTACACAGGGGTCATGTTCCAATCATATAGAAAACTACACCACATTATTTGCCTGATCATAAAGATTCCAAAACAGGTATAGTTTGGACAATCTGTGACTGAATGTTATGGAGTCATGAGGTAAAAGCAGCAAGAATGGTGACAAAGGTCAGTTTCAGTTTGTACAGGGGTCAAAAGTTAAAGTTGCTCCATTAATTTTTCTCCAGCTGTATTTGTGCTGAATTTGATGCTTATATTGCCATTTGAAGGATTGTTTCAGTTATCTGCTGCACTAATAAGCCAACATGAACAAGTGGCTGTCTTAGTTTAAAAATGTGTATATAAGCCAACCCAAATTAAAGGAGAAATGCTGCTTTTAACAACCTGGACCTCATTTCTGGCATAAAATACAGTTGTTTATTCACCAATATAAGTTTGGTGTGATTAGAAGTCCATAGTTCAGACGGCGTGTTCAGTTCAAATCTGGAGCAAACATTTTTCTTCTTCTAAGGTGGATTAGAACTATTTGTGGTACACAGCACAAACTACTGTACAGGAGGAACCTAACAGTCAATGTAACTCACTGATTTGAAAATGCAGCTCTTTCAACCAGACGTGTGGTGCCGTGACATGTCAATCATCTGTGTCCAATCAGATTTCAGGAAAGTCCAGTGAAACCCCAGCCTCTGCTCTAGCTCCACCCATGCCAGGAAGTGTTTGACATTTGAACATTTCCTGTTTCACTGTGAGTGAGAATTCGGCACTTTCTGTTTGAGTGTGAGCTTGCCACTGAGTTCTCGTGAGATTCTATGGGATCTCGTCTGTCAATCCAGGAAGTGTTTGACATTTGAGCATTTCCTGTTTTACTGTGGATTTGAAAATAGGCACTTCCTGTTTAGGACGCCCCGTACCATGAGCGAGCTTCGCACCACTGTGCAACGTGAAGCTCATATCAGCTGGATTTTAGATAGGTTTAAAGCATTCTTTACAAGCCAAAGACAACGCGGCTGTTTCAGATAACTTGCCCTCTATTTCCGCTGAATATATTTAATCCTGAACAATAAAAAAAGAGGGAACATCTCCTCCTCAGCTTCTGGTGATCTGCATGGAATGAACCTCATCCAATGAATCATCTTCTTCTTGTGGACATAATAAGTCACTTCTCTGCCTACCTTCTTTCTCATGAACTCATGCAGGTATTTGACAATTTGAATCAGATTTAATTCCAACCTCTGTGAAAAGTTCTGAGGAAAAAGTGTTGCGTTCTGACTGTGCCCATGTTGGTATAAAAGTGACACATAAAACATTCCAGCCTGGATGTGGTAACAGAGCCGGCCCAAGGCATACGCCAACTACGCGGTCGCTTAGGGCCTCCACGCCACCAGGGGGCCCCGAGAGTACCGAGACGTTGTGATAAAAAAGTAAATATATACATGAAATTAAAATAATATTGAATAATTTAAACGAAATTGTATTACACCTGAAAAAAATTAATTCATTTTGACAAAATACCAATATTAGGTTAATTGATGCCTCCTGTTGGCTGCTGCCACTGCTGGGCAAATTTAGATGCACCGCTTGGGTCAGGTGGTCGATGACTAATCGTGAGGAATGAAGTGAGTGCAAGTCATGTCTCAGAAAAGAAATTATCCCTAATTGTGGATGTGCCTGGACATGCCAGAACATGTCCCGTGAGGCTTCATCACGGCGTTGCTGTGCGCCATGCGGCACCGCCGCGACGAGCGAAGCCTCCGCTCCTCTTTCCATGACAAAAACTCCTGTAACAGTGGAATGTGCCGTTCATTTCCAAACTGGACGCTGTGTTTTATCCGGGACGTCGTCTGACTAGCACAGGAATTGTGAAAAGACGTGGACATCAGCACTTTTTCGGCACATTGAGACAGACGTGCGGAGGAATTCCGCGCGTCGTGGCGGTGCCGCATGGTGCAAAGCAACGCCGTGATGAAGCCTCACAGGACATGTTCTGACATGTCCAGGCACATCCACAATTTCTCGGATAATCACTCGACGGAAAAACCACCGACAGCTGTCTGAACGCCATCTCAAAGCCATCCTGTGAGACCAAAACGGAGGTGTTCCTTTGTCTCGCTCCATCAGCAAATCGGTCGTGACGCACGAAGCCTCCGCTCGGCTTTCCATGACAAAATCTCTTGTTAAAAGTGAAATCTGCCAGAAAATGGTTGATGTCCAGCTCTTGTGATAACCAGAGAAAGTGCACACGATGGTCCCGGCTCCACAGAGCCATCCGTTTAGAAATGATCCGGTGGTTTGTGGCTCTCGATGGCAGCACGGAGCGCGGCGCGCCGAGCGTCCTTAAAGCTGTAGTAACAGTCCTTATTCTCTGTGAAGCCCGTAAAATTTTCACCGAAAGCCAGATAAATTTTTCTAATGGTTTCCAGCTGCCACTCTCTAACAGTTTCTGAAAAAATTCTGATGGAAAAAAAGCCCAAATCATTCCGCCATTTCCTGACAATGAAAAACTGCCAAGGGGGCTGGACCACTCCTCACTCAAAGCCTGCTCACAGGCGAATGACGCAACCGACAGGCGTGGAAAAACTCACACATGCGCACGAGGGTTCAAGCTTGTCTGACGCAATCACACGTGATTCAAATCCATATGGTTTTTGAAAAAAATAATAAGGTCGGATACTTTTCTAATAGACCTCGTATTTCTGGTGGGGTTTTTTTTGTAGCTGCTTGTGTTTGGAGACTGACTTCTATCACTCTTTCTGACTTCTATCGCAGTTTCTGTCCCTACCGAGCTCCTCCACCGTCACAAAGCACTCACAGGCGGACAAACTTCACACTAGCCTTGCGCCAGTCCCAGCTAGTGAGCTAGCTAGGTAACAAGCTGCACATAATGGCAGACAATTTGAATGTTGTGGACCGGATTTTGGCGAAGCCATTTGATAGTCTTCCTTACGAAGAAAAACTTAGAGTTAAACAGCAGGGCAGATCAACTCCTCAGATTAATTTGGTGCAAAAGGTGGAGAAAAGTAGCTCAGCTCTCAATGGTTTGCAGGCCAAAGTTAAAGCAATAGCCCCCAGTGCAATGTTTGTGCATTGCTATGCACACACATTGCTGTTATGTTGTGGATTTCTATGTTCATTTTGGAGATTATTTAAGTATTGTATTTATTATTTAAGTATTTAATTTTGATTACAACTTTATTTTTCTGTAAGATAATGTGAATGTCATTTCATTCTATTTTGTATTTGGATATTGAACATTTTGCACACCATTGCACATCTGAAAGAAATTAAACTATTTAACGTGTCTACTATAACTCTTTACTATAAGTCTCCTGCCTGCTGATGTTACTTTCAAATAGTTAAATTAATGAGCCATACTTATACATCACTCTGTATGTAGAAGTTAATTAAAACATATTTATGAGTTTGCCCCTTTAAGGTTAAAAACAAGAATGACACCTGTATGATGTAAGATCATTACAAATAATGCTAATGATTGTGGGTACGTTACACACATAACAGTGTAGCTTATGGAATAATGAGGCATCTGCTGTTGAGGTGATGGTAGGGGGGCCCCAAATGAAATTCTGCTTAAGGCCCCATAAAGGCTTGGGCCGGCCCTGTGTGGTAATGACTTTATGTGTGCAGTCTCGACTAGCAGAGAAACACCATCTTTCATTTTGGATGTATGACTCAGAAATGTGGGAACACAGCAGTCAGTATTGCTGCTGGGTCGCCTTTTTTATCCTCTGTATTAGCAACAAGCAGCTGTTTCTCAGACTGCAGGCTCCTAGAGTAGATATAGCGCAGGGAGCTTTTCGCCTTACAGCATATTAAGTGATTTCACGGCAACTCGCTTCTAAGATGCTGTTTTTCCCGACACATTGTCCTCCAGTCAATCGGCAGCAGAGAAGACACAACCGGTTGTGTTAAAACCTGGCCTATTTCCTGCCATGCCACACACCAGAAGTGAGAATGAGATTAGAGCAGTAAGGGCAGGTGTGTGATCAGATGGGATGGCACACGCTCAGCATGTCGCTGCAACACCAACCGATGAGCTGACTGCAGTTAATGATTAGTCAAGATGTTTATTTTTGATCATTATCCATGTTTTCTGAGCACCTGTGCAGGAAAAAGTGGGAATGAAGCCCCAACCCAGTTTAGTGATTCATACAGAGAAGGGGGGGGGGGGTCATTAAAAGCTCAGTTGCACATGCATACGTAATGCATGTGCAACTGATTCTGATGAAGCTGCTGAAGGTTTATAAAATAGTCTTTATGTTGTATGTTGTGATGTATTTTTTTTATTGTTTTTGTTTGTATAAAGACATCCTCATAAACTTACTAAAAAAGGAGATATTTTATACAGCCAATGTAGTATATTGGGACAAATACTGGTGTTCATCAGGGATGTGTTCTGGCCACACTGTTCAATGCTTGCATGGACTGGGTGTTGGATAGGGATGTGGAAACCAGCAACTTTGTTAGCGATGAAAGGTTTAATGACCTTGAAATCACAGTGATAATGTGATTTTGAGCAGTCCTAATTACAGCACTTGAGAACCAAGACAACAAAGAGATGGAGAACAATGGACTACAATTAGCGAGTCAGTGTTTGTATTGATGCCAGACCAGTCATTAAATAAGACATTCTCAAGTTTTCACCCCAATCCAGTTTTTTTTTTTTTGACCACATGATGGTCTCCTAACCCACAGGCTTATTCCGGATCTCAAACAGCTCCCATGTCAAATGCTATGAACACACATGCCCCATCACATCTGAATGTGATGCTTCTGCTTGGAGATGTTTGCAGTCTGCACTGGAGCTTTTGATCCATAAAATTTCGGAGGAGTTGGAGATGCATCAAGGTGAGGATAGTTGGGGAGACAGCTGGGGAATGTCGTCATTCAGTGACTGGTCTGACATTACGAAATGCAATTCCTGATTCAAAAGTGCATTCTGTTTTGCTGGGACTCTGGTCTTTACCTCCTTGTTTATTTTTTGCTCATCTTTTATTGTGAACACTGGACTGTATGGTTGCTTAGCACCAACATTTCCATCACTGCAATGTTCTGACAATTATACATTGGGCTTTTGTTTATTAGTTCATGTGACCAAAGCAGATGGTCACTCTACTGACTTTGGTCTGTTTCAAGTTTTGTCCTGCAATCAAAAATCGTCCGAGGGAGTTTTTCTATGCCACTGTGTTTGCTCATGGGGTGGGTAAGGTCTTGACTGGTCAACATTGTGGTTAAGGACCTTGATTAACAGTACTTTGAACTGAACCCTTGTCCGTGTGGTCACAGGTCTGCTTCTACATTCTTCATGCTGCTTATATAGCTGTTACACATTGGCATGCATGTGAATGTAGAGGCGTAGTCTGGCCTTCTGTTTCAGAACAGACATGTTGCAGTAAGACACTGCAGGTATCCCACAATCCATTGGGTACCCATCTGATTTGCACAGCATGTGCACATGCACACACAAACACACACGCTGTATGTTACATGCTCTTATATAAAGACAGTCAGCACATATTCATGCACACACACATACACATGCAGACACACTGATTGCAGCCTGGTGGCATAATCAGAATGCTGATAAAACTTTTCATCAAGAGAGAATGAACCTTCATGATCTTCTGAGAACAATCACAGCTGCCACTGATTTCCTAATTTGGGAAATTAATATTAATTGTGACTCAGACATCACAGTGATGAGGACCCTGCTGATGAACTTTCCCCACTGTGTCTGTGTGCACAAAAGGTATGACTGCAGATAGGCAGAACCCAAGTTGAAAACCATTGCTCTCTGTATATATACAAGGGTGCAAATAGAATGATTAGTACCACTCCAGAAATAGAGGTAGTCTCCAATCAACCACCACCCGAAGCTTCTCGACCTCCCTGCATGCCTGTCTGCAGGTGTGCACGCACCATGATTATGACTCTCCGGGTAAGAAAGCCTTAAAGCTGAAACTTCACAAAGTGCATACATTAAAAAGCTAGATACCACTTAGCACATCATAGAACAATGAGACAGGAGGTGGGCTACCAATATGCAGACCTACGTTCAATTCCCGGGTGTAATTCAAATGCTGATCTTTGATTCTAGGTCTCTTTGGAGGATCCTTGGGTACTGCTAGAGAGACTTTAAGTGAAATACATTTGAAAGGTGAGGTAGCACCTGCGTGATGATGCAACATATAAAAGCTGTTCTATCCCCATTTTGTCCAAATAAGCCTATAAGTACTTCAGAGTGGCCATTGGATTTTTGGTGGTTTCCCTCACTAGTTTCCCTTGTGCATGACTGCTTACTGCCTACTCCAGACAGATTTACCATACAATACCATACTGTTTGTATTTCTTATCTAATTGATGGAAAATAAGCCCAAGATTTATTCAGTGACTTGGACTGGTGCACCACTGTTAAATAACAGCAGGAAGCTGTGGTTGTCAGACTAATTCTGTAAAAAACAAAAGATTTCAACAAGATTTCATTGGGCTTCTTCCATTTGGGGTGACCACAGGAGGTTCAGGATCAGGATTTGAAACCAGGGATATTCTCTCTGGGAGGTAAGTGCAATAATTGCATGCACCAGCATGTAGTGTGTGCATGTATTGGTCAACTTAACTCCTAACAACTTATTTGTTTTAGCTGGAGATTGTTTTAGCCTACTCAATTTTAAACAGTTCTTGTTGGAGAGGATTGATGTCAGACGTACGGCTCTTGTTGGACTCATCACCAAAGTCAGCCAGCGGTTTGATAAGACTATTTTGATGATGTAGAGTGCATCAGGAAAGTATTCACAGAGCTTCACTTTTTCCACATTTTGTTATGTTACAGTCTTATTCCAAAATTGATGAAATTCATTTTTCCCCTCAAAATTCTACTCACAACACCCCAAAATGACAACATGAAATTTTTTTTGTTTGTTTGATTTTTGGAGATTTTTGCAAATTTCAAATTCATTAAAAATAATAATAAGAATAATAATAAAAAGAGAAATCACATGTATATAAGTATTCAGAGCCTTTACCATGAGGCTCAAAATTGAGCTCAGGTGCATCCTTTTTCCACTGATCATTCTTGAGATGTTTCTACAGCTTGATTGGAGTCCACATGGAGTAAATTCAGTTGAGTGGACATGATCTGAATAGGCACACACTTGTCTACATATGAGGTCCCACAGTTGACAGTGCATGTCAGCACAAACCAAGCATGAAGTCAAAGGAATTGTCTGTAGACCTTCGAGACAGGATTGTCTGTGGGCACAAATCTGGAGAAGAGTACAGAAACATTTCTGGTGCTTTGAAGGTCCCAATGAGCACAGTGGCCTCCATCATCTGCACATAGAAGAAGTTCGGATTCACCAGGACTCATCCTACAGCTGGTCTGCCCGCGATCATGGCAGAAGAGCCTTAGTCAGGGAAGTGACCAAGAACCTGATGGTCACTCTGTCAGAGCTCCAGCATTCCTTTGTAAAGGGAGGAGAACATTCCAGAAGGATAACCATCTCTGCAGCAATCCACCAATCAGGCCTGTATGGTAGAGTGGCCAGATGGAAGCTACTCCTTAGTAAAAGGCACATGGCAGCTCACCTGGGGTTTGCCAAAAGGCACCTGAAGGACTCTCAGACCATGAGAAACAAAATTATCTGTTCTGATGAGACAAAGATTCTACTCTTTGGTGTGAATGCCAGATGTCATGTTTGAAGGAAACCAAGGACCATCCCTACAGTGAAGCATGGTGGAGCCTGCATCATGCTGTGGGGATGTTTTTCAGCTGCAGGAACTGGGAGACTAGTCAGGATTGAGGGAAAGATGTATGCAGCAAAGTACAGAGACATCCTGAATGAAAACCTGCTCCAGAGCGCTCTTGACCTCACACTGGGGCGACGGTTCATCTTTCAGCAGGACAGTCACCCTAAGCACACAGCCAAGATGTCAAAGATGTGGCTTAAGGATAACTCTGTGAATGTCCTTGATCGGCCTAGTGTAGAGCCCAGACCAGAATCTGATCGAACATCTCTGGAGAGATTTGAAAACGCTCCAAATCCAACCTG
Source organism: Thalassophryne amazonica (assembly GCF_902500255.1). NCBI lineage: Eukaryota > Metazoa > Chordata > Actinopteri > Batrachoidiformes > Batrachoididae > Thalassophryne > Thalassophryne amazonica. Next base: position 60,689,397 of record NC_047112.1, on the reverse strand, counting down.
ATGGAGCTTAAGAGATGGTGCAAAGAAGAATGGGCAAAACTGCCCAAAGAGACCAAGCTTGTCACATCATATTCAAGAAGACTTGAGCCTCTAATTGCTGCCAAAGATGCATCAACAAAGTATTGAGCAAAGGGTGTGAATACATATGTACATGTGATTTTTTTTTTTTTAAATAAATTTGCAAAAAAAAAAAAAAGAAGTTTTTTTTTACATCATTATGGGGTGTTAGGAGCAGAATTTTGAGAGAAAAAAAAAGTATTTACTCCATTTTGGAATAAGGTGTATAACATAACAAAATGTGGAAAACGTGAAGCACTGTGAATACTTTCCAGATGCACCCGCCACCCTATATAGGACAGTCTAATGCACATACAACCCCAATTCCAATGAAGTTGGGATGTTGTGTAAAATATAAATAAAAGCAGAATACAATGATTTGCAAATCCTCTTCAACCTATATTCAGTTGAATACACCACAAAGACAAGATATTTAATGTTCAAACTGATAAACTTTATTGTTTTTGTGCAAATATTGCTTATTTTGAAATGGATGCCTGCAACACGTTTCAAAAAAGCTGGGGTAGTGGTATGTTTATCTCTGTGTTACATCACCTTTCCTTCTAACAACACTCAATAAGTGTTTGGGAACTGAGGACACTAATTGTTGAAGCTTTGTAGGTGGAATTCTTTCCCATTGTTGCTTGATGTACGACTTCACTTGTACAACAGTCCAGGGTCTCCGATGTCGAATTTTGAGCTTCATAATGCACCACACATTTTCAACAAGTGACAGGTCTGGACTGCAGGCAGGCCAGTCTAGTACCCGCACTCTTTTACTATGAAGCCACACTGTTGTAATACTTGCAGAATGTAGCTTGGCATTGTCTTGCTGAAATAAGCAGGGACGTGCCTGAAAAAGATGTTGCTTGGATGGCAGCATGTGTTGCTCCAAAATCTGGATGTACCTTTCAGCACTGATGGTGCCATCACAGATGTGTAAGTTGCCCATGCCATGGGCACTAACACACCCCCATACCATCAAAGATGCTGGCTTTTGAACTTTGCGCTAGTAATAATCTGGATGGTCTTTTTCTTCTTTTGTCCGGAGGACATGACGTCCATGATTTCCAAAAACAATTTGAAATGTGGACTCATCAGACCACAGCACACTTTTCCACTTTGCGTCTGTCCATTTCAAATGAGCTCGGGCCCAGAGAAGGCGGTGGTGTTTCTGGATGTTGTTCATGTATGGCTTTCACTTTGCATGGTAGAGTTTTAACTTGCACTAGATGTAGCGACGAACTGTGTTAACTGACAATGGTTTTCTGAAGTGTTCCTGAGCTCACGTGGTAAGATCCTTGACACAATCATTTTGGTTTTTAATGCAGTGCCGCCTGAGTGTTGGTTTTCGGCCTTGCCGCTTACGTGTAGAAAGTTCTCAAGAGTCTCTGAATCTTCTGATTATATTAGGGACTGTAGATGATGGAATCCCTAAATTCCTTGCAATTGAACATTGACAAACATTGTTCTTAAACTGTTGGACTATTTTTTTACGCAGTTGTGGTGATCCTCGCCCCATCTTTGCTTGTGGACGGCTGAGCCTTTTGGGGATGCTCTTTTTATATCCAATCATGACACTTACCTGTTTCCAATTAACCTGTTCACCTGTGGAATGTTCCAGACAGGTGTTCTTTGAGCATTGGTGATGTAACACAGTGGTAAACATACCACTGTCCCAGCTTTTTTGAAACGCGTCGCAGACATCCATTTCAAAATGTGCAAATATTTGCACAAAAACAAAAAAGTCTACCAGTTTGAACATTAAATATCTTGTCTTTATGGTGTATTCAACTGAATTTAGGTTGAACTGGATTTGCAAATCATTGTATTCTGTTTTTATTTACATTTTACACGTCTCAACTTCATTGGAATTGGTGTTGTAGTACAAGTGCATTCCTGGCGTGTCAGTTCAATTCAGCTAATTTATACAGCACCAAATCACAATAAAGTCAATCTCAAGGCACTATACATGACCTTACCGACCCCATGAGCAAGTATATTGGAGTGAAGTCGAGAGTCATTGAGTCAGTGACTGCATTGCTGCTTGAGCAGTCAGTTCCAATTTGCTGTTGTGTAGATAAAGGATGACCTCATGGCCTATGAAAGACATATTTGAATAAAACATATTTCGTGTCTTAACTGGTAAATGGACTGTATTCATATTACGCTTTTTCCATCTGAATCAGAAGCTCAAAGTGCTTTACAATGATGCCTCACATTCACCCATTCACACATCAGTGTCAGGGTGCTGCCATGCAAGGTGCACAACAGGAGCAACTGATGAATTAAGGACCTTGCTCAATGGCCCTTAGCAATTTTTGGTGTGACGGGGGGTTAAACTGGAGCTTCTCTGGTCTCAATGCCCACCAACCTTACCCACTTGACCATCACCTTTCCATTAGGCACAGGTGTGTTGTGGGTCATAACATGAAATGAAACGGATAAAATGTCATCTGTCATCTCCTTTAAGAGCCGTGGTGCCGTGGGTGCTCCAGAACCTGCACAATTCTACTATTTCAACAGCAGACTCGAGTGAGAGATTTTCCAGTAAGTTAAAGGATCTGCTGGTGATGCTTCATAGTACATGACCAGAGAGAAGCCATCAAAGCTCCCTGAGGTGAAGCAATGAAGTAGCACGCAGAAATTTTGTATTTATCCATTATTGTTTGCTTTTATTTCAGTAACTCCTTTTCCAGTTTTGTTGGGTTTACAAGTAGAGTGCCATGCGCTGATTTACAGACTACGCATGTGCATTATGAACCCATCTCTGCAATTAGCAGGAAAACTCTGGGCTTAACGTCGGACGAGCTATGACGCAATCACTCCAACACTGTGCCTAAGCACACATCATTTTAAGCACACTAATGGGCGAACAATGCACAAAAGGGCACTCGCTCCTTAAAAAAAACTTTGAAAATGAAAACTACCAGGTGGAATCTTGCAGTAACACTTGCGCTGCTTTGCACTGGGTGTAAGAAAGAGCCTATATAGGAGGTGTGTGTGTGTGTTGTGTGTGTGTGTGTGTGTGGTGTGTGTGTGTGTGTGTGTGTGTGTGTGTGTGTGTGTGTGTGTGTGTGTGGAGAGGGACAGCTTGTCCCAGTTACCTCAAGCCAAGACATTGATGTTGATAATAACTGCAACGAGACAGCAGCTGAAATGAAAAAGAAACTGTTTTTAAAAAATACATTTAGTCCTTTGAGTATTTTTTTCATGCATTAATCACAAGCAGATGTGGTGGGCTTTGGAAATGAGAGAAAGTAACAATCTTATCTGGAACGAGAGCACTGCACTCGTAGAGGGCAAACCTCCAACACTTGTATTTAGTTAAAAACGTATTTAGTCAGCCCCTGATTGTGCAAGTTCTCCTACTTAGACAGATGAGAGAGGTCTGTAATTTTCATCATAGGTACACTTCAACTATGAGAGACAAAATGAGAAAAAATCCAGGAAATCACATTGTAGGATTTTTAAAGAATTTATTTGTAAATTATGGTGGAAAATAAGTATCTGGTCAATAACAAAAGTTCAACTCAATACTTTGTAACATATCCTTTGTTGGCAATGACAGAGGTCAAATGTTTCCTGTAAGTCTTCATCAGGTTTGCACACACTGTAGCTGGTATTTTGGCCCATTCCTCCATGCAGATCTCCTCTACAGCAGTGATGTTTTGGGGCTGTCGCTGGGCAACATGGACTTTCAACTCCCTCCACAAATTTTCTATGGGGTTGAGGTGTGGAGACTGGCTAGGCCACTCCAGGACCTTGAAATGCTTTTTACGGAGCCACTCCTTCGTTGCCCGAGCGGTGTGTTTGGGATCACTGTCATGCTGGAAGACCCAGCCATGTTGCATCTTCAATGCTCTCACTGATGGAAGGAGGTTTTGGCATAAAATCTCATGATCCATGGCCACGTTCATTCTTCCTTAACACAGATCAGTCGTCCTGTCCCCTTTGCAGAAAAACAGCCCCAAAGTATGATGTTTCCACCCCCATGCTTCACAGTAGATATGGTGTTCTTGGGATGCAACTCAGCATTCTTCTTCCTCCAAACACGACAAGTTGAGTTTTTACCAAAATGTTCTATTCTGGTTTCATCTGACACCATGATATTCTCCCAGTCCTCTTCTGGATCATCCATATACTCTCTGGCAAACTTCAGATGGGCCTGGACACGTACTGGCTTAAGCAGGGGAACACGCCTGGCACTGCAGGATTTGAATCCCTCTCTGCGTAGTGTGTAGCTTTTGTTACTTTGGTCCCAGCTCTCTGAAGGTCATTTATCAGGTCCCTCCATGTAGTTCTGGGATTTTTGTTCACCATTCTCATGATCATTTTGACCCCACAGGATGACATCTTGTGTGGAGCCCCAGATCGTGGGAGTGAAGTTGGGATATTGTGTAAAATGTAAATAAAAGAATACAATAATTTGCAAATCCTCTTCAACCTACATTCATTGAATACACCACAAAGACAAGATACGAGGTCTGTTAGAAAACTATCCGACCTTTTTATTTTTTGCAAAAACTATATGGATTTGAATCATGTGTGATTGCATCAGCCAAGCTTGAACCTTCGTGCGCATGCGTGAGTTTTTTTCACGCCTGTTGGTTGCGTCATTCGCCTGTGAGCAGGCTTTGAGTGAGCAGTGGTCCACCCCCCTCGTCGGATTTTCATTGTGAGGAAAATGTCTGAACGATTTGGAGCTTTGCTGCATCAAATTTTTCCAGAAACTGTGAGAGACAGCCAGGTGGAAACCATTTGGAAGATTCAGACGGCTTTCAGGGACGATTCTATGGGGATCACACAGATTAAGGAGTGTTACAACCGGTTTAAAGACGGCGCACAATGGCGGAGGGCGCGCTGCGCTCCAAGCGGCGATCGACAGGCTGAAACGACAAGATCATTTCCAAACTGATGGAAACTGTTGATCCGGGACGTCGTCTGACTACTAGGGGAAATGCCAGAAGAGGTGGACATACCACTTTTTCGGCACATTCCACTGTTACAGGAGTTTTTGTCATGAAAAGACGTGCGGAGGAATTCGCGCGTCGGGATGGAGCCGCTAATGGCGCAGGACAAAAAGCAACGCAGTGATGAAGCCTCACAGGACATGTTGTGGCATGTCCAGCTTGTCCACAATATCTCGGATAGTCACACAACTGAAAAGCCACCGAAAGCCGTCTGAATCTTGCGAATGGTGCAAGAGCTGGGCATGTTACAACATGTCCTGTGAGACCAACAAGGAGGTGCTTTTGTCCCGCGCCACTAGCGGCTCCGTGGCAAATTCCTCCGCTCCTCTTTCCATGACAAAAACTCCCGTAACAGTGGAATGTGCCGAAAAAGTGGTATGTCCACCTCTTCTGCCATTTCTGTAGTAGTCAGACTACGTCCCGGATCAACACAGCGTTCAGTTTGGAAATGATCTGGTCGTTTCAGCCTGTCAATTGCCGCTCGGAGTGCGGCGCGCCCTCCGCCATTGTGCACTGTCTTTAAATTGGTTGTAACACTCCTTAATCTGTGTGATCCCCATAGAATCGTCCCTGAAAGCCATCTGAATCTTCCGAATGGTTTCCACCTGGCTGTCTCTCACAGTTTCTGGAAAAATTTGATGCAGCAAAGCTCCAAATCGTTCAGACATTTTCCTCGCAATGAAAATCCGAGGAGGGGGGTGGACCACTGCTCACTCAAAGTCTGCTCACAGGCGAATGATGCAACCGACAGGCGTGAAAAAACTCACGCATGCGCACGAAGGTTCAAGCTTGGCTGATGCAAGTGCACATGATTCAAATCCATATAGTTTTTGCAAAAAATAAAAAGGTCGGATAGTTTTCTAACAGACCTTGTATTAATGTTCAACTGATAAACTTTATTGTTTTTCTCAAAATATTTGCTCATTTTGAAATTGATGCCCGCAACACGTTTCAAACAAGTTGGGATGGGGCAACAAAAGGCGAGAAAGTAGATGAATGTTCAAAGAACATCTAATTGGAAACAGGTGAGTGTAATGATTGGGTATAAAAGGAGCATCCCTAAAAGGCTCAGCTGTTCACACCCAAAGATGGGGTGAGGATCACCACTTTGTGAACTGCATGAAAAAATAGTCACACAGTTTAAGAACAATGTTTCTCAATGTTCAATTGCAAGGAATTTAGGGAATCCATCATCTACAGTCCATAATATAATCAGAAGATTCAGAGAATCTGGAGAACTTTCTACACTTAAGCAGCAAGGCCAAAAAACAACATTGAATGCCCGTGACCTTCGATTCCTCAGGCGGCACTGCATTAAAAACCAACATCATTGTGTAAAGGATCTTACCACGTGGGATCAGGAACACTTCAGAAAACCATTGCCAGTTAACACAGTTCGTCGCTACATCTACAAGTGCAAGTTTAAACTCTACCATGCAAAAGCGAAAGCCATACATCAGCAATGTCCAGAAACAATGCCGCCTTCTCTGGGCCCGAGCTCATTTGAAATGGACAGATGCAAAGTGGAAAAGTGTGCTGTGACCTGATTGAGTCCACATTTCAAATTGTTTTGGAAATCATGGACGTCGTGTCCTCCAGACAAAAGAGAGAAAAAAACATCCAGATTGTTACCAGTACAAAGTTCAAAAGCCAGCATCTGTGATGGTATGGGGATGTGTTAGTACCCATGGCATGAGCAACTTACACATCTGTGATGGCACTAACAATTCTGAAAGGTACATCCAGGTTTTGGAGCAACACATGCTGCCATCCAAGCAACGTCTTTTTCAGGGACGTCCCTGCTTATTTCAGCAAGACAATGCCAAGCCACATTCTGCACGTGTTACAACAGTGTTACTTCGTAGTAAAATAGTGCGGGTACTAGACTGGCCTGCCTGCAGTCCAGACCTGTCACCCATTGAAAATGTGTGGCGCATTATGAAGTGCAAAATATGACAACTGCTGAACAACTGAAGTCGTAGATCAAGCAAGAATGGGAAAGAATTCCACCTACAAAGCTTCAACAATTAGTGTCCTCAGTTCCCAAACACTTATTGTGTGTTGCTTGAAGGAAAGGTGATGTAACACAGTGGTAAACATACCACTGTCCCAGCTTTTTTGAAACGTGTTGCAGGTATCCATTTAAAAATGAGCAAATATTTGCACAAAAACAATAAAGTTTATCAGTTTGAACATTAAATATCTTGTCTTTGTGCTGAATTCAACTGAATATAGGTTGAAGAGGATTTGCAAATCATTGTATTCCGTTTTTATTTACATTTTTCACAGTGTCCCAACTTCATTGGAATTGGGGTTGTACCTAACAGATACCATACACTGCCATATAATTTGTATTTCTTAATAATTTATGTATAAGAGGTCAAAGACATATTCAGTGACTTGGAAATATTCATATATCTGACCTTTGAGTTGTTTTATGAAAATTATCTGTAAAACGTGTTTCATTCATTCATTTTCTGCTGCTTATCTGGATCAGGGTCACGGTGGCAGTCAACCAAGCGGGTCACCCCACACTTCCCAATCCATGGCTAAAATCCTCTAACAATAACAACAATAAACCTCATATTTAATTTGTCCAATTACATACGGCTTCTGAAAATTACAGGATTGTTTACATAAATAGCTGAAATGACTAAATAGTCAGTGCAATGTTTTTGTTAAACCCTGAAAGCTGAAAGTCTGCATTAGACACACATCTTGATTTATTTCCACTCCACTGTTGTGGTGCACAGAAGCAAAATGACAAGAATTATAACACTGTCCAAATACTTACGGACCTATCTGTCGTGTATTTTTCAAGTCAGGACAAGTCGCTTGTGAGAAATGTTTCAGCACACAATCAGCAGGCTCTCACTTCCTAATGGACCTCTTAATAAAGCCGTTACTCCAGCCCAGCACACCCCAAAGGTCAGTCACATCAATATATGTGACTCCTCGCTTTCCAGGTTCAGGCGAACTGCCATTAAATTAAAGTCCGAAGGTTTCTCCTCTCAACAGTAAAGTTGCTAAGCATTTAACAGCACGTAGTGGGTCCGGCACCATCCCGCACTGCCACAATTCAAAAGATTTGTTTTTTGTTTCTGTAACCAGACACAGGTACGCACAAGACTGTAATGATTAACTAATCCTCCAACCAGCCATCATAAAGTGAACACCCAAGGCGTCTTATGACGCAGTTCCTGAAGTGATGAAAGGTGCAGGCGATTGTGAACATCAGAGCTGATAAGGCCTCAAAAGAGACGAGCAACGTTCAAGGACGTCACTTTGACAGAATTCAGGCGAATGTCGTGATGGTTACTTACACACACGTGCACACCCACACACAATTCACTATTTTTGCTTTGTGACACATTATTTACTGATCATTTAAATGTTATTGGGATTTCTGTTTAACATTGACAAACAACCACAGTCGTCTCCAGATATTAGCAAAATGTAGGACTCACACGATTAAGCGTCTGCCATTGAAGTCCATATATGGACTTATCCTTGATTTGTGAGCGAGTTGCCTCAAACTAGTTATGAGTTATGAGTTCCGCAAACAGAAATACAAACAAACAAAAGCAAACACACAGCCTTTTTTTTACTTCTATAACAGAAATGTTGCTCAGACCATTCACACACACAGTGTTAATCATGGGAAATAATTATTAACATGATTGATTATTCTGTTCCGTTGATTGTGAGGATTAGTCATTTGGTCTCTAGAATTTCATAAAATATTTAAGCACACTAGTGATGAGATTACAGTTTTCAATTCTTAGGTCCCTTGTTCTCTCGTGTGAAACACAGCGGGTAAAATAACTAACATTTTCACCATTTTTCTCAGTAGAAATATTTCTAAAGGTGCTATTGACATGAAATTTTCACAAGATGATGGTAACAACTGAAGTAATCCATATATATAAAGAAACCAAAACAAATAAGTAGAAATTACATTATGTGTAATAATGTGAAATGACACAGGAAAAAAACCTGTTTGTAGTGTGCATGTGACACGCGGGCACACTACAAACAGCTTCACTTGGCCGTGATTGATACCACAAATCAAGACCAGATCTGAAGATCACAATAAAATGAGGTTTGCTGGACTTTTGGATGCGGAGCGGTTTAACGCATTTCAGCAGACATTTCCCAAGGCAGAGCTCCAAAGTTTGACAGACAGGTATGGTCCTCATTTTGATCTGAATCGACTGAAAGCTGAGCTCAAACTCATGTACAACATGTCAAACTTTTCACGGCAGAAGTATCAGTGACCTCCTGACATTTCTGAAGAGGACGCGCCTTTTGGACAGTATGACAGAACTGTATGCACTTGCATGTCTGATCCTGACCATTCCAGTGTCTACTGCGTCCGTGGAGCGTTCGTTCTCAGCTCTCAAATGGATAAAAACATATGCAAGGAACACAACTGGAGAAGAAAGACTCTCTTCTTTGGCATGTCTGTCAAATAAGAAGGAACTCCTCAGCCAGCTGAAGCAGCAAGGACACCTGCACCACACCGTTATTGCACGCTTCGAAAAAAAAAAGGACAGACGCATGGATTTTATTTACAAGTAATGGGTGAGTGTTACTTTTCTATTACATTCTCATATAGGCTACAATGACAAGTTTTTCTTTTAAGTGTTCACATGTGCTCTTTGAGCCTATTGATTGACGTTGATCTTAATTGGGGCACATGGAAAAGTTTTGCTGCATTGAATTAGTGGCTGTTCAATTATGTGCGTAGTGTCTCGTGTATTTTGGCAAATTGTGCATTGATATATTGATTAATAACTGACTGATATACTCACTGGAATGCATTGTTGCTTGACGTGACATATTTTAATTATTTGCATATTGTTGGATGCCTGTGGCATGGTGTGAAGCACAGTCGCTGCGTTGTCCTGGACAACATGCACTTTGATTACAAAGGTTATAGTTGACGTTTACTGAAGGCCCTGACTGAAACCCCACAGCACGCCACTGATTTTTATTTATGTCCAGAGATCAAGGATCAAGTAACCAATTTCATATTTATTTACTTTAAGACTCCATAAAATGTTGTTGACATAGAAAACCTGTAAAGCCTACTTTTAGTACACAGAAAATTCACAAGAGGTATCGAAAAGGGGATTAATAAAGAATCAGATCGATAAGCGGAATCGATAATGGCATCGATATTGATAAAATCTTATCAATACCCATTCCTAGCCATAATACACACCATGTTTGGAGGTTAAATGGCACTGCACATCAACCCAAAAACACCACACCAACAGTGAACTATGGAAGTGGGAACATCATGATGTGGGGCTATTTTTCAGCAGACAACGCTGGCAAACTTTATACAAAGGAATGATGAATGAAAAAAATGTACAGAGACATTCTTGATAAAAAATCTGCTACCATCTACCAGGATGATGAAGATGAAACAATGGTGGACATTTCAGCAAGACAATAATCCTAAACACACAGCCAAGGAAACTCTCAGCTGGTTTCAGAGAATGAAAATAAAGCTGTTAGAATGGAACAGCCAATCACCTAACTTGAATCCAATAGAAAATCTATGGAAAGAACTAAAGATCAGAGTTTATAGAAGAGGCCCACAGAATCTTCAAGATTTGAAGACTGTTTATGTGGAAGAATGGGCTAAAATCACACCTGAGCAAGGTATGTGACTAGTTTGTCCATAGAGGTATCTTAAACATTACCAACAAAGGCGAAGTATTAAATAAATTTCAGTAAGCATGTTCAATACTTTTTCCCAGTGTCACCCTATTTTATTACACATAACTTAATTTTTGTACTTATTTGTTTTGTTTTCTTCGCATCTACTGATTACTTGGGTTGTTACAAACACCTGGCGAAATTTCATGTCAGTAGCAGGTTCAGAAATATATTTACTGAGAAAAATGGTGATGTGTTCAATACTTATTTTACCTGATGTATGTATGATCCTCCATTTCACTAAATGAGGGTTCTCAAATATGTTATCCTGCACTACCAACTTGTCGACACTATATTGGGGAGCAACCACTGGTTCATCTTTTTCTTCCATTTTCTGGCTGCACAGCAAAATGTTAAAAGTGGAGAGTCATTGAGTCCATATTAGACTATGCATCAATATGGCAGTGCAACATGGTGGCTTTTTAAATCGTCCTGGGTGACATTTTTACATATGTTTTATCTGACAACAGTCAACATCCAAGAATATTTGATTAACAGCGATGTAAAACCAGCAGCATGTGGATTAGTGGTTAGTACTGTTGCCCCACAGCAAGAAGGTCATGGGATCAATTCCCACCTGTGGCCTTTCTGTGTGGCATTTGCATGTTCTCCCCGTGTTTGTGTGGGTTCCCTCCAGGTGCTCTGGCTTCTTCCCACGTACAAAGAAATGCAGGTTAGGTGAATTGGAATCTTTAAAATTGTCCATAGATGTGCCTGTGGGTGTGAATGTGTTCGTTTGCCCTGCGACAAACTGGCATCCTGTCCAGGGTAGATCATGCCTCACACTCTACGACTGCTGAGATAGGTTCCATCATCCCGTAACCCTTAATTGGAGTAAGCAGTTGAAGAAGAGTGAATCAGTGTGAGCGATGTAAAACCAACAACAGCAGTAGCAACCAACAATCATCATGCCTGAAACCAAAGTTTCATATTTTGTTTTGAAAAAAAATTATGTAAGTGATTTGCACCCCGTGGGCTCACCACCTGCAGGGGGAACCCCTGGGGTTGGGTACATTGTCCCATGGGTGCCAGTGAAACTTGAGGGCCTCGACAGACCAGACCTTGGCAGCAGATGCTAGCTCTGGGGGTGTGGAATGTTACCTCGCTGTGAGAGAAGGAGCCAGAGCCTGTGCAGAAAGTGGAGTGCTACCAGTTAAATCTGGTGAGCCTGTCATGATTGGCCCTGGATCTGGGCTTATGTTCTGCTTTGTCTTTTATCTGGGTCATGTTAGTTAGTTCATGTTAGTTTAACAGTGTTGTTAGTGTTCTTGATTTATTGTGTTTTTGTAGTTCAATTTGGTTAAGTCAGTTTAGTTAAGTGTTATGTTGCTATTACCATGAGTAACTTAAGTGTTATGCTCCCACTACCATAAGGGAAGAGTGTAGTGCTTTCAGTGTCTCTCGCCACAGTCTCTATTTGTCAAATTCAATGCACCTGCTTACAGCAGAATGCAGAAAAGACAAAGAGGTCTGTGTGCAGGCATGCATGTGTGTGTGCATGTGGCTGCATGCAATTTTGATCACGCACAAACTCAGGACAGCTGATATTTGCCATTTGGTATGTTTATTTATTTTGGGTCAAGGGTGAATGGTGCCAAAACCGAACGTTGATAGGACTAATATTTTTAATGAAGCTACAAAAGACAGTAAATTAACATTAAAAAAATTACACAATTAACAGGAAATAAAAGGGTTGAGTTCTTCCTCCAAAAGCTGTTGAGGTCAATTTCAATTTTCAATTTATTTTCATTTATATAGTGCCAAATCACAACAGAGTTGCCTCAAGGCGCTTCACACAGGTAAGGTCTAACCTTACCAACCCCCAGAGCAACAGTGGTAAGGAAAAACTCCCTCTGAGGAAGAAACCTCAAGCAGACCACACTCAAAGGGGTGACCCTCTGCTTGGGCCATGCTACAAACATAAATTACAGAACAATTCACAAAACAAATATACAGTCCCCTCCTGTCCTGTGCAGTTGGTGCACAGGACAGGAGGGTCTCCAGCACAAATATCACACCCATCTCTGGATGGAGATGCACCTTATACAGAGAGAAAAAACAGAATCAGGCATCAGAAAGACAAGAAATGCAGTATAATTTGCCAGCATTAAACAAGAAAAACAGGAAATACTAAGCTGATTGCCGGCCACTAGCCCTAAGCTTCATTAAAAGACCCAAAATTTAGGTAAAGTTGAGGCCGCAGCCCACTCCGTTTCCTAATAAAATTAATTAAAAGAGTAAAAAGTGTAAAACTATACTATGCCAGTATGCTAGCCATATGAAAGGGAAAATATCTGTGTCTTAAGTCTGGACTTGAAAGTCTCCACAGAATCTGACTGTTTTATTGATGCAGGGAGATCATTCCACAGAGCAGGGGCACGATAAGAGAAAGCTCTATGACCCGCAGACTTCTTATTCACCCTAGGGACACAAAGTAGTCCTGCATCCTGAGAATGCAAAGCCCGGGCCGGTACACAGGGTTTAATTACGTCAGCTAAGTAGGGAGGTGCCAGTCCGTGAACAATTTTATAGACTAGTAGCAGAACCTTAAAATCTGATCTCACTGGGACAGGAGGACAGTGAAGGGATGCCAAAATGGGTGTAATGCGGTCAAACTTTCTGCTTCATGTCAAAAGTCTGGCTGCAGCATTTTGAACCAACTTTGTCACCATTTTTGCTGTTTTTACCCCCATAACACCTGTCCGTCCGTCATAGATATTCCAAACTATACCTTTTTGGAATCGTTATGATCAGACAAATAATGTAGTGTAGCTTTCAATTTGATTGGAGTATTTTTAATTTTGACCCCTGTGGAATTCGTCAATTGACCCCTACCTGGCTGCCTATTGGAAATTCAAGTGGCTAGTCATTTTTTCAAAAGACTAATGTCTAAGGAGTATTTGTGCTGTATTTGATGCTTGTATCACCATTTGCAGGATTTTGCTCTAAATATTCTCTTAGCTGCTACACTACAGGTTACATGGTTTTCCTCAGGACATTGTTTTGGATCGTGGACCCCAATTCACTTCTCAATTCTGGAGGGAATTCTGCTGTTATGTCAGGGTCACCTGAAGTCTCACATCTGGCTACCACCCTCAAGCTAATGGACAAACAGAACACATGAACCAGGAGTTGGAAAAGGGGCTACAGATCCTTGCCTCACAGCACCCCGCAACATGGTCATCCCGGATTGCATTAGCACACAACAGTCTGCCATCCTCTTCCTCCAGTTATTCTCCCTTTAATGTTGTTTATGGTTGTCAACCTTCCTAGTTTCCCCCCACAGACTTAAACTCTCCAGTTCCCTCCGCTTTGGCCCTTATCCTGCGGTGCCAACAACCTGGGAGTGGGCAAGACAGACTCTACTGCATTCATCGGCAACTATAAGACTGCTGCGGATTGGAAGAGGACCATGGCGCCACCTTACTGCAGTGGCCAGCAGGTGTGGCTCTCCACCTGGATCCTGCCCATACAAGGACTGCCCAGGAAACTTGCTCCCAGGTTCGTTGGTCCATTCCCCATTTCTAAAGTTATTAATCCTGCTTCTGTTTGCCTTCGTCTTCCAAGGTCCATGCAGATCCATCGGACATTCCATGTCAGCCATGTTAAACCAGTGCAGTCCAGCACTTTGTGCCCTCTGGCCGGTCCCCCGCCATCTGCCTGGTTTGTGGATGGGGGTCCTGTCTTCTCTGTGCGGCACCTCTTGGAGTCTTGGCAGCGTGGACGGGGGGTGCAGTATGTGGTAGACTGGGAGGGGTATGGGCCTGAGGAGTGTTTCTGGAACCTGTCAGACTTCATTCTGGACCCAGCTCTGATCTGGGACTTTCTGGGACACTGCTCATCCTGGCAGTCCTGGGCCATCTGGGGTCAGCCATTGGGGCGGAGGTACTGTCAGGTTTTGCATAATTGGTTTATGTCTGTTATGTTTCCATTCACCATGAAGAAGTGGTGATAGGAGCAGACTTCAATGGGCATGTTGGGGAAGGGAACAGAGGTGATAAGAAAAGTAATGGGTAGATATGGTGTCAAGGACAGGAATGTGGAAGGGCAGAGGGTTGATGATTTTGCAAAAGGGATGGAAATGGCTGTGGTGGACACCGACTTTAAGAAAAGGGAGGAGCACAGAGTGACATATAAGAGCAAACTGTAAAACATTAAGCCTCAAATACATGTCTTTGATATAAGGGTCTGGTAAAGAAGTGTCAGGAAGTGTTACCATTTTTTAGCTATATATCAACAGATATATCGGCATTGTAAATTTTTTACTGCCAGTGTCAGTGTCAACATTTCACGGCGGGGGGGGGTTCTGGCCAAGAAGGCAACATCACACACTAACAGGGAAAACAATAAAAAAAAACAATAATAAAAACAACACATCCACCATAAATACAACACAAGCAGCTAACCAATAGACATGATTATTTTAAACAACAATGCAAGCACTAACACAATAAACTCATGGTCTAAGACAGGGTTTAAAACATACACATTGTTCAAAAGATTTCCGTTGTCAGTTTTCTAATAGTGACCGGAAAACTGTCAGTGAAACCAGCCCAGGCAGTTTCAATTCTATTTGGAGGGCATTACATGAAAAGTGGGACGAAAAACTAAAAGCTTTCTTTCCCTTTTCCGTTCGAACACGGGGAACAGAAAAACACAAACTGTCATTTGAACATAAGGCATAACAGCTTACAGTTCTCCGCAGAGAAGTGGACAGATAGGTAAGAACCAGCCCAACAAGTGCCTTGTATACCGAAGTCATTTAGTGCGTGAGCCGCCTTTCTTCCAAAGAGGACATGCCAGCCTTGGCATAGAGTTCGCAGTGATGGGTAAGGCAGCAACTCCCAGTGATAAATCTGAGAGCACAATGATACACTGGATTCAAGGACTGCAAACATATGCTGGAAGCACATAAATACCCAACAGATCACATTACATGTTCATAGGAGTGTTTCTTTTTAGGCCATACAAATTAAACGGACATGTCCAAATTGTCTGAGCTTGGCGGCTGTGTGCACTCTACTGAGTGCTGTTCAAGTTTATACTCTGTTTCCTATCTGGTACGAAGTTGTGGTTCTCACTTTTTCTCTTCCTCCCAGGATTTCCTATTCAAACTGCATCTCCAAATTGAAATTCCAATCCTCCAAATATTTCCTGTTGTTGGCCTAACTCACTTAAACTCGTGACTGAATAAAACATTTAAAATAGCAAATCTCCTGAAACAGCAAAAATGATGCTGCTGTGAAATATGTGAAAAGCGAGACACAGAAGAAAATGTGATTTTCCCCAAAGCTTTCCCCTCCAATGAGTGATTAATTAACGTGACACACAAAAGCAGATTTAAGCATTGGCTGTGCAAATGTTTGCAGATCAAATAGTCCCAAGTGTCAGCACTGCTGGAGCAGTGCGCCATCTAATGGACCACCGTAGAACGCCACCTTGATTCTAGGCATCTCAGCTGGGAAAATTTGAAGTTGTGTCTCCAGTTATAAATCACAGAAAAACACTTAAAAATAATTAAAACCCTAATAATAATAATTATTATTATTAATAATTCCTTAATAATTATAACTAGTGTGTTGCCTGTGGGGATCCACGGGCTCTAGATTGGGTAGTGTTTATAAAATAGGTAGCTGACATTTTTCAGGGGTGGTAATAAATTATGCAAAGTTTCTATAATGAGTTGGAATGGTGGGTGAGTCCAAAATGTTTTAGAACCTTAGACCTCAACTGTTTTTAGAAGAACTCAACCCTTTAATTTCCTGTTAATTACATAATTTTTTAAATGGTAATTTACTGTCTTAATGTATTTCTAAATTGTTGGTGTTCTTGCTATCATACACACACTGTTATTATGATGATGATGATCATGATGATGATGATTATTATTATTATTATCATTATAATTATTATCAGTATTATTACAGTATTATCATTTTAATGTTACTTCTATTTTCTTATTTGATTTTTAAATGTAAATAAGTGTTTTCACTTTCTTGTGTCATCCATGTATTTTTAACATATTTACAATTATATTACGTACTTACATTGAACTTACTCAATAAACACACACACACACACTCACGCTTTTAATATATAGATGATTTGCTCCACCCTGTTGGAATGGCATGTGAGTGCAGAATGAAAATGTTAATGGTCACTGTTCAGTGTTGCTCACTTATATATAGCTTCTCTAAAAATATTAATCATATCAACATTCTGTTTTGGCGCTGTTCATACTTGACACAAAATACATAAACATACCAAACATCAAATATCAACTCTCCACAGTTTGTGCGTGATCAAAATTACATGCACGCATGCATGCACACATGCACAGCTTTTTGTTTTTCTGCATTCTGCTGCAAGCAGGTGCTTTTAATTTGACAAACAGAGACAGTGGCGGAAGACATTCAAAGCACTACATATTTCACTTATGGTACCAACATGACACTTAAGTCACTCATGATAAGAGCAGCATAACACTTATTTAATGTGACTAGACCAACTGAATTACAAAAACACATTAAATCAATAATACTGATGACCCTATTAAATTAACACAACAACATAACAACCACATTACCAACAATTAAAAATCTCAAAACCGCAAACTCCTATAGTGTATTGCAGCACAATGTCCATTGTTTACTGGTTCACTGAAATCACTAATTTCTCAAAAAATATTCGCCTATCAACTCTCTGTTTTTGCAACGTTCATCCTTGACCCAAAATACATAAGGATACCAAATGGTAAATGTCAGCTCATGCCAGTTTTTGCGTGATTGAAGCCATACACACGCACGCATGCAAACAGAGGCCACTTGGCTATTACAACCCCAGTTCCAATGAAGTTGGGACGTTGTGCTAAATGTAAATAAAAACAGAATACAATGATCTGCAAATCCTCGTCAGCCTATATTCAATTGAATACACCACAAAGACAAGATATTTAATGTTCAAACTGATAGATTTTTTTGTTTTTGTGCAAATATTTGCTCATTTTGAAATGGATGCCTGCAACACATTTCAAAAAAGTTGGGACAAAAGACAACAACAACAAAACAAAAGACTGGGAAAGTTGATGAATGCACAAAGAACACCTAATTGGAAACAGGTGAGTGTCATGATTGGGTATAAAAGGAGCATCCCCAAAAGGCTCAGCTGTTCACAAGCAAAGATGGGGCGAGGATCACCGCTTTGTGAACAACTGCATGAAGAAATAGTCTAACAGTTTAAGAACAATGTTTCTCAATGTTCAATTGCAAGGCATTTAGGGATTCCATCATCTACAGTCCATAATATAATTAGAAGATTCAGAGAATCTGGAGAACTTTATACACATAAGCAGCAAGACTTAAAACCAACAATGGTCGATCCCTCAGGTGGCACTGCATTAAAAACCAACATCATTGGGTAAAGAATCTTACCGTGTGGGCTCAGGAACACTTCAGAAAATCATTGTCAGTTAACACAGTTTGTCGCTACATTTACAAGTGCAAGTTAAAACTCTACCATGCAAAGTGAAAGCCGTACATCAGGAGTGGGCAACTTGTTCCAGAAAGGGCCAAGAGGGTGCAGGTTTTCTCTGCAGCCACTGACTCCACCAGGTGATTTCACTTATTAATATCACTTTGAGCAGATGGAATCAGTGCAGAGAAAACCTGCCCTTTCTGGAACAAGTTGCCCACCCCTGTCATGCATCAGCAACATCCAGAAATGCCACCGCCTTCTCTGGGCCTGAGCTCATTTGAAATAGACAGAGGCAAAGTGGAAAAGTGTGCTGTGGTCTGATGAGTCCACATTTCAGATTGTTTTTGGAAATCATGGACGTCATGTCCTCTGGACAAAAGAGGAAAAAGACCATCCAGATTGTTACCAGCGCAAAGTTCAAAAGCCAGCATCTGTGATAGTATGGGGGTGTGTTGGGAAACTTACACATCTGTGATGGCACCATCAATGCTGAAAGGTACATCCAGGTTTTGGAGCAACACGTGCTGCCATCCAAGCAATGTCTTTTTCAGGGACATCCCTGCTTATTTCAACAAGACAATGCCAAGCTACATTCTGCACGTGTTACAACAGCGTGGCTTCGTCGTAAAAGAGTGCAGGTATTAGACTGGCCTGCCTGCAGTCCAGACCTGTCGCCCATTGAAAATGTTTTGGCGCATTATGAAGCGCAAAGTACGACAACGGAGACCCCGGACTGTTAAACAACTGAAGTCGTACATGAAGCAAGAATGGGAAAGAATTCCACCTCTGAAGCTTCAACAATTAGTGTTACCTAATCATGAGTGTCCTCAGTTCCCAAACACTTATTGAGTGTTGTTAGAAGGAAAGGTGATGTAACACAGTGGTAAACATACCACTGTCCCAGCTTTTTTGAAACGTGTTGCAGGCATTCATTTCAAAATGAGCAAATATTTGCACAAAAACAATAAAATTTATCAGTTTGAACATTAAATATCTTGTCTTTGTGGTGTATTTAATTGAATATAGGTTGAAGAGGATTTGCAAATCGTATTCTGTTTTTATTTCCATTTCACACAACATCCTAACTTAATTGGAATTGGGGTTGTATAATATAGATAATAATAATAATAATAATAATAATAATAATAATAATAATAAGAAGAAGAAGAAGAAGAAGAAGAAGAAGAAGAAGAAGAAGAAGAAGAAGAAGAAGAAGAATGAAAAATAAAAAAATAACCACTGATTTATGCATGCCTGTTTTTTTTCCCAACACATTTTTGAGGAATTGTGGAATTGAATTGTGCAGTTATGAGAAAGCTGAAAATACTCCTTAAAATACCAACACACATAAAATAAAGTATCATAACAAGAATGTCATTCAGTTGACTTAGTGATGAATTGATTACTTTAGAAGATAAATTAGGAAATATTCACTGAATCGTATCTTTTGTGTTATGATGTTGTATTTGGTAATAAAAATAACTAGTTGTGACCCAACCAAGCTACCACATTTGGGTAGCTTGGTTACAGATTTTGAGACAGAGATTATTGGCAGTTCTGTTTTCAAAACTGAAATGTAAGTTTTATAATTCATGGAGGCCTTTTTAATTGCTGTAATTGGTTTGGGGAGGAATATATAAAGGAAAAAATTCAAGGCCTGCCTGAGGATAATAACACAATAATAACCCTTCTACTTGACTGAAGCAGCGGGTACTTAGTAGGGCTTGGTGAAACCCAATCCATTTCAGTTCAGATTTCCAGTTCAGTTTGGGCAGATGAATCAATACTCTGGTCAGTAAAGTGTGCGGTCCTTGTAGGGTCTTGGTGAAAACTGATTATACTCACTTTTAAATTTGACTGAGATACACTAATTTGGACAGTCCAGTCACAGGATTAAAGAAACTGCAAATTCAGAGATCTGAAAAGTGAATTTAATGATGTGGGGATTTTTTTTTTCGCCCTTCACATCTTTAAAACATGAAGTTAAGAAAAAAAAGTTTAAAAACATTACAGCACATACCTCACAAATTTCCAAACTGCCGCTACTACTACTAGTATTATTAGTAGTAGTAGTAGTAGTATTGTTATTATTATTATTATTAATATTATCACCAAATATCAGATCCCTCGCAGGGATCACATTACCACTTATGAGATTTAAATCTGATCTGATGCGCAATTAGTAACCCAAAAGTGATATGAAAGCAAAACAAAAATTAAATAAGAAACAAATTTGCTATATGCACTTTGCATTTTGCATGAAACTTCCATCAAATCTGTGGCACACACATGCAAAAATAATAAGGTGACTTAAGGCTAATGTGAAAACAGCATGCGTGTGTGTGTGTGCACGCGCGTGTGTGCACGCGCGTGTGTGCACGCGCATGTGTGCGTGCATGTGTGTGTGTGTGTGTGTGTGTGTGTGTGTGTGTGTGTGTGTGTGTGTGTGTGTGTGTATAATCCTGCTAATAGTCAAATAGTACAAATCTTGCATGGCAGAGGTTCGTCAACAATAGACAGCACACAGAATGAAGGAAGCAGATACGCAGGAAGGAAGGAGATAAGACAAAAGGAGAGAAGGCACAAATATTTGGGGGAAATGCATTCCACACTGCTCGCTTGAAACTCTGAAATATTTCAACAACTGCTTCACATTATAAGCCTGCAAAACACTGACATACAGACCTGATGCTGTGATGATCACTGTAAAGTTCAGCACACATGTAGATGTGGGAGCACAAGAGTGAACTTTAAACTTCAACAGAAATATTTGTTCTCCAAGCTTCTGTTATATGTCATAAAGCAGGATTAGAAGAAAACAGAAACTGGCAGTGTATGTGCTGCTGTAGCTCTCAAACATCATATAAAGACTGGTTTCTCCTATACATGAAGGGAAAAAAAAACGTTCTCACTTTATGAAATGGAATTAACTATCAACATTTATACTGTTTTCATAAAAATAAAATAAGTGTTAATTCCACTCACCACACTGCTGAAGGTGTCACTCAGGTAAGTATGCTCAACTTCTCACACATTCTGATTTTACTGCTGCAGGTAACTTTGATAGACTTCAAACTCTGGAGCCGAGAGAGGCGTGAGCTGTGATGTCACTGCATCACATGACAAGAAGTATAAATAAGGGCATTTTCCCCCTCCACTGCATGACATGACTACCTACTTACCCAAATAAGATATATATATATATATATATATATATATATATATATATATATATATATATATATATATAATTAATTTGTGGCACCGTTCTTAAGGTTAGCAGCTACATTCGACTTAAGCGGTGGGACATTTTCCTTAAAGCTGTGTAAATGCTGTCAGAAATACTCTGAAAAACAAGTACTTTGTTTTCAGCAGTCTCCGTCGCTGGTTGTTGCGAATGCTGTATACAGTGGTCCCTTGTTTATTGCGGGAGTTACAGTCTAAAAATAGCTCGCAATAGGCAAAATCCGCAAAGTTGCCAGCGTTATTTTTTTACAATTATTATAGACGTTTTAAGGCTGTAAAACCCCTGACTACACACTTTATACACTTTTCTCAAACATGCATTAACATTTTCTCACTTTTCTCTCATGTATAAACACACTCAAAGTTCAAACATTAGTAGAAAAATAAGACCAACCTGTTTTCAGGCTCAACCATTTGTTTGAGAAATAAAAATAGAATGTTTTCCTACAAATAATTATGATGGCTTTTAGAACTAACAAATTTAATTTTAACGATCAACCTACAAGGTTGGACACATAAGAAATTATTAATAGTGACTGACCAGTATTTCACAGTTTGTTATGTGCAGATGCGAGTTGAGGAGCGGACCAGCGTCTGACTGAACCCAGCGCTAAATAACCAGAAAGCGGTTCCAAAAACAAAACAAATTTATTTCCCTTCTGTGCAATAATTTGTGTACAACATAAATGTGCGGTTGTCTGGCGAGGTGAAGGACGGCGCGCTCTCCAGCGCCCAAATGGATCGAAGCCCAACGCTTCTGGACCCAGACTCACCGCTGAACACCCCCCAGGTGGATACGACAAACTGACTCTGTGAAGGATGGAAAAGGTGAGGTAAGTCAACAGCTACAACAAATATCTTTCAAAGGCACACACTATCAGCAACACATTCAGGTCTGAATTTAAGCTTTATGTAAATGAGCAGCTTCTCACAACAGGTGGAGGATCATCATTCCGTACGCCACGGCAGTGAGAAGCGAGCTGCACAATTCTCATCAATGTTCAAATATACTGCGTAACAAAATACCAAATTACTGTTAACACTTATTCAGACAATCATCACCTCTGATGTGTGCTGACAGCATGTGTCCCTCACCCGTCCTCCTTCACAGGCACGATGTGTCAAACCCAGGCGCGGTCCTCAGCGTCTCACAAACGAACGTCACAAGGTCGAGTTCCCGGCAATTCTGCTCGAATCACTCATGGCTTAAATGCAGAACGCCATCTCATTATCTGCTTCAGCTGAAAGTCTTTAAGTTTGCACGTGAGCATCCTCCACAAGTGCAGCCAATAATGCTGATGAGGGTGAAGGACTCTTCTGCCAGCACCTTCTCCACAGACAAAAACCCAGTTTGCATACCACCTGGAGAGCAAAGAAAAGAAAACAACACCAAAATGTCCAGCCAAACCCCCCAACACACAACAGTACCCCCCCATCAACGGGAAGCCTCCCGGCGACCGAACAGACCAGGCCCGAGAACAGCACCTCCCTCCGGGGTCCACGTCAGGAAGCAGACAGCATAACGCTCCCAAGGTCCACCGCAGACAGCAGGACAGGGCACCGCGGCTGGAAGGCCGGCTGGCATCAACAAAAACCCCAAAAGAGTCCCATAAACAACCCAACATACAAGAAAAACACAAAACCCACCCAAGCCCTCCCCAGGGGACCGTCCCATCCAACCCCAAATCCAATAACCCAACATAGCCCCAACACACAATACCAACATAAATTCACAAAGAAAAATAACAAACAACCCCCCCAGAACGACGTGCAGAGACCAACACCCCCCAGAAGACCTTTACCGCCAGTTCCAGGAGTAACAGCCAAAGCCGGAATCCCACAGAGGTCCCCAGGTATTCATGGAGCAAAAGCGCCCCCCCAGAGGACCGTACCATCAACCCCAGGAGGGACCCTCCCCACAACCCAGGAACCCCAGACCCGGCCACACTTGGCTAGTCAGCCCCACAAGCCATTTCCCCCCAGAGGACCGTCCCATCAACCCTGGAGGTGGAACCTGGAAGGAAACATAAAAAACACAAAAAGCCAACCCCCGGCAGACTTCATTAAACCACCCCGGGGGCAAATAAAACAACCGACAAACCCTGTTACCCCCCCAGCACCCCAAAAGACCCCAGATCACTCCCAGAGCCTATCGTCAGCTCAATTTTGGTGAACGGCACAAAACTACCAAGCCGGGGAAGGAAACAGGAAAAACTAACCCAGTCCCATCCCCTAAGCACAGCAGAAAACCGGAAATACGTCCGGTGCCCCAAACCGACCATACCACCAGCCCATCGGGAGGGGTGGAACTACCGAAATGGCGAACGGCACAGATCGGCCCACCACTCCGACTGAGGTACGTTCCCGCTGCACACCCTGGTAACACCAATGACGAACGGTCAAAGGCCCACCGGGGCTGGAGTGGAACCGGGCATCAACCAAACCCAAAAAAACGCCCCTGACAACCCCCCCCCCCCCAGGTGCAGAGGTTTTCTGAGAAATGCTCAGCGTAACCAACCTGCACCACCCCACAACCCAAAAGACAAACGGTCTTAGAGAATGTGAGGTTGGGAAATAAAAACAACAAAACAAAACGACCCAATCCTCAAACAAAAATTACCTAAATTCAAATAATGATTACCTGAGTCCAGCCGAGCTCCGAACTGCCAGTCGTTCACTCCACCAGAACCGCCTCTAAATCCCCAAACAATTTATAACCCCTTACAAGAAAACAAAAACAGCCCAAATAACTAAACAACCAAAGATCTGCCCCTTTTTTTTTTGTGTCCATTATTATGCCTGTCTAAGAACACTTGGAGATACGTCATTGTTATCTTTCTTGACGCTTATGTGACCGGGGCAATATGGTGGCCTCAGCTCGTCCGAGCTGCAGGGGCTCATCCGCAAGAGGAGCCAGAGGTCCCGTCGGAGGAGTCTCAGTGGGGCGAAGAAGAGGCAGCCCTGATCTGTGTCGGGGAAAGCCCCGAGACGAAAAGACCCGCTCTGATGTCCGCCCTCTCTCGCGTCCACGCTCCTTTATCCGATCATCTAGACGAATAGCCAAAGATATTAGCTCATCTAAATCTTTTGGTTCATCACGGACTGCTAGCTCATCTTTTAATGAACCTTTTAATGGTTCAAACCATCCACAAACACTCCTCTCAAAGCTGCGGCGTTCCAACCGGACTGAGCAGAAAAAATTCGGAAATCCACGGAATAATCCGCCGCACTCCGCCTCCCCTTGGGTGACGGAGTTATCTGCACCGGTATCGATAGTGCCGCAGCTGGAGCAGCAGGAAGCAGAACGGCTTGCGCTGCAAGCTCCGTAATGCGAGCATCTGTTTGTTTAATTTGATTTGCGAGAGGCCGTAATTGCTCCCATATCTTCTCCAAGTATTCTTGAACTCTTTCAGCAAAAGGAACTGCTTCTGCCGCTGGGTCCATTTTGGAATGCCCGGGAACTACTGTTATGTGCAGACGCGAGTTGAGGAGTGGACCAGCATCTGACTGAACCCAGCGCTAAATAACCAGAAAGCGGTTCCAAAAACAAAACAAATTTATTTCCCTTCTGTGCAATAATTTGTGTACAACATAAATGTGCGGTTGTCTGGCGAGGTGAAGGACGGTGCGCTCTCCAGCGCCCAAATGGATCGAAGCCCGACGCTTCTGGACCCAAACTCACCGCCGAACACCCCCAGGTGGATACGACAAACTGACTCTGTGAAGGATGGAAAAGGTGAGGTAAGTCAACAGCTACAACAA
Organism: Thalassophryne amazonica; assembly: GCF_902500255.1. Classification (NCBI taxonomy): domain Eukaryota; kingdom Metazoa; phylum Chordata; class Actinopteri; order Batrachoidiformes; family Batrachoididae; genus Thalassophryne; species Thalassophryne amazonica. Next base: position 60,664,156 of record NC_047112.1, on the reverse strand, counting down.
ATATCTTTCAAAGGCACACACTATCAGCAACACATTCAGGTCTGAATTTAAGCTTTATGTAAATGAGCAGCTTCTCACAACAGGTGGAGGATCATCATTCATACGCCACGGCAGTGAGAAGCGAGCTGCACAATTCTCATCAATGTTCAAATATACTGTGTAACAAAATACCAAATTACTTTACAGACAATCATCACCTCTGATGTGTGCTGACAGCATGTGTCCCTCACCCGTCCTCCTTCACAGGCACGATGTGTCAAACCCAGGGGCGGTCCTCAGCGTCTCACAAACGAACGTCACAAGGTTGAGTTCCCGGCAATTCTGCTCGAATCACTCATGGCTTAAGTGCAGAACGCCATCTCATTATCTGCTTCAGCTGAAAGTCTTTAAGTTTGCACGTGAACATCCTCCACAAGTGCAGCCAATAATGCTGATGAGGGTGAAGGACTCTTCTGCCAGCACCTTCTCCACAGACAAAAACCCAGTTTGCATACCACCTGGAGAGCAAAGAAAAGAAAACAACACCAAAATGTCCAGCCAAACCCCCCAACACACAACACAGTTCCTCTGACTGTGCGTCTTTGTCCTGGCACCGCTCCGCTAGCGTCTTTTTCCACTGACTGTCTTTTTCCGAGTGAAGAGCACAGTTATGGGTAGTTGTTGGCGTTCTTTTTTCTTCTGGGCGAGAAGATTCTTATAAACAGACAATGTGCATGCTCTGCCTTCGTGGTGCCGTGACTGGCCTGCTTGATGAGGACGCAGAACACAATGCGCTGTAAAAAAAAAAAAAAAAGCATGCAAAATTGGACTAAAAAAATCGACGAAACTGCGAGGCTATGAAAGGTGAGCCACATTATAGCGAGGGACCACTGTACTTATATGTATACACGGAGGTGCACAAATAATCCCGGTGTATCATTGGATGGTCACTAACAGCCTAAATATAAGTTATGATTTTTGTGCAACGTGTCCTTTAACGAATTAACATGAGCTAGCGCAATCTAATATTTACATTACCTGCCATTAGTTAACTAATATTAGGTAAGGACCACATTGTCATTGTATAATTCATGCTCTGAGTGTACAGTCTTTACATTTGTGAAGAAATTAACATCAAGTTATTGTAGCGGCATGACATGACTACTAGCCAGTAAATTATAAATTACTTGATGGGCATTCATTTGTACTGCTTAAGAAAAGCTTACAGCTGGCTGCAAACTATATTGATGGGTTTTTAGGATAGTTTTTTACTTTGCTAGGACAGAATTTTATGAAATTTGCTTACACAGCACTGCTACTAACAGCTATTATCAAATAAGTTAGCATGGAGATCCACTGTAGAGACTGGGCCACTGTCTGTACTAAGCTGGCCTCTAATCACAGTTCAACTGACTGTACATAGTATAAATATCTGTTTAACAGTTTGATAACTTTGAATTTCATTAAATATGAATACACATGGATGAATGTATGAACACATAGACGATTATGACAGCCATAGAATCAGAAGTGAGATGCAAACAAAGTGTTATGTAATCTGTGCCGCCACATTGTAAGGGAATCATCAAGCATATCTAAATGTTAACTAATAACACACTGTAGATAAAATAAATAAATAAATGAATAAATAATGCTCTTGCGATTTCTACTAACTTATTAACAGTATAAACATGACAGGCATCAACTATAAATTGTAAATTATGAATTTTGCATATTTGCAAGTTTGACCTTCATATTTATTGTTAGCTGAATAGTTCAGATGGGATCACTAACTGATAAAGAACTGGGAAACACCAATTTAGTTAATGGTGTCATTTTTGTGAAATTCTCTGCTTATTCAAACTGTTTACTAAAAGTACATATTTTTCTAATGTTTTGCAAAAACACCTCACAATTTTCATAATATATTGATGTGCATTTCAAATGGGAAAAAAAGGGCATTTTTATTTACAAGCGATGAATGTTAGTGTATGTTCAGCTCAGGAACTGAATGTAATCTTTATTTACTGTAACTTTAGCACTGAATGAAAACACTGTAATCCAAGTTCATTTACTTGTGTTTAATTACATTTCAACATCAGAGGGGAAAAATATACCTGGGACATTTGATGTAATGAGGCTCCATTTATCACAGCACATAATATCTACAGCCCAGTCTCACAGGTTTTTTTTTTTTATCCTTCCGTCATGAAATGATTAAAATTTTCATGACAGGTTTTTTTTTTTAACTCACTATTACTAACACTACTCCTACCCCTAACCTTAACCATAACCTAACCCTACTCCTTCCCCTAACCCTAACCATAAAAACCCCAACTCCCCCTCCACCCCACTGCACTTTTAATTATGTTCAGCCATCACAGAATGAATTAGAATGTATTTGTGCTCCCATGATGGAAAATTTGCACTTTTCGTGACAATATGACAAACCAATAGATTAATGTATATTTCGTGCTGCTGAATCACGACAATCCATGAGACTGGGTTGAATATCTACCTTTTTATAGTCTCCACAACAATATTCTGCAAGCTTGGGTTCTGTGAAGGTTTCAAAAAGTCATTAATTTGTAGAAACAAAAAAGTTTTAGTATCATCCCCAGTCACACCTTCTATCCATTCTTTAATGACAGTTTCACTTTTTCGTTCTGTTGTATATTTTGTTTTATATTTGGACGTGTAGCAGGCATTATAGTTCTCCCAATGGTTGGTACCTTAACATGTTTTCTGATGCACCTGTGAACGTGGAAATCTCCCCTAACCATCCTTCAGGTGGCAGCTAGACACATCTATAGGGTATTACATGGGCAAAACAAAGTTGCTTTATTGATTGATCTTTATCATGAAAGATAACCAAAGTGACAGCTTCATGGTGGAGAGATTTTCTTAAGAAGATGGAAAATTTCAGCTACAGTTTGCCAGAAGATACAGTACACGGGAGACATGGTCCTAAATTTGGTCTGTTTACTTACCACTCCATCATGATGTTGCTTCATTGGTGGTGCAACAGGCAATGGTTGCACTATGCAAACATTTATTTTCATATCATTGTATTTTACATACAGTAAACATTCCAAGCAGCATTCTATTAGTGATTTTAAAAAGAAAATATATTCAGTTCACACATTTTATGCTGCCATACAGAATGTCAGCAGTTACCTGTTTTCAGTCTTCAGGGCAGATTTTGGCTCTGCCCTGCCAGATCTAATGTGGCTGGTTGATCAAAGAATCAGCTAAATGTCACCTGACTCCAGGCTCTTTTATCCTCACCATCAAACCGTTCAGATAGCATAATAAGATAAGATAATTATAGTGGGCGATTTTAACATCCACACAGATGCTGAGAATGACAGCCTCAACACTGCATTTAATCTATTATTAGACTCTATTGGCTTTGCTCAAAAAGTAAATGAGTCCACCCACCACTTTAATCATATCTTAGATCTTGTTCTGACTTATGGTATGGAAATAGAAGACTTAACAGTATTCCCTGAAAACTCCCTTCTGTCTGATCATTTCTTAATAACATTTACATTTACTCTGATGGACTACCCAGCAGTGGGGAATAAGTTTCATTACACTAGAAGTCTTTCAGAAAGCGCTGTAACTAGGTTTAAGGATATGATTCCTTCTTTATGTTCTCTAATGCCATATACCAACACAGTGCAGAGTAGCTACCTAAACTCTGTAAGTGAGCTAGAGTATCTCATCAATAGTTTTACATCCTCATTGAAGACAACTTTGGATGCTGTAGCTCCTCTGAAAAAGAGAGCTTTAAATCAGAAGTGTCTGACTCCGTGGTATAACTCACAAACTCGTAGCTTAAAGCAGATAACCCGTAAGTTGGAGAGGAAATGGCGTCTCACTAATTTAGAAGATCTTCACTTAGCCTGGAAAAAGAGTTTGTTGCTCTATAAAAAAGCCCTCCGTAAAGCTAGGACATCTTTCTACTCATCACTAATTGAAGAAAATAAGAACAACCCCAGGTTTCTTTTCAGCACTGTAGCCAGGCTGACAAAGAGTCAGAGCTCTATTGAGCTGAGTATTCCATTAACTTTAACTAGTAATGACTTCATGACTTTCTTTGCTAACAAAATTTTAACTATTAGAGAAAAAATTACTCATAACCATCCCAAAGACGTATCGTTATCTTTGGCTGCTTTCAGTGATGCCGGTATTTGGTTAGACTCTTTCTCTCCGATTGTTCTGTCTGAGTTATTTTCATTAGTTACTTCATCCAAACCATCAACATGTTTATTAGACCCCATTCCTACCAGGCTGCTCAAGGAAGCCCTACCATTATTTAATGCTTCGATCTTAAATATGATCAATCTATCTTTGTTAGTTGGCTATGTACCACAGGCTTTTAAGGTGGCAGTAATTAAACCATTACTTAAAAAGCCATCACTTGACCCAGCTATCTTAGCTAATTATAGGCCAATCTCCAACCTTCCTTTTCTCTCAAAAATTCTTGAAAGGGTAGTTGTAAAACAGCTAACTGATCATCTGCAGAGGAATGGTCTATTTGAAGAGTTTCAGTCAGGTTTTAGAATTCATCATAGTACAGAAACAGCATTAGTGAAGGTTACAAATGATCTTCTTATGGCCTCGGACAGTGGACTCATCTCTGTGCTTGTTCTGTTAGACCTCAGTGCTGCTTTTGATACTGTTGACCATAAAATTTTATTACAGAGATTAGAGCATGTCATAGGTATTAAAGGCACTGCGCTGCGCTGGTTTGAATCATATTTGTCTAATAGATTACAATTTGTTCATGTAAATGGGGAATCTTCTTCACAGACTAAAGTTAATTATGGAGTTCCACAAGGTTCTGTGCTAGGACCAATTTTATTCACTTTATACATGCTTCCCTTAGGCAGTATTATTAGACGGTATTGCTTAAATTTTCATTGTTACGCAGATGATACCCAGCTTTATCTATCCATGAAGCCAGAGGACACACACCAATTAGCTAAACTGCAGGATTGTCTTACAGACATAAAGACATGGATGACCTCTAATTTCCTGCTTTTAAACTCAGTAAAACTGAAGTTATTGTACTTGGCCCCACAAATCTTAGAAACAAGGTGTCTAACCAGATCCTTACTCTGGATGGCATTACCCTGACCTCTAGTAATACTGTGAGAAATCTTGGAGTCATTTTTGATCAGGATATGTCATTCAAAGCGCATATTAAACAAATATGTAGGACTGCTTTTTTGCATTTACGCAATATCTCTAAAATCAGAAAGGTCTTGTCTCAGAGTGATGCTGAAAAACTAATTCATGCATTTATTTCCTCTAGGCTGGACTATTGTAATTCATTATTATCAGGTTGTCCTAAAAGTTCCCTGAAAAGCCTTCAGTTAATTCAAAATGCTGCAGCTAGAGTATTGACAGGGACTAGAAGGAGAGAGCATATTTCACCCATATTGGCCTCTCTTCATTGGCTTCCTGTTAATTCTAGAATAGAATTTAAAATTCTTCTTCTTACTTATAAGGTTTTGAATAATCAGGTCCCATCTTATCTTAGGGACCTCGTAGTACCATATCACCCCAATAGAGCGCTTCGCTCTCAGACTGCAGGCTTACTTGTAGTTCCTAGGGTTTGTAAGAGTAGAATGGGAGGCAGAGCCTTCAGCTTTCAGGCTCCTCTCCTGTGGAACCAGCTCCCAATTCAGATCAGAGAGACAGACACCCTCTCTACTTTTAAGATTAGGCTTAAAACTTTCCTTTTTGCTAAAGCTTATAGTTAGGGCTGGATCAGGTGACCCTGAACCATCCCTTAGTTATGCTGCTATAGACGTAGACTGCTGGGGGGTTCCCATGATGCACTGTTTCTTTCTCTTTTTGCTCTGTATGCACCACTCTGCATTTAATCATTAGTGATCGATCTCTGCTCCCCTCCACAGCATGTCTTTTTCCTGGTTCTCTCCCTCAGCCCCAACCAGTCCCAGCAGAAGACTGCCCCTCCCTGAGCCTGGTTCTGCTGGAGGTTTCTTCCTGTTAAAAGGGAGTTTTTCCTTCCCACTGTAGCCAAGTGCTTGCTCACAGGGGGTCGTTTTGACCGTTGGGGTTTTACATAATTATTGTATGGCCTTGCCTTACAATATAAAGCGCCTTGGGGCAACTGTTTGTTGTGATTTGGCGCTATATAAAAAAATTGATTGATTGATTGATAGCAGTGTTATTTTTGTTGTCTCAATGGACTGCAGAATCTTGGTATGTTAATGCACAGGGGGCCCCAGGATGCAGCACTGCAGCTTTAAGTGGGTCCTCAGCAGCTGTCTGATTGTCAGGTGTCTTAAAGACGAGCACCACAACACCAACCACTTAAATGTAAAAGTTTGCAAATGATTTTGCGTTTGCACATAGGCTGAGAAATGACAGTTCCAGAAATATCTTGGTTCTATGACGATTGCTCACATTTCAAAACAATTTATACATCGTTAACGTGTCATTAATTAACTTAACTCACCTGCATGAATACATCTGGCAAAAGTGCCATTTTCAAAATGCATCATGAATAGCTAATTTAAAGATGTGCAGAAGCTGAAAACAGGATAAGCAAGATCTGTGATCAAGCTCACAAAATGATATGACCACTCTGCCATATTACATCTCTGCACGTATTATAGGGTAAATCTACAATAATGCAATTACAATCAGAGCCAAATTTTAAAGGTAAGCTAACATATGGCCAGATTTTGTTGTCACTGTATTTCCATAACTGTAGAATTGCCTAATACAGCATGTCAGTAGCAGTAAATATTTTTTAGTGAAACACCAGAATTAAATGGTCAGCCTCTGGAAATGTAACTGACAAATATGATAGATTAAGGAAACAACAGGTCCATTTATCTTCCTTGAAGACATCTGAGCAGAATCATTTTCTCTCAGGCACTCTTCATTCATTTTTTCATTTATTTTTTCATTTATTTATTTATTTCATTCATTTAAAAGAAAAAAAAACAGAAAAGCAGAAATAAAGCATCTCCATTACCAGAATGAAAAGGAGCAGAGAGAAGAACAAGTCTTATATTTTCTGCCCCTTTTTACGATACAATCTTTCAATATCCAGCGTCATTTTTCAACATTATTTAACAGATTGTATTTCTTTAACTTGTCACATACCACTGACTTATTTCATAATTATGACCATTATTAAATAGATTACATCTCTGACAGGTTACATTTTTAAACTTAAAACATTTTATACATTATTAACAAATTACATTTTTTTTTTTACTTCCTTACAGCCCACAAACTTATTTTATAGTTTCATACTTACTTAATACATCTAGTTTAATACGTTTTTTTAAATAATTTAAGCGACCTTAATTCTTTAATTTCTTTGTTGAGATTGTTCCATAATTTTACACCATTTACTGCAATACTCCGTTCTTTTACTTTGGTTCTGTATCTTGGTTTTCTAAAGACTTCTATTCCTTTCAGTTTATAACTACTTACTCTTTTCTCAAACATATTTTGAATGTTTGAACAATGGATTAGATGGATCTCTAAAACCACTGTTGCTAATCACCCTTAAAGCCCTTTTCTGCAGAATAAACAAAGGTTGTATATAAGTTGTATATGTTGATCCCCAGATTTCTACACAATAAGTTAAATATGGGAAAATCAATGAATTGTACAATGTTAATAAACCATAACTATTTAATGAATATTTTACTTTATGCAAAACAGCAATGGCTTTCGCTATTTTTCCTTTTATGTAATTTATGTGTGACTTCCATGTAAGATCTTCATCAATTATGACTCCTAAAAATTTCATTTCTTTTACCCTTTGTATATCCATTCCATCTATTTGTAATGACACATTATTTTTTTTTTGCTCTGTCTTTAAACAATATGAAATTTGTCTTATTAATATTTAGTGACAGTCTGTTTATATCAAACCAATGCTTAACCTTTTCCAATTCTGTTTTTATCACTTGTGCTACTTCCTGTATATCTGATCCAGAGTAAAACAGCGTTGTATCATCAGCAAATAAAATGCTACCAAGCACATTAGATACATTCACAAAATCATTGATATACAAAATAAACAGTTTGGGTCCAAGTACTGATCCTTGTGGTACTCCATAAGCAATATTACACAATTCTGATTTGATATTATTTATCTGAACAAACTGTTTTCTGTTTTCTAAGTAGCTTTTTACCCACTGATGTGCAATACCTCTTATTCCATATTGTTGTAACTTGTGAAGCAATCTTGAGTGGTCAATAACATCAAAAGCTTTTTTTAAGTCAATAAAAATACTTACAAAATAATCCTTATTTTCTATTGTTGTTGATATTTTCTCTATTAATTCCATAATTGCCATAACTGTCGAATGTTTTGTTCTGAATCCATACTGAGCATTATTTAAAATATGATGTTTCTCGGTGAATTTATCCAACCTTGTCACAAAAACTTTTTCCATAATTTTAGAAAACTGTGGAAGCAATGATACTGGCCTGTAATTAGAGAATTTATGTTTGTCTCCATTTTTATATAATGGGACTACCTTGGCAATTTTCATTTCATCTGGAAAAATCCCTGTTGACAGAGACAGATTGCAAATATAAGTAAATGGTTCAATAACAGTTTCTATTATACTTTTTACAGTCATCATGTCTAAATCTTCATGGTCAGTTGATCTTTTGCTTACACAGTTTTTTACAATATTTCTTATTTCATCTTTTCCACATTGTCCAGGAAAATACTATTGACCGTATTTACAAGTGTATGTAATGTATCGTCTACTATTGGTTTATTTCCCACCAGACTTGATCCTACATTTGAAAAATAATCATTAAACCCATTTCCCACTTCTTTTATGTCATATATCTCTTTATTTTCTTTGACAAAGTAATTTGGAAAAGTTGCTTTCGCTCCATCACTTTCAATCACACTTTTTATAATTCCCCATGTTGCCCTCATATTATCTTTACTCTTAATTGTTCACTATAATAATCTTTTTTTGTTTCCTAATTATTGTCAATAGTTTATTTTTATATTTTTTGTATCTGTGTTCTGTTTCCTTTGTTTGCATTTTTAAAAAGCACCTGTATAAATAGTTTTTCTTTGCACAAGCATTTTTTATTCCCTTTGTCAGCCATGGTTTATTTACTCTTTTCTTACTAATTTCTATTAATTTACAGTTTTTATTATATGATTTCATCAATATTTTCATAAATGAGTTATATGCTACATTAACATCACTGACATAAACTTCTTCCCAATTTTGATTTTTAAGATCATATTTTAATGCCTCTAAGGCTTTTACTGACTTGTCTCTTTTAAAGTTTATAACAGTTTTTTTCTTGTACCTATTTTTATATTTAAATATTGAAAAGACTGGTAAATGATCACTAACATCTGTCATCAAGATCCCATTCCTGATAATTTCATCTGTTCTATTTGTAAATATATTGTCGATTACCGTTGCACTTTGCGATGTGATTCTGGTTGGTTTTGTTATCAAGTGGAATAACCCCAAACTATACATTGAATTCACAAAATCACTTATTCTTTGGCAACTGGAGCTCTCTATGTTAATGTTAAAGTCTACACATATAAAAAGCGTTTTGTTTTTAATTTGATGGAATAACTCTATTATTCTATCTGTAAATTTCACAACACAAGTGTCTGGTGCTCTGTATACACAACTGATTAAAATATTTTTAGATGTTTCATGTACAAGTTCCACTGTTACAATTTCTATGATGTCATCCACAGTTGTCATTTCTTCTACAATTGTACATATCAGATCTGCCTTTATGTACAGAGCCCACAGGAGGGCGGGCCCATGTTGCTCTTTCGGGCTGAGCCCGGCCAGGCCCCATGGGCTAAGGCCCGACCACCAGGCACTCGTGCGCGAGCCCCAACCCCAGGCCTGGCTCCAGGGTGGGACCCCGGCTCCGCCATACCGGGCGACGTCTCGGTCCTTGATTTTTTACTGGTCATGGAGGTTCTGAACTGCCCTTAGTCTGACCCGTCACCAAGGACCTGTTTGCCTTGGGAGACCCTACAGGGAGCACAAAGCCCCCGACAACATAGCTCCTAGGATCATCCGGGTACGCAAACTCCCCCACCACGATAAGTTGGCAGCTAGAGGGGGAGCTCTAGCTGGGAGAGGGGTTGGGAGTTTGCCCAACCAGTCCACATGTGTTTTGTGGATCTGGAGAAGGCGTTCGACCATGTCCCTCGGGGCACCCCGTGGGGAGTGCTCCGGGAGTACGGTGTCCGGGGTCCTTTGCTAAGTGCTATCCGGTCCCTGTACGACCGCAGCAGGAGCTTGGTTCGCATTGCAGGTAGTAAGTCAAACCTGTTTCCAGTGCACGTTGGCCTCCGCCAGGGCTGCCCTTTGTCACCAGTTCTGTTCATTATTTTTATGGACAGAATTTCTAGGCACAGCCAGGGTGTAGAGGGGGTTTGGTTTGGGAACCACAGAATCTCGTCTCTGCTGTTTGCGGACGATGTGGTTCTGTTGGCTTCGTCAAATCAGGACCTTCAGCGTGCACTGGGACGGTTTGCAGCCGAGTGTGAAGCGTCCAGGATGAAAATCAGAACCTCCAAATCCGAGGCCATGGTTCTCGACCGGAAAAAGGCGCTTTGCCCTCTTCAGGTCGGTGGAGTGTCCTTGCCTCAAGTGGAGGAGTTTAAGCATCTCGGGGTCTTGTTCACGAGTGAGGGACGGATGGAGCGTGAGATCGATAGACGGATCGGTGCAGCATCTGCAGCGATGCGGTCGCTGTATCGGACCGTCGTGGTGAAGAGAGAGCTGAGTAGGGGGGGCAAAGCTCTCAATTTACCGATCGATCTACGTTCCGATCCTCACCTATGGTCATGAGATTTGGCTCATGACCGAAAGAACAAGATCGTGAGTACAAGCAGCCGAGATGAGTTTCCTCCGCAGGGTGGCTGGGCGCTCCCTTAGAGATAGGGTGAGGAGCTCGGTCACTCGGGAGGAGCTCGGAGTTGAGCCGCTGCTCTTCCACGTCGAAAGGAGTCAGTTGAGGTGGCTCGGGCATCTTTTCCGGATGCCCCCTGGACGCCTCGCTGGAGAGGTGTTCCGGGCACATTCCATTGGGAGGAGGCCCCGGGGAAGACCCAGGACACGCTGGAAGGATTACATCTCTCGGCTGGCTTGGGAACGCCTTGGGGTTCCCCCGGAGGAGCTGGGGGAGGTGTGTGTGGATCGGGAGGTCTGGGCGACTTTGCTTGAGCTGCTGCCCCCGCGACCTGACTCCGGATAAAGCGGAAGAAAATGGATGGATGGATGGATGGATGTCTTTTATATTTGGCAGCATTGTGTAGGATGGTGTCCGTTATTGATTGACACAGTTTGATCCAGATCTGATCCAGATTATAGATTTTGTGGCCATTTAAAATTAACATTGAAAAACCCCATTTAATGTATATTGTACATTATATCTTAATCAAACATGCCCCAATCACTCTCATATTTGAAAGTGAGTTGCAGACTGGCACTCACTATTGCCTGATGAAGGTTGATCTGAGCCGGATTGTGGATTTTGTGGACATTTGAATTTAATATTGACAAGCCTATTTGGTGTACACTCTCATTTTTCTGTTATGGATTTACCTACACCACCAAAATTGGAGGGAGGCTCCAGTTTTATTCTTATTAGTCTGTCTTCCAGTTATCAGTCGGAAAGTGCCAAAAAGCAATGACAAATTGTGCAAAGCAGAGATAACAATGTTGTGTGAAAATGATCTGAAGAATTCAGAAACTGAAAAAGTTGAAAATAAAAACAAAAATCTAACACCACAAAAAACTTCAATTCAAGTGCATGAACTAAATACATACTCCTGACATTTGATCACATCTAATTTAGCTTATGAAAAGCCACTTCTAACAGGACTTTGACCTAACTAGTGTTGGTGGAGGTTTGCAACCTATGAGCACAGTGCTGTAGTTGCTTGTTTAGTTGTGATTTATTAAACTGTGAATCCACTATTTTGTACTTCATATTTTTATTTAAATTTGAACCACATTATTATCGTCTAACTTTAAGACTAAAGATTTTTTAAGCATGATTTTTGTACAAAGAAGGCTGATGTTATAAAACAATAAAAACTGGAAAAAGCCAAAGGGTAGGGACCTTTTATTGGCACAGCACGTTTTTTTTACACATGGAAAACATTCTATTTACAATTTGCCGTTTATGTATTTAGATTATCTTTCCAGAACAGAGAAAGAGTTTGCAGAACTGCTGATTGTGCTAAAGAGTCTAAATCAGCAACACTGCAAAGCATCCAAATGAGCAGTTCAAAGGTCATAACTCAAGGAATAAAAGAAAAACAAATCTCACGGTAACATAAAGAAGAAGTCCAAAACAGGCCTTGAGATCCTGCTCCATATCTTGGAGAATGAAGCGGATGAGAGTGTACAACTGGATGCCAGTCCAATTGAAGTTACTTCCAGAGCCAAGATTGGTCCACATTTACAGCTGGGTGCACTGGGATAATGTATACTCAACAAAAATATAAATGCAACACTTTTGGTTTTGCTCCCATTTTGTATGAGATGAACTCAAAGATCTAAAACTATTTCCACGTACACAATATCACCATTTCCCTTAAATATTGTTCACAAACCAGTCTAAATCTGATAGTGAGCACTTCTCCTTTGCTGAGATAATCCATCCCACCTCACAGGTGTGCCATATCAAGATGCTGATTAGACACCATGATTAGTGCACAGGTGTGCCTTAGACTGCCCACAATAAAAGGCCACTCTGAAAGGTGCAGTTTTGTTTTACTGGGGGGGATACCAGTCAGTATCTGGTGTGACCACCATATGCCTCATGCAGTGCAACACATCTCCTTCGCATCATCTGTGAAGAGAACACCTCTACAACATGCCAAACGCCAGCGAATGTGAGCATTTGCCCACTCAAGTCGGTTACGACGACGAACTGGAGTCAGGTCGAGACCCCGATGAGGACGACGAGCATGCAGATGAGCTTCCCTGATACGGTTTCTGACAGTTTGTGCAGAAATTCTTTGGTTATGCAAACCGATTGTTTCAGCAGCTGTCCGAGTGGCTGGTCTCAGACGATCTTGGAGGTGAACATGCTGGATGTGGAGGTCCTGGGCTGGTGTGGTTACACGTGGTCTGCGGTTGTGAGGCTGGTTGGATGTACTGCCAAATTCTCTGAAACGCCTTTGGAGACGGCTTATGGTAGAGAAATGAACATTCAAAACACGAGCAACAGCTCTGGTTGACATTCCTGCTGTCAGCATGCCAATTGCACGCTCCCTCAAATCTTGCGACATCTGTGGCATTGTGCTGTGTGATAAAACTGCACCTTTCAGAGTGGCCTTTTATTGTGGGCAGTCTAAGGCACACCTGTGCACTAATCATGGTGTCTAATCAGCATGTTGGTATGGCACACCTGTGAGGTGGGATGGATTATCTCAGCAAAGGAGAAGTGCTCACTATCACAGATTTAGACTGGTTTGTGAACAATATTTGAGGGAAATGGTGATATTGTGTATGTGGAAAAAGTTTTAGATCTTTGAGTTCATCTCATATAAAATGGGAGCAAAACCAAAAGTGTTGCATTTATATTTTTGTTGAGTATAGATTAAGCATTTTGTTCAACGACACAGATGGGTAGCATGAGTGGGACTGGAAAACAGGTCTACATATTGGCAGGGGAGCTACTTACCACTGAGTTACCTACTTTCCAAAATCCAAGCCAAAGACAATCAAACCAAAATGAAAACATGAAGGTAAATTTATTGCACAAGTCCTTGAGGTGAAAGCGTATTTTGCAGAGATATATTATCTATGTTTGATAGTCTGAGACACACTGTAATATCAATTAACACCAACAAGCTGCAGTGATAAGAACCTTTTTATATGGCAAAAGAAAAAAAATTGGCTTGACTTTATGTACATGTCCAAGTCCGCAGTACGATTAATTAAATATACATTTTTACATGTACAGATCAAGAAAAGAAAGGACATTATAATTGCCATATTTGGGGGAAAAAGTTTTTAAACATATAGCATAGTAGTACAATTATTTCCTGAACACAACGTTGCAGATATGACGATTAAACATTTTTCCCCACTTCAGTGACATTAATGTTGGCGTCTCTGCTGCTCTGCCTCTGTCCAAGTCTTCCCTGTCACTTTGAGTACTGTGCAAAAGGAGATTCTTCATTCACTTTGTTCTGCAGACATGAAAAGAAACCACACACGTGTTAAAGTAAATTGCCACAGGGTGTTTCATAAAAGTAGACAAATGGCTTGGTGCTAAAGAATGTCTGCAGCGGAACGCATTGCACCTCCTTGCTCACATCCTGTTTGCTGTGGATGAATAATATATATAGATACAATTAAATTAGAGATTTGGAAGTGGTGACCAACTACTGTCACCACTCCAAATCAAGTGTCTATGGTTGTTCAAATGTCTAGATGGTGAGCATGAAGATGGCAGTAAACAGTGTGCAGGGTGGGGGGGGGGGGGCAGAGTGACTCACATTTCTGTATGCATCATCACTTTCCACAGATGACTCATATCCTTCAAAGCATATGTTATTATCTGTTCATCACCATAATAAATGCAGAATCAGCTGTTTGTGTGTTTGGACACACATGAAGTTTGCAATCTACAAGCGGTGTGCTACGTCCTCAACTATCACAGTGTCCCCCAAGCCATTTGTAGCTCCCAAAGATTTGTAGATGGATTATGATGATGGCTGGCACAATATCATGCTTTCATGTCTAATACGGAGCAGCACGGTGGCTCCTCACAGCAAGAAGGAAAAGAGATCCATTCTTGGAGTCTGCATGTTCTCCCCGTGTTTGCGTGGGTTCCCTCCAGGTGCTCTGGCTTCCTCACACACCCACAGACATGCAGGTTAGGTGGACTGGAAACTTTAATTACATTTAATTCATTTCATTTATATAACGCCAAATCACAACAAAGTTGCCTCAAGGCGCTTCACACAAGTAAGGTCTAACCTTACCAACCCCCAGAGCAAGCACACAGGTGACAGTGGTAAGGGAAAACTCCCCCTGATGATTTTAGGAAAAAACCGCAAGCAGACGAGACTCAAAGGGGGTGACCCTCTGCTTGGGCCATGCTACTGACACAGTTGACAATACAAATATAATAGGAAATTTTTGGGAGTCCATGTTGGTATCCAGGATGGGAGGCCTGCAGAAGAAGACACCCACTCCCATCTATGGATGGAGCCACACGTCAAACAGAGAGAAATAAACAGAATCAGGTGGCAGAAAGACAACAAATACAGTATAATTTGTCAGCATTAAGCAACAAGAAAAACAGAATTAATACAAAGGTGGTCGCCGGCGACTCGCACTAAGCTTCACAAAAAGACCCAGACTTTAGATAAAGTTGAGGCTGCGGCCCGCTCTGTTTACTAATAAAATTAATTTAAAAGGGTAGGAAACGTAGTAACATACTATGCCAGTATGCTAGCCATACAAAAGGGAGAATAAGTGAGGCTTAAGTCTGGACTTGAAAATCTCTACAGAATCTGACTGTTATATTGATGCAGGGAGATCATTCCACAGAACAGGGGTATGATATGAGAAGGCTCTGTGATCTGCAGACTTTGTATTCACCCTAGGGACACAAAGTAGTCCTGCACCTGAGAATGCAGAGGCTGGGCCGGTACGTAGGGCGGTGCCAGTCTGAGAACAGTTTTATAGGTTAGTAACAGAACCTTAAAATCTGATCTCACAAGGACAGGAAGCCAGTGAAGAGATGCCAAAATAGGTGTAATGTGGTCAAACTTTCTGCTTCGTGTCAAAAGTCTGGCAGCAGCATTTTGAACCAATTGGAGACCACTAATGCTCGACTGCAGTAAACCAGAAAATAGAACATTGGAGTAGTCCAATCTAGAACAGACAAATGCATGAATCAAGGTCTCAGCATCAGCCTTAGACAGGATGGGACGAATCTTCCTTGTATTTCACAGGTGGAAGAAAGCAGTCGCTGTAATATCTCTAATGTGTAGGTCAAAGTAGATCAAAGGACAACGTAGGATCAAAAATTCCCCCAAGGTTCCTCACTTTGTCAGTGTGATGTATGACACACGAGTCTAGGCTCATCGTTAGCTGGTCAAATTGATGCCGATGTCTCACTGGACCAAGAACCATCATTTCAGTCTTGTCAGAGTTCACAAATAGGAAATTGCTAGACATCTAGCTTTTCACTGATGCAAGGCAATCCTCTAAGAATTTTACATGGATGAGATTACCAGCAGTTATTGGCATATATAACTGAGTATCATCGGCATAGCAATGAAAGGTAATCCCAAAACGCTGCAATATTTGACCAAGGGGTGCTATATAAAGGGAGAAAAGCAGGGGGCCTAAGATGGACCCCTGTGGAACCCCAAATTTCATGTCACTAAGGTTAGAGGTAGTGTTGTTGTACAAGACACAGTGAGAATGACTGGTCAGGTATGATGTCAATCATGCAAGGACATTCCCAGTAATCCCAAAATGATTCTCCAGCCTATCGAGTAAAATGTGATGATCCACGGTATCAAACGCAGCAGTAAGATCTAACAGCAACAGAACTGTAATGGTTGTCAGAATCCATTGCAAGCAGAAGATCATTTACCACTTTAGTGAGAGCTGTTGCTGTGGAATGATATTTTCTAAAAGCAGACTGCAGTGGCTCAAAAAGATTATTCTCAGTAAGGTGGTCCACAAGCTGCTCTGAAACCACCTTTTCCAGAATTTTAGAGCAAAATGATCAATTTGATATCGGCCTATAGTTTTTCAATGTACTAGGGTCAAGATTAGATTTATTAAGTAATGGTTTAATCACTGCAGATTTGAAAAATTAGGAACAGATCCAGAGTTTAATGACAGATTAGTAATTAATTAATAATAATTAATTTAAATTGTTTGTAGGTGTGCGTGTGGATGTGAATGTGTTTGTTTGTCTATATGGCAATGCGACAGACAGGCGTTCCCTGCCTCGCACTCTAAGGCGTGAAGTGGGGTACACCCTGGAAAGGACGCCAGTCTCTCACAGGGCCACATACAACCCCAATTCCAATGAGGTTAAAAACAGAATATAATGATTTGCAAATCCTCTTCAACCTATATTAAATTGAATACATCACAAAGACAAGATGGGTGATTCCACATGAGAAGGTTAAAAAATGGTAGATTAAAAATTACTCAAAAATAACTGATGACTGATGCATTGTGTGCTTAAATACTTAAGCTTCAAAGACCAAATAGATTTTTTTCTGCCAGTCACCAGGAATCGGATATTTTGGGGCAAAATCAAAGAATTTTTCTCAAATTCTGAAAAACAAGATTATTGTAACCTTTTGTCCCATATTTTTAACAGTTAATTGCTGCAGCTTTTTCATTGATATTGCATTGTTATTATTAGGAAGGCACTGGCTATATTCACCCCACCCCCTGATCCCACCCCCTGATGTGACTTCACTGCATTTGGCAGAAATTGTTATATTCGATGGAGGATTTGGGGTCATGTCTCATACGACATACAGAAATGTAAAAAAAAAAAAAAAAAAATCCCCACATCTCATTTTTTCAAGACCAAAGCTTACAACTACAGATTCTCTAACTTTGGCCAATAACTATTTATTTGACATAGCCTTAGTTAATTATTTTAATTATTTATTGTATAATTGGCTTTTAAAAGATGTCCCGTACGACACATCACACTCATGGATTTTCAAGTCTTTGCAGAAGCAGTTTCTCACCAATTCAAATACACTTGCAAAAGCTAACGGATAACCACGGGCGATGAGTAGGCCAAGCAAGGTAGGCCTATAGCCCATTTCACACCGGGCCCACTTCCAAGTTGCATCGTGCGGCATCATGACGACACCACGTGGAAGCAACCCAGTGCCGTGACGATGTAGCTCAATGCCAGAACAGTGCGAGGGACGCAAAGGATGAAGCGTATCAGACGGCAAAAATTAAACGTTTAATTTTTTTCTGCATCGAGCACAGGACGCAGAAATTAAGCGGTTTCAGTGCAAGTCAGAGCAATGCGACGGTACTCAGCGTAACTAGAAGCCACACCCTCACAATACGTTACCTGACACCAATTTATGATTCCTGCTGTGTTCCATTGCTCTTGAAGTATAAATCACACAGGACTGTTTTTAATACTGTGTACATAATGCAATGAAACTACAGGCGCAAAAAGAGCACAGAAAAAAAAAATACTGATTGCAGCATGACTGCTGCTGCAGCTCCTCGCTCTTCTCTCACAACTGTGTTTAAATAAAGTCCATAAAAGTCCTGCTCACAGACTGATTGCCGGAGACAGGACAGGTCCACATCCAGTAAAAAGTCCGGACATCTCCAGTCCACTCAAGGACGGTTCGTTCGCACGTGCACATGTGAACAATAAACAAAAAAAAAACTGGCTGGCTGCTGCAGCTCCTCGCTCTCCCCTCAAACTCTCTCATAAGTGTGTTAAATAAAGGGGGGGAAAAAGGACATAAGTCCTGCTCACAGATTGACTGCCAGAGATGTGACATGTCCACATCAAGTATAACTCTAAACATCTCCACATTTGCACATGGACTGTTCGTTCGCGTGCGTGTGCATGCATGCACGCAGCTCGTGGTCATAGGAAGAAAGATAAACTATAACAGAAGTCAGAGCGCAGACCTGCAGCTCAGCACAAGAACAAATATAAACTAGAAGAGAAATCAGAGTGCACAGTCTGGCTGCAGCCAAACTGTGCACTGATTTCTCTGTGCAGAGAACCTGCAGACTGCGTTCTCACCTCCTCTCTGCCCCACTGCTGCGCGCACCTGGCACAGACATTCCTGTGTCGTCATGACGCCACATGAAGCAACTCGAAGCAGCCCCCGTGTGAAAGGGGCTTATGTGTAGTTTGATATACCATAATACCAGTAGACCAGGGAGGTGATGGTCTAGTGGTTAAGGTGTTGGGCTGGAGACCAGAAGATCCTCGGTTCAAATCCCTGCCTGACTGGAAAATCACTAAGGGCCCTTGGGCAAGGTCTTTAATCCCCTTTTGCTCCCAGTGTGTAGTGAGCGCCTTGTATGGCAGCACCCTGACATCGGGGTGAATGTGAGGCATAATTGTAAAGCGCTTTGAGCGTCTGATGCAGATGGAAAAGCGCTATGTAAATGCAGTCCATTTACCATTTTTAGTCCATTTAGACAATGAAACTTGAGTTTTTCATATATTTTTAAAATCTTGTATGTTTGTTCTCATGTTCACATTTTGTGCCCAGTCACATGGCACTTGAGAGTTATTATCTGTCTTCTTACCAAAAAGAAAGTATTTTCTATTCTAGGTTCAAGACCATTGTATTTAAAAAATGCTTGAAAACCTGCTAGGATTGAGGTATTTGTAGCCTTGTAACATACATGTTAAGTTGTTTGTCCCATATGACACATTTTTATGTCTGATACGACATACAACCTCAGTTTTCCTCCACACATGGTAATAAGATAATTTATCAAGCACAAAATCAGTAATTTAGATATTCTACAGCATATGCTGTAACAACCTTAACTGAAATGACAGATTATAGAACTGTTCTGGGATAAACCATACGACACATTTACAATATCCTGTACGACACACTTTTGTAAAGTCTCTGCATTTAATAAAAAAATAGTCTAATATGAGAAAAGGTTTCATTTAGCTTCTTTTAAGACTCAAGGAAACATTTCCAGCATGGTTACATGAATCTGTCTCCATTCAACTCACAGACTTTTTGTGTTGAATATACTGGAAAGAATTTTACCAATTTTCTGTGTCCCGTACGACTTTTGCCTGTTTCCCCCAAAAAACATTTCTGATCGAAAGTATGCACAAGGCAATATTGCCCAGTGGTATCACAACCTATCTGCACCAAAATGTAGGTACTTGCTATAACACTGTCTGACCAGGCTGGAAATGAATCTCTGAATGTCCCTTATGACACATATGGAATCGCCCAGATATTTAATGTTCAAACTGATAAACTTTATTGTTTTTGTGCAAATATTTGCTCATTTTGAAACGGATGCCTGCAACATGTTTCAAAAAAGCTGGGACGGGCCAACAAAAGACTGGGAAAGTTGATGAATGCTCAAATAATGCCTGTTTTGAACATTCCACAGGTGAACAGGTTAATTGGAAACAGGTGAGTGTCATGATTGGGTATAGAAGGAGCATCCCCAAAAGGCTTAGCTGTTCACAAGCAAAGATGGGGCGAGGATCACCACTTTCTGAACAAGTGTGTGAAAAAATAGTCCAACAGTTTAAAAACAATTTTTCTCTTCAGTTGCAAGGAATTTAGAGATTCTATCATCTACAGTCCATAATACAACCCCTGGCAAAAATTATGGAATCACCAGCCTCGGAGGATGTTCATTCAGTTGTTTAATTTTGTAGAAAAAAAGCAGATCACAGACATGACACAAAACTAAAGTCATTTCAAATGGCAAGTTTCTGGCTTTAAGAAACACTATAAGAAATCAGGAAAAAAAATTGTGGCAGTCAGTAATGGTTACTTTTTTAGACCAAGCAGAGGGAAAAATACGGAATCACTCAATTCTGAGGAATAAATTATGGACAAATGAAAAACAAAAGAACACCCCAACACATCACTAGTATTTTGTTGCACCACCTCTGGCTTTTATAACAGCTTGCAGTCTCTGAGGCATGGACTTAATGAGTGACAAACAGTACTCTTCATCAATCTGGCTCCAACTTTCTCTGATTGAAGGAGAGAGCATATCTCACCCATATTGGCCTCTCTTCATTGGCTTCCTGTTAATTGTAGAATAGAATTTAAAATTCTTCTTCTTACTTATAAGGTTTTGAATAATCAGGTCCCATCTTATCTTAGGGACCTCATAGTACCATATCACCCCAATAGAGCGCTTCGCTCTCAGACTGCAGGCTTACTTGTAGTTCCTAGGGTTTGTAAGAGTAGAATGGGAGGCAGAGCCTTCAGCTTTCAGGCTCTTCTCCTGTGGAACCAGCTCCCAATTCAGATCAGGGAGACAGACACCCTCTCTACTTTTAAGATTAGGCTTAAAACTTTCCTTTTTGCTAAAGCTTATAGTTAGGGCTGGATCAGGTGACCCTGAACCATCCCTTAGTTATGCTGCTATAGACTTAGACTGCTGGGGGGTTCCCATGATGCACTGAGTGTTTCTTTCTCTTTTTGCTCTGTATGCACCACTCTACATTTAATCATTAGTGATTGATCTCTGCTCCCCTCCACAGCATGTCTTTTTCCTGGTTCTCTCCCTCAGCCCCAACCAGTCCTAGCAGAAGACTGCCCCTCCCTGAGCCTGGTTCTGCTGGTTTCTTCCTGTTAAAAGGGAGTTTTTCCTTCCCACTGTCAGCAAGTGCTTGCTCACAGGGGGTCGTTTTGACCGTTGGGGTTTTTACGTAATTATTGTATGGCTTTTGCCTTACAATATAAAGCGCCTTGGGGCAACTGTTTGTTGTGATTTGGCGCTATATAAAAAAAAAATTGATTGATTGATTGATTTCGTTCAGCCCCCTATAATCAATGCATGGACGAAGTCCGCCGTCTTTTTTACCCACAAAAAAGAAACCTGCACCCATCGGGGAGGTGGAATTCCGGATCAACCTGGCGGCTAAAGAGTCCCGGATGTAGGTCTCCATTGATTCGCGCTCAGGTCGTGAGAGGTTGTACAGCCTGCTGGACGGGAACTCAACGCCTGGAACCAAATCAATGGCACAATCGTACGGACGGTGGGGGGGAAGGGTGAGCGCCAGATCCTTACTGAACACATCCACAAGGTCATGGTACTCCACCGGCACCGTCCCAAGATTGGGCGGGACTCTGACCTCCTCCTTAGCCTGGGAACCGGGAGGAACCGAGGAACCTAAACATACCCGATGGCAGGTCTCGCTCCACTGAACCACTACCCCGGACGGCCAATCGATCCGGGGATTGTGTTTTAACATCCAAGGGAACCCGAGAATCACACGGGAGGTGGCAGGAGTCACAAAAAACTCGATCTCCTCCCGGTGGTTTCCTGACACCACCAGAGTTACTGGTGGTGTCTTATGTGTGATTAGAGGGAGTAGGGAGCCATCTAGTGCCCGCACCTGCACAGGCGAGGTAAGCGCCACCAGAGGGAGCCCTGCCTCCCTGGCCCATCTGCTGTCTAGCAGATTCCCTTCAGAGCCCGTGTCCACCAGTGCTGGGGCCTTCAGGGTTAAATCCTCATAAAGGATTGTCACTGGGAGTCATGTGGCAATATGGGTATGTCCCACGTGAATGTTTTGGCCCACCCCTAACCCAGTTTCTAGGGGCGGGCGTTGGTGTTTAACCGCTCGGGGCAGTCCCTCACTTGATGCTCTATTGAGCCACAAACAAAGCACGCTCCGCGGACCAGCCTCCTCTGTCTATCTGGTGACCTAAATGTGGCCCTGCTCGTGTCCATAGCTTCATCAGCAGGGGGAGCTGTAACCACACGGAGCGTAGAGGCCGTGGAGCGTGGGGAGGGCGGAACTCGGTCGGAACCAGAAGGGAGAGGGACGGTGCGTGCCCGGCCACGCCCTTCGACTCGTTCCCGACGGCGTTCTTCTAAGCAATTGTCTAATCGTATAACGAGATCAATAAGCCCGTCTAAATCCCGCGGTTCGTCCTTGGCCACCAGGTGCTCCTTCAGGACCAACGACAGTCCGTTTACGAAGGCGGCACGGAGAGCAGTGCTATTCCAGCCGGACCTCGCAGCCGCGATGCGGAAGTCGACTGCATAAGCAGCTGCGCTCTGGCGCCCCTGTCTCATTGACAGCAGCACGGCTGAAGTGGTCTCTCCTCTATTTGGGTGATCGAACACTGTTCTGAACTCCCTCACAAACCCATCATATGTCAGAAGGAGCCGTGAATTTTGCTCCCAGAGCGCTGTAGCCCAAGCGCGTGCCTCGCCGCGAAGCAGATTAATTACATAAGCTATCTTACTAGCATCAGTCGCGTACATGACGGGACATTGTGCGAAGACGAGCGAACACTGCATAAGAAAGTCCGCGCATGTCTCCACACAACCCCCGTACGGCTCTGGAGGGCTTATGTATGCTTCAGGGGAAGGTGGGAGGGGTCGTTGAACGACCTGTGGAACGTCACTGTTGCGCACAGGATCGACAGGAGGGGGAGCCGCAGCAGCACCCTGAGGGCGCGCTTCCACCTGCACGGCGAGAGCCTCCACCCTGCGGTTAAGGAGGACGTTCTGCTCGGTCATTAGATCCAGCCGAGCCGTAAAAACGGTGAGGATTCGCTGCAACTCACCGATCATTCCTCCTGCAGACGCCTGTGCGCCCTGCTCTTCCATTGGCCGTTCAACAGCCGGTTGACGCCCCTCGGGGTCCATGACGTTGGCCGAGATATCCTGTTGTGAAAGTGTAGGAACACGGACCCACAACAGGGGGCGCAAATGAACGGACAATGGAGGAAGTCAAATAACAACACTTTACTGTTGTGAATAAGCACAACTAACACCACGGATCACAACAATAGACAAAGAAGTCAATTCACAAGAATGTGTCACGTGGGCAGGCTCGAAGATAAGAGACGTCTGTCCAAAGCAGAACCGGAACCACACGATTTCCTCCGCCACCAAACCCCGGGAATACTGGAGCCGCCAAGTCCCGAACTCCCAGGTGGCCACTGCCTCCGCGTGTCGGATCTGGTACTGCTGGCGAGGAACAAAAACAGTTAAATGTGGGTGCGTTTGCACCCAGCAATCCGTATGGCGGGAAAACCACCTCCACCTCTCGTTGGAAGAATGTCTGCTATTAAACGCACAAAAGTAATAAAGGGTTACTGTCAAAAAGACAACACAATCAGCTGAGTACGGTACCTTCTAGGTAGAGCGATATCTCGGGAAAGAGGTGGAGATGTCGTCCTGCTGATATACCACTGCTGATCAGATGATTGGTGACAGCTGTCGTAGGTGATAAGTGACAGCTGTCACCCCGGCTGCTCCTGTGAGGCGGCAGCGCCCTCTGGTGCCTGGAGCCCGCACTCCAGACAGGGCGCCCTCTGGTGGTGGTGGGCCAGCAGTACCTCCTCTTCAGC
Source organism: Thalassophryne amazonica (assembly GCF_902500255.1). NCBI lineage: Eukaryota > Metazoa > Chordata > Actinopteri > Batrachoidiformes > Batrachoididae > Thalassophryne > Thalassophryne amazonica. The sequence goes on along the minus strand of NC_047112.1, from coordinate 60,640,053 downwards.
GGCCCACACAACAGTTTAGGTGTTAATGATGGCTTTCATTTAGCTTTTCTGTATGTAAATCCCATTTCCTTTAGGCGGTTTCTTACAGTTTGGTCACAGACGTTGACTCCAGTTTCCTCCCATTTGTTCCTCATTTGTTTTGTGCATTTTCGATTTTTGAGACATATGGCTTTAAGTTTTCTGTCTTGACGCTTTGATGTCTTCCTTGGTCTACCAGTATGTTTGCCTTTAACAACCTTCCCATGTTGTTTGTATTTGGTCCAGAGTTTAGACACAGCTGACTGTGAACAACCAACATCTTTTACAACATTGCGTGATGATTTACCCTCTTTTAAGAGTTTGATAATCCTCTCCTTTGTTTCAATTGACATCTCTTGTGTTGGAGCCATGATTCATGTCAGTCCACTTGGTGCAACAGCTCTCCAAGGTGTGAGCATTCCTTTTAGATGCAGACTAATGAGCAGATCTGATTTGATGCAGGTGTTAGTTTTGGGGATGAAAATTTACAGGGTGATTCCATAATTTATTCCTCAGAACTGAGTGCGTCCATATTTTTTTTCCCTCTGCTTGGTCTAAAAAAGTAACCGTTACTGACTGCCACAATTTTTTTTCTTGATTTCTTATAGTGTTTCTTAAAGCCAGAAAGTTGCCATTTGAAATGACTTTAATTTTGTGTCATGTCTGTGATCTGCTTTTTTTCTACAAAATTAAACAACTGAATGAACATCCTCCGAGGCCGGTGATTCCATAATTTTTGTATAATCAGAAGATTCAGAGAATCTGGAGAACTTTCTACACGTAAGCGGCAAGGCCGGAAACCAACACTGAATGCCCGTGACCTTCGATCCCTCAGGCGGCACTGCATTAAAAACCAGCATCATTGTGTAAAGGATCTTACCACGTGGGCTCAGGAACACTTCAGAAAACCACTGTCAGTTAACACAGTTCACCGCTACATCTACAAGTGCAAGTTAAAACTCGACCATGCAAAGCGAAAGCCATACATCAACAACATCCAGAAATGCCGCCGCCTTCTCCGGGCCCAAGATCATTTGAAATGGACAGACGCAAAGTGGAAAAGTGTGCTGTGGTCTGATGAGTCCACATTTCAAATTGTTTTTGGAAATCATGGACGTCGTGTCCTCTGGACAAAAGAGGAAAAAGACCATCCAGACTGTTACCAGCGCAAAGTTCAAAAGCCAGCATCTGTGATGGTATGGGATGTGTTAGTGCCCATGGCATGGGCAATTTACACATATGTGTCAACAGTCAAAAACAGCAAACACTGACAAAAAGTGAGACGTGGAAAAAAGGCTCCAAAAACACACAAGACAGAGCCTAACCTGGGTCACAAGCCAATGAAAGAAGATACAGCAGCAAAGTCAAACTCTGGATATTCACAGGAAGCAGGTACCAATGTGAAACAGCTGGTAAACAAACACGAACCATGTGGCTTAAATGGAAAAACAACTGATGAGAAAATAAAAGACAGGTGTGTACAAAAGTCTAAGGACACGAACAAACAGGAAGGTGGTAAAAACGAAAGGTGAGAAAACGGAAAAACATAAACTAAAAGAAGTCAAAAAACCACAGAATCAAAATATAAATCAAAGTGCAACAAAATTAAAAACAACCATGGAACTCAAAGGTGTATAAAGTGTAACATAAGCGAAAACTCACAAAAAGAACAAACACATAAAAAAGAGGCAATCAAATAAAGTACAAATACCAAGGACTAAGTTAAGAACTCTAACAGAAAAGCAAGGTGGAGCTCAGCATAGAAATAGATGCTACAACAGAAAAACTAACAAGAAGATGAACACATTAAAGATGACAATCAAATCTCCAAATAACAAAAAGAACCGAACACTAACCAAAAATTAAATTTAGGAGTACAACACATAATCAATGGAACACAACTGAGAACAGAGTGTAAAAAGGAGGCTACAGGGGAAACATTACTCGGGCAACTAGGAATAAGGGAGACAGAAACCAGAACGTGGAGAATAGGCCCAAGACAAAGACAGAGGATGACCCACAAAGAGAACACACCCGAGTGACAGACAATGACAGGGGGTAGGATATGGACCGGAAGACACAGACATGAACGCAGGACAGGGAGTACTGACACACACATCCACACAACCGCAACAGTACTCTCCCCTCCCAGAGATGGCTCAGACAGTCCAAAGACCCCCCCCAACACAAAATGGAGAAAAATACAGTACGATGGGACCAAAAACAAAACCACAAACCCAAATAAAGACACCAAGAAAAACCCAGGAACCCAACAAACACCTGAACCTGCGCGGAAGGGGGGGGGAGCAGTCCGGCCAAACAAACCCGGAACAGCAAAGTGACAATTGTGCAAGAAAACATGATCAAACAATCAGCACAGAGGCCAGTGGAAACCAAAATCCAAGACCGATGGCCGATCTTGCAACCAGACGTAGCCAAAGGCAAAGTCATGTAATCGACCGCATGATCGCCCAGGGCCCCTCGCGATGTCTGGGGGCCACCATGGGGCTGCCAGGAGTCTTGCACAGAGTTGGGAGGACGGCTGTGCAGCTGGCTAGAGTCGACGGCAGCATCCAGAGGGTAGCTAAGCGGTTGACACAAATACACCACAGTGTCAGGAGCATGGCCAGATGGCCCTCTGGATTCCACTTCAGCCACAGGCGGATGGCCTATAGAGTTCTACCTTAAGCAAGGTTTACACACAGAAGGTTTTGTCGGCGAGTAGTACGTAGACCGAAGTTCACGGTAGTTCCGGCTGTTTTCGCGGTGGAAAGGGGCGGAGCTCGCCGGCTCCGGTTGTAAGTCAAATGACGGACCTTGATCACACGGAGCGAGTTGCTGTGGAAAGCTCCCAATACAGAGAGTATCATTATTTGCTCCAGGAGCTGTGTCTGGGTGACGGCCGCTTTCAGCGGTCCTTCCGCCTCTGCAGGACCCAGTTTGAGGATCAGCTGTCCCGTTCACGCGTGCACATGTAAACAATTTCCCCCCAAAAAACTCTGTCATAATTGTGTTTAGAAACCAGTCACCATTTGTTTTATTATACATCTGTGTAGTTAATTAATAAAATATTCTCTACAGACGATTCGCTCACGCGCGCATGTAAAAAAAGAAAGAAAAAAGAAACTCGATCCGCTCCCCGCTGCTGTTTGCTGCGGGCTGCTCCTCATTCTTTCCCCCAAAAACTCTGTCATAATTGTGTTTAGAAGCCAGTCTCCATTTGCTTTATTATACAGCTGTGTAGCTAATAAGTAAAATAATCTCCAGGACGATTTGCGCGCGCACGCACGTAAAATAAAATTAAAAAGAACCTCTGCTCCAAGCTGCTGTGGTGCTGCTGCTCGCTCCAAAAACTCTGTCATGATTGTAAAATAAAGGACAAAAGAGACATAAGTCCTGCTCACAGGCTGCTACCAGATACAGGACATGTTCACATCTTCAAACTCCAGACATCTCCACGTCACTACATATTCAGTCCCTGATTGGTCATCACGGTGCGACGAGAACTGCGGCACTACAGGAAGCGGCAGGATGAAACAGCGATTAAAAAGTATCAAACGCCGTTGTTTGTCGTCACGGGAGGTCTCCGGGAGCGCTCCCGGAATTATTCGACATGTTAAATAATTTTTTCGACGATTCCCGGTAAAGCAGGAACTAAGCCACGCCCCCTAGTGCCGGCGTTAACAACGGCGTGTGATCCATAAGACGGCCAAAAACTCTTCCGGGACGCTTTCGGGAGCTCTTACCATCTGTGTGTAAACGGGGCTTTAGCCACGAGCGGATGGCCCACAGAGTTCCACTTCGGCCATGGGCGGAGGGCCAGACAGCCGGACAGCCCACTGGATTCCACCTCAGCAGAGTGTGGACAGTCGGATGCCCCACAGAGTTCCACCTCGGCCACAGGGGGACAGCTTTTTGCCCACAGAGTTCCACCTCAGCCACAGCCGGATGGCCCACAGAGTTCCACCTCAGCCATGGGCAGAAGGCCAGATGGCCCACACAGTTCCACCATGGTCACAGGTGGATGGTCCACAGGGTTCCACCTCAGCAGGGGGTGGATGGTCAGATGCCCAACTGAGTTCCTCTTCAGCCGCAGGTGGACATCCGGACGACTTACAGAGATTCCCCCAACAAGGGGTGGACAGCAAGACCACCCCATAGGAGTCCACAATTGCCACAGATGAGCAGCCACCTGGCTCACTGGAGACCACAGGAGTCCACAGCCAGATCCAGAGAGCAGCCACATAGCCCACCGGCACATCGCCATGCTCAGGTGTCAGACCGGGCAGTAGTCTCTGGAAAACAGAGCCAAAGTTAGTTCAGCGGCTGTGTTACAAACCACTCCAGATGATGACATATGCGTGAATACTGCTGCCCTGTCAGAAGTTAGTATGAGGGCCTTACAGCCAGACTTAGACTGGCATTTGTTCTTCTTCTGGGGCCTCAGCAGGAGTCGAGTGTGAGACTGCGGAGATAACACTGGCTGTGTCGAAGGAGACAAGAGGAGGGCTGGCTGTGGAGGAGGCAGGTGAAAAGCTGGCTGTGACACCGGTGTGTGGAATATTGATCCTGATGTGGAGTTCAGAGAACCGGTGTTTCGGCTGGATAATGGTGGGAGTAATGACTGAAGACTAATTATGGTGTTGTGGAGAGATTATATCAGCGTATTTACTGAGGTCGGGTCTGTTGTGGCATGTGGTGTGTGTCGAGTCTGTCATAAGGGTCGTGGTTATGGTCGGAGTGGGAAATAGTCAGTGTGGGGATGTAAACGGGTTGGGTGTATTGTGTGGGAGAGTGGTGGTCGTTTCCGTCACAGGTGTCAAGACTGTCATTGGAGTGGGTGGCTGGACTGAGAGGGCATCTAACATCAAAGAAATAGTGAGGGAGTCTTTGGGGGTCAGGAGAGTACAAGAAGTCCATGGGGTCATCACTGTATGGGGGAACACGTCATTGCATGAAAAGGGATCTGATCCAGTGAAGTCTGGGGATGCTGTCATAAGGGGTCCGGGGTGTCGCGGCCCTTGGCATCAATGATGAAGGCAGAAAGTTTTGATAATGGATGTAATTAATTTATTTGCCATCTCGTCAAGCAAGCACTGTGAAACTACAAGTAAAATAAAGAACAAAAGCATAAACACAAATATAACACCACCAGTGTACACACATTCAAAAATTCCACAGTGCAACACCCATGCGACCCACAGTCCGAGCGCACGTACATCGCTCAGTTCACCAAGGGCGCAAAACCATTCTGACCTGGCCAGCCTCCCCCACAACCTCACACTGATGAACCAAACGAAATAAAAATACAGTGCATTAACATCATACCCTGTACAAACTATGCAATTAGCGACTAAAGCAAACATTAACATACCACGCCAATCCAGGCAGACGCAAATGAGGTGTGTGTGAGAAAGCTCCCAGGGGATTGTTTTTTTTTTGTCCACCACACAAGCTACGGGGCACACCGTTTTAACCCCATCTTGACGATAATGGAGTTGAAGTGACAGTTTGGCTGCTACTCAGATCATGCGTGATGTTTTCTACTGACTTCAGGATGGTGTCTTGCTCAATCTGGTGTGGACTGTCGAGGTAATCTAGATATAATTCCCGGATCTGAAAAACAGTTCCGCAGTGTTATGTAATTCCAGGGCCTCGAAGTCCTCCACTGAACCTAAGATCTGATCCCCCTCCGCATCTGACAGGAAGCTGTCTTCAGTCTCTGAGCAATAGTAATCAATTTCTGGCAGTATGGGTTTAGCTGGCAGGTAGTTCTCGGGACGCCACACCCAATCCGGGAGTCTACACGCCTCAGGCAGTGTATCTAGGTTATAAAACTCTGGGAAAAGATCAAACACCCAATAGTTTTCCTCAACCAAATCCCACACCTGAAAAGCCATAATGCTTGTCAGGGGTGTAACTGCTATGGAAGTGGTTTAAAGCTGGTTCAACCTTGAAAAAAATGGTCTTCATTGTATTTCTCTGGGTCACCTGCCCACTTGGGGAGTCTGTCCTGGTCAAAAAGACCCGCTAATGCATATAACTCCAGAAAGAACTCAACTGTGCACACATTTGTATCCAACAGATCTCAAATCTGATCCAAAACATAACTCTTTTTCTCCGGAGTATAGCAGCAATGATGACAGTTAAACAGTCTGAATTTTCTACAAAAGGCTTTCAAAGCCATGAAGTCAGGGTAGCTTCCTGAATGGTTCATAATTACTGGCCAGCTGTTTCTGTTAGGTTTTATACAACATCTGCTAGAACCCCTAAGTGCAAGCAGTATGTGCAAAAAACCAGGTGATTTGTTGTCTAAAGCTCCAAACACTGACAAAAAGTGAGACGTGGGAAAAAGGGCTCAAAAACACGCAAAACAGAGTCTAAACTGGGTCACAAGAAAATGAAACAAGAAACACTTGGAATGAATACAGCAGACAAGTCAAACTCTGGATACTCACAGGAAGCAGGTAGCAACATGAAAAAGCTTGGCAAACAACCAGGAACCGAGGTGTGGCTTAAATTGGAAAAAGAACTGATGAGAAAATAAAAGACAGGAAGGTGGCAAAAACCCAACAGTACGAAAGGTGAGAAAAGGAAAAAAACAAACTACAAGAAAAGATGTCAAAAAAATATAAATCCAAGTGCACAAAAGTAAAAACAACCATGGAACTCAACGGTTTAAAAAGTGTAATATAAGAGAAAGCTCACAAGAGGAACAAACACATAAAGGGGCAAACAAATAAAGTACAAAAACCAAAGACTAAGAATTCTAACAGAAAAGCAACATCGATCTCAGCATAGAAATAAAAGTGCTACAGTAGAAAAACTAACATGAAGATGAACACATTAAAGACAAAGGACAAACAAATAATCAAATAACAAAAAGAACCGAACACTAACCAAAAACTAAATCAAGAAGTACAAGCACATAATCAATGGAACACAACGGAGAACAGAGCGTAATCAAGAGTCCACAGGGGAAACATAACACAGGGAATTAGGAACAAAATAGAGAAAGTGGAGAGAAAGACCCAAGACAAAGACAGAGGATGACCCACAAAGAGAACACAACCAAGTGACAGACAATGACGGGGTAGGATATGGACCACAAAACACAGACATGAACGCAGAACCGGGAGCATTCATACACCAGAAGAGGGTACATCTAATATAGTGACAGCTATCAATAGTAGTTGTGTGCACAGGGGTGGTGGCCAAGTGGTTAATGCGCTTGGTTTCAGTTCAGAAGGTTTCCAGGTTCAAATCCCACCCCTGCCACATTTCTCCATGTAATGTGGAGTTGCGTCAGGAAGGGCATCCGGCGTAAAACTTGTGCCAATTCAACATGCAGATCCACCTTGGATTTGCTGTGGTGACCCCAAGTGCAAACAAGGGAGCAGCCGAAGGGACTTACTATCAATAGTAGTTGTGTCACGTAAGCTAATTTTGTAAAAATTCAACCGTATCAATGTGTAAACTGTTATAATGTGATATCTTCTGTTATAATTTAAGTACAACGCAAATTACAATGAAGTTGGGACATTGTGTAAAATGTAAATAAAACAGAATACAGTGATTTGCAAATCCTCTTCAACCTATTTTCAGTTGAATACACCACAAAGACAAGATATTTAATGTTCAAACTGATAAACTTTATGTGCAAATATTTGCTCATTTTAAAATGGATGCCTGCAACACGTTTCAAAAAAGCTGGGACAGTGGTATGTTTACCACTGTGTTACATCACCTTTCCTTCTAACAACACTTAATAAGCTTTTGGGAACTGAGGACACTAATTGTTGAAGCTTTGTAGGTGGAATTCTTTCTCATTCTTGCTTCATGTACGACTTCAGTTGTTCAACAGTCCGGGGTCTCCGGGGTCTACCAATGCGCCACACATTTTCAATGAACGACAGGTCTGGACTGCAGGCAGGCCATTCTAGTACTCGCACTCTTATACTACGAAGCCACACTGTTGTAACACGTGCAGAATGTGGCTTGGCATTGTCTTGCTGAAATAAGCAGGGACGTCCCTGAAAAAGACGTTGCTTGGATAGCAGCATGTGTTGCTCCAAAACCTGGATGTACCTTTAAGCATTATTGGTGCCATCACAGAATGCCATCACAGATGTGTAAGTTGCCCATGCCATGGGCACTAACACACCCCCATACCATCAAAGATGCTGGCTTTTGAACTTTGTGCTAGTAATAATCTGGATGGTCTTTTTCTTCTTTTGTCCGGAGGACATGACGTCCATGATTTCCAAAAACAATTTGAAATGTGGACTCATCAGACCACAGCACACTTTTCCACTTTGCGTCTGTCCATTTCAAATGAGCTCGAGCCCAGAGAAGGCGGAGGCATTTCTGGATGTTGTTGATATATGGCTTTTGCTTTACATGGTAGAGTTTTAACTTGCACTTGTAGATGTATCGATGAACTGTTTTAACTGACAATGGTTTTCTGAAGTGTTCCTGAGCCCACACGGTAAGATCCTTTACACAATGATGTTGTTTTTTTAATGCAGTTCCGCCTGAGGGAGGTCACGGGCATTCAATATTGGTTTTCAGCCTTGCCGCTTATGTGTAGAAAGTTCTCCAGATTCTCTGAATGTTCTGATTATATTATGGACTGTAGATGATGGAATCCCTAAATTCCTTGCAATTGAACATTGACAAACATTGTTCTTAAACTGTTGGACTATTTTTTTACGCAGTTGTGGTGATCCTCGCCACATCTTTGCTTGTGAACAGCTGAGCCTTTTGGGGATGCTCCTTTTATACCCAGTCATGAGACTCACCTGTTTCCAATTAACCTTTTGTTCCAAACAGGTGTTCTTTGAGCATTCATCAACTTTCCCATTCTTTTGTTGCCCCTGTCCCAGCTTTTTTGAAATGTGTTGCAGGCATCCATTTCAAATGAGCAAATATTTGCACAAAAACAATAAAGTTTATCAGTTTGAACATTAAATATCTTGTCTTTGTGGTGTATGCAATTGAATATAGGTTGAAGAGGATTTGCAAATCATTGTATTCTGTTTTAATTTACATTTCACACAGCGTTCCAACTTCATTGGAATTGGGGTTGTAAAACTGAATGGCACAAACACATTACCTTCATGTAACTCTAAACTTATGTGGATAGCAACCATGATAGTTAGCTTAGCTGAGTCACTTCAGTGACTTTCCCAGCCCAGTCTCACATTTTTTTGCTCCCATCATGAAATGATTAAAATTTTCATGATTTTTTTAACTCACTATTACTACAGGACTATTCCCCCAACCCTAACCATAACCATCCCCCCCCCGGTTAATTTTTAATTTCGTGCAGCCATCACGGAATGCATTAGAATGAATTTGTGCTGCTGTGATGGAAATGTGGCATTTTTCTTGACAATATCACAAACCAATAGATTAATGTATATTTTGTGCTGCTGAATCATGACTTACCATGAAACTGGGTTGGGCATACCATACTACCTTGGCTAATTAGCATGCAGCTGGCTCATAGATTTAAAACATTTTATTTTATGTATATTTTGCTAGTTTCGGCTGTGTGTCTTTTAGCCTCTCTTAGCCCAGGGTAACAGGGCTAAGGTCCAGTGGGACTTCAAATTCCAGACAGACAAGCAGCTGCTGGCCAACCAACCAGACATAGTGGTGGCTGACAAGGGAAAGAAAACCATAGTTCTGATTAATGTGGCAATCTCAGCTGACAGCAACATCAGAAAGAAGGAGTACGAGAAAATAGAAAAGTACCAAGGGCTGAAAGAGAAACTGAAGGAGATGTGGAAGGTAAAGTCCAAAGTGGTCCCAGGGGTAATAGGAGCACTTGGGTCTGTGACCCCCAAATTGGAAGAGTGGCTCCAGCAGATCCCAGGCACAACATCAGAGGTCTCTGTGTGGAACAGTGCAGTCCTAAGAACAGCTATAATACTGCACCGAACCCTCAAACTCCTAGGCCTCTGGTAGAGGACCCGAGTTTGAGGAACACACCTACCACCCTCCTCAGGAGGGTGAGAGGGAGATTTTTTATTCTGAGGCATTCCCAAAGCAACTGAGATATATAAATCGTGTAACATGTCCTGGGTCTTTCCTGGATCCTGCTCCCAGCTGGATGTGCCTATAAACCTCAGGGAGGCATCCAGGGGGCATCCTCACCACATGCCTGAACCACCTCAGCTCGCTCCTTTCAGTGTGACGAAATAACATCAGTTAAATGATCCTTAAAGTGTCACTAGCTTTCCAAGGCGTGAACCTTTTGTTTTTTCACAGCGGTTTTTATGCTCTCAACACGGTGACGCCTGCAGCATGCTGCCAGTGTCTGAACACCTGCTGGTACACTGACTGTTAGCAGATGAGACTTCCATTATCGAAAAAAGTGCTTAGTCACGACCCGCTCACCGTACACTGACCCCTTTCTGTGTTCCAGTCATGCTTCCTGTTTATTTAAAGAGTTAAACTGCTGTGCTCGTTTCTGAGAGGAAAGGGAAGACGTGTCAAGTGATTGTTTGGCACACTTGAAGAGCCAGCTTCCTGTGGAGCTCACCAGGTAGAACCAGAACAAGAGCAGCACTACCAGAGGCTGCTTCACTCCGGCACAGTGTCGCCACCTGCTGGGCCACACAATACCAAGAACAAACACTGATTTACTGATATTCCTGCCACAACAGTACGATTTTGGTTACAGTTTGAGAAGTGCAGTTAAGAATAGAGAAAAATCTAACTTGTAATTTGGTGATGTGGTACTGCCACAGCTAAAAAAGGATACCTTTTAATTTGACGTTTCTACCCAAAATATCAAAAGAATTGTTAATATGAGGTTACTGGCAACCATTTCCAAAACCATCATACAATAATTTGAATAACATTGGTCCCATACTCCTCCCAGGTTCAAACCACACAAGATCGAATGTGGATGATGGGAGACACCAAAAATGCCCTTAGTTTGTTTTGACAAAGGTCAAGGTCATTGGGGCCAAAAGTCAAAATTTTAGTTTTTCAGTCTGTCTGTTCCCTCAAGCCCTTTAGCCAGGTTCCACCAAATGTGATGATGATCAATCCCAGGACTGTCCTAAAGGAGTTTGTGTTGAAAAATCATGAATACAGTCAAAGGGCATAATTTTGATTTTCACTATAATGTCCATCAAACTTAATACACATTCTGGAATTGTCCAGGCAAGATCAAATTTACAAAAGGTCAATCATTGGGGTCAAAATTCAAGGTTTTTCTTTTTACTCTCCAGTTTATACCAATTGTGGCACACATGCAGAAGTGGGTTCTGGAATTGCCCAGGTGATGTACGAGGTCTATTAGAAAAGAAACCGACAGTTTTATTTTTTTTAAAAACTATATGGATTTGAATCATGTGTAATTACATCAGCCAAGCTTGAACCCTCGTGCACATGCGTGAGTTTTTTCATGCTTGTCGGTGACGTTATTCGCCTGTGAGCACGCCTTGTGGAAGGAGTGGTCCAGCCCCCTCGTCGGATTTTCATTGTCTGAGAAGTTGCTGAGAGACTGGCGCTGTGCTTGATCAAAATTTTTTCAAAAACTGTGAGGCACATCCGAGTGGAGACCATTTGAGAAATTTAGCTGGTTTTCTGTGAAAATGTTAACAGCTGATGAGAGATTTTGGATTGTTTCTATCGCTGTAAGGACTTCCCACGGAGCGGGACGTCGCGCAGCGCTCCGAGGCGACGTCATCATCCTGTTTCAAGCTGAAAACCTCCAAATTTAAGCCTCTGTTGACCCAGGACGTCGTGAGAGAACAGAGAACTATCAGAAGAGGTCGGAATCAGCAGTTTATCCGGACATTTCACTGTTAAAGGAGACTTTTTTAATGAAAGACGTGTGGACGGATTGGCGCGTTGGCTCGCAGCCGGCGCGGCGCGCCCGCCACAGGAAAAACACCTCCGTGTTGATAACCATTTGTAAAATCCAGGCGGCTTTTGGTGGCTTTCAGTTGAGTGAGTATCTGAGAAATTGTTTAACAGCAGGGCATGTTCCAACTTGTCCTTAAGGCTTCCAACGGGGGTGTCTTTCCTGTGGCGGGCGCGCGGCGCCGGCTGTGAGCCGACGCGCCAATCCGTCCGCACGTCTTTCATTAAAAAAAATCTCCTTTAACAGTGGAATGTCCAGATAAACTGCTGATTACGACCTCTTCTGAAATTTCTCTGTTCTCTCACGACGTCCTGGGTCAACAGAGGCTTAAATTTGGAGGTTTTCAGCTTGAAACAGGATGACGACGTCGCCTCGGAGCGCTGCGCGAGTCCTTACAGCGATAGAAACAATCCAAAATCTCTCATCAGCCGTTAAAATTTTCACCGAAAACCAGCTGAATTTCTCAAATGGTGTCCACTCGGATGTGCCTCACAGTTTTTGAAAAAATTTTGATCAAGCACAGCGCCAGTCTCTCAGCAACTTCTCAGACAAAGGGAATTCTGACGAGGGGGCTGGACCACTCCTTCCACAAGGCGTGCTCACAGGTGAATGACGTCACCGACAGGCGTGAAAAAACTCTTGCATGCCCACGAGGGTTCAAGCTTGGCTGATGTAATCACACGTGATTCAAATCCATATGGTTTTTAAAAAAAATAATAAGATCGGATACTTTTCTAACAGACCTCGTAAAATGTGCCAAAAGTCAATCAATGGAGCAAAGGTCCTGTCTGTTTGTTGGTCTCCTCCCAGGTCGTGTTTGTGATTTCTACCAAACTTGGCACAACAATAAAGGCACACCCCAAAAATGCCCTGAATGAACTCATTTTTACTAAAGGTCAAGATCAAGGAATTTGATTTTCAACCAGATTTGGACCAAATGTCACACACGGTAAGTTTCAAAAATAGCCTGACAGGGTCCTCTAGAGGTCAATCATTTGGGTGAAGGTCAACGTCACTGAAGTCAAATCACAGATTGCCATAGTCCTTAATGTCTTACTGTTACCGAATACAGCTGAGAAAGAAACCAAACTGTTTTCCTCCCATCCTGTCTATAGCTGATGCTGAGACCCGAATTCATGTGTTTGTCTCTTCTAGATTGGACTACTGCAATGTTCTATTTTCTGGTTTACCGCAGTGCAGCATTAGGGCTCTCCAACTGCTTCAAAAGTCTGCTGTCAGACTTTTGACACGAAGCAGAACACCCATTTTGGCATCCCTTCACTGGCTTCCTGTCCCAGTGAGATCAGATTTTAAGATTCTGCTACTAACCTATAAAACTGTTCATGGCCTGGCACCTCCCTACTTAGCTGACCTAATTAAACCCTACGTACCGGTCCGGGCTCTGTGTTGTCAGGGTGCAGGACTACTTTGGGTGAATAAAAAGTCTGAGGGTCACAGAGCTTTCTCTTATCATGCCTCTGTTTTGTGGAATGATCTCCCTGCTTCAATAAAACAGTCAGATTCTGTGGAGACTTTCAAGTCCAGACTTAAGACCCACTTATTTTCCCTTTCGTATTGCTAGCATACTGGCATAGTATGTTACTATGCTTTTTAATCTTTTAATTAATTTTATTAGTTAAACGGAGCAGGCCGCAGCCTCAACTTTACCTAAATTCTGGATCTTTTAGTGAAGTTTAGGGCTAGTGGCCGGCGATCACATTAGTATTTCTTTTGTTTTTCTTGTTGATTAATGCTGACAAATTGTGCTGTATTTGTTGACTTTCTGATGCCTGATTTTTTATTTGTGTGAAGAGCCTTGAGGAAACTTTGTTGTGATTTGGCGCTATATAAATGAAATGAATGAAATGAAATGAATATTTTATTGACATTATTAGGAATTTTAAGATTTTTTTGTGCCTTTATTGTGACGTCCTTACCCTTGATTGGAGTAAGTGGGTATTAAAATTAGTGGATGGATGGATGGATGTGATGTCTTTCTTTTCACATGGACTCTGGAACAATGCTAGAAACGCCTGTGCTTAAAAAGTTGCAAAACATTTTGTTTCAAATGAAAAATTTCTTGCACCGTCCTCAGCCACATATTGTAGCAATTCTTTAGTTCTGTTTTGACTTTCCCAATCTGTTGTACTTTGTATTCCATATTTGCACACAAACTGTGCATCGTTTTTCTGCCTGCAGTTGCAAGCTCAACGTGTTAGCTGATGATAACATGAAAGGTTGTATGTTTTAGCAGGCGGCAGACAAAGCACATGGAAGTATCACAGCTGTTCCTTTATCCATCCAGCAGGTGGCATAAATGGATACTAGAGTCCCTTTATACAGAGAGTAGCAACATGAAAAAAAAAAAAGGTCACGTGACTCGTGGTGACATCTTGGGGGCAAACTAGTGTTCAATGTTAACCTATCTGCATGTAAATCCAGCTATTTTATTTATTTATTTATTAGCTGAAAATGCCAGGTTGTTGTGCATTTGGATGCGCAAATAGACACAACAAGGGGATAAAGATGTACAGATTCCCTTCAGATCCGAACAGAAGAAAAATTTGGGAAAATAAAGTCAGCCATGGGGGACGGAAGCTGACTTCATCATCAGTTTTGTGATGTAGGTAAATTTAGTGTTCAGTTCCATGTACAGTAAAACTCACCTAAACTGTCATTGTATAAACTAACCCAGTCTCAGGGCAGTTTGTGGTGGCATTATGAAAAGTACATTCATTTATGGGTTTGTAACGGGGGCACGAAAATGGGGCACTTTTCGTGACGGGGGCGCAAATTCATTTTCTGACAGGGGCACGAAATGTGGGGTGATGGGGGTGAGGGTTAGGGGAGGGTAGACACTTACACTATGCTTATGATTAGAGTTAAGAGAAGGGGAGGATTATAAATGGCAAAATAAAAAAACCTGGGTCACAAAAATGGGGCGCTTTTCATGATGGAGGCACGAAAAAAGTGAGACTGGGCTGTATAAACTGGATATTCGCAATCACCGGACTAAAGCAAAAGTCCCAATGCTTTTGTATGGTTTTCCATGTAATAAAAGTAAGTCCCTTCAGCTGCTCCCTTGTTTGCACTCGGGGTCGCCACAGCAAATCCAAGGTGGATCTGCATGTTGAATTGGCACAGGTTTTACGCCCGATGCCCTTCCTGACGCAACTCCACATTACATGGAGAAATGTGGCAGGGGTGGGATTTGAACCCAGAACCTTCTGCACTGAAACCAAGCGCATAATCACTTGGTCACTACCCCTGCATGGTTTTCCATGTAATAAACACGTATATAAGGGATTTTGTATAACAGATTTGTGCTCACATCGGAAAAACGTCCTGTCCAGTCACAATGTATTTCCATTATATACTTCTTGCCTGTACCGGACAGAGCAGCAGCCTGGACGTGCCCACTAACAGAGATACGAAATGAAGTTCAGTGCTGACACTCACTGATTCAAGGAAAGTGGGTATCAAAGTCAATTCCATGATTAAAAGCCCAACAAATGATAACATCTGCAAGCTTTTACACACGGGACCCACAGCCTGCCGTGCACCTGCTAAATCAGACACCACAAAAGGCTGTGATTTGACACTTTTCTGGTTTCACTCCTTCTTCTCCAGTCATATTTTAATAGTTTTTGCAGTGTGCACACTGATTACATTTTGATAATGAATCAAATACATTTGACAGAAAAGTCTGAAAATATCACCAATTTTACAACACGGGGTTGGAAAAAGAGGAAAATTGTGCACCTTACCTTTCTTTGATTTAGAGGTTGATGATTGTAGAAAGAAAGACTTGCTGAGGTACAAAATCAGAAAAAAAGCATAATCCAGAAAAATTGAATATAGACATGATGGAGAACTTTAAAATTGTCACGCATGTTCACGTCATTGCATGACACAGAGTTACAGTGTTGCTGAAGCATAAACCAGGCTTTCAATAATTAATTAAATAAATTATCATAAATCGTAAATTTGATAGCTTAACTATTTTTATATTTATTTTGATAGTACCTGTTCATGGATGTGTTGCTGTATGTGGTTACCTGATAAAATAATAACTGAAAACAGAAAAAGTTAATTCAGTCGTTCAGCTGGCCCAAAAATGGCAGTGTTCTCTGTTGTTGCTACTCTCTGTATAAAGGGACTCTATGGGATACCACACAGGTAACACAAAGTTGCATTTGGGATTGATCTAATACATCAAAGTTAACCATAATCTAATCAGCCTCATTATGTGTTCAACCTAATTTGGTTTGTTAGTCCATTTAGTCCAGGGTTCGCCACACCTGTCTGTGGAAACCACCTGCCCTTTATGTTTCACAACCTTTCCTGCTCCGTTCACTGCTAATTAACTATGTTAGGTTTCCTCAGCCAATCTAGCGCTCAGAAACACCAGACAGGGTAGAATATCTCCAGGAGCAGGACTGGTGACCCTGGACTAACCTACCCACTCATCTACCACCCAAGACCTATGCTCTTACCACTGCAGGGAAAAACAGAAAAGTATTTAGTATTTTTAGCAGAATCTGTCCTTCATCAAACACATGTCCAAAACGCAGTGAGGCAGTGTAGGTAGATAATATCCGGAGTATTGCTGTGGTCCAGCTTTTCTAACTCACCATTGGCACATCATTGAGCCTTTCAAAGTTGGACCTCGGTGATCGGATACATTTTATGGTGACCACCACCAATAACAGTCCGACAACGATGCAGAAGATGCACAGGACAGCCATGAGGCCGGGGTTTGATGTCAGATCGCTTTGGTCAAAATCCTTTGGAACACCTGTTGGCAAAGAGGCGAACAGCAAAGTTTAGGCTTGGATCCAGTAAACACCAAACAAATTAGAAATTGTTTTTTGTTAACTGCAGCAATGGTCAAGAAAAACGTGCTGGTCACCTAAATGTTTCAGCAGGTTCCACTTGTATGTACAGTTCTATTATGACCAGGGATGATATCATTTATTATTACATGGCTACAGTGCTACGCACGCCGATTGGCTGATATGGGAAAGTATCAGACCGGTTACCATGACAGTTGGTCTGGAACGCATATCACATTTGTTACAAACCAGAATGCTGTGACATGTAGTCGTGTCTCATGCAGGCTCTGGGCAGGTCACTTTTTTTTTTTTTTTTTAAATCAACAATAAGACTCTGCCCTTTCAAGTTAAACCTAGTGGTTCATAGTACTTGTTTAGTAGCACATATATTTTGAGAACATGCCTGAAATGACTTCTGCTGTCACCAGGAATATGACAAAACAACACAATCTCTTCCAGGCTAGCTCTGCTACGTTAGCAGTAGGCGGCTAAATCAGTGGACTCTGAGGCTAACTGCGCTGAAGACATGCTGACTGTGAAGATGTTAACACAAGCTTTGAACGGCCAACTTGATTCTATCTGTGAGATGATTGGCAAAGAAATTAACAATCTCAAGATAAACATAAAAAAGGACATGGACATTGTACAAGGTCTATTAGAAAAGTATCCGACCTTGTTATTTTTTTCAAAAACCATATGGATTTGAATCACGTGTGATTGCGTCAGCCAAGCTTGAACCCTTGTGCGTATGCATGAGTTTTTCCACGCCTGTCGGTTGCGTCATTCGCCTGTGAGCAGGCTTTGAGTGAGCACTGGTCCACCCATTTTGTCGTTAAGGAAATGGCGGAATGATTTGGAGCTTTGCTGCATCAATTTTTTCTTGAAACTGTGAGAGACCTCCAGGTGGACACCATTCGGAAAATTAATATGGCTTTCAAGGACGATTTTATGGGGATTACACAGATTAAGGAGTGATCCAGCCGGTTTAAAGACCGCCCACAGCGTCTGAGAGCGCAGCGCGCTCCGAGCGCCGATCGACAGGCTGACACCAAGCTGAAACAACCAGATCATTTCTAACGTGAAGGCTTTGTTGATCCGGGACGTCGTCTGACTTTCACAAAAAGGCAGAAGGCGTGGACATCAGCACTTTTTCGGCACATTCCACTGTTACAGGAGTTTTTTCCATGGAAAAAGAAGCGGATGAATGCGTGACCGTGCCGCTCATGGCGCGGGTCAAAACCACCTCCGTGTTGGTCTCTCAGGACGGCTTTCAGGTGGCTTTCAGACGGCTTCCAGTTGCTTTTCAGTCGTGTGAATATCCGAGAAATTGAGCATGAGCTGGACATGCCCCAACATGTCCTGTGAGGCTTCATCACGGCGTTGCTTTGCGCCATGCAGCTCCACCACGACGCGCGGAATTCCGCTCCTCTTTCCATGACAAAAACTCCTGTAACAGTGGAATCTGCCGTTCATTTCTAAATTGGACACTGTCTTGATCCAGTATGTCATCTGACTAGCACAGGAATTGCGGAAGACGTGGACAGCACTTTTTCGGCACATTGAGACAGACGTGCGGAGGAATCCCATCAGCTCAGACTAGATCCAACTTCCAGATTTATTGCAAAGATTAAAACATCTGATGGCTACACACTAGATAGTGAAAACAATTTTAAGGAATTTTACCAATCTCTTTATACGTACCTCTGAACACAAAGTGCAACCCGATTTGTCACCAATCTAAACATACCTTCTCTAAACAAAGAACTCCAAAGGAGACTGGATGCCCCAGTTACTGCTGGGGAAACTATTCAAACAGGGAAGTGCCCCGGTCCAGATAGGTTTCCACCTGAGTTCTTTAAGACATTTTCTAATCAGTTCACCCCACACTTACTTAATATGTACAATGAATCTTTTAATGCAGGTACCCTTCCTCAATCACTAAGATTGGCATCCATATCCCTTATAGCGAAAAAGGATAAGGATCCGGAAAATTGTGCATCCTACTGCCCCATATCTTTGCTTAATGTTGATGTAAAAATTTTAGCTAAGGTCTTGGCATTAAGACTTGAAAAGGTTCTACCTCAGTTTATCTCTGCTGACCAAACAGGGGTTTATAAAAAATAGACATTATTTCTTTAATATTCGCAGGCTATTTAACATAATTTACGGTGTACCTAGCTCCTCATCTCCTGAAATAATAATGTTAATGGATGCTGAAAAAGCTTTTGATAGGCTTGAATGGGACGACCTGTTTTATGTTCTCAGAAAGTTCAATTTTGGCGAACAATTTATAAATTGGATGAAATTACTCTATACCAACTCATTAGTGTTAGTTTGCATGAATGGGCTATACACAAAAGCATTTCCTATCTCTCGTGGAACTAGGCATTGGCAAGGTTGCCCCTTATCACCCCTGCTATTTGCATTAGCCTTGGAGCCTCTGGCCATAACAGTTAGACAGGATACAGCGATAACTGGTATAATCAGAGAAGGTCTCGAGCAGAAAATTTCCTTATATGCGTATGATATGATTATTTACATTTACGATATTGATGCTTCCCTTCCTGTTGTATTATCCACTCTCGAGCCCTTTAGTGGTATTACAGGTTATAAAATAAATCTCCAAAAGAGCGAAATCTTTCCTGTTACCTCTTTGGCCCAAATATATCCACTGCACAAATTTCCCTTTAAGATTACTGTGATACGTTTGTCTATCTTGGTGTTCGTATAACTAAAGACAGATAGGTTTTTAAGGAAAATTTCACCCCTCTTGTAAAGGATCTAGAACAGAATATTAAATGCTGGTCATCTTTAAATGTATCGATTGCAGGTAAAATAAACACTGTCAAGATGAATATTTATTACCAATGCATTTTTTTTAAATTAGATGGTATTATTTCTGGTTTTATTTGGGAACATAAGCCACCTCAGTTACGTAAATCTTATTTACAATGTTCGAAACAACATGGTGGGATGGCCCTTCCAAATTTCCAGTTGTATTACTGGGCAGCAAATATTCAACCTATTGTACACTGGCTTTACAAAGATCCAGGTGCTGATGCCTCATCATGGGGCATACTGGAAGCACGGTCCTATAAATCGTCCTTGCTGGCAGCGTTAATTTATTCTTCACTAGTTGTAGCTTCTGCTCCCTTCACGGTGAATCCATTGGTCTAAACAACATTAATTATATGGAAACAAATCCATAGACGATATGGATGGCATTGCCTCTCAATCAGAGCTGCAATTCATGCAAATCATATGTTTCCTCCCTTGCTGGAGGGTAATGCATTTTTACTCTGGCAACATAAGGGGATCAAGACTTTTCAGGATTTATTCATGAATGGATAGTTTGTATCATTTCAACAACGCTGTGCTGATTTTGGCATTTCACGTACAAACTTTTTTCGATACTTACAAGTTCGTGACTTTGTTAGAAAACAATTTACTCAGTTTCCAACTCTGCCTCCACAACCAGACTCTGACACATTACTAACATTGAAATGATTTCAGTTTTTTATAATTAATTCGTTGTTATCATTCAGCGATATGTCTCTTGACATAATAAAAGCAAAATGGGAACAGGACCTAGGAAGAGATCTATCAGAGGAGAAATGGGCAAAAATTCTTAATAGGGTCCATACTTCGTCAGTCTGTGCCAGACACGGCCTTTTGCAATGTAAAATAGTGCATCGGGTTCACTGGTCCAAGGGTAAGATCATTGAAAAAATTTCCTCACACAGACCCTAACTGTGATCGTTGTAAAACAACATGAGATACCTATTTTCATCTATTTTGAAGTTGTTCAAAATTAATGCCTTTCTGGACAGGTGTGTTTAAGACACTTTTGAACACTTTTAGGTTACCTTTGGACCCATGCCCAGCCATGGCTCTTTTTGGCATAACCCCAGACTCATATAATTTACATAAACACCAACAGGACTTTCTGGCCTACTGTACATGTCTTATTCACAGGCAGATTTTATTAAAGTGGAAAAATGCAACACAGCCAACACACTTGCAGTGGATTAAAGACATTTTATATTTCATGAGAATTGAAAAGATCAGACATACCCTCAAGGGCAAAAACACATTTTTGTCTTATTATCTGGCAACCCTTTCTTAAATATATGGAAGAAAAGGTTAATTTGACTTTAGAAACTGTGCATAAGACACTGTCTATTTGTTTTTTTTGTGTGGTTTTTTTTTTTTATTGTGTTATCTTAGTTTTGGGGTGGATTTGATTTGTTTTCAGTAACGCGTTAATCTAATCTAATCACTTTTTTTTGTAACGAGTAATCTAACGCATTAATCTTTCCAAATGAGTAATCAGATTAAAGTTACTTCTCCAAGTCACTGTGCATTACTATTATTTTTGCATTGTGGGTCGACAGCCGGTCTGTGGGCAGGAGGTCGGGGCTCGACTGAACTGCCCACTTTAAGCGAGCTGTGAGCTTTTCATCAGCTACGACTCGTCCTCACCTCTTAAAGTGCGGTGAAAACAGCACACCTGCACTGAACTTTACAAAGTCATTTATGCTTATCACTTATGCTTTTTTTTCTCCTTTATTTAGAATTCTGAGCTGAGCCGCTCCGTATCTGCTCGCTAAAAACAGCTGATCCTCCGCGACGTGTCAACAACTAACACTATTTTCCACTCAAATGCACAGTAGAGAAGCTTGAATCTTCGACTGGACTGGGTTGCTTGACGCGAGGACGTTTCGCTTCAAATCGCAGAAGCTTGCTCATAATAGCTCTAATTAGCAACTTTGCTAATTAGAGCTATTGTTTAGTCACTAGCCTATAGCAGTCGGCCTCTCAGTAGGAGGGGTCTGGTTAGGTTTAAAACTCCAGCTTTTGTTGGCTTCTGTTTTATTCTTCTCTACAACAGTCAGACAGAAGTCAGACTTCCAGAGCAAGAATTTTAGCTGAGGAAGCTTCTGCGATTTGAAGCGAAACGTCCTCGCGTCAAGCAACCCAGTCCAGTCGAAGATTCAAGCTTCTCTACTATGGATACCACCTGGACAACTGAGAGCCTACACAGAAACACTCAAATGCACCTAAACTCTCTTTCTGAGGACCACATGATGTGAAAACACAATAAAACTTTCTTACATGTAAATCTGGTCATGTTTTCTGCATAAATAAATGTTATCCATTCTTTGTGCTCAAACGCCAAAGCAGGGGCGAATCCAGATGGAATGGGGGCGTGGGGCAAGGATGTGCCCCCCTCCCCCACAACACCCCTAGATTAAAGGTCCAGTTTTGAAGCCGTTTTTTTTTTTTTACTACAACTACTAATACTACTTAAAATAATAATAATTTTGACAAGTAAAATGTTTATAGAGAATTTAAATGTTAGAAAAATATTAGAATTTAATAGTTACATTTATAGGTTCTTTATAGGTTACAATCTAGGTTAGAAATTGCAAGTTTTACTGTTACAGTGCTGTCAACAGTTAAATATGAGGTCAAGAAAGATTATTTTACTTTTTATAAAACAAGTATTTATTTTCATTGAAGTCAAGAAAGGGTGACTATAAAGTGAGTTTTGGCAAAACAAGTATCATTGTCATGTTGAGGTGGCAGAGGGTTGTTGTCGGCAGCTGGGAAAAGTAACTAAAAAAGTAACTAGTAATCTAACTTAGTTACTTTTACAATTGAGTAATCAGTAAAATAACTAAGTTACTTTTTCAAGGAGTAAGTTCTTCATGGAGGTGATGTAAACAGGTCGGACTACAAACACAAACCCATCAGCAGCTTAATAAACAAATAACGTCGCCAGATCTGTCTCAGTCCTTTAATTCACAATTCACTCAGTGTGGGTCTGACTGAGATGATTTGTGAGACTTCAACAGCAAGTTTATCATTTTATAGCAATTATATGAAAAGTGTCTGTTTGATTCCTTAATGGAAATTGAAGCTTTTCCAAAGGTGTCATTCTGCTTTCACCACCGCTGCACAAGCAACAATTCATGTGACTGTCTTTAGTGTGTGATGCAATGCATTATGGTAAATTACATGAGTAATGCTACAGAAAGTCAACAGAAGGCAACACGGTGTCTTAACCTGCACAGTAAAATCACCAGTGTTAAATTAACACTGACTGTCAGTGTTAATTCAACACTGTCAGTATCTTACACTGGTGATTTTACTGTGTGGCAGGAGTTAATGTCCAAAATGGATTTGGCCTTCATATTGCCTAGTCATACTATGCAATTATGTAAAATTCTGCTCAATTAACCATAAAAAAAGTTTTTAAAATGGACCAATAGTTTGCAGTCGACTGCAAACTTGTCTAACTCGGGCGAATATCTATCATTTTAGGTGACTGGGCATGGACGTCGGGCCTCTGAAAATGCATACCACCCTCCAAAAGCATGTTATTGTATTAATATATTCATTCATTCATTCATTCATCTTCTACCGCTAAGTCCAATTAAGGGTCGCAGGGGGCTGGAGCCTATCCCAGCAGTCATAGACCGCGAGGCGGGGTACACCCAGGACAGGACGCCAGTCTGTCGCAGCCTCACAGGGCCACAAATAGACAAACAAACACAGACACACCCACACACACCCCTACGGACAATTTTAAAGATTCCAATTCATCTAACCCACATGTTTTTGGATGTGGGAGGAAACCGGAGCACCCGGAGGAAACCCACACAAACACGGGGAGAACATGCAAACTCCACACAGAAAGGCCACAGGAATTGAACCCACGACCTTCTCGCTGTGAGGCAACAGTGCTAACCACTAAGTCACCGTTCTGGAAAAATGACTGAAATGACCAAATAGCAGTTCAGATGTATTTAGATTATAAAAGTTAACACCAGATGCTGGAAAAACAGTATTAATCATGCTTTTCTATCATCTGTGGTATAACAAACAATTAGTGCAAGCAATTCGCATTTGAGGTGAATATTCAATATTCTGAAGGCCCATTGGTCCAAAGGTCCATCAGGGTGGATGTAGAGACGGCAAAATGCCCGACCTCGAAGCCACAGAGCAGTGAAGCAGCATGCAGGCGGACGCCCAGAGCTTTAGCACTTCCCTGCTGCATAGGGATGGGTATCGATAAGATTTTATCGATATTGATACCATTATCGATTCCGCTTATCGATCCCATTCCTTATTGATTCCCTTATTGATACCTCTTGTGAATTTTTTGTGTACTAAAAGTAGGCTTTACAGGTTTTCTATGTCAGCGGGTCAAAGAGCTTTTTCTTATCATGCCCCCACTCTGTGGAACGGTCTTCCTGCGACCATGAGGCAGTCGAAGTCCGTGGACATTTTTAAGTCAAGACTTAAAGTCTATTTTTAATTCTCTTTCTTATGAATAGTTTTTATTTTTTTTATCTGTTTTATTCTTTTGCTTCTGTTTTTAATTATGTATTTGAATTTGCATACGTCTGAGTTGAGGTCTTACAGCTGCTGTGCTGCACGTCAGGATGTAATTTATAAAGAACACAGCACGTCTCATTTTGGGAGGAAAAAAGTTTTAGTCGATTGTAGTTTCTTGTCTGTATTACAACGTTTGTAAGAGGTGTCATTTTATTTAAAGCGGCAATTCATTTTGAAATGATTAATTCCGACCGGACTCTGTTTCAGCAGAGAGCCGCACAACATTTGGAGCTGTGCCAACTGAACGGAAGATGATTCTCTTTTCTTGACTGCAACAAGACATGAGTCCCAGTTAGTGACTTTAATCCACACAAAAGTGACTCACGATATTTTAATGGCTTTGAGAGGGGATAAAAAGCGGACTTGCCATTTCTGAAGAGCAGCAAATCAAAGAACCAACAAGCTAGTGGATCGACGCATTACTTCAATGGTTCATGCTTCAAAGTGGAGTCGCGCTGCAGAAACGTTTGATTACAGAGCCGCTGCAGGGTCTGTAATCAACGTAGAGTTATGATCATTTTCCTGACAAACACCCTCAAAAACAACGGCTGCTCTGAAGGACCGATAACGGAATTGTTAAGCAAAAAGGCTATTGATATCGGTGAATCGAATCATTTCTTAACAATACTTGAGAAGAACCGGTTCTCGATACTCAACCCTACTGCTGCCAGGCTGGAGGTTCAACGAGGACATGCCACAGAGAAACATTCAAATCCTGATGAAGATTAGAGAACGGAAAGGTGTTGCTGCTATTTTGAGCGGTTTGCAAGCTAACTAGCTGACCAGCCTTCTTTAGGGCCCTTGAACCAATGGACCTTCAGACCAATGGAACCTTCGGGATAATCATCCATCCCTGCATTTGGCTCCTAAACAGAAATTCCCCAGTTCATGTCCACCTGTTCCCCATTTCTCCATGTACATCTGGATTTGGGTCAGAAGGGCATCAGGCATGAAAGATGTGCCAAATTAACAGGGGATCCAGGTGACCTCAAGCAGAAACTGAAGCAGCAAAAGTAAGGTTGTTATTATTATTTTTTGTCAAACAGTTTTCTCATGGAACAAAGAACCACAGTCTCCAGATTATGATCATATTTTTAGATATGTGGACTCTTCAGCCTTCTAACCTGTGGTGGACATGTATGCAGTGCTGCTGGACTTTTCTGGTTTTCCATCAGGCGTTGCATTGAAATGCGTGTAGCTGGTCTCCCGGCTGGCAGTCGATGCCTCGGGTGCAGCACTGGGCTGCATCGTCTCTGATGTGCTGGATGCTTCGGTCGTCTTTGGATGAGATGGGGACAAAGCCACATTTAAAGAAGTAAGTACCGCTGTGCTTGCAGGTGTTGTTGGCTTTTCTGTTTCCGCATCTGAAGAACTGATGTTTGTTGGTGATGTTGAACTGAGATCTATACCACCTGGAGATGGTATTGCTGTAGGCTTAACTGTGGCAGAAGTGTTGGTGTCTACAAAAGAACAAATGACACAATAAAATGACATGATGTTGGTAGATGATGCTCACATTTTAGACTGAAAGCTGAGTTGTAGTTACTTTGACTTTGGATTATTCATGACAGTAGTTAACTAAACCAGAAGGGTGGAGTTACACTGATACTGGCCCCTTTTTAAAATAGTAACCTCCTTCCGCTATCACTCAACACGAGCGTCATAAGGTACAGATACAGCCTGTCCACTTGATGAAACCTCAGCATTCCTAAAAGTTAGCACTCACATGCCTTAAGCTTGCCGCAGTTTTGCCCAGAGTCAGAGCGACTTTTAGCCTAAAAGCTGCAGTCTGCAGGATTTAGGTGTGTTTTCTGGCAGAAATGGAATTCAGCATTCACAACCATCTGTTCATTAGTGTATAAATTACCTGCAACAACAAACCATTTTTGTAAACTCAGAATGAGCCCTTCATAACTACATGGTGGTGCGCCCCCTCATGGAGGTGGCCATGTGGCACCGCCACTTTGATACAATGGCCCAAAAACGACATACTATGCCCGCCTTTCTCATAATGCAGTGTAGCTGTAACTCTGAAGAAAATAAGAGGAATCAGTGGTTGCTACACTATACACTGTTTATTTGTTGCTAGTGCAGGCTAACAAATGTGAAATGGTGCATCATTATTTTGTTCATCACAAAAGAAATTGATGGAGCACAAATCTCCGTTGCTAAAGAGGTGAAAACATGAAGGTTAACAAACTTGTGACCAGCAACGATACAGTACAATCTGTAACCTCACCACTAGATGACACTAAATCTTACACACTGCAGCTTTAAGCTGGTTTGTAAATATGACCTCTGATTAATAATATTTACTGTCCTGTTTCGTGTCATTAATGTCACTGCTGACTGTATTTATTAAAGCAGGTTTGTGGGTTATGGTTTGTACTGATGCAAAGGCGGCATGTACGTACAGAATCACATTTGCTTCAAGTTTCCACCCAAATGTAATATATTCCTCAACTCTGTTTAACATTGACAAACATCAGCTGATAAATCAATATCACAGATCTGAATGAACACATTAATGAGGTGTGTGATGGTAACACCCGTCAGTGTTTTTGCCTGATTTGAATGCACTTCTGGTGTCAGTCTTAGCCAGAAATCAGATTTAGCCATAAGTAGAAAGTTTTCTCATAATGCAAATAAAAATTATGATTTTATCAGACAGACTACTTCTACCTGCTTCTCATGGTAGGGTGTTTCTTGTTCGCATATCTTTACACCTCCATCTGGGAAGGTCCACAAGCAGTTTCAGCAAATGCTTAAACAAATTGAATAGTTTGACAGGTAAACCTGCAAAATGCTGACTTACCTGCGGACAAAGTCACTGCAAACAGGGACATCAGTACAGTCAGGTGCATCGCTGCAGGCATGCTGAGAAAGGAAAGTGACAACAGTCACAGCCACTGCACACAAACACACACATCCGTGACAGCAGGATGTGGTGAATGGCCGAGGAGGAACTCCTAAATGTTCAGTCAGGGCATATCAGATGTTTCAAGTCAGTTAGTCAATGTTTGAACAAGGCAGAGTATTTACTTATACCGTAGTCCCGACTGCAGCTGTTCCGCTTTCTAAAATTGCTCTAACACGCCAAACACAGGTGAAAATAAATGTTAAAAATTTATGTTTTGTCTGTTGTACATCACTGAGCCTGCTGGCAGTTCTATCCATCTCATGAAAGTTTTGCCTTTCGGTTGTTGCTCACTTTGTGATGATCCACATTTTACATTTCTGCTTTCTTTTCAAAAATCAAAAGGGAAGGTCTTCATTTGCTTTAAATCGAAAGGAGCTGCTGAGGGCTCCGTGATCCGACCCCGGATAAGTGGTTGAAGGTGAGTGAGTGAGTGAAACTGCTGAGGGGGCATCTCAGTCTCCCTATGTGGCTGTGTCATAGAGGGAATGAGCTACCTTAATGGGCGTGTCTCATAGGAAAAGCACAAGTCCAGATATATATGTCACAGAAGCTCTGTAAAACCTGGTTCAGGCATAAACATGTAATTACAAAGACCAGGTGATAAGACCTGTGATAAAGACATTAAGAGCTACATTAATCTGACATTTACCCCTGATAATCTTGACCATCACCAAAGTAACTGACCTCTGCAAATCTAGAATCCACCTAAGTGTGCGCCACATTTTGTAAAAACTAGGTTGAAAATCAAACTCCTTGACCTTTGCCAAAATGAAGTCTTTGAGGGCAATTGTGGGCCAACCTTCAATGACATAAGTTGGTAGAAATCAGTAAAAGGACCTGGGAGGTGGTAGCCAACAAACTGGCAACATGACCCTTGCCCCAGTGATTAACCTTTAGCAAAATTCAAGCTTCCTCTGCAATTCCAGAACCCAACTATGGTGCAGACTGAAGTAAAACAACAACAAAACTAAATTTTGACCTTTAGCAAATTTGAGAACACATACATACATACAGTTGTACTCAAAGGTTTGGGCACCCCTGATAATTTTCATGATTTTCCTTTACAAATCATTGGATATCTGGATCAGAAATTTCAGTTAAATATATCATATAGCAGATGAACATACTGATATTTGAGAAGTGAAATGAAGTTTATAGATTTATAGAAAGTGTGCAATAATTCTTTAAACAAAATTAGGCAGGTACATAAATGTGGGCACCCCAACAGAAAAAATACATCAATATTTAGTAGATCCTCCTTTTGCAGAAATAACAGCCTCTAAACGGTTCCTATAGCTTCCAATCAGAGTCTGGATTCTGGCCATTCCAGAACATTGTACTTGTTCCTCTGCATGAATGCCTCAGTAGATTTTGAGCAGTGTTTAGGGTCATTGTCTTGTTGAAAGATCCAGCCCCGGCCGAACTTAAACTTTGTCACTGATTCTTGAACATTGTTCTCAACAATCTGCTGATATTGACTGGAATCCATGTGACCCTCAACTTTAAAAAGATTCCTAGTACCTGCACTGGCCACACAGCCCCACAACATGATGGAACCAACTCCAAATTTTACTGTAGGTAACAAGTGTTTTTCTTGGAATGCTGTGTTCTTTTTCAACCATGCATACCACCCCTTATGTCAAAATAACTCAATTTTAGTTTCATCAGTCCACAGCACCTTATTCCAAAATGAAGCTGGCTTGTCCAAATGTGCTTTAGCATACCTCAAACGACCCTGTTTGTGGCATGTACGCAGAAAAGGCTTCCTCTGCATTACAGCATCTCCTTGTGCAAAGTGCACTGTATAGTTGAACGATGCACAGAGACACTATCTGCAGCAAGATCATGTTGTAGGTCTTTGGAGCAGGTCTGTGGTTTGACTATGACTGTTCACACCATCCTTCACTTCAGCTTATCTGAGATTTTTCTTGGCCTGCCACTTCAGGCCTTAACTAGTACTGTGTCTGTGGTCTTCCATTTCCTCACTATGTTCCTCACAGTGGAAACTGACAGCTGAAATCTCTGAGATAGCTTTTTGTATGCTTCCCCTAAACCATGATGTTGAACAATCTTAGTTTTCAGGTGATTTGAGAGTTGTTTAGAGGTTCCCATGTTGCCACTCATTAGAAGAGATGCAAAGAGGGGGAAAATTTTGCAAACGGCCACCTTAAATGCCGTTTCTCATGATTGGATTCACCTGTGTAAGGAGGTCAAGGGTAAATGAGCTTACCAAACCAATTTTGTGCTCCAATAATTAGTGCTAAATGTATTCAGATCAATAAAATGACAAGGGTGCCCAAATTTATGTACCTGCCCAATTTTGTCTAAATAATTATTGCACACTTTCTGTAAATAGTAGAAACTTCATTTCACTTCTCAAATATAAGTGTGTTCATCTGTTATATGATATATTTAACTGAAATTTCTGATCCACACAACCAATGATTTATAAAGGAAAATCATGAAAATGAACAGGGGTGCCCAAACTTTTGCATACAACTGTAAATGGAATGATTTTCCATCTGCATCAGACGCTCATAGCACTTTACAATTATGACTCACATTCACACAAACCGATGTCAAGGGGAGCTGCCATGCAAGGCGCTCACTACACACCAGGACCAACTTGGGGATGAAGGACCTTGCTCAAGGGCCCTTAGTGTTTTTCCGGTCATGCTGGGGTTTGAACCAAGGATCCTCTGGTCTCAAGCCCACTACCCCTTTTAACACTACCCACCCTTAACCATAACCCCCACAGCAAGCCCCATTCCCTGACCCGCTTCACCCCAAATTTCATGCTACCATCAAAAATTAAGTTTGTGGTATTGTCAAATTTTGTGCAACTTTTGTCTGTTGTATTGTTGTTGCAGCTTCATGTTGGAGTGGAACACAGATTTTCATTAAAGAAAAAACAAACTTACTTAATATGCGGTTCCTGAGAGCCACCAGTGCTTGTGTTGATCCCCAGGTTCCATAGCTTCCTGTGTATACAATGCCAGTCAAATGCGGGTTACTTCCACAGCCAAGGCTGATACCCATTTACAACTGGATGGATTGAGACTCAAAGTGTTTTGTTCAAGTACACACACAGGTGCATGTACATGTGCTAGGCTTGGCGGACACAGAGTGAAAAATCTAAATTTAAACCTTTAACCCTGAAGACCTTGACCTTCATGAAGGGTTATTTAGGGCTCAACCTTCATCCACATAAAATTGATGGAAATCAGGCCAAGGACCTGGCAGGAGTAGCAAGCATTTCTGAAAATTATGGTGTAATGTTTATTCTGAATTCTCTCCATATGTAACTGCTACAGACACCAATTGATAATTTTGGTGTATTCCACAATCACACTTTACAGTATATCCCCTACATGACTGTCTTACATATTTCATACAAATATTATTACTATGAACTTCATGTACACATTATATTTTAATTACAGGAAATGTTTCTCATCAAAAATTAAGAATAAAAGCATCATCTATGAAACAGATCATTTAATTTGATGTATTATAACTTTCAAATTATGGAAAATGGTGGAAATTGCATACTTCATTTATCACAACGCTTTACTTTATCCAAGTATTCAAAATAGTTGCCAAGCCATTTCAGGAAATTTGTTTGAAAGCCTCTTTGTTGACACATTTGTTGGTCAGAGTTACAGTAGTTCCCAGAAAAAGTTCCAAAGTTTGTGATAACGGCAACATGGAAAAGGATAATAGATGTAAAAGGCCATCTGTACCACATCATTTTGGTGAGCTAATTGCGACAAGGACACCAGAAAACCACTGAGCCATCTGCAAGTACTGCAGTACTTCAATCTGTGGCTCCATTAAGGCAACTTCAAATTTAAAACGGCATCTATAAGTAAGTTAAGAGATTTGTTATCTACAGTAGTGTTTAGAATAATAGTAGTACTATGTGACTAAAAAGATTAATCCAGGTTTTGAGTATATTTCTTATTGTTACATGGGAAACAAGGTACCAGTAGATTCAGTAGATTCTCACAAATCCAACAAGACCAAGCATTCATGATATGCACACTCTTAAAGCTATGAAATTGGGCTATTAGTAAAAAAAGTAGAAAAGGGGGTGTTCACAATAATAGTAGTGTGGCATTCAGTCAGTGAGTTCGTCAATTTTGTGGAACAAACAGGTGTGAATCAGGTGTCCCCTTTTTAAGGATGAAGCCAGCACCTGTTGAACATGCTTTTCTCTTTGAAAGCCTGAGGAAAATGGAACGTTCAAGACATTGTTCAGAAGAACAGTGTAGTTTGATTAAAAAATTGATTGGAGAGGGGAAAGCTTATATGCAGGTGCAAACATTTTTAGGCTGTTCATCTACAATGACCTCCAACGCTTTAAAATGGACAAAAAACCCAGAGACACGTGGAAGAAAACGGAAAACAATCATCAAAATGGATCGAAGAATAACCAGAATGGCAAAGGCTCACCCATTGATCAGCTCCAGGATGATCAAAGACAGTCTGGAGTTACCTGTAAGTGCTGTGACAGTTAGAAGATGCCTGTGTGAAGCTAATTTATTTGCAAGAATCCCCCGCAAAGTCCCTCTGTTAAATAAAAGACATGTGCAGAAGAGGTTACAATTTTCCAAAGAACACATCAACTGGCCTAAAGAGAAATGGATGAATATTTTGTGGACTGATGAGAGTAAAACTGTTCTTTTTGGGTCCAACGGCCGCAGACAGTTTGTGAGACGACCCCCAAACTCTGAATTCAAGCCACAGTTCACAGTGAAGACAGTGAAGCATGGTGGTGCAAGCATCATGATATGGGCATGTTTCTCCTACTATGGTGTTGGGGCTATATATCGCATACCAGGTATGATGGATCAGTTTGGATATGTCAAAATACTTGAAGATGTCAAGACAATGACCCCAAGCACACTAGTAAACGAGCAAAATCTTGGTTCCAAGCCAACAAAAGTAATGCCTTGCAGATGTGAAGAAATCATGAAAAACTGTGGCTATAAAACTAAATACTAGTTTAGTGATTCACAGGATTGCTAAAAAAGCAGTGTGAACATAATAGTTTTGAGTTTGTAGCATCAACAGCAGATGCTACTATTATTGTGAACACCCCCTTTTCTACTTTTTTTTTTTAATAATAGCCCAATTTCATAGCCTTAAGAGTGTGCATATCATGAATGCTTGGTCTTGTTGGATTTGTGAGAATCTACTGAATCTACTGGTACCTTGTTTCCGATGTAACAATAAGAAATATACTCAAAACCTGGATTAATCTTTTTCCACAGATGGACACAGAACTAAAGCATCAGGGCAAAGACTGTGCAGAGCTTGAGAGTACACATTATGATGATCAAGTGCAGAGCATCTTGTCAGCAATTGACAGGCACTTCACTGACTTTACATCCATTGAGCCTGTTGTCAGTTTTCTGTTTTCCAATTGGGGAAAATATAGATGTGGACTGTATGATGTCCACTCTTCACCCTGGATAGCTGTGCTATTGAGAATGAGACCATCACACTGAAAAATGACACTGAGCTCAAATCCAGAGCAACAACTGACATGATTGTCCAATTCTGGAATCTAAATGCAGTAAGAGAAGTATTCCAACATCAGACAAACTGCACAGTTAGACTGCGCTTTGTGGATCAATAAATTTGTGCGAGTTTGCATTTTCACATATGAAAATCAACAAGTAAAAATAAAGATCTACCATGACTGATAACCACCTTGCGGCCTACTT
Source organism: Thalassophryne amazonica (assembly GCF_902500255.1). Lineage (NCBI taxonomy): Eukaryota > Metazoa > Chordata > Actinopteri > Batrachoidiformes > Batrachoididae > Thalassophryne > Thalassophryne amazonica. The sequence continues at coordinate 60,607,260 of NC_047112.1, read as the reverse complement.
ACAGCTGGCACTTAGCTCCTACTGTCCGGACTATGAGGGACTAGCTGCTGCCTCTCAGTGCCAGAAGTCCTACTAAGCTTGTGAACAACTTCTCCAACTTGAATTAGATATCATCTAATTTTGGTTGTTTGTTGATACGGGCCAGTCCTATGCCTATTTGTGCTTATTCTTTGCACCATGCACCAATTCAATACAGTATTATTATTACTAAAACGTTATCTTTGTGCCAGAAAATGGTGTTATTATATTGGTGCACAATAAATTGTGGCTATGCTGCGGCTTTCAATATGGCTTGGTAGATCTCGATAGACTTTCAACTTTAAAAGTAGTTCTTGGTTCAAAAAAGGTTGGGCACCCCTGCTGTAGAGGATGTTGGCTTGATAAAAAAAACCCTTCTATACTCTCGTAGCTAGAGTTCAGAAACTCCTAACTTTTTGCCATAAATCCATGCATGCTACTGATGTCCCAGAGGGAATGCATACATTTCAGCCTGCTAATGCTATCCACTGGAATATCCAGCTAAAGATGTTGAAGTCAGTCCTTTCAGTTCCTAGCATGTCCTTGCTGAGCTCAACTGCTCTATCTAGCTTTCTCCATATGAATTCAAAATTATCCATGGGCTTTGTGAGGTATTCAAACTTTTTGAGGAAGCTACAGACCGCTATCAAGCAAAGAAATCAGTGACATCAAGCTTTGTGATCCCTTGTATCAGAGGCTTATGACATACAATTAGAGATGTGAGGCTGACCAGGAACAAAGAAATGCGTGTCCACTTTACAAATATCACTTGATAAAGTTTGAGGACATGGAGTGCTTCCAGCTGGCTGCCACACTTGATTCCATATTCAAACTGGTCTGGTGTATTGGTGAAGAGCACATCCTAATTAAAAATCAAATCCACCTCCCCAAACGTCATTGCCACCTGTGACATCAGTACCCAAACAAGAAAACATCAGACACTTTTCCTACATGGAAAACCATTCAGCTGCTGTGCCAGTTGACACAGCCTTCCGTGAACTCCCTGTCTACCTGAGTAAGCCCTGCCTGACAGAGGACGCTGACCTTTTGGTGTTTAGGATATAAAACCAGAGCAGTTTTCCAAACCTATCTGCACATGTCTGCAAATATCTGGCCATACTTGCATCCTCTGCACCTGCTGAGAGGATCTTTAGTGTTGCAGGTAAGATATTCCAACCAGACGTAAGAGGTTTCAATGATAAAACCTTTGAGGAACTTATGAAAATTAAATGCAACCATGTTGGCCTGTAAATTAAGATCTGTAATAAATGAGTATTGCATTTACCACAATTTTGTTATATTTGCTCATTTTCAAAAAAAGATTACACATTATTCAAAATGGAGGAATGTTTTTTTTGTTTTTTTAAGTGATTGTAAAGTATTTTTAGTATTTAAGCCAAAACCTTTGTTAAATGTGACAAATTCATCCTGTTACTTCGCTATGAGGAATTTCTCTGAGTTGCAATGAATTGGATCCCACTTCCTGTAATTCCAATTCAACATCCTGTGTGGTGGAGCCAATTCAATTCAAATTCTTCAAGTGAAATTAATTAAAAAAACAAATTTGGAATTTTGCACAAGCCTGTTACAGACAGGGTGCTCAGAGTGCACACAATAATCAATATACACAATGCTCTAACTTGCTATCTAAAAGATATTTTGTCAAATCCCCTGGATCTCATTTAATCAAGATCTGTTTTAAAATTAAAGATCTCTAAGCCCAGCTCAACCCTAAAATAAATAATTTTATTCCCTCTGTGTTTGTCAAAGGCAGTTCTTGCCTTTGACAAACACAGAGGGCATAAAACTGCTGCACAAAGAAACACCAACATGAATCTTCTCAAGATCCAAGTCTTAGTGTCAGGGCACTCCGTGTCACAATACAAGTAGGCTTAAAAAATACAATAAAACCTTTTTGGGGGGAGGAGGGGTCGATTTCTTCATATGAAATGTGTAATACTTTCATTTTAACACATACCCACAAAAAACAATAGTAAGCCTTCAAAGGAAACAATATATATATTTTAACATCAATGCAAAAATATCAGTGGCTTTCCAAAAACTAAAAATACTTCGTTTATATCTTTTCATTAGGTATATTCAATTTACAGCCAGTAAAGTACAACTGTACAGCCTGTAAATAAATAACATTCACAATTTTAGTCAATCAAAAATAAAGTTTGCAAGTACAGCCGATGATTCAGTTACAGCAGTGATTTTCAACCTTTTTTGAGCCGCGGCACCCTTTTTATATTTACAAAATCCTGCGGCACACCACCAACCAAAATAATATTATAATGCTATTACCTCTGGTTTTGCGCAAAACCCAAATATCATTATTATTATTATTAATAGAAAATTCGAAAATCCTCAAGCATTTTGCGCTCTTATCTCAAGTAGGGCTGTCACGATTAGGAATTTCTGGAGACGATTGTCAAATAATTGCGATTGACGAATATATTGTATATTTTTTTTTCTTTTTTTTCCCCTTCTTTATATTCTACTATTGTAGTATAATTACACAACTCTGGAAGAATGTTTGGCTTCTGTGAGTGGAGAAACTGGGAATGGTGCAACATTTTTATTTTTAGCTTCATTTTACATACAGTCCCAACTTTTTCTGATTTGTGGTTGTTTCTGTTGCATTTCTGAAATTGTTTCTCCTCATCAGTCACATTTTGTGCTTAAACACTGCATTAAGCTCAAGATTGAACAAATAAATACCTTTGGAAAATAACAGCTGTTAAAGTTCAGAGTTCTCACCTCCTTTTTGTGATCTGTGCGTTTGAACATTGTTTTTTTTTTGTGGCTCAGTTCCTTCATATATTCTCATTTTTTAAATATGTTTTTAAAGATATTTGACCATTTATTTCATCTCATGATCTCATAAATTCAGCATACGACGCGCACATGGTGTGAACAGGACGGTAACGGCAGAATCACACCTTTAGAGATAGTTCAGAGAGAAGTAAAGGCAGCTTCATGTTTCCGTTTTAATGTTCACTTGGGTTAAAATCCTCTCTGCTCCGCGCTCGCTGCGCACTGAACGTGTCGCGCCTGCATTCAGGAATCTCCCTCACCCACCCCCTCCCCTCCCTCACCCACCCCCTCCCCTCCCTCACCCACCCCCTCCCCTCCCTCGCAGTCTGCAGCCTAACTCCGCGCGCGCGCACACAGGCTCAGACACACACACCGACAGCTCCGCATTTTAGACGGCTTTTGAAGAAGACGGCACTGTTTTAATCGGCCGTCAGCCTCCTTGTTATTGTCCCGCCTTAAGACGAGAGCGAGGCTGCAGCACGTTTGACATCAGATTCTGTTGTTTTATGCTTTGTGGATAAAATAAATAATTCACGGTAATCGCGAATATGAAAAATACCCACGGCACCCCGGTTGAGAATCACTGAGTTACAGCATGATAGGCATTAATGCATGTTTGTATTTTAGTAATATACATGCAGTAACACTGGAGATACAATTATGGTTTTATAGATAGAAATACACATAGAGCTATATAAAACTTACATAAAAATAGTGCAACATTAAAATTACGGCAATTGCATTGTATAAATACAGTACCCAAGTAGAAAAAAAAAACCCAACAACTGATCAAATCATCCACATAAAGCTAAAAATAAGTAAATTGACAAAGATCCAAAGAATGAAGAAGTTATCAGCACATTGAAGCAGCATTACATCATAGCACATGGTAAGCCCCTTCGGCTGTTTCTTTGTTTTCACTCAGGGCCGCAGCAGATCCAAGGTGGATCCGCATGTTGATTTGGCACAAGTTTTACACCGGATGCAATTCCGGATGGGGTTTGAACCGGGAACCTTCCACACTAAAACCAAGGGCACTAACCACTTGACCATGACAGAATTTTACACTCTACTGACACAAAGCTAAATTGTTTTTGTACTCAAATACTGATATGCCTCCAGATGAAGCTGCCAATCAAAAGATGACGTTACTCCTGCAAGAAAGAATCATTGGCCCGTTTGTGTTTGTCACTGTCACAAGTGGAAGACCTTAAACATCATTAAATTCAAAGCGTGTGAACATTTAGACAATCAAA